>NC_141875.1:616236885-616861885 GCF_056163025.1 Triticum urartu | reverse complement strand
ACCTCAAAATCATGTTTCCAAAATGAGGCTGGATTACACACAAGGTGCCAGTTCCCTAATGATGCTGGATTAGACACAAGGTGCAAATTCCCAGATGATGCTGGATTACACACAAGCCAGGTGGAGTCGTCAGTTGTTCGTGTCCTCGTGGCATTAGTAAAGGCTGAAAGAAAGCGTGCAACAGCCCTTGAGAATGTAGCTGAGTTCCTGAAGAAGCGAAAAGAGCAATCAGATGCTCTCTTCACCCAAGCCAAAGAAGAGATGGAAGAAGCCAGAAATAAGCTAGCAGAGGCAGAGCAGGCTAGGCGTCTCCTGCTATCTAAAACTGTTGTCAATACAAAATTTCCTTCATAATAGCAAGGTTCAAATGTTTATCCAGTCAGCATGCCTGTTGTGATGTCCGTGCATCTACTGATGTGGCACAAAATGTTTTTTTCGGGTCATGTAATAACAGCAATTACTTTCCAAACAATAACAGACGAAGCATTGGACATGGTATAGTTCACGCGCAAGCCCGACATTCCAAGTTCAACTTCCACATCAAACTCATGTTCACAGATATCTGCACATTCATACATAATGTCCACAACCATGATTCACTTCAAAGCCAAAAAAATGTGAGGAGAGTTATAAATAAAGAAAATCCTCTACTAGTTCCTGCTACCAGTGCGAGCACAACAAGTCAAGACCATGCGTAAATTAATTATATTTTAGTCATTTTTTGTGTTCTAAAATGCCTGTCGGCTCGTGGAAGGACGTGTTGCCGGCACACGCGCGGATTCAATGAAGGCAGGTGGGGCAGCCTTAAGCTAGTTGCACGCGGCGAGGAGGCATGCTCAGCCGGGCCTGCAGCGAGTGCGGCCCTCTTGGCCGGCGCGCCGGTTCAATGCCTACGCTGTGAGAGGTCGCGTCCGTGTCAGAGTAATCACTCCCTCCAGTCCTTTTTTTTTGGTTATAACAAAATCTCGTTTTCCATTCACATTTTACAAGTAAAATTCGTGGACAAACTTTGACCCAAAGTACGATGGGGACTAGTAAACCAGAATGGAGGTACTAGTTTTTTTAATCAAAGAAGGGTTTCCCCTTCCGATTTTCATTACTGAAAACCAGCATCTAAATCTAAACCATAGTATTTTCCCTAGAACTACCAGGTTCAACATCTCGCAACATAAACCCATACAACCTCCATCGCAAAAAAATCATACAACCATACGCCAAGGAGGTACGTAGTACTATGAATTCCATTTTCGCTCCATACCAATAGTTCTAAAAACTACTTACTACTTATAACACGCCATTGAAAATCGGAACTCTTAACCCCGCTAAAAATGATAGTTTAAACGTGGCTACTCGATCTGTGGCAACTGGCGAGCCACCGCGCTCCAAGTCGTTCACCTGTGGTCCCGACCATCAACTCCTACGGTTCAAATTATCACGCGAGCTGACTATTCCTACAAAGGTGCTCCACCACGTACCCGGTACCCGCGAATGCAGCAATCGTGCACCTAGGGTTTTAGGGTTTATTTGTTAACGTCGCCTTTACGTAACACTCATGTGTGCGAGACAGCGAGAGGCCGACTGCGTGCGTGCGCCTCTTCTCTTCGTATATGTACTCCACTGTTTGTCTGGTGTCCAAAAAAATATAATAACTACTAGCAATGTGCCAATGCGTTGCCACACGATCAAAGTAGATTAATACATATTCACCGATTTGATAGAAAAAAAGTCTAGTTTTGAAATACGTATATCACTAAAAATATGTTATGTTTCACTCAAAATATATTCCTTTGGCGGTTTTGATGAGATAAGGGAGGAATGTTGTTGGTTTCAAGATTTGAGAAGTGTATATGTCTAATTTCTACTCTTACTAGCAAGATGCCCGTGCGTTGCACGGAACATCAAGATCTTGTGGGAGAAAAGGATGAACGAGGGAAGGCCTTATCTGCAAATGTGGTGAAGAGTGCGGGTAAATTGCCATATTTTCCTTACTATCCATCAAATATAAATCGGACGACCTACATGGAAGGATGGCAGGCCCACCATCATCACCAACTCTATTTTTTATCCCTACTCTTATAAAAAGCATTATCGGTGATGATCGTGTGCCTGCCATCCTGCAATATAGGCCGTCCGATCTATATCTGACGGATAGGAAGGAAACTATGGCAATTTTGCAAAAAGATACCCACACCCCTCTCCACATTTGCAAATAAGGCCTTCCCTTGTTCATCCTTTTCCCCCACAAGATAAACTACTCATACAAATGCATCTTGATGTTCCATGCAACGCATGGGCATCTTGCTAGTTGTTGCAAAACGCCCATGTGTGTGTGAGAGAGGGGGAGAGTGGAGGAGGACGGAGTGCATGTGTGACAAAGACACAAGGAGTGTGTGTGCGATAGGTATCAGCTTAAAATGAGGCGATAGTGTGTGTGCACTATCAAGAGGGCGTGTCTCAAGAAGGGAAGAAAAATCTACATAGATACAAGGAGCGGGAGAGAGGCATGTATGAGATGGTGGAAGCACGAGTGTGCGGGTGTATAAACCTATCTAGAGTCTAGCTAGTCGATAAATGTTTGTGAGAGAAATACAAGTTGGGGTGCGAAAGCGAGAGTTTTATGTGTGATAGAGAGAGATGGTAGTTGGGAAGGGGAGTGGAAGCAGGAGTTGTGTGTGTGTGTCTGAGAGAGAGAGAGAGAGGAGACGATAGTCGGGGTTGTCTGATCGGTAAACAAATGAATAATGTCAGTCTGGGATGGAGACGAAAAGGAGACCGCGACAAATATTGTGTCTACAGGAGAGAGAGAGAGAGAGAGAGAGAGAGAGTGATTTTAGTGGTACGAGTCATATGTAGAGACATATAGATATAGGATGTGTGAGAGAATCCCATAGAGAGAAAGACAAAGTGAAAGACGAGTGGAGACTGTGTGTGTGGCGGTGAAAAAGAAAGCTTAGGTACCGAGTGATACCAGAGAACATTAGAGATGTGAGAGATAATGAAAATCATGTTATGTATAATGATAGGGAGAGTGTGACACTTCTCAAGGGAGACGTCGAGAGACCATGTTTGCGAGGATAGGAGAAACATGAAGTGAGCGTGCGGGTGAGCTGGAGAAAAGATAGTGATAGCTACCTGAAGGAGCATGCATGCGAGAGAGATGGGTGTAAAAGGAGTGAACAAAAAAGGGATTCAAATATTTGAATTCGAGATGATGATACATGTAATCCATACTCAAACCAAAATTGATCTATCAAACATGCATACTCATATGAATTCACGCACATCTATGTTATTTAATATGTAGATATTACTGACCCATACATTTTAGTAGAACATAATTTGGTTAAAAAAATTCGAATTCAACCTTAAGATTTCGAGATCGTTGTATTTGTAAATCATATTATACATATAAAGGAGCAGAATTCTTTGTTGTGCTTTTGAAAGTATATATAAAAAATGATGTATATAGAATGTAATTCCAATTGAAAATGGATCCCGCCCAAAAAAATAGAATACAAACGAGATTCGAATTGAGTTGGCACGGTAAACGTGCACTCTGCAAAATTTGAACAAAGTGGGGAAAGTCGCAGTAACCGCCCGAAACCAAAATCTGCGAGATGGAAATCACTACTGCCTATCCCTGCCACGCAAAGCCTATCTGCTGGATTTCTATAGGTTTCGATAGGGGTAGGTTTGTAATTTCACCCAAACATGACATAACCGCCTCTCACCCGGATTCATACACGGTGGGCGCCAAAACACAGTGTGTCCTCGGCCGAAATCGACTCCCTCCCCGATTCATATTCATACATGGTGGGTGCCAAAAACAAACTCTCGTCGGCAAATATTCGGTGTATGTAAGATTACCGTCCTATCCCCAACCGACTAATGTTGCTGTGATGTAGTAGAAATTTGAAACAGGGGCTAAGTTTGTAAATTTCCTCGCATTTGAGACAAGCGCGCCCTGAATACATGGTTCCCCCTTCCTCTCTACCTCCCTTTTCCCCATTTGTACTCTGTGGGCGCCAGAACACCCTCTCCACCCCACCCTCCTCCGTCTGCCGCTGTCCGCCACCCCATCCACCGCCGTCCTCCTCCACCATGCCGGAGCTGATACCCCGACGCCGCCATCCATTACAAGAGATCGACCTCTCTCATCCACGGCTTCGGACCAGGATCCTTGCATCCCGTCCTCTCGCTTCATCCCCGCCGTTGTCCACCTTGCCGGCGCCGCTCCTACAACTGTCTCGTCCACCGCGCCCCGCCGCCACCGTCTACCCTCCTAGATCTGCTTCCACGCTGCCGACAGCCATCGCTACCGCAGCACTGTCAAATTCTCTGCAGATGCGTACACGGCGCCGCACCAGAGGCGATACTCTTTCGTATCTGCTCAACTTATTTATCGCAGCAAGAAAATAGATCGCCACTGCTTTACTCTGATTTCTTGTCTTGGTTGCGAAGTTGCCTTTGTCTGGTTTGCACCTTCAGATCCGCCATGGCACACTCAACACTAGACTCCCAATGCTTATGGTTTTCCCCTTTTATATTCCACACTAGTTAAATCACAGTAGACTAAATTTCAAAATTGGGTCAGCCGATTTTTCAAAGCTCGCCGGAGTTCGCCGGTGCGATCGAAGGGGCTCGGGTGGTTGTGGGGCCTCGCCGAACAAAGAAAACTTGACGCGGGTGGGGGTTGGGGCAGGGTGGGGTGGGGGTGGCGGAGGAACACAGGCGGCGGGGCCGGTGGTCTGGCCGGCGGCCCGTGCGGTGTTCTGTATGGGAAGAATCAGAGATGAGGAAGAAGAAGGGTTAGGAGCCGTAGGATCTTCATCCAACCGCCTGAAATGGTCGAGAGACAGCTGGGAGTTGCATTCTTAATGCGCTCTGGTTCATCATGTGTGGGCATTGCGCAACCAACATTTTATTATCCAAAATCTGCTTGCTCTTCTTTACCATGTTCCTCTTCCGTTCTTCTTTAATATGTACTCTCTCCGTTCCTAAATACAAGTCTTTGTATAGATTCCACCATGGACTACATATGGAGCAAAATGAGTGAATCTACACTCTAAAATGTATCTGGATACATCTGTATGTGATCCATAGTGGAAATCTCTACCAAGACTTATATTTTGGAACGGAGGGAGTATGATAGTAGTACAGTATGTTCCTGGTACTGAAGATGAACAAGGACATTTGCAGTGTAGAGGTCTATATGGTCGGTTGTGATGGAAACTTTGAGCCTCTTTGATTCGTAGGATCTTGTAAACATAGGAATAGGATTTGTAGTGGCCTGCCCACTTGAATCCTATAAGAATAGCAAGGAAATGCGGGGAGTTGTGTCGCCTTTGAGAGTTACACTGATATTAACAGTACCGCGCCTTCACTTGAAGAGAGCTGGTATCCGAAGCCTTTCTAGCCATACTGGCAATACTAGCACATATATTCCAGCAAGTTCCACTTTGCTGATTTTACTCTGATGCTTAAGGTCTTCCCATTGTATCTACACTATGATCTGTGTAGATGCTTTCTGTCGCACTAGCAGCAGTCCACTCTTGAAGCTAAACACTGCAATGACTTACAAAATTGGCACCAAGGCATTGAGTGCCATTCTAGATGCAATGAAACTCATACGCTCCCCACCTGTTGATTCTTGTCCAGAATATGATCCTAATGACTATTCTAACCTAAAGGAGTCAAACGCAGATGGCCTGTCCTGTTCACCCATCAAAGTGCCTGTTCTAATTTGGCAATGTTTTATTGATTGCGGGTATCTTGCATATGTTGTCTTGCCTTTCTTCTACTTTGTTGCATGATACGTCTCCAACGTATCTATAATTTTTGATTGCTCCATGCTATATTATCTAATGTTTTGGACTATATTGGGCTTTATTTTCCACTTTTATATTATTTTTGGGACTAACCTATTAACCGGAGGCCCAGCCCGGAATTGCTGTTTTTTGCCTATTTCAGTATTTTGGAGAAACAGAATATCAAACGGAGTCCAAACAGAATAAAACCTTCGGGAACGTGATTTTCTCACCGAACGTGATCCAAGAGACTTGGACCCTACTCCAAGGAGTCAAAGAGGCGGTCATGAGGGTGGGGGGCGCGCCCACCCCCTAGGGCGCGCCCCCCTGCCTCGTCGGCCCCTCAGTGCTCCACCGACGTACTCCTTCCTCCTATATATACCTACGTACCCCCAAACGATCAGAAAAGGTACCAAAAACCTAATTCCACTACCGCAACTTTCTGTATCCACGAGATCGCATCTTGAGGCCTGTTCCGGAGCTCCGCCGGAGAGGGCCGTCATCACGGAGGGCTTCTACATCATCATAGCCTCTCCGATGAAGTGTGAGTAGTTTACCTCAGACCTTCGGGTCCATATTTAGTAGCTAGATGGCTTCTTCTCTCTTTTTGGATCTCAATACAAAGTTCTCCCCATCTCTTGTGGAGATCTATTCGATGTAATCTTCTTCTTTTTGTGGTGTGTTTGTTGAGATCGGTGAATTGTGGGTTTATGATCAAGTCTATCTATGAATAATATTTGAATCTTCTCTGAATTCTTTTATGTATGATTGGTTATCTTTGCAAGTCTCTTCGAATTATCCGTTTGGTTTGGCCAACTAGATTGGTAGTTCTTGCCATGGGAGAAGTGCTTAGCTTTGGGTTCGATCTTGCGGTGTCCTTTCCCAGTGACAGAAGGGGCAGCAAGGCACGTATTGCATCGTTTCCATCGAGGATAACAAGATGGGGTTTATTTCATATTGCATGAATTTATCTCTCTACATCATGTCATCTTGCTTAAAGCGTTACTTTGTTTTTAACTTAATACTCTAGATGCATGCTGGATAGCGGTCGATGAGTGGAGTAATAGTAGTAGATGCAGAATCGTTTCGGTCTACTTGTCACGGATGTGATGCCTATATACATGATCATGCCTAGATATTCTCATAACTATGCTCAATTCTGTCAATTGCTCAACAGTAATTTGTTCACCCACCGTAGAATACTTATGCCCTTGAGAGAAGCCACTAGTGAAACCTATGGCCCCCGGGTCTATTCTCATCATATCAATCTCCATCACTTTAATCTTGCTTTGCTTTTTACTTTTCACTTTGCATCTCTATACCAAAAATACCAAAAATATTATATCTATCAGTTCTCACTCTCGTAAGTGACCGTGAAGGGATTGACAACCCCTAATCGCGTTGGTTGCGAGTAGCTATCGTTTTGTGCAGGTACGAGGGACTTTAGCGTGGCCTCCTACTGGATTGATACCTTTGTTCTCAAAAACTAAGGGAAATACTTACGCTACTCTGCTGCATCATCCTTTCCTCTTCGGGGAAATCCAATGCAAGCTCAAGAGGTAGCAAGAAGAATTTCTGGCGCCGTTGCCGGGGAGTCTACGCAAAAAGTCAACATACCAAGTACCCATCACAATCCCTATCTCTCGCATTACATTAGTTGCCATTTGCCTCTCGTTTTCCTCTCCCCCACTTCACCCTTGCCGTTTTATTCGCCCTCTCTTTCCCAATCTCCTTCTCCTTCTCCGCCTCTCTTTTCCGTTTGCCTTTTTCTCGCTTCCTTTTTTGTTTGCCCGTGCATTGGTTTGCTTGTTTGTCGCGATGGCTCAACCGAGATTTGGTGATCTTCACCTTAAAAAGTTAGAGGAGATCGAAAACAACGTTAGGAAGTTTATGGTTTTGCAATTTGAGCATAATAATTTCTTTAGAAATGAGCTTAAGGAACAAAAAAGTTTTATGAATTATATGAATAAAGAGCTTGATGATATGTCTAAAGAATTTGATGGTATAAGATCCCAAATTGCTCGTCTAGAAAAGATGACTGCTAAAATTTTGGATATGCAAGCCACCTTAGTTAATAAGATGGCCGCTAAACCGAATTCCTATGAAAATCAAGATGAAGATCTAAAAGTTATTGATGTTTCTCCTATCTAATCTTTTTTTTCCAATATGAACCTTTATGAAACTGAATATGATCTTCCTTTACCTAGACGGCGTTCTAAAAATTCGGAGTATTTATATCTTTATGATGAAATTGATGAAAGTGGGATTGGAAGAAATAAAAATCTAGATGTTGCTAAACCCACTATATTGGATTTCAAGGAATTTAATTATGAAAGTTTCTCTTTAATTGATTGTATTTCCTTGTTGCAATCCGTGCTAAATTCTCCACATGCTTATAGTCAAAAGAAAGCCTTCACCGAACATATTGTTGATGCCTTGATGCAATCTTATGAAGAAAAACTTGAGTTGAAAGTTTCTATCCCTAGAAAACTCTATGATGAGTGGTAACCAACTATTAAAATTAAAATTAAAGATCATGAGTTTTATGCTTTGTGTGATTTGGGTGCTAGTGTCTCCACTATCCCCAAAACTTTGTGTCATTTCCTAGATTTCCGTAATTTTGATGATTGCTCTCTAAACTAGCATGTTGCGGATTCTACTATTAAGAAACCTATGGGAAGGATTAATGATGTTCTTATTGTTGCAAATAGGAATTAGGTGCCCGTAGATTTCATTGTTCTTGATATAGATTGCAATCCTTCTTGCCCTATTATTCTTGGTAGACCTTTCCTTAGAACGGTTGGTGCGATTATTGATATGAAGGAAGGGAATATTAGATTTAAATTTCCATTAAGAAAGGGCATGGAACACTTTCCAAGAAATAAAATAAAATTGACATATGAAACTATCATGAGAGCCACTTATGGATTGCCTACCAAAGATGGCAATACCTAGATCTATCCTCGCTTTTATGCCTAGCTAGGGGCGTTAAACGATAGCGCTTGTTGGGAGGCAACCCAATTTTATTTTTATTCCTTGCTTTTTGCTCCTGTTTAGTAATAAATAATTTATTTAGACTCTGTTTTGGTTGTGTTTTTGTATTTAATTAGTGTTTGTGCCAAGTAGAACCGTTGGGAAGACTTGGGGAAAGTCTTGTTGAACTTGCTTTAAAAACAGAAACTTTAGCGCTCACAAGAACTGCTGTCATTTTTATTTGAAGAGTGATATTTAGTTAATTCTTTTTGCAGATGATTAATAGATAAATTCCTCACGTCCAGCAATTTATTTTAGAATTTTTGGGGTTCCAGAAGTTTATGTTAGTTACAGATTACTACAGACTGTTCTGTTTTTGACAGATTCTGTTTTTCGTGTGTTGTTTGCTTATTTTGATGAATCTATGGCTAGTAAAATAGTTTATAATCCATAGAGAAGTTGGAATACAGTAGGTTTAACACCAATATAAATAAAGAATGAGTTCATTACAGTACCTTGAAGTGGTCTTTTGTTTTCTTTCTCTAACGGAGCTCACGAGATTTCTATTGAGTTTTGTGTTGTGAAGTTTTCAAGTTTTGGGTGAATTCTTTTGATGGATTATGGAACAAGGAGTGGCAAGAGCCTAAGCTTGGGGATGCCCATGGCACCCCCAAGATAATCTAAGGACACCAAAAACTCAAAGATGGGGATGCCCCAGAAGGCATCCCCTCTTTCCTCCACTTCCATCTGTAATTTACTTGGAGCTATATTTTTATTCACCAACATGATATGTGTTTTGCTTGGAGCGTCTTGTATTATTTGTGTCTTTGTGTTTTAGTATGCCACAATCATCCTTGCTGTACACACTGCTACCTCTTGAGCTTGCGTTGGATTTCCCCGAAGAGGAAAGGATGATGCAGCAGAGTAGCGTAAGTATTTCCCTCAGTTTTTGAGAACCAAGGTATCAATCCAGTAAGAGGCCACGCTCAAGTCCCTTGTACCTGCACAAAACGATAGCTGCTCGCAACCAACGCGATTAGGGGTTGTCAATCCCTTCACGGTCACTTACAAGAGTGAGATCTAATAGATATAATATTTTTGGTATAGATATGCAAAGTGAAAACTAAAAGGCAAAGTAAAAAAGCAAAGCAACATTAAAGTGATGGAGATTGATATGATGAGAATACACCCGGGGGCCATAGGTTTCACTAGTGGCTTCTCTCAAGAGCATAAGTATTCTATGGTGGGTGAACAAATTACTGTTGAGCAATTGACAGAATTGAGCATAGTTATGGGAATATCTAGGCATGATTATGTATATCGGCATCACGTCCGTGACAAGTAGACCAAAACGATTCTGCATCTACTACTATTACTCCACTCATCGACCGCTATCCAGCATGCATCTAGAGTATTAAGTTAAAAATAGAGTAACGCTTTAAGCAAGATGACATGATGTAGAGAGATAAATTCATGCAATATGAAATAAACCCCATCTTGTTATCCTCGATGGCAACGATGCAATACGTGCATTGTTGCCCCTTTTGTCACTGGGAAAGGACACCGCAAGATCGAACCCAAAGCTAAGCACTTCTCCCATGGCAAGAACTACCAATCTAGTTGGCCAAACCAAACGGATAATTCGAAGAGACTTGCAAAGATAACCAATCATACATAAAAGAATTCAGAGAAGATTCAAATATTATTCATAGATAGACTTGATCATAAACCCACAATTCACCGATCTCAACAAACACACCACAAAAAGAAGAAGATTACATCGAATAGATCTCCACAAGAGATGGGGAGAACTTTGTATTGAGATCCAAAAAGAGAGAAGAAGCCATCTAGCTACTAAATATGGACCCGAAGGTCTGAGGTAAACTACTCACACTTCATCGGAGAGGCTATGATGATGTAGAAGCCCTCCGTGATGACGGCCCTCTCCGGCGGAGCTCCGGAACAGGCCTCAAGATGCGATCTCGTGGATACAGAAAGTTGCGGTAGTGGAATTAGGTTTTTGGTACCTTTTCTGATCGTTTGGGGGTACGTAGGTATATATAGGAGGAAGGAGTACGTCGGTGGAGCACTGAGGGGCCGACGAGGCAGGGGGGCGCGCCCTAGGGGGTGGGCGCGCCCCCCACCCTCATGACCGCCTCTTTGACTCCTTGGAGTAGGGTCCAAGTCTCTTGGATCACGTTCGGTGAGAAAATCACGTTCCCGAAGGTTTTATTCTGTTTGGACTCCGTTTGATATTCTGTTTCTCCGAAATACTGAAATAGGCAAAAAACAGCAATTCTGGGCTGGGCCTCCGGTTAGTAGGTTAGTCCCAAAAATAATATAAAAGTGGAAAATAAAGCCCAATATAGTCCAAAACAGTAGATAATATAGCATGGAGCAATCAAAAATTATATATATGTTGGAGACGTATCAGGCATCCCCAAGCTTAATTCCTGCTCGTCCTCGAGTAGGTAAATGATAAAAAGAGAATTTTTGATGCGGAGTGCTACTTGGCATAATTTCAATGCAAATCTTCTTAATTGTGATATGAATATTCAGATTCTAAAGATTCAAGACAAAAGTTTATATTGACATAAAAATAATAATACTTCAAGCATACTAACAAAGCAATTATGTCTTCTCAAAATATCATGGCCAAAGAAAGTTATCCCTACAAAATCATATAGTCTGGCTATGCTCTATCTTCACCACACAAAGTATTTAAATCATGCACAACCCCGATGACAAGCCAAACAATTGTTTCATACTCTAACTTTTTCAAAACTTTTTCAATCTTCACGCAATACATGAGCGTGAGCCATGGATATAGCACTGTATGTGGAATAGAATGGTGGTTGTGGAGAAGACAAAAAGGAGAAGATAGTCTCACATCAACTAGGCGTATGAAGGGGCTATGGAGATGCCCATTAATAGATATCAATGTGAGTGAGTAGGGATTGCCATGCAACGGATGCACTAGAGCTATAAGTATATGAAAGCTCAAAAAGAAACTAAGTGGGTGTGCATCCAACTTGCTTGCTCATGAAGATCTAGGGCAATTTGAGGAACCCCATCATTGGAATATACAAGCAAAGTTCTATAAAAAAAGATTCCCACTAGTATATGAAAGTGACATAACGAGAGACTCTCTATTATGAAGATCATGGTGCTACTTTGAAGCACAAGTGTGGTAAAAGGATAGTAACATTGTCCCTTCTCTTTTTTTCTCTCATTTTTTTATTTTTTTATTTGGGCCTTTTCTCTTTTTTTATGGCCTCTTTTTATTTGGGCTTCTTTGGCCTCTTTTATTTATCTTTCGTCCGGACTCTCATCCCGACTTATGGGGGAATCATAGTCTCCATCATTCTTTCCTCACTTGGGACAATGCTCTAAAAATGATGATCATCACACTTTTATTTTTCTTACAACCCAACAATTACAACTCGATACTTAGAACAAAATATGACTCGGGATATGCAATATGACAATGATGAATGTGTCATGATAAACGGAATGGTGGAAAGTTGCATGGCAATATATCTCGGAATGGCTATGGAAATGCCATGATAGGTAGGTATAGTGGCTGTTTTGAGGAAGGTATATGGTGGGTGTATGATACCGACGAAAGGTGTGCGGTATTAGAGAGGCTAGCAAAGGTGGAAGGGTGAGAAAAAGTGCATATAATCCATGGACTCAACATTAGTCATAAAGAACTCATATACTTATTGCAAAAATCTAGAAGTTATCAAAGCAAAGTATTACGCGCATGCTCCTAGGGGGATAGATTGGTAGGAAAAGACCATCGCTCGTCCCCGACCGCCACTCATAAGGAAGACAATCAATAAATAAATCATGCTCCGACTTCATCACATAACGGTTCACCATACGTGCATGCTACGGGAATCACAAACTCTAACACAAGTATTCTTTAAATTCACAACTACTCAACTAGCATGACTCTAATATTATCACCTCCATATCTCAAAACAATTATCATGCTTCAATCTTTTCTTAGTATTCAACACACTCAAAAGAAAGTTTCACAAATCTTGAATACCAAGCATATTATTATTAAGCAAATTACCATGCTATTAAGAGACTCTCAAAATAATTTAAGTGAAGCATGAGAGATCAATAGTTTCTTTAAAACAAATCCACCACCGTGCTCTAAAAGATCTAAGTGAAGCACATAGAGAAAAATTATAACGCTCAAAAGATATAAGTGAAGCACATAGAGCAAAACTACTTAGCTCAAAAAAATATAAGTGAAGCACATAGAGCAAAACTACATAGCTTAAAAGATATAAGTGAAGCAAATAGAGTATTCTATGAAATTTTAATTCATGTATGGCTCTCTCAAAAGGTGTGTATAGCTAGGATGATTGTGGCATACTAAAACACAAAGACACAAATAATACAAGACGCTCCAAGCAAAACACACATCTTGTTGGTGAATAAAAATAATTTACTTGGAGCTATATTTTTATTCACCAACATGATATGTGTTTTGCTTGGAGCGTCTTGTATTATTTGTGTCTTTGTGTTTTAGTATGCCACAATCATCCTTGCGGTACACACCTTTTGAGAGAGCCATACATGAATTAAAATTTGATAGAATACTCTATGTGCTTCACTTATATCTTTTGAGCTAAGTAGTTTTGCTCTATGTGCTTCACTTATATCTTTTTGAGCTAACTAGTTTTGCTCTATGTGCTTCACTTATATCTTTTGAGCGTTATAATTTTGCTCTATGTGCTTCACTTAGATCTTTTAGAGCACGGTGGTGGATTTGTTTTAAAGAAACTATTGATCTCTCATGCTTCACTTAAATTATTTTGAGAGTCTCTTAGTAGCATGGTAATTTGCTTAATAATAATATGCTTGGTATTCAAGATTTGTGAAACTTTCTTTTGAGTGTGTTGAATACTAAGAAAATATTGAAGCATGATAATTGTTTTGAGATATGGAGGTGATAATATTAGAGTCATGCTAGTTGAGTAGTTGTGAATTTAAAGAATACTTGTGTTAAAGTTTGTGATTCCCGTAGCATGCACGTATGGTGAACCGTTATGTGATGAAGTCGGAGCATGATTTATTTATTGATTGTATTCCTTATGAGTGGCGGTCGGGGACGAGCGATGGTCTTTTCCTACCAATCTATCCCCCTAGGAGCATGCGCGTAATACTTTGCTTTGATAACTTCTAGATTTTTGCAATAAGTATATGAGTTCTTTATGACTAATGTTGAGTCCATGGATTATATGCACTTTTTCTCACCCTTCCACCTTTGCTAGCCTCTCTAATACCGCGCACCTTTCGCCGGTATCATACACCCACCATATACCTTCCTCAAAACAGCCACCATACCTACCTATCATGGCATTTCCATAGCCATTCCGAGATATATTGCCATGCAACTTTCCACCGTTCCGTTTATCATGACACATTCATCATTGTCATATTGCATATCCCGGTACACCGCCGGAGGCATTCATATAGAGTCATATTTTGTTCTAAGTATCGAGTTGTAATTGTTGAGTTGTAAGAAAAATAGAAGTGTGATGATCATTATTTTTGGAGCATTGTCCCAAGTGAGGAAAGAATGATGGAGACTATGATTCCCCCATAAGTCGGGATGAGACTCCGAACGAAAGATAAATAAAAGAGGCCAAAGAAGCCCAAATAAAAAGAGGCCATAAAAAAAGAGAAAAGGCCCAAATAAAAAAATAAAAAAATGAGAGAAAAAAAGAGAAGGGACAATGTTACTATCCTTTTACCAAACTTGTGCTTCAAAGTAGCACCATGATCTTCATAATAGAGAGTCTCTCGTTATGTCACTTTCATATACTAGTGGGAATCTTTCATTATAGAACTTGGCTTGTATATTCCAATGATGGGCTTCCTCAAATTGCCCTAGGTCTTCATGAGCAAGCAAGTTGGATGCACACCCACTTAGTTTCTTTTTGAGCTTTCATATACTTATAGCTCTAGTGCATCTGTTGCATGGCAATCCCTACTCACTCACATTGATATCTATTAATGGGCATCTCCATAGCCCCTTCATACGCCTAGTTGATGTGAGACTATCTTCTCCTTTTTGTCTTCTCCACAACCACCATTCTATTCCACATATAGTGCTATATCCATGGCTCATGCTCATGTATTGCGTGAAGATTGAAAAAGTTTTGAAAAAGTTAGAGTATGAAACAATTGCTTGGCTTGTCATTGGGGTTGTGCATGATTTAAATACTTTGTGTGGTGAAGATAGAGCATAGCCAGACTATATGATTTTATAGGATAACTTTCTTTGGCCATGATATTTTGAGAAAACATAATTGTTTTGTTAGTATGCTTGAAGTATTATTATTTTTATGTCAATGTAAACTTTTGTCTTGAATCTTTCGAATCTGAATATTCATATCACAATTAAGAAGATTTGCATTGAAATTATGCCAAGTAGCACTCCGCATCAAAAATTCTCTTTTTATCATTTACATACTCGAGGACGAGCAGGAATTAAGCTTGGGGATGCCTGATACGTCTCCAACGTATCTATAATTTTTGATTCCTCCATGCTATATTATCTACTGTTTTGGACTATATTGGGCTTTATTTTCCACTTTTATATTATTTTTGGGACTAACATATTAACCGGAGGCCCAGCCCTGAATTGCTGTTTTTTGCCTATTTCAGTATTTCGGAGAAACAGAATATCAAACGGAGTCCAAACGGAATAAAACCTTCGGGAACGTGATTTTCTCACCGAACGTGATCCAAGAGACTTGGACCCTACTCCAAGGAGTCAAAGAGGCGGTCACGAGGGTGGGGGGCGCGCCCCCTGCCTCTTGGGCCCCTCGGTGCTCCACCGACGTACTCCTTCCTCCTATATATACCTATGTACCCCCAAACGATCAGAACAGGAGCCAAAAACCTAATTCCTCCGCCACAACTTTCTGTATCCACGAGATCCCATCTTGGGGCCTGTTCCGGAGCTCCGCTGGAGAGGGCCGTCATCACGGAGGGCTTCTACATCATCATAGCCTCTCCGATGAAGTGTGAGTAGTTTACCTCAGACCTTCGGGTCCATAGTTAGTAGCTAGACGGCTTCTTCTCTCTTTTTGGATCTCAATACAAAGTTCTCCCCCTCTCTTGTGGAGATCTATTCGATGTAATCTTCCTCTTTTTGCGGTGTGTTTGTTGAGACCGATGAATTGTGGGTTTATGATCAAGTCTATCTATCAATAATATTTGAATCTTCTCTGAATTATTTTATGTATGATTGGTTATCTTTGCAAGTCTCTTCGAATTATCCGTTTGGTTTGCCAACTAGATTGGTAGTTCTTGCCATGGGAGAAGTGCTTAGCTTTGGGTTCGATCTTGCGGTGTCCTTTCCCAGTGACAGAAGGGGCAGCAAGACACATATTACATCGTTGCCATCGAGGATAACAAGATGGGGTTTATTTCATATTGCATGAATTTATCTCTCTACATCATGTCATCTTGCTTAAAGCGTTACTTTGTTTTTAACTTAATACTCTAGATGCATGCTGGATAGCGGTCGATGAGTGGAGTAATAGTAGTAGATGCAGAATCGTTTCGGTCTACTTGTCACGGACGTGATGCCTATATACATGATCATGCCTAGATATTCTCATAACTATGCTCAATTCTGTCAATTGCTCAACAGTAATTTGTTCACCCACCGTAGAATACTTATGTTCTTGAGAGAAGCCACTAGTGAAACCTATGGCCCCCGGGTCTATTCTCATCATATCAATCCCATCACTTTAACCTTGCTTTGCTTTTTACTTTGCCTTTTACTTTTCACTTTGCATCTCTATACCAAAAATACCAAAAATATTATATCTATCAGATCTCACTCTCGTAAGTGACCGTGAAGGGATTGACAACCCCTAATCGCGTTGGTTGCGAGCAGCCATCATTTTGTGCAGGTACGAGGGACTTGAGCATGGCCTCCTACTGGATTGATACCTTGGTTCTCAAAAACTGAGGGAAATACTTACGCTACTCTGCTGCATCATCCTTTCCTCTTCGGGGAAATCCAACGCAAGCTCAAGAGGTAGCATTGCACCGCCATCTACTTAGTTTACTCATCATATATGTCGAGATGCCATGCCCATCCATTATCAATACATATTCCATCTGTCATCATACCATGTTTTTCCACTCAAATGCTGTTCTTGTGCATCAGACATCAAAAAGGAAGAGGGTGATTGCCGAACCTGAAGGAGCACCAGCGAAGTCCTTGAAAAACGTGGTGGTGCCGGAGAAATCAGACAGCACCCCACTTATATTGGCTGTACAACCAGTGACACAAAACGTAGGACCGACTCCAGCAGACTGTACCCATACTTCACTGGCCACACCACTAGCCCCACTACACAGGACCTGCACTCCAACAAAAGGTATACTGATTTCATTTGCCATAGCACCAGCTGTACCATAGAAAATCCCACTCCAGCAAAAAGTACAGCAAGTCCTGTTGGGGAACGTAGTAATTTCAAAATTTTCCTACGCACACGCAAGATCATGGTGATGCATAGCAACGATAGGGGAGAGTGTTGTCCAGGTACCCTCGTAGACCGAAAGCGGAAGCGTTAGCACAACGCGGTTTATGTAGTCGTACGTCTTCACGATCCGACCGATCCAAGTACCGAACGCACGGCACCTCCGAGTTCAGCACACGTTCAGCTCGATGACGTCCCACGAACTCCGATCCAGCAGAGCTTCACGGGAGAGTTCCGTCAGCACGATGGTGTGGTGAAGGTGATGATGTTGCTACCAATGCAGGGCTTCGCCTAAGCACCGCTACGATATGATCGAGGTGGAATATGGTGGAGGGGGGCACCGCACACGGCTGGGAGAGATCAACTGATCAACTTGTGTGTCTAGACGTGCCCCCCTGCCCCTGTATATAAAGGAGCAAGGGGGGAGGCCGGCCGGCCCTCTATGGGCGCGCCAGGAGGAGGAGTCCTCCTCCTAGTAGGAGTAGGACTCCCCTTTCCTACTCCTACTAGGAGGAGGAAAGGAAGGAGGAGAAGGAGAAGGAAGGAGAAGGAGGAAAAGGAGGAAAGGGGGGCCGGCCACCTAGTCCAATTCGGTTTGGGCTAGGGGGGCCGCGCGCCCTGCCTCCTCTCTTCCACCACTTTGGCCCATGAGGCCCATTACTTCTTCCTCGTATTCTCGTAACTCCCTAGTACCCCCAAAAATACCCGAATCACTCGGAACCTTTCCGATGTCTAAATATAGTCGTCCAATATATCAATATTTACGTCTCGACCATTTCGAGACTCCTCGTCATGTCCCTGATCTCATCTGGGACTCCGAACTACCTTCGGTACATCAAATCACATAAACTCATAATACAATCGCCACCGAAACTTTAAGCGTGCGGACCCTACGGGTTCGAGAACTATGTAGACATGACCGAGACATGTCTCCGGTCAATAACCAATAGCGGAACCTGGATGCTCATATTGGCTCCCACATATTCTACGGAGATCTTTATCGGTCAGACCGCATAACAACATACGTTGTTCCCTTTGTCATCGGTATGTTACTTGCCCGAGACTCGATCATCGGTATCTCAATACCTAGTTCAATCTCGTTACCGGCAAGTCTCTTTACTCGTTCCGTAATACATCATCCCGCAACTAACTCATTAGTTGCAATGCTTGCAAGGCTTAAGTGATGTGCATTACCGAGAGGGCCCAGAGAAACCTCTCCGACAATCGGAGTGACAAATCCTAATCTCGAAATACGCCAACCCAACAAGTACCTTCAAAGACACCTGTAGAGCACCTTTATAATCACCCAGTTACGTTGTGATGTTTGGTAGCACACAAAGTGTTCCTCTGGTAAACGGGAGTTGCATAATCTCATAGTCATAGGAACATGTATAAGTCATGAAGAAAGCAATAGCAACAAACTAAACGATCAAGTGCTATGCTAACGGAATGGGTCAAGTCAATCACATCATTCTCCTAATGATGTGATCCCGTTAATCAAATGACAACTCATGTCTATGGTTAGGAAACATAACCATCTTTGATCAACGAGCTAGTCAAGTAGAGGCATACTAGTGACACTCTGTTTGTCTATGTATTCACACATGTATTATGTTTCCGGTTAATACAATACTAGCATGAATAATAAACATTTATCATGATATAAGGAAATAAATAATAACTTTATTATTGCCTCTAGGGCATATTTCCTTCAAGTCCACCGGCCGAAGACCTATCCCAACTGCAAAGACGGCCAATTCCTGCAGATTGGAACCACATTCCGTTTATTCCCAGTTTAAAAGACAATGCTTTCAATGTTGTTAGGGACTATGTGCATATATTCCCATCATGGGAAGATTATTGTGAAGACAAACACCAGTTTCACATCTTCCTGTCCAACTTACGTGTAAGTGCTATTATTCATGGTTATTATTTTCCTGTTTTCTGCTGATTGAACACATGAATGATTTACATTACATTGTTTTAACTAGGCGAGGGTCAATCTGGATAGTCATGACGAGCAAAGCTTGCTTGTGCTTTTTAAGGAAGCATTGCAGCAGTATTGGTGTTACCTGAGGAAATCACACTTTGATGGCAAGTCTATAAACGAATTTCCGGTGAAGTCTCATGTGCTAAATTTAGAAGACATTGAATGGAAAAACCTTGTTATGCACTGGTCTCGTTCCCAGGATGAGGTACTATCTATGAAATCACATGACAATTTGAACTTCTACTTTTCCGCATGTGCCTTACAGATCTTTTTTGCAGGAAATCTGCTCGAAGAAGAATTCTGGTTTGACAAGAACGATAGGATATCGCAAATATGCTGCCCGCTGCTTTGCTCTTGTTAGTACCTGTTGTCCTGTATCACTGTACTTGCATACATACCTGGTTCATTATGTGACAGCAGTATGCATGATAGCTTGTGTCGGAGTAAATAGCCATGGGTAGCCTAGCCGGCCTCCCCTGGCACTTCTAAAAAATTACGAGCCCGCCTGGCTCTCGAGAATCCAAGACGCGGGGCCGCCTTCCCCTAGCTGGCTGCGATCAAGGCCGGCTTTCGGAAGGCGGTCCGGCTCTAGCCCTCATAAGAAGGCCGACTCCAAGAAGCCGGCTATGAGAAGGCCGACTCCAAGAAGCCGACTCCTCGTAAAGAAGTCAAGACCATGCCCACAAAGTTTGCACCCACCTAACGGCGGTGCGACGGGGCGTGGCTACAAAAGAGCCTGCCACCCTCGAATCTCGGGGCACGCCTGGCACAGTGCGCCGTACGGGGTAGGCATGACCCGTCCAGCGCAGCACTGTAGCCATGTTGACCCTGGCCTCACCCACGACGGACCGCCAGCGCGACCCACAGGCGGTGGGCCCCTTTGCGCAGAGAGACGGCCGAAGGCGGCCACGCTTCCGACCAGCCGGCCCAAGACAGAGCCGGCTCCCCGCAGCCGGCTTGCCGCCTTCCTCGAAGAATACGCCCCATTAAGGAGACAAGACGCGGTAAGGCTACAGCGATCGTCTGACAGGCGGCGATACTGTAGCCGCGCTTACCACGATGAAGCTCACGTCAACAAGATGAAGCCACAGTGACCAGCCGCCGACCTGGCCCCAGACAATGGGGCCTGCCTGTCGACCAAGGAGTTGGCAGCCGGCGGGACCCACCAGTCGGCGGGCCCCAGCAGCCGGCGCAGAAGCCGGCGAGCGCAGTCACGGACGGCTAGGCCCCGCACCCAGCCGGATTACCATTGTACCCCCGGGGGGTAGGCCTATATAAACCCCCCGGAGCACCCATGCAAAGGGTTCGACCCCCTGCTAGTTCTAGACTCCACACAAGGAGAAGAAGCAGGCTAGCCGTGCCCTTTCTTCCTCCTCCCCCCAAAAACAGCTCAAGGAGCGTTGTGTAGCTACTTGATTCATCGAGCGAGCATGCGGAGACCCCGCAGAGCAGCAGTAGGGGTGTTATCTCCTCGGAGAGCCCCGAAGCTGGGTAAGATCCGCCGGCGTGCATGTCTTCGCCTCATCCCGCTTCCAGGCACCGGCGATGTCTTACTGGTTCCCACAAAGATAAGCCACCCGTTGGCATATGTCGCACCCACCACCCGACATTTGGCACCCACCGTGGGGCCAGGCGCACCGTCGTCCGGAGACCTGTTCTGGACGGGAACCCTCTTCCTCCCCAGCGAGCGTAGCCAGCCCGGCACAGCCGATGGCGCTTGCCACGACGCGCTGCAAGGCGTCACCAGCATCTGCGCGGCAAGCGGCCTCGCCGATCTCCCCGACGAGACCTTCACCTCCGACGAGCTCGCCTCCGATGCGGGCACTGACCGCCTCACCAGCCTTCTCGGCCAGCTCCATGTCTCCAGCGAGCCCGCTGCGGACCTGGAGTCGGTTGGCTCCATCGACCCGATGCCTGTCGACTCCGACACGGCCTCCTACGACGCCTTCCCCACCCACGTCGCGATCTACAACGACCCGCTTCCTCGAGCCGACGGCTGCGATGCTGTCACCGCCGAAGTGATGGTTGTCGGCCACGGCGGCCTGGCCGACGAGAGCACCCGCGACGCCCCACGCGCGGTGGCCGACGCCGACGACAAAGCACTGGAGGCACGCCGCCTCGCTTTCCTCGCAGAGGGCCGGAGGCTGGCCTCCGTAAGACGCCTCACTCAGGCCTACCAGCGCGAGGCTGACCGCGCCGCCTTCGGCACGCCAGCCCCGGCGGGCCAAGCCGGGACGGCCTTGTCAAGCAACGCGGCGCCGTCATTGCCGACACGCTGGGAGTCGACCGTCCGGTCTATGCCACTCTGCTCGAGAACTTGCGTGCCGCCCAGGCGGCCGTAGACGAGCTGGACGGCCTGGAGGCCGAAGACCTTCCCCACATGACCCGGCGCATCCAGCAATTGATTGACGCCGCCGCGCAGCGGCACGAAGCCGACGCTCGCGCGGAAAGCCTTCCCCCACGCCGAGAACACGGCGCGACGTCCCGGACGCCGACTACGAGCAATACCCGCGCGCGACGCGAGAAGGAGCCGGCTACCAGCCGCAGCCGGACCCAGATCTCCATCGAGCGGGACGCGGACGGTCATCCCCGAGCCATGGAGTGGCGGGGCGACCCGCCTCCGCCTCCGCCCCGTGGAGAGAGATATCCCACCTCACCGCCAGTGGCGCACCTGACTCTCAGCGGCCGGCTGGGCCGCCGTGAAGGAATCGGCGAGAACGACGCCCGTCATCGGATCGACCGCCTGGCGCGATCTCTGGCAGTTAGCATAGCCAACGGCAACCGGTGCGTCACCGTGAAGTACGTGCCCCTCATGCTGCAGGGCACGGCGCGGACCTGGCTCAACAGCCTCAAGCCGCGTAGCATCAACAGCTGGCTAGACTTCACAGAAGCCTTCATCCGCAACTTCACCAGCACCTACAAGCGGGCTCCCAAGCCCAGACAGCTTTCCTTGTGCGTGCAAGGCCCCGCCGAGTCCACTCGCGATTACCTCACACATTGGGCCGAGCTCCGCAACTCCTGTGAAGGGGTGCACAAGGTGCAAGCCATAGAATACTTCACAGCCGGATGCCGAGAAGGCACCCTCCTCAAGCACAAGCTCCTCTGCGACGAGCCGGCTACCCTCGACGAGCTTCTGGACATAGCGGACAAGTACGCCACCGCCGACTCGTCGATGAAGACCGAGCTTTGGGTAGACGCGTCCGGAAAGGTGCTCAACCCGGCACCCAAGACGCCGGCTGGAGAAGCCGGCCGACACCTCAAATCGAACGACAACAAGCGCAAGGGCCCCGCGCCGCCTCCCGCCAGCTGGCAGGTGGCCACAGTCGAAGATGCACCGCCTGAAGAACGACCGGCGCCCAAGAAGCCCAAGGGCGGCAGGCCGGCTTGGCAGCCCGCCTTCTCCTACGAGCAAACCCTCGACGCCCCTTGCAAGTTCCACAGCGGCGCGAAGCCGTCCAACCACATGACCCGGAAATGAAACTGGCTCACCCGAATCTCTAAGGGCGAGGGGCTCTTGCCACCTCCGCCTGCCGGCCCGCCGCCTCCGCCTCCGCCGCCTCCGGCCGCTCGGCCCGCAGTCGGAGCCGTGCATGACGAGTTCCCTGATGAGCAAGCAACCTACATCGTCTTTACAAGCCAGCCCGAAGACCGGCGCAGCAAACGCCGAGAGCACCAGGAAGTCAGCGTGATCGCTGCCAACCCCGCTGGACACATGCATTGGTCAGAAAAGCCCATCAGCTAGAGCCGGGCCGACCATCCGGAGGTGATGCCGTCTCCCGGCTCTTATGCTCTGGTCCTGGAAGCCACCCTTGCGACGGACAGACGCGCCGCCCGCTTCTCCCGTGTGTTGATAGATGGCGGGAGCAGCATCAACATCCTGTATCGTGACACCCTGGAGAAGCTGAACGTCAAGACAAAACAGCTCACGCCCACTCGGACAGTGTTCCACAGCATCGTACCCGGCCTGTCCTGCGCCCCCATTGGCAAAATCAAGATTGATGTACTTTTTGGGGACAAGGAGCATTTCCGCCGGGAGGCGATCTGGTTTGAAGTGGTGGACCTGGAGAGCCCTTACCATGCATTGCTGGGCCGACCTGCCTTGGCCAAATTCATGGCAGTTCCCCACTATGCATACCTCAAGATGAAGATACCAAGCACCAAAGGCGTCATCACCGTAGCCGGTGACTACAAGAAGTCCTCTGAGTGCGCAGTGGCCAGCAGCCGGCTGGCCGAGTCCCTTGTGATCGCCGAAGAGAAGAAGATGCTCGACCGAGTCGTGGCCATAGCCGGCAAGCAGTCGGCCGTGTCCCCCAACCCCAAGGAGCATGATGCTCAAGGATCTTTCCAGCCGGCCAAGGAGACGAAGAAGATACCCCTTGACCCCGAGCATCCAGAGAGGTTTGCCGTCATCGGGGCAAACCTGAACAGTAAATAGGAAGGCGAGCTCGCCGATTTCCTCCGTGAGAATCGGGACATCTTTGCGTGGTCCCCCAAGGACATGCCGGGTGTTCCGAGGAAATTCGCCGAGCACAAACTACATGTTCGAGAAGGCGCAAAGCCAGTCAGACAACCCCTTCGCCGACTGTCGGAGGAGAAACGCAGGATTGTAGGGGAGGAGATAGCCCGGCTCTTGGCGGCCGGCTTTATCATGGAAGTTTTCTTTCCAGAGTGGCTCGCCAACCCGGTCCTTGTGCTAAAGAAGAATAACAAGTGGCGCATGTGTATAGACTACACAAGTCTCAACAGGCTTGCCCCAAAGATCCTTTTGCCCTGCCAAGGATTGACCAAGTGATAGACTCCACGGCCGGATGCGAGCTGTTGAGTTTTTTGGATGCTTACTCCGGATATCACCAGATAAAGCTAGACCCAGACAACCGCCTGAAGACCGCCTTCATCACGCCGTTCGGAGCCTTCTGGTACCTGACTATGACATTCGGCTTGAGAAATGTCGGTGCCACCTTTCAGCGTTGCATGCAAAAGTGCCTCCTCAAGCAGCTCGGCAGGAATGCTCACGTTTACGTGGACGACATCGTGGTGAAGACGGAGAAGCGTGGCACCTTGCTGGAAGACCTCAAGGAAACATTTGCGAACCTGCGCCGGTTCCAAATCAAGCTTAACCCCGAGAAATGCGTGTTCGGGGTGCCAGCCGGCCAGCTCCTAGGCTTCCTGGTCTCCGAACGCGGCATCGAATGCAACCCGGCGAAGATCAAGGCCATCGAGAGAATGGCGATCCCTACCAAGCTTCGAGACATTCAGAAGTTCATCGGGTGCTTGGCCTCCTTGAACCGCTTCATGAGCCGGCTCGGAGAGAAAGCTCTCCCCCTCTACCGCCTCATGAAGAAGAGCACTCACTTCGAGTGGAACGACCAGGCCGACCAAGCTTTTCACGAGCTGAAGAAGATGCTGGCCACGCCGCTTGTCCTCGCGGCGCCAACCGAGAAAGAGCCCATGCTCCTTTACATCGCTGCAACCAGCCGGGTGGTCAGCACCGTCATCGTAGTCCAGCGCCCGGAAGAAGGCCGAGCCCAGCCGGTCCAGAGGCCGGTGTATTATTTGAGTGAGGTGCTGTCCGCCTCAAAGCAGAACTACCCGCACTACCAAAAGATGTGTTACAGCGTGTACTTCACCGCCAAGAAGCTGAAGCCCTACTTTCAAGAGCATCCCGTCACGGTCGTATGCACTGCCCCGCTAGCCGAGATCATAGGCAGCCGGGATGCATCCGGCCGGGTGGCGAAATGGGCCATCGAGCTGGCCCCGTACACGATCTTCTACCAGCCCCGCACTGCCATCAAGTCCCAAGCACTGGCCGACTTCCTCGTCGACTGGGCCGAGACCCAGTACCTGCCGCCGGCTCCCGACTCCACCCATTGGCGCATGCACTTCGACGGGTCCAAGATGCACACCGGCTTGGGAGCCGGCATCGTCCTTACCTCTCCCAAAGGCGACAAGCTCAGATACACGCTACAAATCCACTTTGCCGCCTCCAACAATGTGGCCGAGTACGAGGCACTCATACATGGGCTCCGGCTTGCCAAAGAACTTGGCATTCGCCGGATCCTATGTTATGGCGACTCGGACCTGGTAGTCCAGCAATCATCCGGCGACTGGGACGCCAAGGACACGAATATGGCGAGCTACCGTTTCCTGGTCCAACAACTCAGTGGATACTTTGAAGGATGCGAGTTCCTCCACGTACCACAAGCCGACAACGAGCCAGCCGATGCCCTGGCTCGAATAGGCTCCACCCGGCAAGCAATTCCAACCGGCGTCGCTCTACAACGCCTCCTCAAGCCGTCTATCAAGCCGTCTCCGGAATCCGATTCCATCTTCGTGCCGCCTGACCCTGATGCGGCCAGGTCCGGCTCGAAGAATCAAGTAGCCGACCCCAAGACCCCCGTAGCCGGCTCGGGGACTTTGGCAGCCGGCTCGGGGACTTTGGCAGCCGGCTCTGGGACTTCGGCAGCCGGCTTGGGGACTGCGGTAGCCGGCCCGGGGACTGCACCAGCACTACAGCCGGCGGCTGACTCCAGCACCTCACCACCCAGCCCGCCCACCCGGGTGGCGGTAGCCACTTTGGCAGTAGAAGAAGTCGCGGCTCCATCATGGGCTCAGTCCATCCTCAACTTCCTAGTAAACCAAGACCTGCCGGCTGACGAAACAGAAGCAAGACAAGTCCAGCGTCGAGCCGGAGCGTACACAATCGTCAACAAAGAACTACTCAAGCGCAGCGTCACTGGAATCCTCCAACGGTGCGTCGAGCAAGAGAAGGGCATTGCAATCCTCGCAGACATTCACCAAGGAGAATGCGGCCACCATGCGGCCTCAAGATCACTTGTCGCCAAAGCCTTCCGCCATGGTTTCTTCTGGCCGACTGCTTTGGACGACGCCAAAGAATTAGTCAAGCATTGCAAGGGATGCCAGCTCTTCAGCTCCAAGCAACACATGCCGGCTTCGGCACTCAAGACTATTCCCCTCACTTGGCCCTTTGCCGTTTGGGGACTGGACATGGTGGGCCCATTCAAGACGGCGCGCGGCGGCATGACGCATTTGCTCGTCGCCGTGGACAAATTCACCAAGTGGGTTGAGGCGAAGCCGATCAAGAAGCTGAATGGGCCGACTGCCGTGACGTTCATCGCGGACATAACAACTCGGTACGGCATGCCGCACAGCATCATCACCGACAATGGCACAAATTTCGCCAAAGGAGCCTTGGCACGTTTCTGCGCAGCCCAAGGTATCCGGCTGGACTTAGCATCCGTCGCCCACCCGCAGTCAAACGGCCAGGTCGAGCGAGCCAACGGCCTCATCCTCTCCGGCATCAAGCCCCGACTGGTTGTACCTCTGGAGCGCTCAGCCGGCTGTTGGCTCGATGAGCTGCCGGCTGTCCTCTGGAGTCTGCGCACTACACCAAACAAGTCAACCGGCTTCACCCCTTTCTTCCTTGTGTATGGTGCCGAGGCGGTCATCCCAACTGACATCGAATTCGACTCGCCTCGAGTAACCATGTACATGGAAGCGGAGGCCAAGGAAGCACGAGAAGACGGCGTCGACCTGCTGGAAGAAAGCCGGCTGTTAGCTCTCAGCCGGTCTGCAATTTACCAGCAGGGTTTGCGCCGCTACCACAGCCGGAAGGTCAGGCCAAGATCTTTCCAAGAGGGCGACCTTGTGCTCCGGCTGATTCAGCGAACAGCCGGCCAGCACAAGCTCTCAGCCCCTTGGGAAGGCCCTTTCGTCATCAGCAGAGCTCTAGGCAACGACTCCTACTACCTGATCGATGCACAGAAGCCGAAGGCACGCAAGAGAGACGACTCTGGCAAGGAGTCGGAACGGCCATGGAACGCCAACCTCCTTCGAAGATTTTACAGTTGAAAGGCAGTATGTATCACGCTAACTTTTGTATTAAGTACAAGACAATAGGCTCCCCGAGGAGGGCTCGGGGACTGCTGTCCCTTATTTATGAATGAAAAATATCATGCTTATGACCTTGTCGTATCATTTACTTATTTCGTCCGGCACCGAGTTCGACTAGTCGGCTCGGGGACTGGCCGACTGAAGTTATGTTAGAAGTCCTACCCGCAGTCAGACAAGTAGTGTGCTGGCTCTCAAGCCTTCTCTTGCCAAAGTCGCAGTTCGAAGAACCGGCTGTCCGGCTGGCAAGAGTTAAAGGTAGGAACGACCGCCCACACGAAAAACGGCTAGGGACTAACGGACTAACATAACAAAAGCCGGTTTTTCTCACACCGCCGACTGGCTACCAGAGTAGCCGGCTGGCCGGTTTCCATTCACTTTACTTTAATCCAAGAAAGCTCAAGTACTTGCCTCCCCAAAGAGGGAAGGCGGCAAAGGAAAAAGCCTAAGGATAAACAAGCATATGCAAATGGAAACCAAACATGCACATGATAATATTTACATAAAAAGACCTCCAAGAGGCCAGCATTCAACATAGTTTGGATACACCCCCAGTGGGTGGAACTGCGAAAACTTAACAAAAGATTGTTCAAAGACAACAAAGCAGGAAAGATAAAGACGGCAGGTCAAGCTGGCGGAGCGGCCGACAAGCCAGACTGCTTGGCGGAGATGGTCGTGCCGGCTGAAGGAGCGGCCGGCTGACGAACTTCGGCTTGGTCGCCGCCTCCCGCAGAGGGCGCGTTTCCACGTGCCTCGTTGCTGGAGGCACGGTCGGCCTGAGGTCGGCTGGTTGTTCCACCAGTCGGCTCGACGTCTCCGCCGTCCTCGTCTTCGTCATCTTCGCCCTCGTCGCTGGAGGCAATCTCCTCCGCCGAGTCCTCGCCCACCGCCAGGTTCAGCCCGAACCACTCCTCCGGCTGAGCGACACCGTCGTCATTGATTTCGGGTGCGAAAACGCTGATGTCGGTGCACTCGGCGATCGTCGAAGCCCGCTGGGCGATAGCCGGCCTCACCGCCTCCAACTCCGCGTCGGCCTCCATCCGCCAAGTGCGCAGCTGGTCCAGGCTCAGCCCTGGGTACCAAGCCCGAACGAATTCCAACGCCCGCCCGGCTCCGAGGCAGGCCGCTGACGCTTTCCAAGCCTCGAAGCGACCAACTGCGACTTCCAGCCAGTCGGCAGTTCGGCTTGGAGTGCGGGGGATCGTCTCGCCGGGCCAGAGGGCGGCCAGCACTTGCGCCCCGGCACGTTGGAGCCGGCGAAGCATCCGATGATCCGGCTGCAACCGTGCCTGGACAGCCAGGAACTGCTCCTCAAGGGTCCGGTTTGCATCCGGCGCGATGTTGGCCCCCTCTTGCCGGCGCGCCTCGCGATGGGCCTCAATGCTTTGGGCGGCGAAGGCAGAGTAGCCCGGGAAGTAATCTGCAAGAAACAACAAGCAACAGCTCAAGATAAGTCAAAAGACCCAGGCGGCAAGGGGCAGGAGAAGGGCCGAGGATGGCAACTTACCGTCGATCAAGTCCTCGATCCGGCCGAAGCCTTCGTCCAGGGCTCGCCGGGTCACAGACCAGTTCGCCGCCTCCATCTCATACTCCGCCAGCAAGGTGGATTCACTTTCCCGCGCCGCCTGCAGGGCCGCTTTATGGCTTTCCTCTTGGTCGGCCAGCTTCTTGGCTAGGCGATCCCGTTCCTGGACCAAGGCAGCGCACTCGGCCTCTTTGGTGTAAAGGGCGGCTTTCGCTTCGCCAAGCTCCTTCCTCAAGTCGGCGTTGGCCCCTGAAGACAAAGAAAAAGAAAAATCAATAAGAAAAGAGTCGTCAAGAAAGATTCGACCCGACTGCACAGCAGTCGGCCCGAATCTCGGGGACTACACCCAGTGGGTGCGCTGACGCGCCCCCACAGGAGACAGACAAAACCAAGTACTTACTTTGGCTGTCGGCCAGGTCGTCGGTCCGCCGGCTCAACTCTCGAGCCTGGGAATCGAAGGCGGCAGCACGAAGGTTGTGGTATTCCTGAAAGTTTAGAAAGAAAGCAAAGTAAGGTGGCCGTCGAGAAAGATCCGACCTGACTGCGCAGCAGTCGGCCCGAATCTCGGGGACTACACCCAGTGGGTGCGCTGACGCGCCCCCACGGAAGAAATCAAGAAAGCAAAGCAGCCAAGAGCGAAGGACTCACCCGGATAGTGGTTCGCGTTGACAAGAACTCTTGGTTGAGTTGTTGCAGCAGGGCGGCTTGAGCTCGTAGCCGGCTCCGGACCCCTTGAGCCACCGCATCCAGCTCGCCAGTCCCCCCGCTGGGAGTCCACTCGGACACGGCGGTGCTGGCCGCCTCCAGATCTCCCGCCGGCTGGCCTGCGCCCGCGGCTCGGCGCAACTCCGGCGGAGCGACGCCTCTCCCAGCGCGCCGGCCCGTCACCAGCTGCACCTCGAGGCCGGCTCTGCTCTCCGGCTCACCGCCGGTCGGCTCCTCTGGCACTGCTGACGATTGACCGCCTTGGCCCGCTCCGGTTGGCGCCGCAGGCGGCGCCCTCCCCGCCAAGACCACGGGGTCCTCCTCCCTCTCCAACAGCGGCGGGTCTTGGATGATCTCCTCCGCCAAGGGCAACAGGGTGTCGGGGGCTACAGCTCGGAGAGGAACGGCGAGCAGCGGAGGCTGGCTGCGCAAGCTTTCCGCCTCCGTCTCCGCGGTAGCCGCCTCCCTCTGGGCCTTGGCTACCACTCCGGCCTGCTCCTGCGCCGCCTGGGCGGCCGCCTTCTCCGCCTCCTCGCGCTCCTCCTGCGCTTCGCGGGCGTTCCGCTCTGTGGCCTCCCTAAGATCGGCGCGGGGGTCCACGCGGCGGGAGCTTGAAGACCCTCCAGTCGGCCCCACGACGGAGCCGCCCGGGCCCCGCTCAAGGGAAAGCGGCGCCCTGTCCAGCAAGCGAGGAAAAGTTAAGAAGAAACTCGAAGAAAAGAGAACAACGACGAGTGCGGCAAATCAATTGAAGACTTACGCCGAGACCGCCTGGGGCTGTTTCACAGCCTTGCGGAAGCGGGCCGCCTTCGCAGCCGCCTCATCTCGCTTTGTCGCCGCGGTGGAAGGCTTGGACTTCTTCGGCCGACTGCCGAAGAGGCCTAGAGCGGCCCGGCACTTCTGCGCACCGCCGGCAGCCGGCGCGACAGACAAGCCCGCGCCCTGTTGGTCGGCCGCCAGCTGGCGACGTGGAGCGACTTCGTCTTCGAAATCGTCCGGCCAGTCCTCGAAGCTCGCGGTGAACCTTGAGCCTCCGGGCTCGGCACTGTCCCCCACGACGGCGTCTTCCATGGCAGCCACCCCCAAGTCCGGGTCGTCAACGTCATCCACCGTCCGGTCGGGGGCGTACTGGCGTTCAATCCCTGCCACCCCGGCCGGCGGCGCAAGAAGAGGGTTCTGCCCAAAGAACCGACTGGTCAGAAGCCGGCCGTCACGAAGCCGGCTGACGACGAAAAAGAAGATACAGAGAGAAACTTACCACGGGTGGAGGATTTGCGCGACAATACAGCGCCTTGCCGTATTGCCAGTCCCCGCCGAACTTGCAGTTGGCAATGTAATTGACCATGAGCGCCACCTCCGCGTGGGGCATCTCCCATGTGCTCAGCCGGCTTGGGTCGAAGCGGCCGCTCATCTGACACATCATATGGGGCCGGCTTTGGAGAGGAAGGATCCGGCGCTCCACGAAGGCGGCCACCAAGTCGGCCCCGCGCAAGCCTTCCGACTGAATCAGCACCCGAAGCCGGGAGATGGCGGCGTTCCCGGCCGGAGACAACGACCGGGACCGGAAGCTCCACGAGGGCTGCCTTCCAGCCGGCGGGCCGGCTACGTAAGCCGGCTGGTTGATGTAGTCTTCTTGCTCGGCGACGTTCTTCACATAGAAATAAGATCTCTGCCAGACCTTTACCGACTGGATCAGGGGGATGGGCGGGAACGGATTGTTCTCGCTCGCCCTCCTCATGGCGATGAAGGCTCCGCAGGGGGCGGGCACGCCGGCGACGACTGTGCCGAGCTTGCTCTGGAAGAACTCTCCCCGGAGCTCCAGCGTGGGGAGCAGCCCCAAGAAGCCTTCGCAGAGGGAGACGAAGGCTGACAGCAGCATCACCGCATTGGGCGTGAGGTGATGCGGCTGGAGGTTGTAGAAGTCGAGGAAGGAGCGCAGAAACCCGCTCGCCGGGAGGCCGAAGCCACGCAGGCAGTGCGAGCGGAAGACGACCCGCTCGCCCTCCTCCGGCGCCGGTGAGATCTCCCTCGCGGGCGCCAGGCGGACCTGTACGCGGTCGGCGCCGGGCAGGCGCCGGGTCTGGCGAAGGAACTCCACGTGGTCTTCATGGACGTTGGAGCCGTCCCAGGAGCTTGACAACGCCATGGGAGCGAGGTGGCGTGGAGACGCAACGGCGCTGAGATGGGAGGCTGCGGCGGCAGCGAAAGGAAGAAGACGAGGGTTAGGAGGGACGGAGTGGGTGGGAGCGCGCGAACCTCTGTTGCTCCCCCTCCTCCCCCTACTTATAGGCTCACGTGGCGGAGCCGAGGAGGCGTGGCGTGGGGAAGCGTGGGGATCGATCGTGCCCACTCCCCACGCCCCGCGATTATCGATCCTTAATGGCGAGATGAAAACTGCCTTGAGAAGGCGAGCGGCCCTGTGGGCCACGGGAGATCCGCGCCCGGACCGAGGCTCGTGAGTGGCGGGCCCGAGGCTGCGGCGGCGTCCCGTCACGCGCGTGCGCTCGCAGGATCCTGCCGCCACGTGGCCGCGAGAGGGCCCGTGGTCAGCACGCAGGTCCCCTCTCCTCCCGCCTACGCGGGGCTATCTGAAGTCGGCGTACGCCCACGAAGCCGGCTCTTCAGGATAGGAAGCTGACCAAGCTTCTCGTCCCCACTGCTCACCTCGGAGCTCGATCAGCTTCGGGGACTACTATCGGAGTAAATAGCCATGGGTAGCCTAGCCGGCCTCCCCTGGCACTTCTGAAAAATTACGAGCCCGCCTAGCTCTCAAGAATCCAAGACGCGGGGCCGCCTTCCCCTAGCTGGCTGCGATCAAGGCCGGCTTTCGGAAGGCGGTCCGGCTCTAGCCCTCATAAGAAGGCCGACTCCAAGAAGCCGGCTATGAGAAGGCCGACTCCAAGAAGCCGGCTCCTCGTAAAGAAGTCAAGACCGTACCCACAAAGTTTGCACCCACCTAAAGGCGGTGCGACGGGGCGTGGCTACAGAAGAGCCTTCCACCCTCGAATCCCGAGGCACGCCTGGCACAGTGCGCCGTACGGGGTAGGCATGACCCGTCCAGCGCAGCACTGTAGCCATGTTGACCCTGGCCTCACCCACGACGGACCGCCAGCGCGGCCCACAGGCGGTGGGCCCCTTTGCGCAGAGAGACGGCCGAAGGCGGCCACGCTTCCGACCAGCCGGCCCAAGACAGAGCCGGCTCCCCGCAGCCGGCTTGCCGCCTTCCTCGAAGAAGACGCCCCATTAAGGAGACAAGACGCGGTAAGGCTACAGCGATCGTCTGACAGGCGGCGGTACTGTAGCCGCGCTTACCACGATGAAGCTCACGTCAACAAGATGAAGCCACAGTGACCAGCCGCCGACCTGGCCCCGGACAGTGGGGCCTGCCTGTCGACCAAGGAGTTGGCAGCCGGCGGGACCCACCAGTCGGCGGGCCCCAGCAGCCGGCGCAGAAGCCGGCGAGCGCAGTCACAGATGGCTGGGCCCCGCGCCCAGCTGGATTACCATTGTACCCCCGGGGGGTAGGCCTATATAAACCCCCCGGAGCACCCATGCAAAGGGTTCGACCCCCTGCTAGTTCTAGACTCCACACAAGGAGAAGAAGCAGGCTAGCCGTGCCCTTTCTTCCTCCTCCCCCCAAAAACAGCTCAAGGAGCGTTGTGTAGCTACTTGATTCATCGAGCGAGCATGCGGAGACCCCGCAGAGCAGCAGTAGGGGTGTTATCTCCTCGGAGAGCCCCGAAGCTGGGTAAGATCCGCCGGCGTGCATGTCTTCGCCTCATCCCGCTTCCAGACACCAGCGATGTCTTACTGGTTCCCACAAAGATAAGCCACCCGTTGGCATATGTCGCACCCACCACCCGACAGCTTGCTTATCAATTGTTCGCTCCAAATTATCTGATCTGTATGAATGGTTACATTAGTGTAGAATATATCCAATGCCAATGTTTTTTTAGCTCTGCATTGTTCTTGTAATTACATGTTGTCCTGTAGCGACCAGACCTCAGACAGTCTGATCTCTGTGCTCCGGTGTCATCCCTGGATCAGTAATGCTGACACCACACAGTACTCGGAGGATTTATAGCAGAGTAGCAATCACACACTATTACATCGAGTGTCTCAAAAGAGAACTTATTACAATAAATATGGCTTAAGGCCATCTAATAACGATAACAGCGGAAGGCTTGGGAGATAAGTGAGTCCATCAACTCCAACGACATCACTGAGTATAGAACCACGACCTAAAACTCCTTAATCGTCGTCTGAAAAGTCTGCAACATTAACGTTGCAGCCCGAAAACGGGTCAGCACATGGAATATGCTGGCAAGGTAACACATAGAGAGTAATGGAATGCAACAACTATACTATATGCATATTTGGCTGGTGGAAAGCTCTATGGTTACAGTTTTGCGTAAAGCCAATTTTTCCATACTTCAAAGGAATAAAATTAATTACTATCATGGTGGTTGTTAATCATTCAGAATGGTTGACAGCATTCTCAATCCCAATTAAGTAACATCATTAAAACCCACAAAATTAATTTAGAGTAACATGTTGAGATTCACATGATAATCTAGGTACTAGATACTCAAGATGTCCATAACCGGGGACACGGCTAACCATGATTAGTTTATACACTCTGCAGAGGTTTGCTCACTTTTCCCCACAAGACTCGATCGCCTCCGTTTGGTTTCTCGCACTACAGGGTGTTTGAGAAGACGGATGACCGAGACACAGTCTTTCAGAAGCGCTAGCACCTTACGACGGGTAGACCGGTACACCTACTTTCCCCTACATCTGCTAGTCTACCACTGTAAGAGTTCGCACAACTTAGTCAAGTATGCCAGAGCCCATAATGGCTTGTGGCTGCACTCGGAAGTTTCTAGGATGAATAATCTCATGATCCCTTTGAGCCTGGGTGGCGGTCCAAAACAAAACAGGCAAGTCCTGGTAACCCCAGGTGCCTCAATCCACCCAGATGTGTGTTAGGTTGCCACCTTAGATAAACCCTTAATTATAAATCTCACATCTGTCATGGATATCACTCACCCAATCCACGTCTACTGGCATAGCATGGCATAGTAAGCAAACGTAGAAGTAACTCCCAAAGGTTTGATAATAAACAGGTAATAGGTACTACCTCATCTACTTCCCATCCCACAATTTAATTAGATCCTAATCATGCATTGTGTGAGGATTGATCTAATGCAATAAAACTGGGTTGTAGAAAAGGTATGATCAAAGTGTTACTTGCCTTGCTGATGATCCGCGTAACCTAGAGATTCAACGTAACAGGCGGCGCACTCCGGGTATTCTATCGCAGACAAACAAACAAGCATACAATAAGTACACATCTAATGCACAGGTAAAACTCAAATAAGAGATCTAACCAGAAGGTTCAACTTAAGAACTCCGGTTGGCAAAAAGAATCAAATCGAACGAAGCAAAAGAAGTCAAACGGCGAAAGAAAACAACTTCGCTCTAGTAATCTGGATCTAGGGCAAATTTTACAGTATCAAAAACATGTTTAAGTTGATTATTCGGAAAGAGGGTTTCGAGACGAAACTCCAGGCGCTTGAATCGCCTGATTCCGATAAACGAGCGAAAAGTTAGACTAAAACGAAAATCGGATCAGAAATCGCGATCAGAAAATAACCGCGGAAAATCCGATGAAAAAAAAGAAAAACGACGAACAGAATTTTTTAAAAAAAAACTGCATGGAAAACGAGGCGGCGGCGAACCTCGAAAGGCGCGCGGCTCCGGCGGCGGCGGCGGCTAGGGTTTTGCAGGGGCTGGGCTGGCTCTCTCTCTCGCCCGGGCGGGCGCTATATAAAGGCCTGGCCGGCGGTTTCCTGGCCGGGTACGGCCTGGAGTCGGTTACGCGTTTGTTTTATAAATCCACTCGGAAGAAAAATAAAAAGAAATACTAAATGGACTCCAAAAATCATGAAATAAATTTTCCCGGGTTCCTAAAATCAAGCCTGATAAAGTGAACATTTATCTGGGCCCAAACTACAACTTTGAAAAACACGCATTTTTCTTAAATTCAAATAAAAATATCGAAAAACTCCGAAATAAAACTTATTTGATTTTTTTATTAAATCCTCAATATTTCTATATTTTGGGAAAGTCATTTTATTCCCTCTCTCATATTTTTGTAATAGAAATAATTGATGATAAAATAAATAAAATCAAATGATCCTGTTTACACAATTTGAGAAAACTCAAATATGTAAATAACGAAATCTCCAACTCTCTCCGTGGGTCCTTGAGTTGCTTAGGATTTTCTAGGATCAAAACCAAAAGCAAAATAAAATATGATATGCATGATGACCTAATGTATAACATTCCAAATTGAAAATTTGGGATGTTACAAACCTACCCCCTTAAGATGAATCTCGCCCTCGAGATTCGGGTTGGCTAGAAAATAGGTGAGGGTGGTCCTTGAGCAAATCTTCCTCTCGCTCCCAGGTGGCTTCATCCTCCGTGTGGTGGCTCCACTGAACTTTGCAAAACTTGATAACCTTGCTACGAGTGACTCGACTGGCAAACTCGAGGATCTTGACTGGTTTCTCCTCATAGGTCAAATTGTTATCCAACTGAATTGCTTCTAATGGCACTGTGTCTCTCAAGGGTATGTCGGCCATCTCCGCGTGACACTTCTTCAACTGAGAAACGTGGAACACATCATGCACTCCTGCCAATCCTTCTGGCAATTCCAACTTGTAGGCCACTTCTCCCATACACTCCAAAACTCGATATGGTCCTACAAATCGTGGCGCTAACTTCCCCTTAACTCCAAAGCGCTTAATCCCTCGAAGTGGGGATACTCGAAGATAAGCTCTATCTCTGACTTCGTAAACTGTCTCTTTGCGTTTAGAATCTGCGTAGCTCTTCTCTCTGGACTGGGCTACCTTGAGCCTATCGTGAATCAACTTCACCTTCTGTTCAGACTCCTTAATCAGATCTGGTCCAAACAACTGGCGATCTCCAACTTCGTCCCATGACAACGGTGTCCTGCACCTCCTTTCGTACAAAGCTTCGAAAGGTGCCATCTTCAAATTGGTCTGATAGCTATTATTGTAAGAGAACTCTGCATATGGCAAATTATCGTCCCAACTAGATCCATAATCTAGCGCACAAGCTCTCAGCATATCCTCCAAAATCTGATTGACTCTCTCGGTCTGTCCATCTGTCTATGGATGAAAAGCTGTACTGAATTCTAACCTGGTACCCAAAGTCTCATGCAACTGCTTCCAGAACTTTGAGGTAAACTGGGTTCCTCTATCTGATACGATACTCCTCGAAACTCCATGCAAACATACGATCCTGGTCATGTATATCTTTGCCAACTTAGCACTGGTGTAAGTGGTCTTTACTGGGATGAAATGAGCTACCTTCGTCAATCGATCAACTACAACCCAAATCGAGTCATAGCCTGAACAAGCCCTTGGTAATCCCGTGATAAAATCCATGCCTAGCTTATCCCACTTCCATTCGGGTATCGGCAATGGTTGCAACAATCCTGCTGGCTTCTGATGCTCCGCCTTTACTCTCTGACATACGTCACAAACTGCTACATACTCCGCTATATCCTTCTTCATTCTAGTCCACCAGAAAATATCTTTCAAATCCAAATACATCTTGGTATTTCCTGGGTGAATCGAATACGGTGAATCATGTGCCTCTTGCAGAATCAACTTCCTGATTTCTGGGTTATTGGGCACATAAACACGGTCTTCAAACCATAGGGTGTCGTGCTCATCCTCACGAAATCCTTTAGCTTTTCCTTCTTTCATCTTCTCCTTTATGGAAGCAATCTTCTTGTCAGATTTCTGAGCTTCTCTGATTCTATCCATCAAAGTTGACAGAATTTCCAACGCTGCTACTTAGCCTCTCGGAACTATTTCCACACATAGTTCACGAAGATTTTCTGCTAACTCCTTGGGTATTTCTCCCGTCATTAACATATTGACATGACTCTTATGGCTCAATGCGTCAGCTACTACATTAGCTTTTCCGGGATGATAATGCAATTTCATATCGAAATCCTTGATAAGCTCCAACCATCTCCTTTGTCTGAGGTTCAACTCCTTCTGCGTGAAAATGTACTTCATACTCTTATGATCCGTGTACACCTCACAATGATTTCCAATGAGGAAATGTCTCCATGTCTTCAATGCATGCACTACGGCTGCTAACTCCAAATCATGCGTGGCATAATTCAATTCATGAGGCTTCAGTTGTCTTGAAGCATATGAAACAACTCTTCCTTCCTGCATAAGCACTGCTCCAAGTCCTCGACGTGAAGCGTCGCAATACACCTCATAATCCTTGGTTTGATCTGGCAAAATCAACACTAGTGAGGTAACCAAACGTTTCTTCAACTCCTGGAAACTAGCCTCACACTCCTCAGTCCATTTGAACTTAGTATCCTTCTTCAACAACTCCGTCATAGGTTTCGCAATCTTTGAGAAGTTCTCAATAAATCTCCGGTAGTATCCTGCGAGTCCAAGAAAACTCCGGATCTCTCCAACGGTAGTTGGGGCTTCCCACTTGGTCACAGTTTCGACTTTAGCGGGATCTACTGCTATACCTTCTCCAGATATAACATGTTCGAGCAATCCTACTTCCTTCAACCAAAATTCACATTTGCTGAACTTGGCGTATAATTGGTGTTCTCTGAGCTTTCCAAGTACCAAACGCAAATGCTCCTTATGCTCCTCTTCATTCTTCGAATATACCAGGATATCATCAATGAACACTACGACGAACTTATCCAAAAACTCCATAAACACTTTGTTCATCATGTTCACAAAATAGGCAGGCGCGTTAGTCAGACCAAATGACATAACGGTATACTCATACAGTCCATATCTGGTGGTAAAAGCTGTCTTAGGTATATCCTGTTCTCGAATCTTCAACTGGTGGTATCCTGATCGCAAATTGATCTTGGAAAACACTTTAGCTCCTTGCAATCGATCAAACAGATCATTGATCATTGGTAGCGGGGTACTTGTTCTTGATTGTTACTTTGTTCAATCCTCGATAGTCAACAACCATCCTTAACGATCCATCCTTCTTCTCTACTAGAAGTACTGGTGATCCCCAAGGCGAAGAACTTGGGCGAATGTAACCTTTATCTAGTAACTCCTTAATCTGCTTCTTAATTTCCACCAAATCTTTTGCTGGCATCCTATATGGTCGCTTCGATATTGGCCCAGTGCCTGGCAAAAGTTCAATCAAAAACTCAATATCTCTATCCGGTGGCATGCCTGGCAACTCTTCGGGAAATACATGAGGAAAATCCCTTACCACTGGTACTTCCTCCTGCACAACTCCTAATAAGGAATTTACTTGTGTCCTGTTTGGCGCATGTCGGGATACATACTTGATCCTTCTTCCTTCTGGCGTTGTGAGCAAAATTGTCTTACTGGCGCAACCGATGTTTCGCCCATACATCGACAGCCAATCCATACCAAGAATCACATCCAGACCTTGGGATTCCAAAATGATTAAATCCGTTGGGAAAACATGCCTTCCTATACTTAATGGCACTTGAAAACATCCTTGACTGGCCATGTACTCCGCTCCTGGTGAGCTTACTAGCATAGGTGTTTTAAGAATCCTAGTGGGCAGGCTATACTTTTCCACAAATCCCCTTGATATGTATGAATGCGATGCACCAGTATCAAAAAGAACAAGTGCAGTAAATGTCTTAACCAAAAACTTACCTATTACTGCATCGGGCTGAGCTTCAACCTCCTCCACATTAACGTGGTTCACCTGTCCCCTGTTGAAAGGGTTCGGCTTCTTTCCAGAGCTTCCATTGCCGTTTTGTCCTTCAGGACAGTCATTTGCATAATGTCCTGGCTTCGAACACTTATAGCAAGTGACGTGGCTCAAGTCCTTCTTGGCTGGGGTTGATGGGGTGCTGCGGTTCTGTCCATTGCTTCCTCCATTCCCATTACCATTCTTGGTGCCATTGTGATTGTGCGAGCTACCTACTCCATGGGTATGCTGAAAATGTCCTCCCGGTCTAGGGGTAAAACGAGGCTTCTGCTGAGTTCCTGAATTATACTTTCCTTGTCCATACTTCCTCTTGCGGTTCTCAATTTGCTGCTGCTTCCCTTCAATCATAAGAGCACGATCTACCAACTCCTGGTAGTTGTTGAAGGTGGCTACCATCAACTGCATACTCAACTCAGCATTCAGTCCTTCCAGGAATTTATCCTGCTTTGCTGCATCCGTAGCAACGTCATCTGGAGCATAACGTGCTAGCTTACTAAACTCCTCCACATACTGGCCAACTGTCCGTCCTCCCTGGCGCAAGTTACGAAACTCACGCTTCTTCATGGCCATTGCTCCTACTGAAACATGGGCAGTACGAAAAGCCTGCTGAAACTGGTCCCATGTGACAGTGTCGACTGGGAAGGTGGCTGTGAAATTCTCCCACCAAGATGCTGCGGGTCCTTCTAACTGATGTGCGGCAAACTTCACCTTCTCCACATCTATGCATCCTGCTGTGGTCAACTCTCTAGCTATCTTGCGGAGCCAATCATCTGCTACTATCGGCTCGATGCTACTGGAAAACACCGGCGGATTCAGCCTAAGAAAACGGGCTAAGTGGTCAACAGGTGGTGGTGGTGGTGGTGGGTTGTTGTTGTTGTTCCCCTGATTCTGATTTTGAACTAGCAACTGCATCAAGGTGTTCTGCTGCTGGATCAACTGAGTGAGCTCCGGCGGAAAGGTAAATCCGGGGTCACGTCTCGGAGGCATCTGAGGGTTTAGAAAAGATGAGATATAAGAATAGAGGGGGTCTAAAGGGAAAACACTACCCATATGCACATGAGGCAAAAGCACACAATTCACTTCAATCAATCAAACAAGGCATACAATCGATCTAGCTATCGCAAAAGTGCTCGGACTACTATATTTACATGGCGGACTACTACTACTGATGAGGTGGTCTACTAGAAATATTCTACGGTTGTAGACTCCATGATATCTGCTCCAGCTTCATCAACATAGTCACCATCGCTACTATCTTGTTCCGAGTCGGTGCCGTCGATGATGATGTAGTCTTCCGGACTAATCTCCTTGGGTTCTTCGTCTTCACCTACTGGTGTCGGGCCTCCCATAAATATTCCAATCTTCTTGATCAGATCGTCATTCTTCTCCACCAATACTTCAATTTCTTCTTCATAATCTTCGCGTGTAGCCTTGAGTTCTTCCTCTAGTTCCTTGATTCTAGTCCTAGCCTTCTTCAGATCTATCATGTCGGTGCACATCTGATTCTCCTGTCTTCGAATGTGCTGGTTTAACTCCTGAATAAAAGCTGCAATTGATCTATCTTTCCTGGTGCTGATCATCTCCCAGTGTTCATCTCGGCGTCCACAAATCTGGTAGATAGTATCCTTAAGAACCTTGCGGTAGACTTCTCCAATGCGTCCCATGGCGATGTGAGCTGCCATGCTCTTTCCTAAACTCCAAGTTGGTGCATCAAAAGAAAACTCTATGGGTTCAGTGACTGGCATGAACGTCCTTCCTGGAACTTGAACATGAATCATCCAGCGCTCTTCTTCAGGTAAAGTGGCGTTGTAGGTTCCCGTGAAGCTTGGTACTCCTATGTTCAGGTACCTAGTGACTTCCTTCAAGTGGCGTCCAAAGGGTGTATCTTCATCTGGTTATGTGAACTTGTTCCTTGCATCCGCCATCCTAAAGAGTAGAAAAGATGAGAGGTCAGAAGAGAGGAGAGTGAGTAGTGATCTAGGTCTTTAGCTTAGTGGTCGTGTCCTATAGTCAGCGTGTGCTCTGATACCATCTCTGTAGCGACCAAACCTCAAACAGTCTGATCTCTGTGCTCCGGTGTCATCCCTGGATCAGTAATGCTGACACCACACAGTACTCGGAGGATTTATAGTAGAGTAGCAATCACACACTTATTACATCGAGTGTCTCAAAAGAGAACTTATTACAATAAATATGGCTTAAGGCCATCTAATAATGATAACAGCGGAAGGCTTGGAAGATAAGTGAGTCCATCAACTCCAACGGCATCACTGAGTATAGAACCACGACCTAAAACTCCTTAATCGTTGTCTGAAAAGTCTGCAACATTAACGTTGCAGCCCGAAAACGGGTCAGCACATGGAATATGCTGGCAAGGTAACACATAGAGAGTAATGGAATGCAACAACTATACTATATGCATATTTGGCTGGTGGAAAGCTCTATGGTTACAATTTTGCGTAAAGCCAATTTTTCCCTACTTCAAAGGAATAAAATTAATTACTATCATGGTGGTTGTTAATCATTCAGAATGGTTGACAACATTCTCAATCCCAATTAAGTAACATCATTAAAACCCACAAAATTAATTTAGAGTAACATGTTGAGATTCACATGATAATCCAGGTACTAGATACTCAAGATGTCCATAACCGGGGACACGGCTAACCATGATTAGTTTATACACTCTGCAGAGGTTTGCGCACTTTTCCCCACAAGACTCGATCACCTCCGTTTGGTTTCTCGCACTACAGGGTGTTTGAGAAAACGGATGACCGAGACACAGTCTTTCAGAAGCGCTAGCACCTTACGACGGGTAGACCGGTACACCTACTTTCCCCTACATCTGCTAGTCTACCACTGTAAGAGTTCGCACAACTTAGTCAAGTATGCCAGAGCCCATAATGGCTTGTGGCTGCACTCGGAAGTTTCTAGGATGAATAATCTCATGATCCCTTTGAGCCTGGGTGGCGGTCCAAAACAAAACAGGCAAGTCCTGGTAACCCCAGGTGCCTCAATCCACCCAGATGTGTGTTAGGTTGCCACCTTAGATAAACCCTTAATTATAAATCTCACATCTGTCATGAATATCACTCACCCAATCCACGTCTACTGGCACAGCATGGCATAGTAAGCAAACGTAGAAGTAACTCCCAAAGGTTTGATAATAAACAGGTAATAGGTACTACCTCATCTACTTCCCATCCCACAATTTAATTAGATCCTAATAATGCAATGTGTGAGGATTGATCTAATGCAATAAAACTGGGTTATAGAAAAGGTATGATCAAAGCGTTACTTGCCTTGCTGATGATCCGCGTAACCTAGAGATTCAACGTAACAGGCGGCGCACTTCGGGTATTCTATCGCAGACAAACAAACAAGCATACAATAAGTACTCATCTAATGCATAGGTAAAACTCAAATAAGAGATCTAACCAGAAGGTTCAACTTAAGAACTCCGGTTGGCAAAAAGAATCAAATCGAACGAAGCAAAAGAAGTCAAACGGCGAAAGAAAACAACTTGGCTCTAGTAATCTGGATCTAGGGCAAATTTTACAGTAGCAAAAACATGTTTAAGTTGATTATTCGGAAAGAGGGTTTCGAGACGAAACTCCAGGCGCTTGAATCGCCTGATTCTGATAAACGAGCGAAAAGTTATATTAAAACAAAAATCAGATCAGAAATCGCGATCAGAAAATAACCGCGGAAAATCCGACGAAAAAAAAGAAAAACGACGAACAGAATTTTTTTTAAAAAAAAACTGCACGGAAAACGAGGCGGCGGCGAACCTCGAAAGGCGCGCGGCTCCGGCGGCGGCGGCGGCTAGGGTTTCGCAGGGGCTGGGCTGGCTCTCTCTCTCGCCCGGGCGGGCGCTATATAAAGGCCTGGCCGGCGGTTTCCTGGCCGGGTACGGCCCGGAGTCGGTTACGCGTTTTTTTTATAAATCCGCTCGGAAGAAAAATAAAAAGAAATACTAAACGGACTCCAAAAATCATGAAATAAATTTTGCCGGGTTCCTAAAATCAAGCCTGATAAAGTGAACATTTATCTGGGCCCAAACTACAACTTTGAAACACGCGCATTTTTTCTAAATTCAAATAAAAATACCGAAAAACTCCGAAATAAAACTTATTTGATTTTTTTATTAAATCCTCAATATTTCTATATTTTGGGAAAGTCATTTTATTCCCTCTCTCATATTTTTGTAATAGAAATAATTGATGATAAAATAAATAAAATCAAATGATCCTGTTTACACAATTTGAGAAAACTCAAATATGTAAATAACGAAATCTCCAACTCTCTCCGTGGGTCCTTGAGTTGCTTAGGATTTTCTAGGATCAAAACCAAAAGCAAAATAAAATATGATATGCATGATGACCTAATGTATAACATTCCAAATTAAAAATTTGGGATGTTACATATCCTTTATCAGTGTACTTATAATGACAGGTAGTTGTTCATGTACCATCACTCTGCAGCTTATTTTCCTTTGCCCTCCATTTTCTACACATCACATCTATATTTACTCTTACCATAAGGTTGGCACTGAAGAAGTTCAGTTGTGCACTGCTCTTGGCTGTACCTTTTGCCTGTATCACTGCACTTACATTTATAGCTACTTGGTTATGTAGCATCACTCTTCATCTTATCTTAAACATTCTCCATTTTTTCGTATATTATCACATCTATATTTACTCTTAACAAAATGTAGAATAAAGGCAATGCTTTTAAAGAAGATTATGTGGTAAACTTCTTGAATTGCCCCCCCCCCCACCTCCATCAGCATGGACAAGGCCTTTATAGAGCCTGTCTTCACCAATAATATAAGTTTGTCCATCTCAAGCCTTCAAACTTTGTTGTATATATTTGGTTAGGCATGACTGCAACAGCTGTTTATTTTTGGTGTTTGCATCAAATTGCCTGTTTAAAGTTTATTATGTAGTTCATAAACAAAAGTTTGTCCTTTCTCAATTTAAGTTTTTAGTTGTACAACCAAGTTCCTTCTTCATACCATGTAAATTAAACTATACAGAGCAAGTGATCTTCTTTTGCACTGCATGTATGCTTCTGTTCTTCATCCGCAATCCAGTGGTGTGGTGAACCTACCCACTATAGCACAATGTCATATTCTGCAATGTCTTAACTATGAACAATGTCATATCATTCTACTATTATTTAAACCATCTCTTTATTTGCCAATCTGAAATGGTATAAATGGACAGCACACTAACCATTGATACTTATGAGTTCTTGATCTGTAATCCAGTGGTGTCGTGAAGCTGCCAACTCCTTCACAATGTCATTTCCTGCCATGTCTTGACCTGAACAATACCATATTGTGTTAATGCAATTTTAAACTGTGTCACTTTATTCGTCAGTAAGAAATGTGATGAATTGTCAGCACTGATACTTTTATGTGCAAAACCTGTCATTTATCTTCTTGTTTATCTTTCAGAGTGAGGAAGATATAAGTGTTGAACAAGCGCAGTCTCATCATCTTGCTCAGCTGCTTGCGCTGCAACTCCCCAGCAGGGCTAACCTTTCTTGAACTATATTGAAGTGCTATCGGTTTTGTATATTATTTTGTCGGCATGTTTATTTGCACTGGTGGCGATCTTTGATGCCCAGTGTATGTAATCTGCTGTCTGCTTGTGCTTTATTATCATAGTGGCGAACTTTGTATAGTCTAGGTTTTTTCTTATTCACGATGTTGCGGTTATTTTACTGTATATATATCATGTCTTCGCAGTAAACCGGCCAAACCGTAAAATTACGGTACATAATCGGGCTGTCATGCAATCACGATGTAGGTTGGGCCTGAAACATGCCGAACAGCTCACGGGCCGGCAGCAGCCCGAAATGAATCCCGGCCCATGATTGTGCGAATCAAATCACAGGATTTTAACAGGCCAAAATTGTCTCGCTCCTTGTTTGGCTCAATCAGATATCGGCTGCGAGCAGGCCGGATGCAAACCGAGCCGTAGTTAGGCCCAACTATATGACAGGCTTTTAACAGGACGAAATTAATATAGGGCCGAAATGTTAAACGGGCCCTTAACAGGCCAAAACTAATATCAGGCCGAATTACTAAGTGGGCCTTTAGCAAGTGGGCCCAAAAGCATAGTGTCCAGTTGATGGGCCGAATCTGATATGGGCCATAATTGAGCCCAAAGCCTCTTAAAGGGTCGGACCTGATCTGGGCCGTAATTTGGCCCAGAACGTGGTAGGCTTTTAACGGGTCGGATCTCATATGGGCCACTATTAGGCCCGGAGCGTGGCAGGCCATTAATGGACTGGATCAAATATGGGCCAGCATTTGGCCCAAAACATGGCAGCCATTTAATGGGCCGGCCTACTAGGGTCCTCAAAATCTTGTGGGCCTACACCTGGGTCGGCCCATTAATGTCGGCGAAATCTCGTGGGCCTTTAGCTGGGCCGGCCCATTATGATCCGCAAGAATCTTGTGGGCCTTTACCTGGGCCGGCCCATTATGGCACACAAAAATCTTGTGGGCCTTTACCTGGGCTGGCCCACTATGGCCCGCAAAATCTTGTGGGCCTTTAGCTGGGCCAGCCCATTATGGTCCGCAAAATCTCATGGGCCTTTAGCTGGGCCGGCCCATTATGGTCCGCAAAATCTTGTGGGCCTTCAATTGGGCCGGCCCATTTAAACTTGATGGGCTGGTCCACGTGTCAACATATCATAGGCGCGTCTCGTCCATTGGATGAGTGACACCTGTGCCAACGCGGACCTGACACGTGTCTCCTCCAGCCAATGATGATTTTACACGTGGAAAATCCCCATTGGTCGGGGCCGTTAACGGGTTATCGGATCCAAAACCCGACCCAATAGCTTAACGGCGTTCCGTTACGGTGGATGCCACGTGTCGGTCACCCTTGATGAAAGCACTTCTGTGACGCGCGATTTATCTTCATGGAAGTGGACACTTCCGTGATGATAATTTTGGTAATGTCATGGAACACTTCTACAATAGCACAAGTATGACTATCTTGATTCTGTCATAAATTTGTCATGGATGTACATGCATGACAAAAAACGCGACCTACTGTGACAAACACGTATTATCACGGAAGTGTATTTTTTTGTAGTGCAACCCCTCGTTCAGGTGAAAAGGACGCACCCTAGTGGCGCGCCCGGCCAAATAACAAAGAAATATAAACCCATTACGAAACGTGGAACTGTTCTGGAGAGATGGCTTGATGGACCATGTAAGCTACACACAACACCGGATACTATATCAACTCACAGCCTTAGAGCATGTTGAATACTCCAGCAGGTGGCCAAGAGCGGTAAGGATATTCTCACCAAAAATAACCCAGAGCAATATACTCCAGAAGACGACAACCCCATAGTACTGGCGGTCTTCGAGACCTTCGCTTCAAACAATAAGCGTAAAAGGGCACTCCGCGACCTTGCCGAAGTCTGCCAAATCGCAGCAACAAACCCTTGGAATGACACGGCCATAACTTTCAATGCCGAGGACGAACCAAAATTCAGGACAGTTCAAGCACCAGTCGCCTTAGTCCTCAGTCCGATCATGGATAGCTTCCAACTCACCAAGGTTCTCATGGACGGCGGCAGCGGACTAAATCTCATCTACGAGGATACACTCAGTAAAGTTGAAATAGACAGAAGCTGCATCAAGCAAAGTAGCACGACCTTCCGGGGAATTATTCCCAGTCAGGAGGCGCAATGCGCGGGAAAAATCACACTCGACGTGGTGTTTGGCACACTGGACAACTATCGTACCGAAGAACTAACCTTCCAAGTGGCCCCTTTCAACAGCGGATATCACGCCCTATTGGGGCGGGACGCATTTACACGCTTCCAGGCTATACCTCACTATGGGTACATGAAGCTCAAGATGCCAGGGCCCAATGGCATAATCACTCTCGCTAGTGATCCGGACATAGCACTCCGCGCCGAAAACAAAACCGCATCGCTGGACCTTGAGGCATTATCTGAAGCCCTCGCGGCCAAAGAATTAACCGCATTATGCTCCACGGTGGATAAGGACGATGTAATCTTGGAAAAACGACCCAAATCCACCTCCTTCAAACCAACAGAAGAAATAGTCAAATTCCGATTCCATCCAACGGACTGTTGGGGAACGTAGTAATTTCAAAAATTTCTTACGCACACGCAAGATCATGGTGATGCATAGCAACGAGGGGGGAGAGTGTGTCCACGTACCCTCGTAGACCGAAAGCGGAAGCGTTAGCACAACGCGGTTGATGTAGTCGGACGTCTTCACGATCCGACCGATCCAAGTACCAAAAGCACGGCACCTCCGAGTTCAGCACACGTTCAGCTCAATGACATCCCGCGAACTCTGATCCAACAGAGCTTCACGGGAGAGTTCTGTCAGCATGACGGTGTGATGACGGTGATGATGTTGCTACCGACGCAGGGCTTCGCCTAAGCACCACTACGATATGACCGAGGTGGAATATGGTGGAGGGGGGCACCGCACACGGCTGGGAGAGATCAACAGATCAACTTGTGTGTCTTGGGGTGCCCCCTGCCCCCATATATAAAGGAGCAAGGGAGGAGGAGGCCGGACCTAGGAGGGGCGCGCCAAGGGAGTAGGATTCCTTCTCCTAGTAGGAGTAGGTTTCCTCCTTTCCTAGTCCAACTAGGAGAAGGGGGGAAAGGAGGGGAGTGGAGAAGGAAGGGAGAGGGGGGCTGCGCCCCAAACCCCTTGTCCAATTCGGACTGGGCTTGGGAGGGGCGCTCGCCACCTCCTGGCTGCTGCCTCTCCTTCCCACTAAGGCCCATTAAGGCCCAATACTACTTCCCCGTATTCCCGTAACTCCCCGGTACTCCGAAAAATACCCGAATCACTCGGAACCTTTCTGATGTCCGAATATAGTCGTCCAATATATTGATCTTTACGTCTCGACCATTTCGACACTCCTCGTCATGTCCCTGATCACATCCGGGACTCCGAACTACCTTTGGTACATCAAATCACATAACTCATAATACAAATCGTCACTAAAACTTTAAGCATGCGGACCCTACGGGTTCGAGAACTGTGTAGACATGACCGAGACATGTCTGCAGTCAATAACCAATAGCAGAACCTAGATGCTCATATTGGTTCCTACATATTCTACGAAGATCTTTATCGGTCAAACCGCATAACAACATACGTTGTTCCCTTTGTCATTGGTATGTTACTTGCCCGAGATTCGATCGTCGGTATCTCAATACCTAGTTCAATCTCGTTACCGGCAAGTCTCTTTACTCGTTCCGTAACACATCATCCTGCAACTAACTCATTAGTTGTAATGCTTGCAAGGCTTAAGTGATGTGCATTACCGAGACGGCCCAGAGATACCTCTCCGACAATCAGAGTGACAAATCCTAATCTCGAAATACGCCAACCCAACAAGTACCTTCGGAGACACCTGTAGAGCACCTTTATAATCACCCAGTTACGTTGTGATGTTTGGTAGCACACAAAGTGTTCCTCCGGTTAACGGGAGTTGCATAATCTCATAGTCATAGGAACATGTATAAGTCATGAAGAAAGCAATAGCAACAAACTAAATGATCAAGTGCTATGCTAACGGAATGGGTCAAGTCAATCACATCATTCTCTAATGATGTGACCCTGTTAATCAAATGACAACTCATGTCTATGGCTAGGAAACTTAACCATCTTTGATTCAACAAGCTAGTTAAGTAGAGGCATACTAGTGACACTTTGTTTGTCTATGTATTCACACATGTATTATGTTTCTGGTTAATACAATTCTAGCATAAATAATAAACATTTATCATGAAATAAGGAAATAAATAATAACTTTATTATTGCCTCTAGGGCATATTTCCTTCAGTCTCCCACTTGCACTAGAGTCAATAATCTAGTTCACATCGCCATGTGATTTAACATCAATAGTTCACATATCCATGTGATTAACACCCATAGATCACATCGTCATGTGACCAACACCCAAAGGGTTTACTAGAGTCAATAATCTAGTTCACACCGCTTGTGAGGGAAGTTTAGTCAACGGGTCTGCCACATTCAGATCCATATGTATTTTGCAAATTTCTATGTCAAAAATGCTCTACACAGAGCTACTCTAACTAATTGCTCCCACTTTCAATATGTATCCAGATTGATACTTTGAGTCATCTGGATCAGTGTCAAAACTTGCATCGATGTAACCCTTTACGACGAACCTTTTGTCACCCCCATAATCAAGAAACATATCCTTATTCCACTAAGGATAATTTTGACCAATGTCCAGTGATCTACTCCTAGATCACTATTGTACTCCCTTGCCAAACTCAGGGCAGGGTATACAATAGGTCTGGTACACAGCATGGCATACTTTATAGAACCTATGGCTGAGGCATAGGGAATGACTTTCATTCTCTCTCTATCTTCTGCCATGGTCGGGTTTTGAGTTTTACTCAACTTCACACCTTGTAACATAGGCAAGAACTCCTTCTTTGACTGTTCCATTTTGAACTACTTCAAAATCTTGTCAAGGTATGTACTAATTGAAAAACTTATCAAGCGTCTTGATCTATCTCTATAGATCTTGATGCTCAATATGTAAGCAGCTTCACCGAGGTCTTTCTTTGAAAAACTCCTTTCAAACATTCCTTTATGCTTTGCAGAATAATTCTACATTATCTCCGATCAACAATATGTCATTCACATATACTTATCAGAAATGATGTAGTGCTCCCACTCACTTTCTTGTAAATACAGGCTTCACCGCAAGTCTGTATAAAACTATATGCTTTGATCAACTTATCAAAGCGTATATTCCAACTCCGAGATGCTTGCACCAGTCCATAGATGGATCGCTGGAGCTTGCATATTTTGTTAGTACCTTTAGGATTGACAAAACCTTCTAGTTGCATCATATACAAATCTTCTTTAATAAATCCATTAAGGAATGCAGTTTTGTTTATCCATTTTCCATATTTCATAAGATGCGGCAATTTCTAACATGATTCGGACAGACTTAAGCATAGATACGAGTGAGAAACTCTCATCATAGTCAACACCTTGAACTTGTCGAAAACCTTTTTGCGACAATTCTAGCTTTGTAGATAGTAACACTACTATCAGCGTCCGTCTTCCTCTTGAAGATCCATTTAATCTCAATGGCTCGCTGATCATTGGGCAAGTCAATCAAAGTCCATACTTTGTTCTCATACATGGATCTCATCTCAGATTTCATGGCCTCAAGCCATTTTGCGGAATCTGGGCTCATCATCGCTTCCTCATAGTTCGTAGGCTCGTCATGGTCAAGTAACATGACCTCCAGAACAGGATTACCGTACCACTCTGGTGCGGATCTCACTCTGGTTTACCTACGAGGTTTCGGTAGTAACTTGATCTGAAGTTACATGATCATCGGCATTAGCTTCCTCACTAATTGGTGTAGTAGTCACATGAACAGATTTTTGTGATGAACTACTTTCCAATAAGGGAGCAGGTACAGTTACCTCATCAAGTTCTACTTTCCTCCCACTCACTTCTTTCGAGAGAAACTCCTTCTCTAGAAAGGATACATTCTCAGTAATGAATATCTTGCCTTCGGATCTGTGATAGAAGGTGTACCCAACATTTTCTTTTGGGTATCCTATGAAGACGCACTTCTCCGATTTGGGTTTGAGCTTATCAGGTTGAAACTTTTTCACATAAGCATTGCAACATCAAACTTTAAGAAACGACAGCTTAGGTTTCTTGCCAAACCATAGTTCATACGGTGTCGTCTCAATGGGTTTAGATGGTGCCCTATTTAACGTGAATGTAGCTGTCTCTAATGCATAACCCCAAAATGATAGTGGTAAATCGGTAAGAGACATCATAGATCGCACCATATCTAATAAAGTATGGTTACGACGTTCGGACACACCATTACACTGTGGTGTTCCAGGTGGCGTGAGTAGTGAAACTATTTCACATTGTTTTAAGTGAAGGCCAAACTCGTAACTCAAATATTTTACTTCTGCGATCATATCGTAGAAACTTTTATTTTTGTTACGATGATTCTCCACTTCACTCTGAAATTCTTTGAACTTTTCAAATGTTTCAGACTTGTGTTTCATCAAGTAGATATACTCATATCTGTTCAAATCATCTGTGAAGATCAGAAAATAATGATACCTGCCGCGAGCCTCAATATTCATCGGACCACATACATCAGTATGTATGATTTCCAAAAAATCTGTTGCTCGCTCCATTATTCCGGAGAATGGAGTCTTAGTCATCTTGCCCATGCGGCATGGTTCGCAAGCATCAACTGATTCATAATCAAGTGATTCCAGAAGCCCATCAGCATGGATTTTCTTCATGCGCTTTACACCAATATGACCTAAACAGCAGTGCCACAAATAAGTTGCACTGTCATTATTAACTTTGCATCTTTTGGCTTCAATATTATGAGAATGTGTATCACCATGATCGAGATCCAACAAACCATTTTCATTGGGTGTATGACCATATAAGGTTTTATTCATGTAAACAGAACAACAATTATTCTCTAACTTACATGAATAACCGTATTGCAATAAACATGATCCAATCATATTTATGCTCAACGCAAACACTAAATAACATTTATTTTAGGTTTAACACTAATCCCGAAAGTATAGGGGGTGTACGATGATGATCATATCAATCTTGGAACCATTTCCAATACACATCGTCACTTCACGCTTAACTAGTCTCTGTTCATTCTGCAACTCCCGTTTCGAGTTACTATTCTTAGCAACTAACTAGTATCAAATACTGAGGGGTTGCTATAAACATTAGTAAAGTACACATCAATAACATGTATATCAAATATACCTATGTTCACTTTGCCATCCTTCTTATCCGCCAATTACTTGGGGTAGTTCTGCTTCCAATGACCAGTCCCTTTGCAGTAGAAGCACTCAGTTTCAGGCTTAGGTCCAGACTTGGGTTTTTTCACTTGAGCAGCAATTTGTTTGCCGTTCTTCTTGAAGTTCCCCTTTCTTCCCTTTGTCCCTTTATTTGAAACTAGTGGTTTTGTTTACCATCAACACTTGATGCTTTTCTTGATTTCTACCTTCGTCGATTTCAGCATCACGAAGAGCTTGGGAATCGTTTCCGTTATCCCTTGCATATTATAGTTCATCACGAAGTTCTACTATCTTGGTGATGGTGACTAGATAATTTTGTCAATCACTATTTTATCTGGAAGATTAACTCCCACTTGATTCAAGCGATTGTAGTACCCAGACAATCTGAGCACATGCTCACTGCTTGAGCTATTCTCCTCCATCTTTTAGCTATAGAACTTGTTAGAGACTTCATATCTCTCAACTCGGGTATTTACTTGAAATATTAACTTCAACTCCTGGAACATATCATATGGTCCATGACGTTCAAAATGTCTTTGAAGTCCCGATTCTAAGTCGTTTAAGCATGGTGCACTAAACTATCAAGTAGTCATCATATTGAGCTAGCCAAACGTTCATAACATCTGCATCTGCTCCTGCAATAGGTTTGTCACCTAGCGGTGCATCAAGAACATAATTCTTCTGTGCAGCAATGAGGTTAAACCTCAGATCACGGATCCAATCTGCATCCTTGCTACTAACATCGTTCAACTTAGTTTTCTCTAGGAACATATCAAAAATAAAACAGGGGAGCTAAACGCGAGCTTTTGATCTACAACATAGATATGCTAATACTACCAGGACTAAGTTTATGATAAATTTAAGTTCAATTAATCATATTACTTAAGAACTCCCACTTAGATAGACATCCTCTAATCCTCTAAGTGATCACGTGATCCATATCAACTAAACCATGTCCGATCATCACGTGAGATGGAGTAGTTTCAATGGTGAACATCACTATGTTGATCATATCTACTATATGATTCACGCTCGACCTTTCGGTCTCCGTGTTCCGAGGCCATATCTGTTATATGCTAGGCTCGTCAAGTTTAACCTGAGTATTCCGCGTGTGCAACTGTTTTGCACCCGTTGTATTTGAACGTAGAGCCTATCACACCCGATCATCACGTGGTGTCTCAGCACGAAGAACTTTCGCAACGGTGCATACTCAGGGAGAACACTTATACTTTTATAATTTAGTGAGGGGTCATATTATAATGCTACCGTCAATCAAAGCAAGATAAGATGCATAAAAGATAAACATCACATGCAATCAATATAAGTGATATGATATGGCCATCATCGTCTTGTGCTTGTGATCTCCATCTCCGAAGCACCGTCATGATCACCATCGTCACCGGCGCGACACCTTGATTTCCATTGTAGCATCGTTGTCGTTTCGCCAACCTTATGCTTCTATGACTATCGCTACCTCTTAGTGATGAAGTAAAGCATTACAGGGCGATTGCATTGCATACAATAAAGCGACAACCATATGGCTCCTGCCAGTTGCCGATAACTCGGTTACAAAACATGATCATCTCATACAATAAAATTTAGCATCATGTCTTGACCATATCACATCACAACATGCCCTGCAAAAACAAGTTAGACGTCCTCTACTTTGTTGTTGTAAATTTTACGTGGCTGCTACGGGCTTAGCAAGAACCGTTCTTACCTACGCATCAAAACCACAACGATAGTTTGTCAAGTTGGTGATGTTTTAACCTTCGCAAGGACCGGGCGTAGCCACACTCGGTTCAACTAAAGTTGGAGAAACTGACACCCGCCAGCCACCTGTGTGCAAAGCACGTCGGTAGAACCAGTCTCGCGTAAGCGTACGCGTAATGTTGGTCCGGGCCGCTTCATCCAACAATACCGCCGAACCAAAGTATGACATGCTGGTAAGCAGTATGACTTATATCGCCCACAACTCACTTGTGTTCTACTCGTGCATATGACATCTACGCATAAAACCTGGCTCGGATGCCACTGTTGGGGAACGTAGTAATTTCAAAAATTTCCTACGCACACACACGATCATGGTGATACATAGCAACGAGGGGGGAGAGTGTGTCCACGTACCCTCATAGACCGAAAGCGGAAACGTTAGCACAACGTGGTTGATGTAGTCGTACATCTTCACGATCCGACCGATCCAAGTACCGAACGCACGGCACCTCCGAGTTCAGCACACGTTCAGCTCGATGACGTCTCGCGAACTCCGATCCAGCAGAGCTTCACGGGAAAGTTCCGTCAGCACGACGGCGTGATGACGGTGATGATGTTGCTACCGACTCAGGGCTTCGCCTAAGCACCGCTACGATATGACCGAGGTGGAATATGGTGGAGGGGGGCACCGCACACGGCTGGGAGAGATCAACAGATCAACTTGTGTGTCTTGGGGTGCCCCCTGCCCCCGTATATAAAGGAGCAAGGAGGAGGAGGCCGGCCCTAGGAGGGGCGCGCCAAGGGAGTAGGATTCCTACTCCTAGTAGGAGTAGGTTTCCTCCTTTCCTAGTCCAACTAGGAGAACGGGGGAAAGGAGGGGAGTGGAGAAGGAAGGGAGAGGGGGGCCGCGCCCCAAACCCCTTGTCCAATTCGGACTGGGCTTGGGAGGGGCGCGCGCCACCTCCTGGCTGCTGCCTCTCCTTCCCACTAAGGCCCATTAAGGCCCAATACTACTTCCCCGTATTCCCGTAACTCCCCGGTACTCCGAAAAATACCCGAATCACTCGGAACCTTTCCGATGTCCGAATATAGTCGTCCAATATATCGATCTTTATGTCTCGACCATTTCGAGACTCCCCGTCATGTCCCCGATCTCATCCGGGACTCCGAACTACCTTTGGTACATCAAATCACATAACTCATAATACAAATCTTCACCGAAACTTTAAGCGTGCGGACCCTACGGGTTCGAGAACTATGTAGACATGACCGAGACATGTCTCCGGTCAATAACCAAAAGTGGAACCTGGATGCTCATATTGGTTCCTACATATTCTACGAAGATCTTTATCGGTCAAACCGCATAACAACATACGTTGTTCCCTTTGTCATCGGTATGTTACTCGAGATTCGATCGTCGATATCTCAATACCTAGTTCAATCTCGTTACCGGCAAGTCTCTTTACTCGTTCCGTAACACATCATCCCGCAACTAACTCCTTAGTTGTAATGCTTGCAAGGCTTAAGTGATGTGCATTACCGAGAGGGCCCATTGATACCTCTCCGACAATCGGAGTGACAAATCCTAATCTCGAAATACGTCAACCCAACAAGTACCTTCGGAGACACCTGTAGAGCACATTTATAATCACCCAGTTATGTTGTGAAGTTTGGTAGCACACAAAGTGTTCCTCCGGTAAACGGGAGTTGCATAATCTCATAGTCATAGGAACATGTATAAGTCATGAAGAAAGCAATAGCAACAAACTAAACGATCAAGTGCTATGCTAACGAAATGGATCAATTCAATCACATCATTCTCTAATGATGTGACCCCGTTAATCAAATGACAACTCATGTCTATGGCTAGGAAACTTAACCATCTTTGATTCAACGAGCTAGTCAAGTAGAGGCATACTAGTGACACTCGGTTTGTCTATGTATTCACACATGTATTATGTTTCCGGTTAATACAATTCTAGCATAAATAATAAACATTTATCATGGAATAAGGAAATAAATAATAACTTTATTATTGCCTCTAGGGCATATTTCCTTCACGGACCCCAAGAAGACAACATCTATTGGGGCACAACTGGACCCAACGGTCGACATCGCGCTACGAGAATTTCTGCGCGAAAACTGGGATATATTTGCCTAGCACCCTTTGGATATGCCAGGAATCCCACGTAGATTGGCCGAACACAGCCTCAACATATTGAAGGGATTTAAACTGATCAAACAAACACTGCGGCATTTTTTCGAACCCAGACGTCAAGCGATGGAGGAGGAGCTAGCCAAGCTAATCGAGGTCAGATTCATTAGAGAAATAAAACATCCGGATTGGCTAGCAAACTTGGTGATGGTGCCAAAGAAGGATAAATCCTGGCATTTGTGTCGATTTCAAAGACCTCAATAAGGCTTTCCCTAAGGATCCCTTCTCCCTCCCCTGCATCGACCAGATTATCGATGCCACCGCAGGACACGATTCGTTATGCTTCCTCGACGCATATTCCGGATACCATCAAATCAAAATGAAGGAGTCCGATCAAGCCGCAACGGCATTCATTACCCCATATGGGCCATTCTGCTTCAACACCATGCCCTTCGGGCTCAAAAACGCAGGGGCCACATACCAACACATGATTCAAACATGCCTGGAGAAACAGATCGGCAAGACAGTTGAAGCATATGTGGACAACGTCATCATTAAAACTAGGCAAGTTGACTCACTAACAGACGATTTATGTCTTACATTCGACAACCTCCATGCATATGACATAAAGCTCAATCCGGAAGAGTGTGTTTTCGGCGTTCCTGCTGGAAAGTTGCTGGGCTTCATCATTTCCAATAGAGGAATTGAAGCAAATCCAGCCAAAATCTGAGCCTTGTCACAATTAGCCACACCAACGGACCTTAAACAGGTCCAAAAACTCGCTGGGTGTGTGGCAGCGTTAAGCCGCTTTATCTCCAGATTGAGGGAAAAAGCATTGCCATTGTATCGCCTCCTCCGGCGCACTGATCACTTCGAGTGAACGGATGCGGCAACAGCCATACGGGAAGAAATAAAAACCCTTCTGATGAGCAACCCAATCCTGGCTGCACCAAACGTCGGCGAACCCATGTTATTATACATATCAGCAACACACCAGGTGGTGAGCGCCGTGCTCGTCGTGGAACAAGAGCATGACGGACACAAATTCCCACTTCAGAAGCCGGTATATTACGTATCCACCGTCCTCACACCATGCAAATCCCGGTATCCTCATTATCAAAAGATAGCATACACGGTCTTCATGGCATCACAGAAGCTATGACACTACTTCCAAGAATGTTCTATCACGGTGGCCTCCGAAGTACCACTCAATGATATAATAAACAACCGCGATGCTACGGGCCGGATAGCCAAATGGGCCATTGAGCTCCTTCCATTCGACATAACATACAAACCACGCCGAGCCATCAAATCCCAAGTACTGGCGGACTTCGTCGCCGAATGGACAGAGGCCGAACTCCCTAAATAGTACGACACATATTCCAACTGAGTTATGTATTTCAATGGTTCCAAAATGCTGGCAGGACTAGGAGCGGGCGTCGTTTTAACGTCCCCCACTGGAGACGTAGTCCAGTACATACTCCAAATATTATACACAGACTCCAACAACGCAGCCGAATACGAGGCCTTATTACATGGTCTCCGGATGGCTGTCTCTATGGGCATACAACGCCTGGAAGTGCGCGGGGAGTCAAACCTCGCAATATCTCAAATAAATGGAGACTTTGATGCCAAAGACCCGAAGATGGCGGCTTACCACAACGCCGTCCTAAAAATGTCGGCTCGATTCGAGGGGCTTGAGTTTCATCACGTGGCTCGAGAAAGCAATCAAGCGGCGGATGTCCTCGCTCGCATGGGCGCCAAGCGCGACCCCGTCCCACCAAATATCTTTCTGGAAAGGCTCTTTAAGCCGTTCGTGGTGTGGCAAGGGGAGAGCGGTAACACCAGTCCAGATCCGAACACAACCCCAGCCTCCGAACACAACGATATCATCGGGGGCTCAGCCACCGAAATAACACCGTCGGCCCACCTAATCATGGCAGTCATTACCCCATGGACCGAACGCTTCTTGGCCTACCTTAATAGGAAAGAAATCCTAGAGGACCAGAATGAGGCTCGCCACATTGTTCGGCGCTCGAAGGCCTACAAGGTTCATGAAGGAGAGCTCTATAAGAAAAGCGCTACCGGAGTTCTTCAAAGATGTATCTCCGAGGAAGAGGGGCGGCAGCTCTTGGCTGAAATTCATGCCGGACTCGGTGGGCACCACGCTGCAGCTTGGGCCCTTGTTAGCAAGGCCTTCCGTACAGGTTTCTACTGGCCGACGGCCCAAGCAGATGCACAGGACCTTGTCCAGCGTGGCATCGGATGCCAGCTATTCGCCAACCAAAGCTACATGCCCCCCACCGCTCTACAAACAATCCCCATCACTTGGCCTTTCGTGGCCTGGGGGCTCGATATGGTCGGACCCCTTAAAGTAGGAAGCCATAAGAGAAAGTATCTGTTGGTCATGGTGGATAAATTCACTAAGTGGATAGAGGCCAAACCAGTCAAAACAGCCGAGGCGGGGCCAGTAATAGACTTCATATCCGGCGTGGTGCACCGTTATGGTGTTCCACACAGCATCATCACCGATAACGGCTCCAATTTCACAGCCGATGAGGTGAAAACTTGGTGTGCTAATCTGGGCATTAAGCTCGATTACGCCTCTGTCTATCACCCGCAAACAAACGGTCAAGTCGAACGGGCTAATGGTCTTATTATGGGCGGCATTAAACCTAGACTAGTGCGGTCTTTGAAAGAACCAGACAAGCATTGGGTTGAGGAGCTTGACTCCGTACTCTGGGGGCTATGGACCACGCCCAACCGCACTACTGGATATACACCTTAATTCATGGTGTACGGTGCGGAAGCTGTGTTGCCCTGCGATATTATCCATGACTCACCTCGAGTGCGCATGTACGAAGAGAGAGAGAGGCCAATCTTGATCGGCAGGACATCCTAGATACCCTGGAGGAGGAGCACGATGTTGCAAAAGCCCGTTCCGCATTTTATCAACAACAGGCCCGTAGATACCAGAGCAGAGAAGTACGGGCCAAAACTTACAATGTCGGCAAACTCGTCCTACACTTGCCGGAGAAGAAAAAGGACAAACTCAAGCCCAAGTAGGAGGGTCCCTTCATAATTGACGAGGTTCTCACGGGAGGAGCATACCGCCTGCACGCTGCATCAGACAATCGCCTAGAGCCAAACCCCTGGAACGCGGCCAGACTCCGAAGATTCTATGCCTAGCGCCAAACTATGTGTTTGTCTCCTTCTCCCTGTTGTCTCCTTTAATTTTTCCTCTCTTTTCGTTTTTTCTTTTTGTCTAGAACTCAAACTCTTTCGCACGGCTAAACCGTGCACTTGTGATGTACACATCCTTGAGCATGTACGTCCACTATACCTGGGGGCTTCCCGGACAGAAACTTATTTTCCGAGCAACAAGCTCATCACATATGTGTTTCTTCTCATATGTACCTTTTCTTTTTTTCTCGCCATTATATCCATCGATATGACTTAAGTTTTGGCCAAGCTGGGTTGCCTGGCTCCTATGCTTATGCCCTATGTTCCCGTTAGTTCGGCTAGGGCATAAAGGGAGCACCTCTACGATTGTTACTGCCAGGTCATCCGAATGTGTACCTCGGACTGGGTGAGGCCGAAAGCTAGCGTTCTTAAGAGCATACTCGGTCGGCGGACTAAAGATGCTTTATATTCCTTCCATTATGAACCTCCAGATGATTACCTATATTGTAATATTATCACTAACAGTTCGGACATGCACTTTAATGCATGCACACCCAGGTAAAGGAACCCCTAATAGAACTATCCTCCCTAGAAGATGTTTCTTACAATCATAATGTACTATAACATAACTAGCTGGATACAAATTATTTGTTCAAGGAACTATGACCCGTACGCCTAGTTCCCATGCATACCCCGGTCTATTTTACCGCTAAGGTATTCGGAAACACTCCACACCTTCGGGTCCAGAGGTTGAAGCGAAAAGGTCCGCCATGACAATTGTTTCTATAATTCAGCTAGAGTCACATATGTCAAGGAAAGTACATAGTCACTAGGACTCAAAAATTTCCTCCTCTATGTCGTCCAATAGGCGGTCTAACTTACAATCCTGCTGGGAATACTTGGTGGCTACTTCTACTTGGTCATATACCAAATTAACGGGAATTTCTTTTCCATCTCACCCTAGAGGTCCGACCCGAGCCATATGATTCAGATCAAGCTTGGTATACCGTGTCTTCACCATGGCCCAGGCTTCCCGTGCACCTTTCCGACAGGCCGATATCTTCCAGTCGAAAGCGTCGTCGCGCTCCCTTGAATAGATGTATCAGCTCCTCCATTTTTCCTAGAGGGGAGGTGGATGGCCATAGGGCCTTGGCAACACTTCGCATCGCCTGCCGAGCTTGCTCATGGACCTGCGACAACTCTTGTAGCAGATCGCTCGACGATCCAGACATTTCCTCTTCGGGACGACCGGTCAGCATATCTGCAGATATAACTCTATCAGCACCTTATGCCTCCGAATTATTCGAAAGTAAATTCGACCACATAGTGAATATGCCGCCCGCAGCCTTTTATTCTCCTTTACGGAGTCCGCCAGCTGGGCCTGTACATCTTTCAGTTCCTCGCCTAGTTGGGTGTTCGAATCCCGGAGCTTGTTTTTCTCCACAACGACCTTAGTTAACACACGCTCACCCGCGGCTAGCAATTTTTTGGATCCTCGTTCTCCGCTTCGAGTGGCTTCCAGTTGTTCTTGCAGTTGATCTAATGATCCAATTAAGAGGTAAGCAACCGTGTTAGCATTATTGGTATACCATTATGTTTTCTCGATGGAGGGAAACATTACCAGGAGATGCCTTCTTGGATTTCTCCAGTTCAGCATTGGCAGAAACTAGCTGCGTCTGACACTTTTCTAGCTCCTGAGATAACAGACTGTTCTTCTTCGTCAGCACCTGGTTATACATTGATCCTTAAATCAGTTGTATCAACTACTTTAAGTCTCGGGGGCTACTGGTGTATGATTATTAAATCTACGCTTACCCGCATATCTTTCAGATGCTGGTCTGTGGCCCAGACAAGACCATCCCGAGCAGCTCGGATGTATGCATCGGCCGAATTAAAGGCATCAAATGCCTCTTTTGGAAAACCAGGATTAAGAAGAACGGCCCTCTAATGACGATGATTCATAGCGCTCTCCACTTCAGAGTTCATGACGGACATGTCGTCCGAATCCTCTATGGAGGGACAGTTCGGTGCCACTCTCGTGTCAGCCCTCGTCCTTTGGGCAGGGTCCGGAACCTGACTGGTGGATGCATGTCCGGCCGGATCCCCGGACACAGACCGACGGATACTTTTCCTGATATAATGTAGCGAATGGCATTACAATTTGAGGTGACGATCAGAAAGGGTATTCTTGAAAAGAAAAGCCTTACCTCTTTAACGAGGGTTCTGCTGTGTTATCATTTGCCTTCCTCTTCAAAGATGCGCCAGACGTGGGCGCTGCTCTCCTCGGGGATGCTTCTGATGCATGTTGCGGTGCTGAGCGCCTCCCCTTTAGAACACGGAATAGTGTGATGGGTGAGGCATAGTAAGGGAGCTCTTTCAAAGAAAAGTGCATTTTAAATTACTTACATGCGAAGCGAGAAGGAGGCCGGGGTAATCGGCGATGATGGGTACATTCGTACCGTCATAGCTCGTCTGATAGAATATTCCATCCTCGAGCTCCACAAATATGTCCGGATCTTCTTCATATCTGGGGTCAAGATCACGGTTGCGATTCTCCAGCTGAGGGGCAGGGTCATGGATCCCTCGACAGCCTTTCGCCATTCCTGTTATAAGCGGATATGATACTGGTTGTCAAAGATAATTCAGGGAGAGTAGTAAAATAGTGGAGTTAGAGCTTACCCAGCTAGGAGGATTATACATGGAAAATCCGTCTCGATATTGGAGATGGGTGGATTCCTCCTTCTCCCCTTTATACAGTTCGGCCAATATTTTGGCCAGGGCGGCGGGGGTCTTTGGGCCCTTCCGACCGTAGCGTGAGGCATCGTCTTCCCCATTGTAGTGCCACATGGGCAGCCCTCTGTATTGGAGTGGTTGGACCCCCCGCGCTATGGAAACCGCCATTACATCGACTATTGACAATCCGGACTGGGCGAGCATCTTAATCTTGCCCAGCAGTAGGCTGACCTCTGCGCTATCCTCTTCCTCGAGGCTCCGAGGACGCCAGCTATGGCATTTTTTCAATGGAGCACTTGAAAATTCGGGAAGGCCCATACGGACTGGGTCGGGAAGAGCGACGTCGTTGATATAAAACCATTCGGAAGGCCACTCTTAGGAAGCCTTCTTCGGCGTGCTGGACAGGTATCCGGTACCGGCGATGCGCCACACTTCGGCTCCCCCACTTCAAATATTGACCCTCCTTGGTTACGAGGGACAAGGCAGAATAGTCTTCTCCATAAATCGAAATGGGCCTCATAGCCCAGGAATAGCTCGCATAGAGCGACATAGCCCGCAATATGCAGGATGGAGGCGGGAGTAAGACTATGCAGTTGGAGGCCATAATACTCCAGCAGACCTCGGAGGAAGGGATGGATCGGAAATCCGACACCTCTTAACAAGAAGGGGACGAAGCATACTCGTTCCCCCCTAGACGGATTGGGGAAGTTCTTCGCTTGAGCCCCGCCATTGAAGGACGTCATCCCTGCTCGTACGGGGACCAAATCCATGGGAGGAAGAAAGCCATGTGTTTGTAGCTTCACTAGCTGACTGTGAGATACAGAACATATCTCCCATTCACCCTTTTTCGGAGTTGTGGGGACGAGAGGAAGAGCTGGGAGCACTAGCCATGTTGGGCTGGTTCTGCTCTGCAAGCTCTGAGGATTTCTTCCATGGAATTTGGAGGGGATCTGAGATCTATTCTCTTTAAATAGGCACCTTTCTGGTACGGCCAGGGTGGTATATGTAAAAATACCCCGACCTCTTGTATTCACTCAACACGTGGAAGCTGAAGTCGGGAAGGCGCCGAAGCCGAGGGGCGCGACATTAAATGGAGAGCCGAATACATCACTTTAAAGTCGTATGCCGAACACCCCATCATTGAAGTCTAGTTCGGGGGTTACTGAGGGAGTCCTGGACTAAGGGGTCCTCGGGCGTCCGACCTATTGGATAAGGGCCGGACTGATGGGCTGTGAAGATACGAAGACTGAAGACTCTACCTGTGTCCGGATGGGACTCTCCTTGGCGTGGAAGGCAAGCTTGGCAACCAAATATGAATATTCCTTTCTTTGTAACCAACCTTGTGTAACCCTAGATCCCTCCCGTGTCTATATAAACCGGAGGGCTAGGTCCGTAGATAGATACACATAATCATAGCCAGGCTAGAGTTTTAGGGTTTAGCCATTACGATCTCGTGGTAGATCAACTCTTGTAATACTCATATTCATCAAGATCAATCAAGCAGGAAGTAGGGTATTACCTCCATAGAGAGGGTCCGAACCTGGGTAACATTGTGTCCCCCGTCTCCTGTTACCATCGATCCTAGACGCACAGTTCGGGACCCCCTACCCGAGATCCGCCGGTTTTGACACCAACATTCGTCGCCATCATCATCACCAACCTTCCTTCGTCATCAATTTCATGATGCTCACCGTCGTGCATGAGTAACTCCATCGTAGCCTTGCTGGACGGTGATGAGTTGGATGAGATTTATCATGTAATCGAGTTAGTTTTGTTAGGGTTTGATCCCTAGTATCCACTATGTTCTGAGATTGATGTTGTTACGACTTCGCAATGCTTAATGCTTGTCACTAGGGCCAGAGTGCCATGATTTCATATCCGAACCTATTATGTTTTCATGAATATATTTGTGTTCTTGATCCTATCTTGCAAGTTGTAGACACCTATTACGAGTTATGATCTGCATACCCCAATGTGACAATAATTGAGATTCTTTCCGGTGATTACCGTAGTTTGAAGAGTTCATGTATTCACTAAGTGCTAATGCTTTGTTCCGGTTCTCTATTAGGAGGCCTTAATATCCCTTAGTTTTCATTAGGACCCCACTGCCAATGGGAGGGTAGGACAAAAGATGTCATGCAAGTTCTTTTCCATAAACACATATGACTATATACGGGATACATGCCTACATTATATTGATGAATTGGAGTTAGTTCTGTGTCACCCTAGGTTATGATTACTACATGATGAATATCATTTGACACAATTATCATTGCCGATCCATTATCTACGAGTTCGTCACATATTGATCTTTGCTAAGTTACTTTCGTGCTACTGCTGTTACAATCACTACAAAACTGCTACTGTTGCTTTTGTCACCGTTACCGTTACTTCTATATTACTTTGGTACTAAATACTTTGTTGCAGATATTAAACCTTTTAGGTGTGGTTGAATTGACAACTCAGCTGCTAATACTAAAGAATATTTTTTGGCTCCCCTTGTATCGAATCAATAAATTTGGGTTGAATACTCTATCCTCGAAAACTGTTGCGATCCCCTATACTTGTGGGTTATCACTCATCGGAGCCGGAAGAGGAGGAGGAAGAGGAGGCACAGTCGACTCCGATGGTTGTGGCGGATCCGGACGAGGACAAGGCGGAGCAGCCGGCACCGGCTCCGGGCTTCAACATGAAGGACGCGGAGGCGGAGTTCGCGGTCGCCCAAGCGGCCGAGATGGCGAAGCAGCAGGCCATCCTGGATTCCATCCAGGATGAGGCCTATGTGGAGGCCAACGGGCAGGAACAGGTGAAGACTGACGTGCTTTTCCGAACTTGGCACAGAGATAGAGGCGGAGGCCGATGCGGAGCAGCCGCCACCATGTACCCGGAACCGGGCACGGAGATAGTGGACATCTCCTATGTGGATTAGGGTGGTATAGGTTGATCTACATAGGATTTGCTTACTCACATGCTTTCTACGGATTTAAGATTTCAAATATATGGTATCCAGATGCAGAGAAGTAAATATGAGGTGTGATCGGCCACTGCTCACGGACACGTCCGTGTTTGAGGGGTTGGATTTGACAAGTCCGGCTGTAGATACTCTTAGCACGGCGACTTTCTTACTATCTATTATAATAATGTTTGTCCGCCTCCGTAATGAAGGGACGATGACGGCGACGTGCCTTTGGTTCACTCTAGTATTTGTAGTCGTTGGTAGGTGGTCTAAGGACCTGTAATTTATTTCTGATTCCTACTACTTATTTTATTCAGCTATTGCGTGAGGTTGCAGGACGCTCATTTTCATTCAAGTCTTCTATGGTTTTCTTCCGTTTCAAAAGATCTCAACCTGTGCAGGCTTTACTCGAGCCGATTTTGATTGTTGGAACAAGCGCAAAGTGCTTGCGTGCATCGATCGTGACGGCGTCGCCCGCTCGATCGTGTGGCACGCACGATGCCGACGTAAACACGAGTTGCACACTTCCTGTACGTCCCGCTCGTGCTCGTATTCTAGGGTCAGATTGAGCCGCGTCTCGTCGGACGATTTACCTGTGATGAGTCGTCACGTCTGTCCCTCGCCGGTAAACAGTGCCGTCGACACGGAAATCTTCGTCTGATCTATCGATCTCTCGGAGGATCCGGAGACAAGCCCGACACGGACGTCACACGACATGTCGCGCTCTGCCTCTGGCGGCGCACGGCCGGGCGGAATGCCCCATGCTCGATCGATCGGTGGTCTGCTCCCAGGATAAAACTCCACGGCGATGGACAGTTTGACACCCTCGACCAGTCGACCGACGCGACCGTCAGAGAACAGAGGAGGCGCCCGATCAGCGGAGGATCGACCCAAGTGGAGACGCAAATTGCTCGGACGACCGCGACGAGCCATGCTGCACACGACACCAATGATCGATCCGCAGTGGAGGATCAACACGGGACGGCCGGAGCTTTCCTACGAGCTAGTCGCCCGCCCGCTTTCTCGTTTCGTCCATTTCAGCTGCCCCGCGTGCAACAGGAAGCCACGCCGGCGGCCTCCTGGCCTCGGCGAGCGAGCGAGCGATCGATCGTCCGAGACGAGACGTTGCCGTCGCACGCGCGCTCTTTTTGCTTTCGCTTTTTAGCAAGGCCTTTCTTTGGTTTGCATGCGCGCGCTTTTGCTAAGTTAGGCGGGTACTGGTGCACACACAGTTTTGCTCATTGTCGCTAGAGGCGACCTGACATGGCCTCCGACTACCATCCAAGTTGGTTCAGTCATCCATCTCGCGCACGGAACGGTGGAGGGACTGCAGTCTGGCGGTGCTGGGAAACAACGGAATAATCATTGATCCCAGTCATCATTGGCAATAGAATAATTTAAGCGGAGGCCGAGACGAGGATCAGACGTCAACTTGCTCAAGTGAAGAGATCAGGATAGGCTGATAGCTTGCTGCCCAAAGCCACCCGGTTTTCTCGATCTACATTCTGCAGATAAGCACCCCTCGTGCAGCTGACTCTGACTCCTAATGTCATGTGTGATCTCTGACAAGGCAAGTTTTAGCATGGAAGTTAAGCTGTTACTGTCTTAGATCTAGGCTTCAGATTCAGAAGACGACCGATCGCGTCATCTCTCCAACGTTTTCCCACTGCTAACACAAATATCTGATCTTCCATGATGCTAAAGCGCTTGCAGAATCATCGTGAATTGACCGCCCAAGAATCTCCTCGATGGATCCGATATCCCCGTTGCTGTTGAGACGCTGACTCGACCTGAATAATTGCCCCGTCAGTGCTTCCCTCTGCATCTGAGTGGCCACGTAGGCTCATGGGCCATGAAGATGCGCAACATATGCAGATAGACATGCGAACTCTTGACAGTACCTTAACCACCAGCATTGAGGGCCTCTGGAAACAGCAAACACGGACGTATCGCTAGCCGTTGGATCTACACGTGCAGCCGCATTATTGCAGAGTTTGCCGACGTGCCGAGACGAGTGATCGATGGACGATAGTCCAGACATATAGTGGCACCAAAAGCAGGTGTCGCTGGGTGCATGTCAAGAGGCTAGAGATGCTACTAGTACGGACGATGTTTGTGACAAGAACCCACTCGAGTGGAACATGCATGAGCCAAAGGTGGTGTCACAACATAACTGCAATAATGGAAAACGTAATTGGTCCCCCAGATTTATGAAGATACTCCAATCGGATTGACTGTTCCATGACAATGCAGCTTTAGGTCAGCTTATATTCTGTGCTTGATTCCACTTAAATATCTAGTTTTTTTTAAAAGAAAGAAGATTAAAACCCCCAGCCTCTGCATCAACCGATGGATACAGTCATCTTTATTTATTATTCAACATACGTCTAATAAGAACATACATGAAGCCACCCAAAGCAACCATTCACACCTACAAAACTCGATAATGTGGAGTGCTCTCACTCCCATATCTAAAACCGGTGTCGTTGCCGATCTATCCACGTAACGTATCGGAATGAATAGCCGGTGCAGCAGCAGACCTAAACCGTACACCACATGCACATGTTTTAGAAGCCGTCATCATCATTGGACCGCTGACCCATCTTCAAGAGAGAGATCTGCATCATCCTTGCCAGTCTGTCCATCCGTCGACGTCGCCACAACGCCCAACGACGCCACTGCCCTGCGCTCGTCGATCCAGACGCGAAGATTCTGGAGGATCTGTCGTGCGTAGCACCTGCCGACCAGGCATGACATAGCGTAGCACCTGCCGGCTAGGCATGACTTGACATCTCCACCGAAGCTCTGTGCAAGACGAAGCCGCTCCACCTCCTGCCCCTGTCTTCCAGCGCTGCTCCATCAACGATGCTCACAAGAGAGAAACGACACCGCAGTACCACCATCGTCCGATCTAGAAGACCAGATCCTAGGGTTCCCCCAGAGCAGCACGAGTGGGTCGACAGAAGTTACACGACGATGGGTTCATCAAGGTAACGGCGCAGAACGCCGCCATCGCCTGCCATCGGCTCGGTTTTCACCAGCAACTCTGTCTTCCCGACTCGTAGCCGGGACAAGATGACGGATCTCGAGATCTGGCCATCCAGCCTCAGGCCAACCACCTCCGACAAAGGAGATGACCACCACCGCCGGATGCACTAGCCAGATTTGACCAGAGGCGCCGCCGAACAATCCACCAATATTTAGCTGCAGCTCGCAGAATTCCTCGAAATCTTTCCTGTAGTAATTTTTCATTCATATTCCCCTTGACTTCAGTGGCGACATGTCGGATTTGTCTAACAAGAATCGTAGAATCAATCCAATCAATTTGAATGGTAAAATCATAGAATCGTTTTTTAAAAAAAAATTGGAGGGTTTACCCCTGATCTCTGCATCGACAATGCACACAACCATACATGATGGAAATGCATTCCGACAACCTAGAATGACAGTCCTCAGTGTGGTTTAGCTTGGTGTCTACATATTCCGCCTGGTCCTTCTGGCGGTCTTCTTGCCTTCGTTTTTGTGATCGGAGCTCCTCTTCGGGCATTTGGCTCGAGGTCGTCGAGGTGGTGTCTTGTCTATGGCTTTGGGACTACATGGGCAGCACACCAACCGGTGTTTGCGATGTGGTCTCGGCTATGTTGGTCCTTTGTTGATGTATGTGCCTTGCCTCGCCAGAACGTTGTGGTCGTCCGTGGGGGTATCGACCTCTAAGAGGGTACGGTTGGCTCCGATCACTACCATTCTTGTGGCATCAACTTTGTACCCTGCCCCTTTATGTGCCCTATGGAGCTTGCACTCGTGTAGACCTTTCTAAAAATTGTTTAGCTAAAGATGAGTTCCTGATTTTTGAATTTGGGTCAGTCGATTCATCGCAAAAGGAATGCGGAGAAGAGGTGTAGCACCAAGGCCACTGACGGCGCTGCCAGGGAGAGCGTAGGGAGACCTGGGACACCAGCAAGGCCTCAGTCAGGAAGAACCGCATCTAGAGACAACACGGCTCAGGGGCAAGTTAGAAGGTTGATAGTTATGGGTGTAGGGTGTGCAGACTTGCTATGAAAATATCATGGTGCGTTGATTTAGATAAATGGTCGGGGTGGCGGTGGGGGCAATGAGGTTGGCACGGGAGGCGCCTGCAACAGGCAGCCCGCCCGGTGGCAGTATGCTGCAAGAGGAAGAAGAACGGTTGGAGGTAGAAGAGATAATCGAATCCGCCTAAACCAGCGCACTGGAGGAGGAGCCCATATGCCAACCTTGAATTGTTACCGGTCTATGAAATAGACCGCCTAGTCAGCACCCAACTCGATCGCCATGTAACCTAGATATCTAAAACCACCGTACTAATTTTTAATCTATTTGGCAAACAAGACTAAGACTTTCTCGGAATGATCAGCACGGTAGTTTTCATTTTTTTAAGTATGTTTTCAACATTTTATGGGCATTTTCATTTAGGATCCAGAATTTTATCAAAATTTACTCTGAATATGTATTTTTCCTATATTTTTTAGTCTGTTTGGCAAAAAGATCGAAACTTTCCTAGAATGATTAGCACAGTAGTGCTCATTTTTTAGAATTGTTTTCTGATTTTTTTGGGCACTTTCAAATTTTGGGTCAACTTTTGAACAAAAAGGGGCTGACGTGGCAGCTGACTAGGATGGGTGCTTGAACGGTCGACTGGTCAAAACAGCCAAAAAAAAGTAGTTTCAAGAGAGGAGGGTTGATAGTTGTCTGGTTTTCGGAGTTCGAAGTTGCAAAGTAGACGATTTTGATGTTCGGGGTTGTTTCTTAGACAATTTAGGGATATAATATGGACTTAGCTCTCTATCTAACGGCTCAGATTGGCCCTAGCAAATCGACTGACCCAATCTATTTTTGGGGGCAACTAGCAAACATGTTCTTCAGCAGGGACGTCCACTGCTCCGAATAATTAAAGTTGGACACAGGAACAAGTCAAGCAGGGGATCATTTCGCTGTCGCAGCACTAGAAGCTGATGCAATGGCGGTTTAACTTACGCTCTATTGTTTGACATATAGGAGTATTCATTAGTAGATTGACATGGCAGGCATTATTTTGCAATCAGTCAGGGCATCCGTCCTGCTTGCGCATGGTCTGCTGCCCGGCAGGCAGTTCACGGGGTTCACGTCGCAATCCAATCAGTCGCGCCGGTATAAAACTGTGTTCTTTGGTCTGTTGCAAAACACCACCCAGACAGATCGCCTTGGCTGCTGATTGCAGTTCTTTATCTGCATCAAGACGAGGAACTTATCTGATAATATACGAGTACGTGCGTGATCTGCAGAGAATCTGGCCAAGAGGCACGGGATGATTATAGTATTTGCCCATGATCTGGTCATGATCTGCAGCTTTCGGCCGTGCAATTGTTATGGGTTATCTGCACCTGTAGCGTTTGCTTCTAGTAGGGCAGTGAGCTGGCTCGGCAGATCTTTGACTCGAATTTCTGCTGGTGGCGTTATCGTCTCTTAGCTAGCTAGAGTCCGAGACCTGCTGATTGGCGCTTCGTTTTCCATGAACCTACCTCACCTACCGTGGTTGAAACGGGAGGGGGGCATTTCGGAGGTTCAGAAAAATCGACCGCCCTGCTCCGTTCGTTTACACTTGGTTTTTCACGAAGGCACAACAGTGTGGAGAGGAACAACAGTTGAGCTCAGCACTACTCCTCTCGATCGACCGGCGTTCTAGTGCCGGTGACTCAGCGCCCGTCGACGCGCGGGCACGGGGGCGCGGCACGTTGGCACGGGCACGGGCACGGGCACGGCCGGGGCGGAGACCGGGCGGGAGCTGCGCGACGCGGCCGTTGCTTTCACTTTCAGCCAGTGGATGGCAGCCTCCACCAGTCACCAGACCACCAGCGATGCCGCCCGCCGCAGCCTCCCGCGATCCACCACAGGATAGAAGATTCCGGCGCGCGCGGGTGGGGCTGGACGGGACGGAGCCCGTCGCGCTTGGTCCCCGCGCAGTGTAAAATCCGTCCCTGTCGCGCCCACCACGCAGGGGCGGGCGTGCAAGTGCGAATCCCGAGACGCAATGAACCGCCACCGCTATATATACGCCGGCCGGCGCATCAGACGGAGCAGAGGCTTCAGAGCATTTCCGCGCCGCGACCCAAAGGAAAGCTAGAGGCGCCCGCACCTCCTGCCTCCGTGGCCGCTCTCCTCTGCTCCGTCTCTCTCGCTCCACTGCTTATAGCCCAGAGCTCGCCCGCCGGTTCCTCTCTATCTCTCCCTCTCCTCCTCTGGCACTCTGCTGCTTCGATCCAGGCCAAGGAATTCCGCCCGCGTCTCCTGCCTTCCTGCAGCCGGTGCGTTCCTTCGTTCCCCTGTGCTGTGCCCTGCCTTTTGTGTGCGGTTACATTTCTCCATTTGGTACGCGGACAAGTTTTGGTACTAGCAGGATTGATTGAGTACCTATGCATGTGCTCGCTCCTAATATATACAGTACGTCTTATATTTGTTGACATACTTAGCTACCTATAAAACGTCCTATATTTGTTTACGGAGAAAGTACTTTACCGCTTTGATGGGAAAATCTGGTTTTCGTGAGGTGCCTAATGCACTGGTACGGAGGGAGTAGCAGGATTGATCGAGTACCTATATATGTACTTTACTGCTTTGGTAGTTTTGGGCGTTAAAACTTACTTCAAAACAATAGAGGGCTGCATGCATCAATTGATGCACGAGCCGGGGTTTTCCCTCCTTTTTGAAACAAAAACTTTACTAGTTTATTGTACTAGAGAGTATGGAGCCACATACCTCCTCCGTTCGTCATTATAAGATGTTTTGGATATTTCAATATGGACTATATACTAGTTAAAATAAGTGAACAAAGACACTAAAACATGTCTATACACATCCGATTCACAAAAAAGTTACAACGTCCTGTATTTGTAAATGGAGGGAGTACTATATAAGTATGGCTTGATGTATATAGCTCACTTTAGTCATAATAATGTTGTATTGCTTTTTGATGCATTTCTTGATTCATATCATGTACTCTGATTGCTTTTCCCGGGAAGCGGTAGTCTGCCACATGGACATTTTTTTGTGAGACGAAACACATGGCCATATTATTAATTATCGTAGAGTAGCTCTTCTGACCAAGAGAAGTAGAGACCAATGGAGAAATATTGCTGCGACTGGTTAGGGGCATTGGACAGAGGAATCAGCATTCCATACGCATGGTTCATGCCGCTGACGGCGATGTGCTGGTGTTCATCAGTACTTGACAAAACATAGGTTAGCTCCGTGCCAAGATGATGCATGCAGAAAGCGTGGAACTTCGCCCGTTTGCAGATGAGATCATGTAGTAGAGTGTCGCTGCGCCCCTGCACCGTTCGGTCGTGTGTGGTCGGCAACGATCTGCTGTAGATGGAACTGCAGGCACCAGAACTCGCATTTCGCCGTCGTGTGACGCAATACTAGACAATGGCCATATGTTTTTCTTTTCTTTTCTTTTTTGACCGAAGAAAATGGCCGTATGTGCTAGAGACAACGGTAATAAGGACCTTTGTTCTGCTCTGGGAATCAAATTGTTCTGTGCGACCACTTGCTGAATGATCGAGTCGAATGTCGACATGAAGTATGAACACATCCAAGATCCGGTTCTAGTGATCCGAGACCGAGAGGCCGGGAAAAGATAGGGGTATATCCAATTAATGTACAGTACCTGCTAAAATATCTGCATAAGTTTATGTAAAAATCTGCAGTGCTTAGAAACTTAGAAGAGATTTTGGTATTCAGAGAGTACATTTCTGTTGCTGAAGAATTAGAGCATGAGAAGACTGATACTGGTATTTGCTAGGAGCCTAGGCTAACAAGAACTAGTATCTCTTTAGTAGCTTGGTCCCCACGATTATTCAGCACCAAGATTTGGCACAGTGATTTGTCTTGAAGTCTTTTCACACTTCAATTTCCATCAACTGCGATAAAAGTTCGGGTACAACTATGGTGATAGCCAACTGCAAACTGCTTTCATTCGTTTCTGGAATTTAAGCAGTATCCACTTCTGTGGAAATATCGTCTAGGCATTTATACCTTCATCAGATCCAGTGTGTCCACACTAATTTTTAGGATCCCTTATTTCTAGGTACACATTATGCAGGTCAACCTCACCTCCTCAGATATATTTCTGGTGACTAATGTTTAGGATCCCTTATTTTCAGGTACACAGGATGTCAACCTCGCCTCTTCAGATATATTTCTGGTGCATTCTACTATTTGCCAATGTTGGGATATCTACATCTTTACGTCTGGAAAAAGACGCACTCCTCGACATCAAAATTCATTTGCAGGATCCACAGAATTACATGAGCAACTGGGATGAATCTCACTCGCCGTGCCAATTTCACGGTGTAACGTGCCATGAAATTTCTGGTGAGGTCACAGGAGTGTCACTCTCAAATGCCTCGCTGTCAGGCACAATATCACCATCATTTTCTGTTCTCCACCAGTTGCATACTTTGGACCTCAGTGCAAATTCCATCTCAGGCATTATCCCTGCTGCACTGACCAACTGCACAAATTTGCAAGTTCTTAATTTGTCAATGAACAGCTTGACAGGCCAATTGCCTGATCTTTCATCATTGCTCAAACTGCAAGTTCTTGATTTATCAACAAATGGGTTTTCTGGTGCATTTCCTGTGTGGATCAGCAAATTATCAGGCCTAACTGAATTGGGCCTAGGAGAGAACAGTTTCGATGAAGGTGGTGTTCCTGAAAGCATTGGACTCCTGAAGAATCTGACATGGCTATTCTTGGGGCAATGCAACCTTAGAGGAGAGATACCAGCTTCAGTCTTTGACTTGGAGTCACTTGGGACTCTGGACTTCTCGCGCAATCAGATGACCGGTGTGTTCCCGAAGGCGATATCCAACTTGCGCAACCTGTGGAAGATTGAGCTCTACCAGAACAACCTGACTGGTGAAATTCCTCCTGAGCTTGTACACCTGACATTGTTATCTGAATTTGATGTGTCTCATAATCAACTTACTGGTGTACTGCCCAAGGAAATTGCTAGACTGAAGAATCTTAAGATCTTCCACGTCTACAGGAACAACTTCTATGGTGAGCTTCCTGAAGGACTGGGGAACTGGGAGTTTCTTGAGTCATTTTCAACTTATGAAAATCAATTCTCAGGAAACTTTCCTGCCAACCTTGGCAGATTCTCACCACTCAATACAATTGACATATCAGAGAATTATTTTACCGGTGAATTTCCGAAGTTCCTGTGCCAAAGCGACAAACTGCAGTTCTTACTGGCTTTGAGCAACAACTTCTCAGGTGAATTCCCCACCTCCTACTCTTCTTGCAAGACTCTAGAGAGGTTTAGAGTAAGCCAAAATCAGTTCAGTGGGAGCATTCCTCATGGCATATGGGGATTGCCTAATGCTGTCATCATTGATGTTGCTGACAATGGATTTATTGGAGGAATATCTTCTGATATAGGCATTTCAGCCACCCTAACCCAGCTGCTTGTTCAGAACAACAACTTCTCTAGTGAACTTCCAATGGAGCTGGGAAATCTCCCTCAGCTGAAGAAGCTGGTTGCTTCCAACAACAGATTCTCTGGCCAAATCCCTGCACACATTGGTAACCTGAAGCAATTGTCATACCTGCATTTGGAACAGAATGCATTAGAAGGGTCAATACCACCAGAAATTGGTTTGTGCGACAGCCTAGTTGACCTTGATCTTGCAGAGAATTCTTTGTCTGGCCAAATCCCTGACACAGTTGGCTCCCTTTTGATTCTGGATTCACTCAATCTATCCCATAACATGATCTCTGGTGAAATCCCTGATGCATTGCAGTCACTGAGGCCAACCTATGTTGATTTCTCTCACAACAATTTGTCTGGACCAATCCCCCCACAGCTCCTGATGATTGCCGGAGATGATGCATTCTCTGAAAACTCTGACCTATGTGTCACTGCCACTTCAGAAGGCTGGAGGCAATCAGGCACCAGTTTACGCCCTTGCCAGTGGATTGACAACCATCATAGCTTTTCACGGAGGCGGCTTTTTGCTGTGCTGATCATGGTGACCTCTTTGGTTGTTCTCTTATCTGGATTGGCATGTCTGAGATATGAAAATAACAGGCTTGAGGATTTCAACAGAAAGCAAGACACTGAGAGTGGTGATGACAGTGACTCAAAGTGGATTGTCGAGTCCTTCCATGTGCGAGGGGTCAATCCATCAGCTGCTTTGCCGGTACCCATGGTTACATAGCTCACTGTAAGTTCGAGACATCCTGTCACTTACATCGACTTATCTTTACATCTTTTTTGTAGTTATTAATGCTGTAACGGTTTAACGTTTAGTCTTCTGTGCAAGTACTGTAGAAAATATTTTGCCAGTGCTACCCAAACTCAACTACTCTATTATTCATCTTGTCCTGTCCTGGTAAATAACACCGTCTAATGAAGTGAAGCACTAACTATTTAATTTGACTATTAAAGCAGTATAATTGATGTAGTATCTTTCACTTGATACCAATATATGTTAAATGGACGCAGTTTGTCTTTTAATTTCTTCATAATATCCTTACACGTTTTGGTATCAAGTCATTAAAGTAGACCTATCCATGTATATTTGAGTAGTAACATTAACAAGTGAAATATTACTTACTCTTTAGATGCATATATTCACCTTAAAGATATCAGTATGAAGATTTAAGTCTTACGTCAGCTTATCTCTGAACTGCAGGGCTTCCGTATTCTCTCAAGGCGCGAGAAGAGAGTGACGTAAACTCTAGTCTTGTGCCGTCAGAGTTTCTTAGTGGACGTAGCTGGACAGACTACCAGTTTGAAGGTGAACTGGAAACTGTGTCCTGGGTTTGATCCCGTAACTGCAGCAGTTTGATCTATAAGTTGGCAACTATGCGTCAGAAGATATAATGAAGGTCTTTAACATTGCCCTTGTCTAAATTGTTCGAGCCCCTTCTGAGCGACCGACGATGAGAGAAGTTGTGAAAATGCTTATTGACAATGATTCTACTTCCGTATTCGGAGGGCAAAGAACAGGAATAATAAGTAAAAGCAGGCTACCTTTTCTTTGTAAGATGCCACCATCAACAAGATGAGGACCTTTACACTCAGAATAGCAACAACACTGAAGTAGCAGATTAGAATGTATTACTAGTGAGCTGGAAGCAAGTAACTAGAAGGCTGTTAATAATACTCTGGAGGTGTAGTGGCCTCTGTGGTAGCCTCATAGGTCATGTATCTGCAGCAGTTTATGTATAAATTCAGTCATATAGCTTGCAGTTTCTGTAAAAATGCTAGATGGTGATTTACTGTACTGAACTGTGATAATGATGAAACATAGCAGTGTAGTCCAATTTCGACTACTTTGAATGGGCTCGATTTTATCAAAGAGGAGCTTGTCTTTAACACAGTACTTCCTATTTCACATGTTAGTCATTCTTGCAAGTTTATTTAGAGGTAGTAGAAACAAGCCAATGGGTCATTACAACCGATCCAGCTAAGCTGTTAGCTCCAAATCTTTGCGGAACTGATCGGATATCACATCCCGATACGTGGACATCAGAGAAAAATGATACGATACAGTACAGAGACTCAGCCTACAGATTCAACCGCTATTCTACAAGTCTTGTACATCCTCTAGCTGACAGTTTTGAAAGGGGTGGAGACCTTCAGGCTATCCACGATGTCGCTCACAGAGCCTATCCCCACTGCCACTGAGATCATCAGGCAGACCATGCTCAAACCTTGCAGGAGATACCACTTGGTCCCCTTGGTGATCTTCCCCTGGGCAATGTGCATGCTTATGGGGAAGTACACGGTTAGCGGCCAGAAGCTGAACGCGCCGAGGAGCCCTAGCACCGCGTTGAAGAACGGTATCATCATTGCCACCACAGTTGTTGCAATAACTATGACCGTCCGTAGGACGAGCTTGTAGGGCGCGACGGTCACCGAGCCTCGCTGCATGAGCGGGATGCTGACGGTGTATGCGCTGCTGATGAACTTGGTGTCTGGCCACCTGGAGACAATCCACCTCTCTGCTGTAGCGAATATGGGCTGTGCATAGACCTGCATTGAGGAAAGCATTTTAGTTCCAAGTTGTTGAACAGTTCAGCTTGTCAATATTATGGAATATGCAAATTCTCAATTTCTGATTGAGATGCACTGACCTGATATGCCCCAATAAGGTGGAGGATGAGGCACATGTTGGCGATGTCGACGAGCCAGAATGGCCCTAATCCGGGGGCCGTAAGGATGTTGCCGGGAGCATCTGAACCAAATGCGGCATATCCGGCGCAGCCAACGGAGATGTAGAATATGGTGGTGGCTCCGATTCCATACATTGCTGCCTTCTTCATGGTCTTGTGCTCAGATGGTGGGGACTTCAGTGTATCCTGCAAGCAAAACAGGTAAGAAGTTACTGACAAAAAACATTGCCACCTGGAGTAATGTTCTGAAACAAAAACATGTGTATCTGAATTCTGATCAAACATGTAATTTCTGGAGTTTGAGTATCTGAATCATCATCATCCATGCTTACCTGGATCTCAATGAGCACTTCTGCGAAAGTGTAGGCAAAGGCAATGTTCCCAAGGGCAAGGAGCACGTCCCACGTCTTCTTGCTGGACGACGCCGCGGTGGCGCCTGCGATCCTCCCGTCGGGCCGGAGGCCGTGCGACGCCCACTCCGTCACCGAGAGCGCGAGCCCGATGAAGGAGTAGGCGAACGACATGACCGCCGCGACGACCGACAGCCACGTGATGTGCTCCAGGCCGGGGAACTGGGACAGCACCACCTGGACCACGGTGAAGGCGAGCATGAGCACGGTGCCCGGCGCGTCGCAGCGCGCGCCCTGGCCGTTCTCGTGCACGCAGTCCGACCTCCTGATCGCACTAGAAACAGAGAAAAAAACAGGATTCAGCATGTCCCTGAATGATAACTTGTCACGTACTTTGGTAGTTTGATTCGTGATGAGGAGGTGGACTGAATTTTGGTTGTTGGTTTGATGATACTCACACCATGCTGATGGTGGCGGTGATGGTGTAGCCGACCATGGTGCCCCACAGGTTGCCGTACTGGGCGATCCCGCACATGAACACCTCTCTGGGACCTGGGGAAAAGTTTCAGGCATTGGGTTCAGAATCCTTGCTGTTTTGCGTGTGGAGGAACAGAGGGGGACACGTACTGAGGTAGGATCGGACGGCGTCGGTGTAGGTGTGGTTCCGGGCGCCGGTGACGGGGTCGGGCGCGCGGTAGGCGTTGGCGAGCAGCGTGGAGGTGTAGTAGGTGACGCACGCGAAGCCCACCAGCGCGAGCGGCCCGGCCACCCACCCCAGCTGCGCCACGCTCCACGCCAGCGCCAGCACGCCGGAGCCGATCACCGCCGTCACAATGTGCGCCGTCGCCGTCCATACCGTCCCTGCAACGAACGAACAAACAAAGACCGCCGCCGCCGCCGCCGGGGCCGATCAATCCAAACCCCCAGGAGGAATAATCGTGCACGCTAAAGCCGTTACACAAACGCCCCTATAAACCAGGCAAAAGGAAATCGAGAGGAGGGGCGGCGCACCTTTGCGCTCGTGCTCGCCCGTCTCGACGTCCTCTGCTGCTGCTGCGGCGGCGGCGGCGTCGGCGGCGGCGTGCTTGTCCATCTTCTCGCCGCGTGGCGTGGCGTGGCGTGGGGGTGTGGGAGTCAGAGGGACGGGTGCGGCAAGGCAATGAAGCACCAGGACGGGGGTTTGGTCGGTACGTATTTATAGGACTCGGAGCAGAGCTGGGGCTGGGCTTTAAACGGGAGCTCTGATGATAGGGCCGGCACTCTGACCTGTACAACACCGGCATTCCAGGTTCGGCGCCGTCGGACTCCATTGGGCAGGGTTCGGATCCAATGCCCCGACTCATTAAATCACTGCGTTAACTACATTGGTCGTTGAACCAATCTATATTTGGATGGATACTGGTATTCTCGGTCCACCAGAGGTTAAGTCTTAGATTTGACATTGGTGCTCGCATTATTTTTGAAATTATTTTATGCTTCCGGCGATGTTCATCAGTGGGAGGAGACATTCCCCTTGACCGTGAGCTGTCGATGCTGACTTTGTAAAATCTTAAGATGCTAGGTCGGCTCAATCTCTCGAAGGTGCTCATAGCAGTATGGTGTGCGTGCATACGATTATAGGGGTGAATGTATGCTTGTGTATGTGAGCGACTGTGATTGTACTGTATTAAAAAAAACTACATTGGTCATTAATTGCTCATGAAAGCAAAAGTACCAAATTGCAGAATCCACCCTGATGATTGTATCTTCATCAAGGTTTTTTGGTGTATTTTATATCTATACGCATCGGTCAGGGTGATAATTTTTCCTACTCAGCCGCCTCCGCAGCTGCCCGAGTTAAGTTATGATCCTGCAACACCCGATCCATGCAACATAAGTCTCCGCATGCGACACGTTTTGCGTGTGTATAAAACGTCGTTGCAACACTTCCCATTGCGATCCGTACAAGATTACTCAAGTACTCCGAGTATGCAAACAAATCACATTCATTAAACTAAAAAATGTGCATGCAACATACAGAAGCAACGCAAACAACATGCAGAACAAAGGAACCAATGATGTACATTCACATCTGTAACATAAATTCAATTACTTGTGACATGTCTAGAATCATCGACATAAAGACAATTTGTACCCAACAAACAACATGTGCACATGCAACGTGAGAGAAAAATTTACACAGCATCAAAGATCCCAAAATCCACTACAACTCACACATCAACGTAGGCACCAACTTTATCCATACGGGCACGCGGACCATGACTATGGCTTGATGGAGCCTCGCCAAAACTAGATCAGGTGGCCACATATCCATTCCATGCAGCCCCAACATCTTCCTTAGAGCTAGGTGGCGCAAACGCAAGCTCCACCATGGGGTCCTCGTCCATGTCATGAGCTTCATTACCATCCATCTAGGGTGGGAAAGAAGATGACTGGTCAAAGGAGAAAGAGCGGTGTGGGAGGATGACAACATAGTAACACAAGAGGAGAAAATCTACTTGGGGAGGGAGAGATGCTCGTGCCTCGTGGGGAAGGAGAAGCGAAAAGAATGGAGTAAGCGTCTATCAGTTTTGTGTGGCAAACCATCCTCGAGGCCGAGTCAAGGGGTTGCTTGCACTAGTTTGGGTACTTTAGGAGGTTGGGTGATCGGGAAATATATTGGGTGTTAAGTGTTTCTTGACGAAAGTTTTGTGCATGTTTTATTCTTAATAATATCAAAGGAAAATGGTAGATCTAGTTATTAGAGCCTTAAAAACTACTCAAAAAATAATCCAAATTTGTGCGGGATTTGGTGAAACGTTTGGCGGCGGCGGACTCCATGATTGGGCATAGTCCAGACCCAATGCTTCGAGTGGTTAAACCAGTGCATTAACTACATTGGTCATTATATACTTCTCTTTACGAAGAGTAAACATTGGTCATTATTTAATCTTTTCTCCTGGATTTATTAGAGCATCTCCAACCGCGGTTATAATATGGCACCAAAAAATGTTATTGGACATCAAATAGTGGATTTTATATTATCCAATGCTTCGAGGCACCAAATGAGCAAGTTCATTCAAAAAACCACCAACCACATGGTGGATCAAAAGCCATCATAGTTCACAAGTGGCCAACGCACTCGTGTCGTCGTCGCCAGCACCACCATACGTCGTCACCATCATTGTTGCCACCATCACCATTGCCTCCGCCACAACCATTGTTGCCACCACCACCGAATGACATAACCAAGATGTCCCCATGAGTTAATAACTCCCAATATTGTCTTGCCCTATCGTCCATCTTCCTAGGATCCATCACCATTATAGCACACTCCTTGGCTATCCTCTTATTGTTTTGTTCCCAGCCTCCATTGCAAGCCTTCACACCTCAATTTCAAGTTTTTTTTTCTTCCACTCTCATCTTTCTCTCCTCGATCAAGCACATTTGCCTCCCACCTCTTCTCCTCCATCATCTTTATCTCATATAAACGAGTCAAATTCTCCTCCTTCCGGTCACCCTCCTGTGCTCTCTTCACCTCCATCATCGGAATACGTTCTTCCTTGTATGCTCCAACACCGCTATGCGTCTTGGCTGCCTTGGAATTTTTTGTCCATACGAACGGGTTTGAGGAGTGGATAGGTTCTCTATCAAGTCATCCTCATCAACAACAATGTTAAGCATTTGCCTCTTTAGTGTTGTTTAATAGTTTCTCCTTGCCAACTTATCATTTTCAAAAAAACCATGTAGCAATGATGTAAAGAGAAGCCTTTGTTGCCGCCTCTCTTGCTCCTTTGCTTGTAAAGATATTGAATGATTACCTCATACTCATTGATGGGCACTCCACTCTGTGGTGCTAGGTTGACTTGATCAACACATCTGGGCCATGAATTGCATTGGTCTTGAATCACACTCCAAAGATGAGTGAAAGAAATGATTTTGTAGTTGGAGGGAACAAACACATGGCCACCATAGTATTCCTCGATCCTTGAGCAAAAAATTTCCTTTGTTTGATTGGTCCCGATTGTGGCATCAAGAGAGAGAGAGGGAGAGAGAGATCATCCAAGTGTCTCACAAAGCTTCATCTTCCTCGGGTTTGTAGTTGCACGACCTCATAGGCCTCATTCTCATTGTTTGGTTCCAGATCCTCGACCTCCTCAACCTCCTCCTCCACCTCTAATTCAACATTCCTTCTCATTTCTTGGCCATAGGGCATGTGCATGGCAATGCCATCGCGGCTGAGTGTGGCTTGTACCAATTGTGACATGAAATCGTCCACGTCTTCATTCAATTACCCACTACAATAACAAAGGAACATCATAGCACTTAGCATCATATCACTCGTCATTCAATTGAGCAATTTTACCTTGTAGGAATTTCCTCAAGCATGTCGGACTTGCTCGTTGTCTTGTCCGAATCTGGCTCATCTCCGGGTGCCAGAGGTGGAGGGGGGTGATGTCTACTATGCAACCCTCTTCTTGTAGACTCGTGTTGGGATTCAAGCGTAGAGTTTTGTAGGGCAGTAGTTTCCCTCAAGTGGATGACCTAAGGTTTATCAATCCGTGGGAGGCATAGGATGAAGATGGTCTCTCTCAAACAACCCTGCAACCAAATAACAAAGAGTCTCTTGTGTCCCCAACACACCCAATACAATGGTAAATTGTATAGGTACACTAGTTCGGCGAAGAGATGGTGATACAAGTGTAGTATGGATGGTAGATATAGGTTTTTGTAATCTGAAAATATAAAAACAGCAAGGTAACCAGTAACAAAAGTGAGCGAAAACGGTATTGCAATGCTTGAAAACAAGGCCTAGGGTTCATACGTTCACTAGTGCAAGTTCTCTCAACAATGACAAAATAATTAGATAATATAACAACCCCTCAACGTGCAACAAAGAGTCACTCCAAAGTCACTAATAGCGGATAATAAACGAAGAGATTATTGTAGGGTACGAAACCACCTCAAAGTTATTCTTTCTGATCGATCTATTGGGCTATTCCTATAAGTGTCACAAACAACCCTAGAGTTCATACTAAAATAACACCTTAAGACACACATCAACCAAAACCCTAATGTCACATAGATACTCCAATGTCACCACAAGTATCCGCGGGTTGATTATACGATATGCATCACACAATCTCAGATTCATCTATTCAAACCAGCATAAAGAACTTCAAAGAGTGCCCCAAAGTTTCTACCGGAGAGTCAAGACGAAAACGTGTGCCAACCCCTATGCATAAGTTCACAAGGTCATAGAACCCGCAAGTTGATCACCAAAACATACATCAAGTAGATCACGTGAATATCCCATTGTCACCATAGATAAACACATGCAAGACATACATCAAGTGTTCTCAAATCCTTAAAGACTAAATCCGATAAGATAACTTCAAAGGGAAAACTCAATCCATTACAAGAGGGTAGAGGGGGAGAAACATCATAAGATCCAACTATAATAGCAAAGCTCGCGGTACATCAAGATCGTGCCAAATCAAGAACACGAGAGAGAGAGAGATCAAACACATAGCTACTGGTATATACCCTCAGCCCCGAGGGTGAACTACTCCCTCCTCGTCATGGAGAGCGCCGGGATGATGAAGATGGCCACCGGTGATGGTTTCCCCCTCCGACAGGGTGCCGGAATGGGCTCCCAATTGTTTTTTAGTGTCTACAGAGGCTTGCGGCGACGGAACTCCCGATCTAGGTTTCTTTTCGGGGGTTTCTGTATTTATAGGAATTTTTGGCGTCGGTTTCATGTCAGGGGGGTCCACGAGTCAACGACAAGGATGGAGCACCCTCCCGGTGGGTAGGGTGCGCCTTCCGTCCTTGTGGTTGGCTCGGGACTCTTCTGGTCCAACTCTTTTGCTTCGGGGGCTTCTTCTGGTCCATAAAAAATCACCGTAAATTTTTAGGTCATTTGGACTCTGTTTCATATTCCTTTTCTATAAAACTCAAAAACAAGGAAAAACAAAAACTGACACCGGGCTCTAGGTTAATAGGCTAGTCCCAAAAATCATATAAAATAGCATATAAATGCATATAAAACATCTAAGATAGATAATATAATAGCATGGAACAGTAAAAAATTATAAATACGTTGGAGACGTATCAGGGGCGACTGCGTGACACTACTAGGGAAAAGTTTAGGTAGACGCTTACTAGTAGCACAAATTTATACCCCTCGCTACTGCTACTAGTAGTGCGGGTTTATACCCTCCGCTACTAATAAGTTGATAGTACTAGCGTGGGTTTATACCCTCCGCTACTACTAAGTTGATAGTAGTAGCGCGGGTTTATAACCCTCGCTACTACTAAGTGTAAGTGCATCTAGTGCCCCTTAGTGATTTTGGTGTATTGAAGACTTATAGGTTAAGGGACTGATGCGTTTGTAAGTGTAGACAGGTCTATAAGTATATGAGGAGTTTGATATTTACAGAAAAAGTCGACCCCTAAAAATGAAGTTCTTCGACTGAAGACTTTGGATTTCTGAAGACTTTCTGAAGACTTTGAAAGTGAAGAAATTGGTGTGATCCTGAAGACTTGGTATTCATTCGAGGAACATGAAGCATGAAGACCTTGTTTTCGTAGTTTCATTTTCTCTTTCTTGAGTTATAGGAAACACCGTACTGTTAAAGGGGGTCGAGGAAATACTAAGGAAAAATTTCCAAGTGATGCTCAACTCAAATCCTACATCTACCAATCCCTTTGAGTGAAGCCATTGGAAATCTCATACAGCTCAGTCAATTTCTTCAGCGACAGAGACGAAGTTCTTCTGGTCTCTGAGGAATTTGTTATGACTGAGGAGTTAGGAATTTCACCAGTGCGGATTGCCTACACAGTGAGGATCATGATAGCCCTGAGGAATTTGATACTCAAAATTCCGACCATTGCTGTGCTATGTGCCAGCTGTCCCAAAATATCTACCCACCTAACGTCATATCATTGAAGGACATTTAAGTCTTATCATGTCGGGCTGCTCCCTAGGCTATAAATAGCCGCCCCCTAGAACCACTAGCTGGTTGGCTTCTCCGAGAGAAACTGACACTTGTCATTTGAGAGCATCCCATCCTCCGAGGACTTTGAGTGAAAATCATCAAGTGAGGAAAACCCAAACGCAAACACCTACAAACCCAAAGTGATTGAGGATCACTAAAGAGATTAATCCTGCGTAGATCCGACGCTTGTTACCTTTGAAGACTGTGCATCTTCCAGACGGTTAGGCGTCATGGTCTAGAGCATCCAAGAGGAAATTGTGGATCACCGAGTGACCGAGTCTGTGAAGGTTTGGAAGTCACCTGAAGACTTACCATGAGTGATTGGGCGAGGTCTGTGTGACCTTAGCTCAAGGGGAATACGGTGAGGACTAAGTGTCGTGAGCTGGGTGTTCGGGACTGTGTGTTCGGGACTGTGTGTCCTCAGGTTTAAATACCTAGCCGCCCTAACCAGACATACAACTGTCACAGCAGTTGGAACTGGTCTACCAAATCATTGTCTTCACCGAGCTAATTGGTTCCATTTCCTCAACCCTTCCATTTCCTCATGTCCATATTGTGTGCTTGTTCATATATGTTTGAAGACTTTGACTGAAGACTTTCTCTATTTCCTCAGCTCAATTTCTTCAATCTGTTTGTCTTCATTCTGTGTTATCCTGTGTTTATGCTTTCTGTACTCTGTGCTTGTTTTCATTTCATCATGAAGACCATGCTCATGTTCTGTTATGTTTACTTTTGAGTACTTATTCCGCTGCAAGTAGTTCTTCACTTAGGAATTTCCTCACCCTGAAATTCCTCAGTGAAGAATTCATAAAAATTGCCTATTCACCCCCCTCTAGTCGATATAACGCACTTTCAATTGGTATCAGAGCAAGGTGCTCCCTTGTTCTGTATTATTTTGGTTTAACCGCCTGGAGTTTTAGTTATGTCGACCACGGGAATGAAGACTGTGACATGCCCCATCTTTGACGGTCATGATTATCCCAAGTGGAAGGCCATGATTATCCCAAGTGGAAGGCCATGATGAAGAAGCGCCTCATGGCGATGAACAGCGAACTCTGGACTGTCACCGAAATTGGTCTTACTGACCTATGCAAGATGGCGGAGGCTAATGATATTCGCAAGTACACACTACTCAACCTCATGGCGAAGGACATCATCTGCTCCAGCTTTTCACAAAACCAGTTCAAGAACATTATGCATCTCAGCCATGCGAAACTCATCTGGGACCGACTCTCTGAGGTCTATGAAGGTCATCGATCTCACCATGAACCCTGGTTCGAAGAATTCATGGAATCACGCAAGGCTATGACTTTCAATCCAGAATCATCGTCCTCTGCACCATGTCTTATGGCAAAAGGTGCCAAGGTAACTGAATGCTACTTATCTGAGTCTAGTGATGATGAATCTGGTGATGAAGTTGGCGCAGTTATGTCAAACTTGCTTCCCTTGCCACTAAACAACAAAGAGCTTTGGAAAAAGTTCAAAACATGCTGAATGAGAGAGACGATATGTTGGGTGAAGAAATTGATCGTTCTAAAGCCCTGGCTGAAAGTCTTCAAGGACTTCAGTCCAAGTTTGACAATCTTTAAGGTCATCATAACACTCTCTTATCTGATCATGAGAAGCTTTCTTATGAATTTCTTCAAAGAAAGCAAGATCTTGAGCAGTTAAGAGTGAGTTATGAAGATCTTCAGAAGGAGCGTGATTCATTACTTACTCAACAAATCAGCGCTACTCAGGATGAATTTGTTCCTCCATGTTTGAAGTGCATTGAACGTGAAACTGCTAATTCTTCACCTGAATGCTCAAATACTTCCATTGCTGCAAATTCTTCAACTGCCTCTGCTATCACTAATTCCTCATCTAAGGACATTGCTAGTATCACTAATGATGCAGGGCTGAAGGAATTGTATATGACAGGCATGTACAAAAGCCTCAAAGGGCATCAGGCTCTTTGTGACGTGCTTAAAAAGTAGACCCTCAACAGGAACCCTAGGAAAGAGGGTATTGCCTTTGAGAGGAAACTCAATGCTGATGGGACCTACTGGAGACCTGAGTAGTATCCCTAAGGGAGTCCTAGATTAGGGGGTCTCCGGACAGCCGGACTGTATCCTTTGGCCGGACTATTGGACTATGAAGATACAAGATTGAAGACTTCGTCCCGTGTCTAGATGGGACTCTACTTGGTGTGGAAGGCAATCTAGGCAATACGGATATGTATATCTCCTCCTTTTGTAACCGACCTTGTGTAACCCTAGCCCCCTCTGGTGTCTATATAAACCGGAGGGTTTTAGTCCATAGGACAACATACAATCATACCATAGGCTAGCTTCTAGGGTTTAGCCTCTCTGATCTCGTGGTAGATCAACTCTTGTACTATTCATATTATCAAGAATAATCAAGCAGGACGTAGGGTTTTACCTCCATCAAGAGGGCCCGAACCTGGGTAAAACATCGTGTCCCCTGCCTCCTGTTACCATCCGCCTTAGACGCATAGTTCGGGACCCCCTACCCGAGATCCGCCGGTTTTGACACCGACATTGGTGCTTTCATTGAGAGTTCCTCTGTGTCATCTCCGTTAGGCTTGATGGCTCCTTCGATCATCGATAGCGATGCAGTCCAGGGTGAGACTTTTCTCCCCGGACAGATCTTTGTATTCGGCGGCTTCGCACTACGGGCCAACTCGCTTGGCCATCTGGAGGAGATCGAGAGTTACGCCCCTGGCCATCAGGTCAGGTTTGGAAGCTTAAACTACACGTCCGATATCCGCGGAGACTTGATCTTCGACGGATTCGAGCCCCTGCCTAGTGCGCCACACGACCATGATGAGCATGATTTAGCTCTGCCATCAGACAGTGTCCAGGAGATTGCGCCGACAACCGTTCCGACCTTCAATTCGGAGCCAGCTGCGCCTTCCATGGGCGGGTGGATAGACCCCGCCACGGAGGCCGCACTCTCATCGGCGATCGAGCCGAGTATCGACCTTACCCTTCATGAGAGCTGAGGGAGTCCTGGATTAGGGGGTCTCCGGACAGCCGGACTATCTCCATTGGACGGACTGTTAGACTATGAAGATACAAGATTGAAGACTTCGTCTCGTGTCCGGATGGGACTCTACTTGGCATGGAAGGCAAGCTAGGCAATACGTATATGGATATCTCCTCCTTTGTAACCGACCTTGTGTAACCCTAACCCTCTCCGGTGTCTATACAAACCGAAGGGTTTTAGTCTGTAGGACAACAACCATAACATACAATCATACCATAGGCTAGCTTCTAGGGTTTAGCCTCTCTGATCTCGTGGTAGATCTACTCTTGTACTACCCATATCATCAATATTAATCAAGCATGACGTAGGGTTTTACCTCCATCAAGAGGGCCCGAACCTGGGTAAAACATCGTGTCCCCTGCCTCCTGTTACCATCCGGCATAGACACATAGTTCGGGACCCCCTACCCAAGATCCGTCGGTTTTGACACCGACATTGATGCTTTCATTGAGAGTTCCTCTGCGTCGTCGCCGTTAGGCTTGATGGCTCCTACTATCATCAATAGCGATGCGGTCCAGGGTGAGACTTTTCTCCCCGGACAGATCTTCGTATTCGGCGGCTTTGCACTGCGGGCTAATTCGCTTGGCCATCTGGAGCAGATTGAAAGCTACGCCCCTGGCCATCAGGTCAGATTTGGAAGTTTGAACTACACAGCCGACATCCGCGGAGACCTGATCTTCGACGGATTCGAGCCACAGCCGGGCGCGCCGCACTGTTACGATGGGTATGACCTAGCTCTGCCGCCGAACAGTACCCCAGAGGCCACGCCCGCATCAGCTCTGACCCTTAGTTCGGAGCCAACTGCAGCAATCGAGGACGGGTGGTTAGACACCGCCTCAAGGGCTGCAGTCTCAACGGCGATCGAGCCAAACACCTGCCTAACCCTCTGCGCAGCCTGTGACTCCCAGGTGCCGGACTCTTTCCCGGACTCCGAACCATCCGCAACTCTGCCAATCGAATCCGATTGGGCGCCGATCATGGAATTCACCGCCGCGGATATCTTTCAGCACTCGCCCTTCGGCGACATTCTAAATTCACTAAGGTCTCTCTCTTTGTCAGGAGAGCCCTGGCCGGATTATGGCCAACAGGATTGGGATGCGGACGACGAAGAAATTCGACGCCCACCCACCACCCACTTAATAGCCACTGTCGATGACTCAACCGACATGCTTGACTTCGACTCCGAAGACATCGACGGTATGGACGACGATGCAGGAGGCGAAGAGGAACCACCACCCACAGGGCGCTGGACGTCCACTTCATCATATGACGTATACATGGTGGACACACCAAAAGAAGACGACGATGAGGAACGGAAGGACGCACCGAAGGCTTGTTCCCTCGAGAAGCAGTCAAAGCGGCGGCGCAAGCGCCGCCCCAAATCCCGCCTCGGCAGAAATAACGATCATACAGACTCAGCGTTAGAGCAGGGCGAACCACTGCCAGACCATGGCAATACGGGGAATCAAACCGAACAAACCAATTTTGTCCAAGATAATAGTCCGGACGATATAACGCCGGACAGGCACCCGGAGCAGAAGAATGCCCGTCAAAGGTTTGTTGCCACCGCGAGGAGTCTGAAAAAGCAGAAGCAAAGGCTCAAGGCTGCGCATGACACACTCCAAATCAGATGGAGTAAAGTACTCAACACAGCAGCGAAGTACGGCGACAATCGCCCCACCAAGAGCTACCCAAAGCGGAAGTTGCTACCTGAATTCGATGAGGAGGCCTTAGACCCCCCACAACCAAAAATCAAAACAGCCACCTGGCCGGATAGACGACCTCACAGCCAACATAGAACGGCAAACAATGCCACTCACAAGACAATACGCGATCCACGCGAGGGCTCGCACCAAAAGGACGACGCAACCAGATCCATCTATGGACCACGCAAGCGCGCCCCAACATACAATGTAACACAACAAACATCCGAACAACGCGGTACACCCAGATACAGGGGTGCCGCACACCCCCTATGTTTCACCGATGAGGTGCTGGACCATGAATTTCCAGAGGGATTCAAACCCGTAAACATAGAGGCATACGACGGAACAACTGACCCTGAGGTCTGGATTGAGGACTATATCCTCCATATCCATATGGCTCGAGGAGACAATCTCCACGCCATCAAGTACTTACCCCTCAAGCTCAAAGGGCCAGCTCGTCACTGGCTTAAAGGCCTCCCCGAAAACTCCATTGGAAGCTGGGAAGAGCTCGAAAATGCTTTTCGGGCAAATTTTCAAGGGACTTATGTCCGACCACCAGACGCGGACGATTTGAGTCATATAACTCAACAGCCCGGAGAGTCAGCCCGAAAACTTTGGAACATGTTTCTTACTAAAAAGAACCAAATTGTCGACTGTTCGGATGCCGAAGCCTTGGCAGCTTTTAAGCATAGCGTCCGTGACGAATGGCTTGCAAGACACCTCAGCCAAGAAAAGCCAAGAACAATGGCAGCATTAACAAGCCTCATGACCCGCTTTTGTGCGGGTGAGGACAACTAGCTATAGGGGTGGGCGTTCGGTATAAACCGAAAATTCGGTTTCTACCATTCGGTTTATTTCAATATTCGGTTCACAGAATCGGAAACTGAAAATGAGTACAAAAAAAGCTAACCGAAAAATTGGTTACCGATTATTTCGGTGCGGTTTCCGGTTTATACCGAAGGCCCCGTTGATTGAGCAAATGCGCTCTATCCCCAGGCGAGCAGCGACACGCACTTATATAGCTGAGCCTGTCTACCTTTCCTGATTGACCAAGCGAGGTGGGACTAAAGGAAGTGTGTCCCAATCGATTAAGTCACACGCGCTAGCTTCAGGCAGGTGGTCATTCCACAATCCATGAAAGCCATCTCATTTGGGCTAGTGGGCTATCTAGCTAGGTCCAGTAGACAGTAGCGTAGCTAGTTGGGCTGGGTACGGGAAAACAACCGGACGTGGTTCGCGTACAGAGACTGCGAGAAATCCCACGCTAGCTTAGTACTCCTTCATACTAGTTCGGTACTAGTTCGGCTAACCGAGAAAACAACCGAGCAGACCAAACTTTGTTTGGTTATTGGAACTAAAAATCGAAATTGTCTGTATCAATTTAAAAAACCGAAAATTCGGTTTATTTGGTCTCTGTTTCGGTTCGGTGTTTGGTTCGTCGGTTTTTCTGCCCACCCCTAGCTGGCTAGCCAGATGCAGCACCAGCGACCCCAGTACATCTGAAGTTAGAGATGGAAATGGGAAATCACGGCGCAACAGCAATAACAAACGCCGGAATAAAGAAGACAGCACGAAGAGCACGGCAGTAAACGCCGGATTCAAAAGCTCTCGGCCAGGTCAGCAAAAGCCGCCCTCTAAAGGCGCCAGAGACGAACTGTCCAGCCTAAACAAAATTCTAGACCAAATATGTCAGATCCATAGCACCCCTGGTAAACCTGCTAATCATACCCACAGAGAATGTTGGGTCTTCAAGTAGTCCGGCAAGCTCAACGCCGTACACAAGGGGGAGGATACACCAAGCGAAGACGAGGGTGAGCCTCTCAAGCAAGACACTGGAGAACAAAACAAATTTCCCCCAGAAGTCAAAACAGTAAACGTGTTACATGTGATCAAGGGAAGAAACAAAATGGCACTCCCAGAAAAATATGCCCAAGGGCCTATCACCGCGGAGTCCTGCCACTGGTCGTCTCAACCAATCACTTTTGACCATCGTGATTACTCAGCAAGTATCCGGCGTGAAGGATGGGCTGCCCTGGTATTAGACCCAATAATTGACGGATACCACTTCACACGAGTCCTGATGGACGGTGGCAGCAGTCTAAACATAATATATCAGGATACAATTCGCGAAATGGGGATAGACCCAACAAAAATTTGCCATAGCAATACTACCTTTAAAGGAGTAACGCCAGGCCCAGGGGCTCATTGCACGGGCTCCCTGCTACTAAAAGTTATATTCTGCTCCCCTGATAACTTCCGTAGCAAACATTTAACCTTCCACATAGCTCCGTTCCAAAGTGGCTATCAAGCACTACTCGGACGCGAAGCTTTAGCTCGCTTTAATGCAATACCGCACTACACTTCCCTCACACTCAAGATGCCTGGCCCACGTGGCATCATTACAGTAAATGGAAGTATTAAGCGATCTTTGCGCGCCGAAGAGAGAGCCGCACACTAAAAACGGCCTCACCAACTAAAGCATTTAACAGGTCGTCAAGACCTCGGACACGGTTAATCGAGTCCGGCGCCGCTATATGTAATTTATACCGGATCAATGGTCACACCCCTATTACAAATAGAAGGGGCTCAAAGCGCGCAGACAAGTCGCAATTTTTACTCATCTTGAATTATATATGGTTTCTTTAAAAACTATCTTTTCGCACGACAACTTTTTCACCTAAGTTCCTCTCTTTTACAGATGATCATCGTGCTACATCCGTCCAGGATACGGCACAACAGAGACACAGGCGCAGACGTGCAGTAGGGACCCGCTCCAAGGATTCTTTTTAGATTAAGACCCTGCGTAAACCTTTTTTACTGTCTCTTGTTGATACATATCCACCGAATTCTCAGCACAGTTGAGAAGGATGCTGACGTCTTGGCATGTGGCCACGTCAGAATAATGCACGTACCTGGACACAAGGGGCTTCTTACAAAGGGCACTATTTAGGCCCGGTTTATACCATAAAGACCGAATACCTTAGGGAGTGTTCGGCTTCGCGAGTTTGGCCTTATATGCATCAGCTCCGAATCATTGTCTTTGGTCAAATGTTGGGTTTGCCCGGCTCCTGTGTTTTGGTGCCTTACGTTCCGCTTTACCGGCTAAGGTAGCACCAGGAGAACTACTGCGATTGTGCCCTGGTTCATCCGGACGAGCACCGCAGTAGAGAAAGCTGAAAATTGACTGTCATGATATAGCGTGAGACTGATCAACCACTCGATGACCTATCGGAATGTTAGAATTCCTCCGCCTTAACGAAGGGCCGTTTTCCGGCCAAGCATGTACGCACCCCGCGATCGGGAGAGTGCGGAGCCACCAGGGGCTATCTAGTAGCCCCACCGTCAAACTCCTATGGCTAAGTGAAAGTGTTAAAGCATTATAGTCCGGTTGCCTCGCTCGCTACGCTACCACCTCCTTAATAGGACCAAGACGTTGGGTTAAGTGTGAACACGCGCTTTTTGCGAGCACCTCCGCCTTATATGCGTGGGGGTTGAAGCTGACGGCTGCAATCTTTCAGGTTATACACATGTATACATAAACGGCCGCACAGGAGGCATCATACTACTTTCAGGCAAAAGTATAAACATAGCCTTATAAAAACTTCATAACAGCATTGTGCTTACAATGAGAATACATATCACTCAAGCATAATATTCTTCGAGCACTGGGCCTCTATCAAACGAGCACCCTCGAGAACCTCCCCGAAATAGTGCTCGGCAGCCACCCGGCCTATGGCCGAACCCTGCGCCGCAACAGTGGTAGCGTCCATCTCCGCCCAGTATGCTTTAACATGGGCAAGGGCCATCCGCGAGCCTTCTATGCACGCCGACCTCTTCATCGCATTAATGCGCGGCACCACACCAAGGAACTGCTGCACTAAGCTGAAATAGCTGTTCGGCTTTGGCTTTTCCGGCCATAGCTGATCCACAACAGACCTCATGGCGAGTCCGGACAACCTATTCAGTTCGGCTCATTCGGCTAACTGGTCAGTCAATGAAGGCGGACGCTCTGGAACGTGGAATTGCGACCAGAACATCTTGTCCACTTCACGATCTGTCTGACCTTAGAAGTACTTGGCCGCATCGGCAGCGCTCGCCACTAAATCCATATATGCATCTACCGAACTCCATAGCCGATCCAGAGGGGCATACCATGGATCTCCGAACTTCCTCCGTAACATAAAGGGTTTCCCAGCCGCAATATCCCCGGCTTCCCGCAGCTCCTCCTTCTTCGCTCTCATAGCGGAACGGGTGTCTTTGTCCGCCGCTGTGGCCTTCTCAAGGTCCGTTGCCTTCGCTCGGTTTTCTTTTTCAAGGACCCGACAACGGTCGGCAGTGTCTTTTAATTCTATGGCCATCTTCTCTTGGCTCTCGCAATGTGCGGCCTTCTCGGCTTTCAACTCTTCGGCCGCCTTCAAAGCAGCGGCATTACTAATCCTCGCTTGTTCCTTGGCTCAGGCAAGTTCTGCCCGCAAGGTTTCCATGGTGGCAGCTCCATCTGCAGTCACAACATATTAAAGATACTGGCATCATGCTGCTCTTACTATGTGGCGTTCACCAGATAATAACACTTACCCTGTGCCTCGTCAAGCCTCTTGTTAACAAGCTCAATGTCGGCGTCTGCCGCATCCAGTTGCCATTTTAATTTGGCAAACTCACTAGTCCGGCTAGCCACCGGAGCTTCCACCACCTGCACATAGGGGCAGTCTGGTTATTGCCTGAGATTATGATCCTCTATTCGCCGCCGTTCTCGACGACAACCGGAGTCTCAGGGGCTACTATCTACACAGGGCACACCTAACATGTGCAGTACTATCACATATTATCTCACGTACCTCAAAGCCTGTCAGTAGACTCATAAAGGCTTCATGTAATCCGCTTTCGGCGGACGAGATTCTCTCCATCACCGTACCCATCAGCATACGGTGTTCTTCTGAGATGGCCGCTCGCCCCACCAACTCCCTCAGAATGTTCGACCGCACACCAGATGGTGCCGAGCTCTTTTGTCTGTTCTCTTCGGGAGCCGGACGCTGGGGACTTCGGGGGTCTATGGGATTATCTTCTGGCCTCACCGGATCTAGAGAGGCCCTCCGTGACGACACTTCGGGGTCGCCCACTCCTTGAGCGGAGGAGTCCGGGGGGGGCATTTCGCTCTCCATCATCTCTGGAAGAAGATCCCCCGAAGACGAGCTCATCTGAGAGGGGCGAAGGCCCGAACTGCAAGATATATGCGGTGGTTATTTTCTCAGAAAAAAGATAGCATACCTTTACTATTAAAGTACTTTGGATCACTTACGACTCGTTGGAGGGCTGATCCCCCCGCAGACTTTGTGCGGCAAAAGCACCCCCCGAGGCGGGACCCTCCGTGGGAGACTTCTTCTCCCGTTTGGAGGCTTCGGCTTCCGGATCCTCGGAAGCAGTCCTTTTCCTCCCCCAGTTGTCCTCCTTCGTGGAGACGCGCATTCCCTCGGTTGGAACGGGCAGTGATAGGGGCCCGCGTCTGCCCGTATTATCCCCCCCGGTATCTTCCTTCGAGGGCTCCGGGCAAGGCGCGACCTCGAGCATCTTTTCCAATACCGGATTTTCCAAACCCTCAAGGAGGGGGGCCAAACACCGAATCATCTTCGCCTTTGTTAGCCAGTCCTGGTCAAAAAGCAAACTCTCAGAAATAACTTCGTGACGAATAAAAGACAGTGTGTTCGGCCAGAGGATTTCTTACTTGTTCGGCGGCGCGGTTACTGCTCAGGCCCACGTCCTCGGTAATATCTGGACACTCTACTTGAGGTCCAAAGAATGACTTGTACATCTCCTCGTGCGTCAGGCTGAGGAAACTTTGAATGGCACGCGGTCCCTCTAGGTTGAACTCCCACAAGCGAAGGGTCCAGCGTCTGCAAGGCTGGACTTGACGAACCAGCATAACTTGTATTACCACAACCAAATTAAAATCTCCCTCGAAGAGACCTCGGATGCGGCTTTGCAGTATAGGCACGTCCTTGGCTGGACCCCAGCTCAGACCTCTGCTAATCCATGACATCAGTTGTGGTGGGGGGCCCGAGCGGAAAGCGGGGGCAGCCGCCCACTTGGCACTTCTGGGAGCCGTGACGTAAAACCACTCCCGTTGCCATAATTCAGACACCTCTGGAAAGGAACCTTTCGACCATGGAGCTCCTGCCATCTTGCCTATTGATGCACCTCCACACGCTGCATGCTGCCCCTCGATCATCTTCGGCTTTACTTCAAAGGTCTTGAGCCACAGGCCGAAGTGAGGGGTAACGGGAAGGAAGGCCTCACACACGAAAATAGATGTCGAGATGTGGAGAAAGGAGTCCGGAGCTAGATCATGGAAATCTAGCTCGTAATAGAACATCAAACCTCTGACGAAAGGATCCAGAGTGAGGCCTAGACCTCGAAGGAAGTGGGAGATGAACACAACATTCTCGTTGGGTTCGGGAGTAGGGACGATCTGCCCTCGAGCAGGTAGCCAATGCGAAACCTCGGCGGTCAGGTATCTGGCCTCCCTCAACTTCTTAATATCCTCTTCCGTAATGGAGGAGGGCATCCATCGGCCTTGAAGGCTGGATCCGGACATGATTGAAGATCCGGAGCACCTAACCTGGGCTTTGGGTGTTAGAACTCGAGGCGGGAGAAGGGTTCGATTGAGCACGAGAGAGAAAAAGCGAAAACCTCGTCCCTTTATAAAGAGGGTGAATATCAAGCGTCCTCTCCGTAGCTGTTTAGGACTTGCCTATAATCTAGGAGTCCTAGACATGGTTGGGTTACCCACGACCGCATTAATGAGAATTCCGTAATAAGGGGACACGATCTCTGCTTTGACAAGACGTGTCGAAAAACTGCCTCGCGTTATGCGCGGGGCTGGTTAAAAGAAACAGTTCGAATAATCACCGGGCCATGACATAACGTCATGCTGCCAAAACGAGCCAGCAAATTAGATCTGCGAAAATATTATTCTCTCTACGGTGGAATGTGGAACTTATTTTGCAGGGTCGGACACTATCCTCGTATTCAAATTCTTCTGTGATGTATTCGGAGAAGGAACCCGCCTTGCAATGCCGAAGACAATACTGCGCGCCGGACTCATCGTCATTGAAGCCTGGTTCAGGGTCTACTGAGGGAGTCCTGGATTAGGGGGTCTCCGGACAGCCGGACTATCTCCATTGGCCGGACTGTTAGACTATGAAGATACAAGATTGAAGACTTCGTCTCGTGTCCGGATGGGACTCTACTTGGCATGGAAGGCAAGCTAGGCAATACGTATATGGATATCTCCTCCTTTGTAACTGACCTTGTGTAACCCTAACCCTCTCCGGTGTCTATACAAACCGAAGGGTTTTAGTCCGTAGGACAACAACCATAACATACAATCATACCATAGGCTAGCTTCTAGGGTTTAGCCTCTCTGATCTAATGGTAGATCTACTCTTGTACTACCCATATCATCAATATTAATCAAGCATGACGTAGGGTTTTACCTCCATCAAGAGGGCCCGAACCTGGGTAAAACATCGTGTCCCCTGCCTCCTGTTACCATCCGGCCTAGATGCACAGTTCGGGACCCCCTACCCGAGATCCGCCGGTTTTGACACCGACAAGAGCCGTGATGCTGAACTACTGGATTCCTCCCCGGCCACGGACCCCCAACCGCCTGCGCCCGTGCCTATCGAATCCGATTGGGCGCCGATCATGGAGTTTACCTCCGTGAATATCTTTCAGCACTCGCCCTTCGGCGACATACTGAACTCATTAAGGTCTCTCTCCTTGTTAGGAGAATCCTGGTCGAACTATGTCCAGCAGGATTGGGATGCGAATGATGAAGAAATTCGCCGCCCACCCACCACCCACTTAGTAGCCACTGTCGACGACTTAACCGACATGCTCGACTTCGACTCCGAAGACATCGACGGCATGGACGACGATGCGGGAGGCGAAGAGGAACCACTGCCCACCGGGCACTGGACAGCCACCTCATCATATGATATATACATGGTGGACACACCCAAAGAAGGCAATGGCAATGAGACATCGGAGGATGACCCCTCCAAGAAGCAACCCAAGCACCAGCGTCAGTGGCGCCGCTCTAAGTCTCGCCAAAGCAAAAGCGATGACCCCGACACAGGAGATAATAGCACTCCGGACAGTGCCGAAGACGACAACAATCCCCTCCAGCAAGATCTAGGGCAGGAGGATGGAGAAGCCAGCCCTCCAGAGAGAGCGGCAGATGGAGAGGCGAAGGATGATAATTACATCCCTCCCTCCGAAGACGAGGCAAGCCTCGACGATGACGAATTCGTCGTGCCTGAGGATCCCGTCGAACAAGAGCACTTCAAGCGCCGGCTTATAGACACGACAAATAGCCTTAAGAAAAAGCAATAGCAGCTTCAAGCTGATCAAGATTTGCTAGCTGATAGATGGACTGAAGTCCTTGCGGCCGAGGAATATAAACTCGAACGCCCCTCCAAGAGTTACCCAAAGCGTAGGTTGCTACCCCGACTGGAGGAGGAAGCACTCAAACCTACATCTCCAGCATATGATGCGGCTGACCGGCCACCTCGTGGCCGTGATAGAGAGGCATTTCAGTCAAAAGCTCAGCCCTTACTCCGACGTCACTCAAATAAAAATGTCAAGGCATGGGGAAATACGCCAGATCTACGAGACGCATTGGAGGACAAAGCAAAACATGCAAGATCGATCTATGGATCACGAGGGCGCGCCACTATGCGAGACGATAACCGTCACGCCGGATACAGTAAAAGTAGGTCCAGCCGGGCCGAACATAGCGGGCAAGACTCATTTAAGCTGCGTCGCGATATAGCCCAGTACAGAGGCGCCGCACACCCCCTATGCTTCACAGACGAAGTAATGGATCACCAAATCCCAGAGGGTTTCAAACCCGTAAATATCGAATCATATGACGGCACAACAGATCCTGCGGTATGGATCGAGGATTTCCTCCTGCACATCCACATGGCCCGCGGTGATGATCTACACGCCATCAAATACCTCCCACTCAAGCTCAAAGGAACAGCTCGGCATTGGCTCAACAGCTTGCCAGCAGAGTCCATTGGCTGTTGGGAAGATCTGGAAGCCGCATTCCTCGACAACTTCCAGGGCACTTATGTGCGACCGCCAGATGCCGATGACTTGAGACACATAATTCAGCAGCCAAAGGAATCGGCCAAGCAATTCTGGACACGGTTCCTAACAAAGAAGAATCAAATCGTCGACTGTCCGGATGCAGAGGCCCTAGCAGCTTTTAAGCATAACATCCGCGACGAGTGGCTCGCCCGGCACCTTGGCCAGGAAAAGCCGAAATCTATGGCAGCCCTCACGACACTCATGACCCACTTTTGTGCGGGAGAAGACAGCTAGCTGGCTCGTAGCAATAACATATCAAAGAACCATGGTACTTCGGATACCAAGGATGGCAATGGCAGGTCATGTTGCAACAAACACAAGCGCTGCATTAACAGCGACAATACAGAGGATACGGCAGTCAATGCCGGATTCAAAGGCTCTAAACCCGGTCAGCAGAAAAAGCCATTTAGAAGAAGCACTCCAGGCCCGTCCAGTCTGGACCGTATACTCGATCGCTCGTGTCAAATACACGGCACCCCCGACAAGCCAGCTAACCACACCAACAGGGATTGCTGGGTGTTCAAGCAGGCCGGCAAGTTAAATGCTGAAAACAAAGATAAGGGGTCGCGTAGCGATGACGAGGAGGAGCCCCGACAGCCGAACACCGAAGGACAAAAGAGGTTCCCCCCACAAGTGCGGACGGTGAACATGATATATGCAACCCACATCCCCAAGAGGGAGCGGAAGCGTGCGCTCAAGGACGTATACGCGTTGGAGCCAGTCGCCCCAAAGTTCAACCCATGGTCCTCTTGCCCGATCACCTTCGATCGCAGGGACCACCTCACTAGTATCCGTCATGGCGGATTCGCCGCACTGGTTCTAGACCCAATCATTGACGGATTTCACCTCACTCGAGTCCTTATGGACGGCGGCAGCAGCCTGAACCTGCTTTACCAGGACACAGCGCGCAAAATGGGTATAGACCCCTCAAGGATCAAACCCACAAAAATGACCTTCAAAGGCGTCATACCAGGTGTAGAGGCCCATTGCACAGGCTCAGTCACACTAGAAGTGGTCTTCGGATCCTCGGATAATTTTTGAAACGAGGAGTTAATCTTTGATATAGTCCCGTTCCGTAGTGGCTATCATGCACTGCTCAGGCGAACCGCATTTGCGAGATTCAATGCGGTACCGCATTATGCATACCTCAAGCTCAAGATGCCAGGACCTCGGGGGGTCATCACAGTTAATGGAAACACAGAGCGCTCTCTCTGCACGGAGGAGCACACTGCGGCCCTCGCAGCAGAAGCACAAAGCAGCCTCTTAAGGCAATCCACTAGTTCGGCGATTAAGAACCCGGACACTTTCAAGCGCGCCCGGAGTAATCGGTAACAATACCGCCTGGCACGTTCCGAGCTCGCATAGCAATGCGGCCCCCACCCCAGTCCCAGCCAAATGGCGAAATCCATGCCGTGCGTACATAATTACGCATTGAAAAATACCATGGGCATAGGTGGGGAGGGGGGCACGACTACGGCATGCCCCAAGACACGGCTCAACCGCACTAGGGGCTTCCCGCTTTGTTATTTTTCTCTCTTTCAGGACTTTAATCTCTGGAAACCCTGTCCGACAGTATGACTGCCAAACACATGATGCAGCAATCAAGGAGGCAGAAAGCTACGTCGCACCACGGAACTCCCAGGTGGATTACGATAACGAGTGAAATACTTGCTTTAATGCCATTCCTCAGCTTGCCCTTGGAGGGGACATGTCAAATAGTCCTACTTTTTGCTTATCACACTACTTGTATCATTTTGCTTTAACGCACCCTTTTGAATAAACAATGCATAGCACTATACTATTATCTCATTCTTTATTCTTCCTTTTTTATATATGTTCATTTCATGACATCCAGCACCCGTACACTCTGGTACGGCTAATACGCTAGGGGCTTAAGCATACCCCATAATACGGCGTGAGAAGTCCGAACACTTTAGACAGTGCGGCACCCCGAACTTATAGCATTATATGCATCAGCTCCGAATCATGTCTTGGGTCAATAGTTGGGTTTGCCCGGCTCCCATGTTTTGGTACCTTACGTTTCGCTATATCGGCTAAGGTAGCACTGGGAGAACTACTGCGATTGTGCCCCGGTTCAGCTGGGCTAAGCACCTCAGTAGAGAAAGCTAAAACTGACTGTCATGATAAGGCGAGAGACTGGTCGCTGTTCGAGAGGTTTCGAGTCCCTAAAGACTTATGCCGCTTAGAGCGAGGAGTCGGCTTTGTCCGGCTTAAGGCGTGTATAGCGCCCCAAATTCGGCCTTCCGAATACTAGGGGCTTCGCCAAAATTTAAAATTATAGAATTCTATGGCTAAGTGAGAGTGATAAAGCATTATAGTCCGATTGCCTTGTTCGTTGCGCTGAGCACCTCCCTCGAAGGACCCAAAAATGGGAACAAGAGTGCTCAGGTTTATCCCGAACACCCCAACACTCGTGGCATGGGGGCAGAAGCCGACGACTAGCCATCTCTCAGATTTGATAAACAGCCGAACAGAAGGTAATATTTTAAATTCAAACAAGCGTTGCATAGCGCATATGAACAAGTTTTCATACCACAGGATCACACAAGCAAGTTCATTCAAATATTACATCTTTCGCACACTCGTCCGCTACAAGACGGGCACCCTTTAGGACACCCTCATAATACATCTCGGGGTGGCGATGCTCCTTGCCCTGCGGCGGCCCCTCCTTCACCAGCTCCTCGGTGTCCATCTTGGCCAAGTGCACCTTCGCACGGGCGAAAGCCCGGCGTGCACTGTAACGCCCTCGATGCGGCTATATCTCCCACGTGTCGAAGCACTTCTTAGAGGCATAACCGCATTAAAAGCAATGTCGCAAGTGAGGTAATCTTCACACAACCCATGTAATACATAAGGGAAAAGATACATATTTGGCTTACAATCGCCACTTCACACAATTACATGAATAAAGCATTACAACATCCAAATACAATCAAGGTCCGACTACGGAACCAAAATAAAAGAAGACTACCCCAAAAGCTACACATATCCCCGATCGACCCCAACTGGGCTCCACTACTGATCGACTAGAACGAAACAACATAAAGGACAAGATCTTCATCGAGCTCCTCCTTGAGCTCGGTTGCGTCACCTGGAATGGCATCATCGGCACCTGCAAGCTGGTTTTGGAAGTATTTGTGAGTCACGGGGACTCAGCAATCTCACACCCTGGCGATCAAGACTATTTAAGCTTATGGGTAAGGTAAAAGGTATGAGGTGGATCTGCAGCAAACGACTAGCATATATGGTGGCTAACATACGCAAATGAGAGCGAGAAGAGAAGGCAAAGCACGGTCGATAAAAGTATGATCAAGAAGTGATCCTAGAACAACCTACGTCAAACATAACTCCAACACCGTGTTCACTTCCCGGACTCCGCCGGAAAGAGACCATCACGGTTACACACGCGGTTGATGCATTTTAATTAAGGTCAACTTCAGGTTTTCTACAACCGGATATTAACAAATTTCCATCTGCCCATAACCGCGGGCACGGCTTTCGAAATTTCAAATCCCTGTAGGGGTGTCCCAACTTAGCCCATGACAAGCTCTCACGGTCAACGAAGGATATTCCTTCTAGCGGGAAGACCCGATCAGACTCGGAATCCCGGTTACAAGACATTTCGACAAGGTAAAACTAAACCAGCAACACCGCCCGAATGTGCCGACAAATCCCGATAGGAGCTGCACATATCTCTTTCTCAGGGCACACTCAGATTGTCCTAGGTACGGGTAGGCCAGCCCAGAGTTGCCCCTGGTGGCCACCGGCAGCTGACAGGTTGGACCAACACTCAGAGGAGCACTGGCCCGGGGGTTTAAAATAATGATGACCCTTGGGCGCGCGACCCCCAAGGGAAAATAAAAGGCTAGGGCGAATGGTAAAACCAATGTTGGGCATTGCTGGAAGAGTTTTATTCAAGGCAAACTGTCAAGGGGTTCCCATTATTACCCAACCGCGTAAGGAACGCAAAATCCGGGAACATAAAACTGATATGACGGAAACTAGGGCGGCAAGAGTGTAACAAAACACCAGGCATAAGGCCGAGCCTTCCACCCTTTACCAAGTATATAGATGCATTAATTAAATAAGATATATTGTGATATTCCAACAAGTAAACATGTTCCAACAAGGGACAACATATCCATGTTCCAACAAGGAACAAACTTCAATCTTCACCTGCAACTAACAACGCTATAAGAGGGGCTGAGCAAAGCGGTAACATAGCCAAACAACGGTTTGCTAGGATAAGGTGGGTTAGAGGCTTGGCTTAACAATATGGGAGGCATGATAAGCAAGTGGTAGGTATCGCAGCATAGGCATAGCAAAAGAGCGAGCATCTAGCAAAGCAAAGATAGAAGTGATTTCGAGGGTATGGTCATCTTGCCTGGAATCCCGCAAGGAAGAAGAACGAGTCCATGAAGAAGACAAACGGACGTTGTCAACGGATCCTCACAACACGACGTTACCGGAACCAACCCGAAGAAGCAACACCGGAAATAAGCAAACAATCATGGTAAACAACCACCACATAATCATGGCATGATGCACATCCAAGCATGATGCATGTTCGGTTTAATGAAGCATGGCATGGCAATATGCACAGGCAATCCTACAAATTAAGTGGAGCTCAATATGCAACTCTGTTGCGTATTGACGAAACACCACGTGACTTATTTAGTTCGATCTTGTTTATGTACCCAACAATATTAAATGTTGTTAACCATGGCAAGAGGTGAAGCAAAAGTAAACTACACAATCTAAGCAATTTAAATGGGGCCGGAACCATCAAACAACAATCCGGTAAATCCCCATATGCATTAGTAATTTAAAAGCAAACAACAATTTAAACATTTTAATTGTTGTTATTATGATGCGGATGACATGGACAAGTTTTATGCAATTTTAATTTAAAGTTGACATGAGCATAATATGGAGCATTTGTCATCGTGGCGGAAAGAAAGGGTGCCACCGCGACGATAATGGAAACGGTGCCACAGCAACGTTCCGGTTCCGGAAACTCGATTGAGATGCCGGTGGAAAAGAACAAGTGTGACGGGAGCGTGTCATGCGATGAACGGTGGGGTGCTCCCGGATACCGGGTTTCCCATGGGTCGACGGCATGGCAACCGAGGAGGAACGTGCAATGACAACTCGGACACGGTTCGAACATGAGCATCTCATACAACATGCATTCATTCTCGGAAGGTCGTTTCGGTGGTATACCTTCGAAGCATGTGTTTCGGGCGGAACGAGTTCATAGAGGGAAGTAGGCGTTCTCACAACGGCGGTAGATGAACAAGACGCGTCGTCATGGTACTTGGCAAAAATCTCAAAGAAGATGCCTGACGGTCCCGGTTACGGTCGTGTGAACGTTCAGTGAAGACGAACTTCCGGACTTGCCGAACTGAAGGGGTACTCAGCGAAACCGTTGTACACCTGTTGAAGTAGTGGTACTCCGATGTCGACGATTGTTGAACTTGGAGGGCCATCGGTAGTCTCCTGACTTGGGTCTCCGTGTACACGTCTTGACAGGTTCGGGGGTTCTCGATGGTGGCCAGAGTCTTCCTGATGGCGCCGTGGTGATCTAGCAGTCGCAGCAACAAGGGCGTCGAGGCCCATGGGCGCAGAGGAGATGGAGAGGAGGCCGGTTCAACGGTGAGGAGGATGCAAGGGAGGCCCGGGCAGTGCATGGGGCTGCTGTTGCTGCTCCGGCAAGCAGGCAGCGGGTCGAGGCGCTCGGGATCCCGCATCCAGATCGAGCGAGGCGAGGGAGCTGCGGGACGGCATGGAGGTCGAGGAAGATGAGCTTGAGGCGGCGCTGGAGCATGGTGGCGCGGCGGCCGGACGAAGCAGGGAGACTCTATGGAGGTCGCCGGCGCGGAGAAGTCGCAGGCGAGGTGCGGGCGGCGGCTTCCGGCGCGCAAGGCTCCTGGCATGGCGACGGCGAGGCAGCAACGATGGAGGCGCTGGCTGCAGGAGAGCGGTCGGAGACGCGGCGCTCCGGGTCACCGGCACGAGGAGAGAAGGGCGACGGGCGTGGCTTCAGGGACTTGGCGCGGTGGCCTTGCTGGAGATGGGGAGGAGGCGAGATGGCGTGGCGGCGGCCTCACCAGAGTGGAGAAGGCGGCTCCATGGGGTGGCGCTCGGGGTAGGAGGTGCGGCGCACGAGGAGGACGAAGGGGGAAGGGAAGATAGCGAGAGAGGGAGGGATCGAGAGGGAGATGGATCGAGCAGCGCGCTCGCTGTCTCCTGGCGGCGCGAGGGAGACCGAGAGGAGGGGGTTGCGCGAGGGGCTCGGGCTAGGTTTAGGTGGGAATGGGGCGGCCGGGCCTTAGGAGAGGGATGGGCCGGCGCTGGCTGAGCTAATGGGCCGGCCGGGTGGCCGAGGCCTAGGTAGCTGCTGCTGCTGCTTTTCTATTTCTTCAGACAGAAATACAAAAAGGAAAAAGCAGGGGGAAAGGAGAGGAGCTAGATAAATATAAAAATATATACATGATCCTGAAAATGTGCTCTATTTAACAAAATTGGTTTGGATATTTTAAAGGAAGTAAAAATAATTCAAGTTTGAATTAAATTCAAACTTGAACCATTTTAAACCCTAACCAAAACAATTTCAAAAGAGATGAAATTTGACAGAGAGGCTAGGTGCATGGTGTTAGAATATTGAGGCAAAGATGAACATTAAAAGAGAAGGGAACGTGACACTTGCCAAAAGAAGGAAGTGGAGGGAAGGAGAAGGTGATGAAGCAAGAATCATGCATGGAACATGCAACAACTTAATATGTATGAAAAACACACAATGCACATGATGACATGAAAGATGCAACACGTAAGCAAATGACATGGCAACGACAGCGAATAACTGGAGGACACCTGGCACATCAGTCTCGGGGCGTTACAACACTCCACCACTACGAGAGGATCTCGTCCCGAGATCTAGGATGGCACCAGAGGAACAACGGAAAAGAAAGAGAAGAGGTAAAACTAAGTTGCTCCTTTGACAAACGAGTGAAACCAAAGAACCTTGAAAAGGTTAAGCCATATCGAGAAAGAATACAACAGAGATGAACGAAGTATAAAGCACTCCATTAGGGAAGAGGAACGAGGAAGAACAAGGTTGAAAGCACTTCGGTAGGGAAGACTAATAAGGAAGAACAAATTCGGACAACACTCCGGTTGAAAGGAGATGCAAAGCTTGATAAGGCGAAGAGAACTTGAGCCAAAAGGCACACTTCCGGTTAAATGGATAAGCACGAAAAGAACATGCTCTTGACAAGAGCAAGAAGAAGGTTTGAAGAGAGCAGCAACACAATGCCTCCGGTAGAAAGCAATAGAAGATAGATAATTGAAATAAAAGAATGGAGAAGAAAATGCCAACTTCTGCCACAAAAGAGTTGGAAAAGGCATCTTAAGAAGAAGGGTCGAACAGAGTTATTAGAAAGCCAACAATGAAAAGAATAAGCTTGATATGGTCTTATGGAGTACATCTCAAATTATGAGGTGACAATCTGCCACTCACGGGAAAAAGAATTGGATTGATAAGAACCAGGAGACGAGAAAGTATTTCACCGGGAGGATAATTGAAGAACTTGGGTCATTATAAGCACCATGGATAGCAACAATTCTCAGGGAATGCTTTAGGTGAAATATACCCCAAGATAACTCCAAAGAAGAGGTTGATTGGTTGGAAAGATGACTTAAGCGAAGAGAAAAAATGATGGATTTAAATACCTCACTCTTGAAAACATGTGAAACATGAAACATGAAGGGAAATTGTCAAGAGTGACATAACACCACCTCAAAATATAAGAAAGAAAGAAAGAATCACACTTTGGAAAGCAAGATGACGAATGCTTGAGCTCCTCTAAAAAGAATCTCAATGAACATCTCGAGAAGGAATTAAGTCCTTGATGAACCAACATGTAGAACCTCCATGAAGAACTCCGGTAATAAAAGAATGGTCAAACGAAAGGAAAGAGAAGTTGAAAACGCAAGATGAATCCTTGTAACGATTTAGATGAATCTCCGTGGTGAAATAATTGAGAGAAACTTGGAACTCCAGGAAAAGAATAGATAAAGCACATGAGATCAAGAATTTTTTATGAGCCTCCGGGATAAGGAATTAATCATTAGGATGAAACAAGAATAAGAATTATGTTATGCTCATCCTTCACCAATTTAGACTGATGACAAGCAATGGATTAGGCATACTACTTATTCTCGTAGAAAGGATAAGATAGATATAGCGTAAACTTGAGAAGGTCTTCAACGAATCACCGGTCGGGATTGGAAAGAATGAATGAATTGATATGATAACCAAGGAAGAGAGATCTTGAACGACCCACCGTAAGAACTGAAAATGAATGAAGTAAAGGGATGAATCACCGCGTAAGAATTGTGAAATGAACAAAGATACTTGGGACAATCTAGATACATGAGAACGAAGGGATCATGAACTGATTAGAGATCACTTGAACGATGCACCGGTAAGATTGGAGAATGATAACTGACAGCTGAGAATGAATAAACCCGAAATGATGGCCTCCGGGGAATCAAACTGAAAAGACTCTTGAATTGCTCCGGATGGATGAAAAGAATTCTCACAATTGAGATCAATTATGAGAAGATGGCATAAAGCTAGCATCATGAATCTTGAAGAGAATGGATAATATATGGAGGTAAAACTCTTCTTCGGTCTTCAAATGCAGAGAATGACGATGAGAAACACCACCATGAATCGTTGATGCACTCCGGAATGAAAAATAGAAAAGGTTGAGCCAATGATGAAAAGAATTTGATAGATCTTGGAGAAAGGCATTTTACTGATGATAATTCATTCTTACGTCAAACTTTGAAAAGAATTTGAGAAGCTCCGAGAAAATTGGAAGAGTCAGGTAAGATCCTGGGAAAAGACCTGTGGGTTAGGGCCGACTCAAAAGAAACACCGTTGAAATGATTACTTGAAAAGAGAAATTGCACCGGTTGAATTAAAAGGCTTGAATGAGATAACAGCCTCAAGATAGGTTGAACAGATCTTGAATGACAAGACGAGCCTTCTGAGGTATCTTCAGGGCACCGGAACAATTGAATAACGAGAAGTGGATGATTATGAGGTGCAACGGCATGAGAAAACATTTGAAACGAGGAAAAAAGGGATATGATCCACAAGGCTTGACTTGGTTCCACCGGAGAAGAAAAGAATGAATAATGGTGAACTAGAAGCTCCGTTAAAATCTTCATGAGAAACACCGGGTAAGAACATAGACGGAAAAGGATGGAGAGACTTCACAAGAATAAAAGGATACTTGATTAAGATATCGGATACCTTGAAGAAAAAGGGTGGGTGGGAGGGAAAAAAAGGCAACTTGGAGACGGATGAAAAAAACAACGTTGATGAAAAAACTGAGATTGGATTTTGCGAATGTTGAGATGATCGGATCCACTTGAAGAGAAGCACACCGGTTGACAAGAAATTGAAATGACAAACTCGATGATCGAGAAGGATTAGTATTCACATCGAAGTATGAGAACACCATTTGGGGGAAGGTATGGAATCAACATTTGACATTGAAGCAACTCAATACCACAACTCAAAACAAAACAAAGGATTGGCTTGCAGAGTAAGCCGGAACAAACATATGATAGAGATTTCGTCCGAAGTTTTCGTGGTGGGGCCTACACAGGCTCGATCGTACATCACCATCATGTACAAGGCAGTGCACATGACATACGAAGCGTCCCCGAGTCGGCATAGCCAAGGAATCTTTAAGACACAACGAGACCACTGTAAAACCAACCGTGAATAGGCGGACCACTAGACGTCGAACCCCAATTTCGTATCATACATCTGTCGGAAAGATATCCTAAGAGCTACTTGAATTCCCACTTATAAACTCCTGAAATTTCCCGGTTATGCAATCAGGTGTTGGGGATACAGGGGAAGCATAATATCTCACCCAAATCTAGCAAATCCTACATCCAGCTGTATCCTTCCTTCAACACATAACCAAGAAACCCTCGGAAATCGTCTACCTCAACCTTCGAAAAGCATCCGTTATACAAGTTATGGCAATACTCCTGAACTCCCGCCCCAGTACTGGGTGGCATCGAGGTTATCTCACCAACAACTGCATAAAAGAGATTTTCGATGTCGGCGAACTAAACTCAGGTATTCCAGAACTGCAACGATAAAATTGTGATGACAACACCTCGGAGCTCAACTCCCTGGGACACTGCCACAACCCCTAAATGACAGGAGGCACCAAGAACAATGTTCTCATCACAAATCCATCGGAACGATTCCAAGATACCCGCGTGATCCTAAATTTTTTTTTAGTGAAATTTGAGAAGAGAAGAGTCAAAACTCTACTCAGGATGCCTTACCAGAGCGATGAAGAGACTGGGGAGTAAAAAGAATTCCTAAACTATCTGATATATAATTCCTAAATGACTCAAAACATTTTTCTAGACTCAACAACGGCTGCTAAAAATGATCAATCAGTGGGGGCTCCTAAGGTCGGGGAAGGCTCTGATACCAACTTGTAACGCCCTCGATGCGGCTATATCTCCCACATGTCGAAGCACGACTTAGAGGCATAACCGCATTGAAATCAATGTCACAAGTGAGGTAATCTTCACACAACCCATGTAATACATAAGGGAAAAGATACATAGTTGGCTTACAATCGCCACTTCACACAATTAAATGAATAAAGCATTACAACATCCAAATACAATCAAGGTCCGACTATGGAACCAAAATAAAAGAAGACTACCCCAAAAGCTACACAGATCCCCGATCGACCCCAACTGGGCTCCACTACTGATCGACTAGAACGAAACAATATAAAGGACAAGACCTTCATCGAGCTCCTCCTTGAGCTCGGTTGCGTCACCTGGAATGGCATCATCGGCACCTACAAGCTAGTTTTGGAAGTATCTGTGAGTCACGGGGACTCAGTAATCTCACACCCTGGCGATCAAGACTATTTAAGCTTATGGGTAAGGTAAAAGGTATGAGGTGGAGCTGCAGCAAGCGACTAGCATATATGGTGGCTAACATACGCAAATGAGAGCGAGAAGAGAAGGCAAAGCACGGTCGATGAAAGTATGATCAAGAAATGATCCTAGAACAACCTACGTCAAACATAACTCCAACACCATGTTCACTTCCCGGACTCCGCCGGAAAGAGACCATCACAGTTACACATGCGGTTGATGCATTTTAATTAAGGTCAACTTCAGGTTTTCTACAACCGGACATTAACAAATTCCCATCTGCCCATAACCGCGGGCACGGCTTTCGAAAGTTCAAATCCCTGCAGGGGTGTCCCAACTTAGCCCATGACAAGCTCTCACGGTCAACGAAGGATATTCCTTCTAGCGGGAAGACCCGATCAGACTCGGAATCCCGATTACAAGACATTTCGCCAAGGTAAAACTAAACCAGCAACACCGCCCGAATGTGCCGACAAATCCCGATAGGAGCTGCACATATCTCTTTCTCAGGGCACACTCAGATTGTCCTAGGTACGGGTAGGCCAGCCCAGAGTTGCCCCTGGTGGCCACCGGCAGCTGACAGGTTGGACCAACACTTAGAGGAGCACTGGCCTGGGGGTTTAAAATAATGATGACCCTTGGGCGCGCGACCCCCAAGGGAAAAGAAAAGGCTAGGGAGAATGGTAAAACCAATGTTGGGCATTGCTGGAAGAGTTTTATTCAAGGCGAACTGTCAAGGGGTTCCCATTATTACCCAACCGCGTAAGGAACGCAAAATCCGGGAACATAACACCGATATGACAGAAACTAGGGCGGCAAGAGTGGAACAAAACACCAGACATAAGGCCGAGCCTTCCACCCTTTACCAAGTATATAGATGCATTAATTAAATAAGATATATTGTGATATCCCAACAAGTAAACATGTTCCAACAAGGAACAACATATCCATGTTCCAACAAGGAACAAACTTCAATCTTCACCTGCAACTAACAACGCTATAAGAGGGGCTGAGCAAAGCGGTAACATGGCCAAACAACGGTTTGCTAGTACAAGGTGGGTTAGAGGCTTGGCTTAACAATATGGGAGGCATGATAAGCAAGTGGTAGGTATCACAGCATAGGCATAGCAAAAGAGCGAGCATCTAGCAAAGCAAAGATAGAAGTGATTTTGAGGGTATGGTCATCTTGCCTGGAATACCGCAAGGAAGAAGAACGAGTCCATGAAGAAGACAAACGGACGTTGTCAACGGATCCTCACAACACGATGTTACCGGAACCAACCCGAAGAAGCAACACCGGAAATAAGCAAACAATCATGGTAAACAACCACCACATAATCATGGCATGATGCACATCCAAGCATGATGCACATCCAAGCATGATGCATGTTCGGTTTAATGAAGCATGGCATGGAAATATGCACAAGCAATCCTACAAATTAAGTGGAGCTCAATATGCAACTCCGTTGCGTATTGACGAAACACCACGTGACTTATTTAGTTCGATCTTGTTTATGTACCCAACAATATTAAATGTTGTTAACCATGGCAAGAGGTGAAACTAAAGTAAACTACACAATCTAAGCAATTTAAATGGGGCCGGAACCATCAAACAACAATCCGGTAAATCCCCATATGCATTAGTAATTTAAAAGCAAACAACAAGTTAAACATTTTAATTGTTGTTATTATGATGCGGATGACATGGACAAGTTTTATGCAATTTTAATTTAAAGTTGACATGAGCATAATATGGAGCATTTGTCATCGTGGCAGAAAGAAAGGGTGCCATGGCGACGATAACGGAAACGGTGCCACGGCAACGTTCTGGTTCTGGAAACTCGATTGAGATGCCGGTGGAAAAGAACAAGTGTGACGGGAGCGTGTCATGCGATGAACGGTGGGGTGCTCCCGGATACCAGGTTTCCCATGGGTCGACGGCATGGCAACCGAGGAGGAACGTGCAATGACAACTCGGACACGGTTCGAACATGAGCATCTCATACAACATGCATTCATTCTCGGAAGGTCGTTTCGGTGGTATACCTTCGAAGCATGTGTTTCGGGCGGAACAAGTTCGTAGAGGGAAGTAGACGTTCTCACAACGGCGGTAGATGAACAAGAGGCGTCGTCGTGGTACTTGGCAAAAATCTCAAAGAAGATGCCAGACGGTCCCGGTTACGGTCGTGTGAACGTTCAGTGAAGACGAACTTCCGGACTTGCCGAACTGAAGGGGTACTCAGCGAAACCGCGTAGTTGTACACCTGTTGAAGCAGTGGTACTCCGATGTCGACGATTGTTGAACTTGGAGGGCCATCAGTAGTCTCCTGACTTGGGTCTCCGTGTACACGTCTTGACAGGTTCGGGGGTTCTCGGTGGTGGCCAGAGTCTTCCTGATGGCGCCGTGGTGATCTAGCAGCCCCAACAACAAGGGCGTCGAGGCCCATGGGCGTAGAGGAGATGGAGAGGAGGCCGGTTCAATGGTGAGGAGGATGCAGGGGAGGCCTGGGCAGTGCATGGGGCTGCTGTTGCTGCTCCGGCAAGCAGGTAGCGGGTCAAGGCGCTCGGTATCCCGCATCCAGATCGAGCGGGGCGAGGGAGCTGCGGGACAGCATGGAGGTCGAGGAAGATGAGCTCGAGGCGGCGCTGGAGCATGGTGGCGCGGCGGCCGGACGAAGCAGGGAGACTCGATGGAGGTCGCCGGCGTGGAGAAGTCATAGGCGAGGTGCGGGCAGCGGCTTCCGGGCGCATAAGGCTCCTGGCATGGCGACGGCGAGGCAGCAACGGTGGAGGCGCTGGCTGAAGGAGAGCGGTCGGAGACGCGGCGCTCCGGGTCACCAGCGCGAGGAGAGAAGGGCGACGGGCGTGGCTTCAGGGACTTGGCGCGGCGGCCTTGCTAGAGACGGGGAGGAGGCGAGATGGCGTGGTGGCGGCCTCACCAGAGTGGAGAAGGCGGCTCCATGGGGTGGCGCTCGGGGTAGGAGGTGCGGTGCACGAGGAGGACGAAGGGGGAAGGGAAGATAGCGAGAGAGGGAGGGATCGAGAGGGAGATGGATCGGGCAGCGCGCTCGCTGTCTCCTAGCGGCGCGAGGGAGACTGAGAGGAGGGGGTTGCGCGAGGGGCTCGGGCTAGGTTTAGGTGGGAATGGGGCGGCCGGGCCTTAGGAGAGGGATGGGCCGGCGCTGTCTGAGCTAATGGGCCAGCCGGGTGGCCGAGGCCCAGGTAGCTGCTGCTACTGCTTTTCTATTTCTTTTCTATTTCTCCAGACATAAATACAAAAAGGAAAAAACAGGGGGAAAGGAGAGGAGCTAGAGAAATATAAAAATATATACATGATCCTGAAAATGTGCTCTATTTAACAAAATTGGTTTGGAGATTTTAAAGGAAGCAAAAATAATTCAAGTTTGAATTAAATTCAAACTTGAACCATTTTAAACCCTAACCAAAACAGTTTGAAAAGAGATGAAATTTGACAGAGAGGCTAGGTGCATGGTGTTAGAATATTGAGGCAAAGATGAACATTAAAAGAGAAGGGAACGTGACACTTGCCAAAAGAAGGAAGTGGAGGGAAGGAGAAGGTGATGAAGCAAGAATCATGCATGGAACATGCAACAACTTAATATGTATGAAAAACACACAATGCACATGATGACATGAAAGATGCAACATGTAAGCAAATGACATGGCAACGACGGCGGATAACTGGAGGACACCTGTCACATCGGTCTCGGGGCGTTACATGCACCCTTGATGCAGACGGACCGCTTGATGACTTCCAGCCGTGGGCAGGCATCCACAAGCCGCCTCACCAGGCCGAAGTAGCTGTTGGGAAGGGCGTCGCCAGGCCACATCCGGACTATAAAGCCCTTCATGGCCTGTTCGGCCGCCTTGTGCAGCTCGACCAGTTGCTTCAGCTAGTCGCTCATAGGCATCGGGTGTTCGGTCCCAGTATACTGAGACCAGAACAGCTTCTCCGTAGAGCTTCCCTCCTCGGTCTGGTAAAACTTTGCGGCATCCGACAAGCTACGGGGCAAATCTGCGAATGCTCCTGGAGAGCTCCGGACTCGGGTAAGTAACAAGTAATTTACTTTCACATGCTTGCTTTGCATATTGAATGCCTTACCCGCCGCTATCTTCCTCATCGCCTCAATCTCCTGGAGGGCCTTTTGGGCTTCAGCCTTGGCACTCTTTGCACTCTCAAGGGCCGCAGCAAGCTCAGACTCACGCGTCTTTGAGTCAAGCTCCAACGCCTCGTGCTTCGTCACGAGAGCTTAGAGCTCTTGCTACACCCCGCCCACCCGTGCCTCTTGCTTTTCCCGCTCGGTGCGCTCCTGGGCTGCTTTATTTTCGGCCTCGGACAGCGCTTGCTTCAGGGTCGCCACTTCGGTCATGGCCCCTGGCAAATTCATAATGATCCTGTCATTTTGCAATCGCATCTTTTTTTGCATATATATATATAGACAAGGTATTACTTACCTTTGTTCTCCTCGAGCTGCCTCTTGGCAAGGCCGAGCTCTTTCTCGGACCCCTCGAGGTCCTGCTTCAGTGCGGCGACCTCCGCAGTCAGTGCGGCAGAGGCCAGCAGCAAAGCCTGCATACGCATATAGACATAATTATATTAGACTCCTGCAGATATTATTTGATCCTCTATTCAGCTTTTCTTTGTGAACACCAAACAGAGCATCAGGGGCTACTGTCTATGCGGTAATATTTTCCCTATATTTTAAATACTCACCTCAAAGCCTGTTAGAAGGCTGGCACAGGCTTCAGTCAGTCCGCTCTTGGCAGACTGAACCTTCTTGATCACCGCACTCATAATAGTGCGGTGCTCTTCGTCGATGGAAGCGCCGCGAAGTGCTCCCGGCAGGTTGTCTAGTGCCTATGGATGGACAGAGGTCACCGGCACAGGAGTCTTACCACTTTTGGAAGGGGGCCGCCTGCCCGAGTCCGGAACCACTGGAGGTTCCGGCGCGGTGTTCGGCTAAGAACCAACTTGGAGCCCCCGGGAGCCTTGCTCCCTTTGCTCCTGGAGGCCGGAAGGTCGCCTTGAGGCGCCTCCGGGACTGTCTCCCCCCAGCTCGGTGCCCCTTGAGACAATACCTCGGCGTTGTCCGTTGGGCAAGGGGAGGAGGCGGTCGGAAGTGGATCGCTATCCATATCCGACGAATCCAAGGAGCCGTCTGACGAGGATACGTTGATAAAGGTTTGGGGAGGTCTGCATAATCATATTTGGCGTTAAAGGAAGCAGTGCGACAAAGGTATGCTATGAGTTACTCTGGTATCTAAATACTTACGACTTCGCCAGGGGCTTGGCCCTGAGCAGCCACTCGTCTTCACCTTCGGCGGCGATGGTGGAGTAGTCCAGAAGGAGAGTCCTTCCCTTCTTGGACCCTTCGGCCTCCCCGGTTGGGGCAGCCTACCTTTTCTTGTCTCCCCCGGCTGGAGGGGAGCATCTTCATCTTCCTCCTCCTCATCTTCATGAGAGGAGTGCGTCGTGGAGTTATCGGACGATGAGTCCGATACCACCTGGCGCCGGGAACTCTTGCGGGTTCCCTTGGCCTTCTTCTTGGTCTTCTCCGACACCTTATAAGGAGCCGGAGTCAGCATCTCCGTCAGGAGAGCGTCCGTAGTGTCTTCGGGCAGAGGGGCCGGACAGTCAATCTGCTCCGATGCCTCCACCCAGTCCTGTCAAAGGCATGGGAGCTCAGACCCCGCACGTGGTTAAGCTATAGGAAATAAATATCCTACCAGATGTACAGAACTTACCGGATTCGCAGGGCACTTCGCGCTTAGCCTGCGGTCCTCGGTGAGAGAGGGGGGGGACCTCGGCGCCCTTGAACAGCACCCTCCAGACGTCTTTGTGCGTCATGTCGAAGAGCTCGCTTAGAGTCTGGTGCCGGGCTGGGTCGAACTCCCATATGTTAAAATCCCGTTGTTGACACGGGAGGATCCGGCGGAAGAGCATGACTTGGACTATGTTGACAAGCTTAAGTTTCTTGCTTGTCATGTTCCGGATACACTTCTGGAGTCCGTCCAGCTCCACCGATGAACCCCAGGACAGGCCCTTCTCCTTCCAGGAAGTGAGCTGCATGGGGATTCCGGATCGAAACTCGGGGGCCGCCACCCAGTTGGTGTCGCGCAGCTCGGTGATGTAGAACCACCCCGATTGCCACCCCTTTATGGTCTCCACGAAGGAGCCCTCGAGCCATGTAATGTTGGGAATCTTGCCCACCATGGCTCCACCGCATTCCGCTTGTTGGCCACCCACCACCTTCAGCTTGATATTGAAGGTCTTCAGCCACAGGCCGAAGTGGGGCCGGATGCGGAGGAAGGCCTCACACACGACGATGAACGCCGAGATGTCGAGGATGAAGTTCGGGGCCAGATCATGAAAGTCCAGCCCATAGTAGAACATGAGGCCGCGGACAAATGGATGGAGGGGAAACCCCAGTCCACGGACGAAGTGGTGGAGGAAGACCACCCTCTCGTGAGGTTCTGGGTAGGGATGACCTGCCCCGCGGTTGGCAGCCGGTGCGCGATATTCGCGGCTAAGTATCCGGCTCCGCGTAACTTTTTGATGTGCCCCTCCGTGATGGAGGAGGCCATCCACTTGCCTCCTGCTCCGGACATGTTTGGAGAGAGTTGAGGAGGAGGATGCGGACTTGGGCACTGGAGCTCGAGTGCGCGATAATGGATGAGCAAGGAGGAAGAAGGCGTGGGTACAAAAAGGCGAGATCTTATCCCTTTATAAGGGCGGACTAAACTATGCGCCTCCACTAGCCTGGTAAAACTCGCTTGTCCACCAAGCGCCGTAATTGATGGCGTGGTTGGGTTACCCACGTCCGTATTGATGAGAATCCCGTAATAAGGGGAACACGATCTCTGCTTTGACAAGACGTGTCAAGAAACCGCCTCGCATTATGTGCGGGGTTGGTTAAAGAAAAGCGGTTCAAATAATTACCGGGCCGTGGCGTGATGTCATGCTGCCAAAACATGTCAGTAGATTAGATTTGTGGAAATATTATTCTCTATACGGTGGTATGTGGAACTTATTTTGCAGGGTCAGACACTATCCTTGTATCAAATTCTTCCGTGGTGTATTCGGAGGAGGAACCTGCCTTGCAATGCCGAAGACAACACTGCGCGCCGGACTCATCGTCATTGAAGCCTGGTTCAGGGGCTACTGAGGGAGTCTTGGATTAGGGGGTCTCCGGACAGCCGGACTATATCCTTTGGCCGGACTGTTGGACTATGAAGATACAAGATTGAAGACTTCGTCCCGTGTCCGGATGGGACTCTACTTGGCGTGGAAGGCAAGCTAGGCAATACGGATATGTATATCTCCTCCTTTTGTAACCGACCTTGTGTAACCCTAGCCCCCTCCAGTGTCTATATAAACCGGAGGGTTTTAGTCCGTAGGACAACATACAATCATACTATAGGCTAGCTTCTAGGGTTTAGCCTCTCTGATCTCGTGGTAGATCAACTCTTGTACTATTCATATTATCAAGAATAATCAAGCAGGACGTAGGGTTTTACCTCCATCAAGAGGGCCCGAACTTGGGTAAAACATCGTGTCGCCTGCCTCCTGTTACCATCCGCCTTAGATGCACAGTTCGGGACCCCCTACCTGAGATCCGCCGGTTTTGACACCGACAATCCCAAAACCTCATGGGTTGCTGCAAAGGGACCTTCAGTGGATCCATCTACTTTATCTGGCTTTACATGTGAATCTTCATATTCTTCTGATGAGTCATTTTACTCCAACCATAAACTGTTCAAAAATCAGAATGGTGAAGTATTTGCTAGATATGTTGGCACTAACTGCAGGAACGACTCTCCTATGAAGAAAATCTGGGTTCCCAAAAGGTGCCTTGAAAATCTTCAGGTGAATGTCATCATGACCCCACCTGTGAAGAATAGGAAGCCCAGATCAAATTCTTCATATGGACCAAACTCCTCACGAGGATCAAATTCCTCAAAAGGATCAAAGTCCTCATATGAGCATCATCGTGCTAACCCGCCTGTTTCGCAGGGAGGATCTAAGGATTATGGATATGTGCATTATTCGTCAAATCATTATGTTCATAAGTCCTCGAAGAATTTCTCTGCTTACTCTTATGCTTACCCTAACCCCTCTTATGTGAAACGAAGTGGATTAGCAGCTATGCCACCCTTCTCTTATGGAGCTCGCAGAATGATAAACTCTTTGCCACCCCTTCAGATATGGGTGGTGAAGAAAAAGAACTAATCCAGTAGGAGTCTCCAAACGAACTTAATCGTCTGAAGAATTTGCTGGAGACCTGAATTTTCTTGAAAGGACGCAAGCTAATTTCTACCTCTTGAGCACTGCGTTGGTTTTCCCCGAAGAGGAAGGGATGATGCAGCAAAGTAGCGTAAGTATTTCCCTCAGTTTTTGAGAACCAAGGTATCAATCCAGTAGGAGGCTACGCGTGAGTCCCTCGCACATGCACAAAACAAATAAATCCTCGCAACCAACGCAAATAGGGGTTGTCAATCCCTATAGGGCCACTTACAAGAGTGAGATCTGATAGATATGATAAGATAATATTTTTGGTATTTTTAGGATAAATGATGCAAACTAAAATAAAGGTAAAGTAAATAGCAAAGGAAATAACTAAGTAGTAGGAGATCAATATGATAAAGATAGACCCGGGGGCCATAGGTTTCACTAGTGGCTTCTCTCAAGAGCATAAGTATTCTACGGTGGGTGAACAAATTAGTGTTGAGCAATTGACAGAATTGAGCATAGTTATGATAATATCTAGTATGATCATGTATATAGGCATCACGTCCGAGACAAGTAGACCGACTCCTGCCTGCATCTACTACTATTACTCCACTCATCGACCGCTATCCAGCATGCATCTAGAGTATTAAGTTAAAAAACAGAGTAACGCCTTAGGCAAGATGACATGATGTAGAGGGATAGACTCATGCAATATGAAGAAAACCCCATCTTGTTATCCTCGATGGCAACAATACAATACGTGCCTTGCTGCCCTTACTGTCACCGGGAAAGGACACCGCAAGATTGAACCCAAAGCTAAGCACTTCTCCCATTGCAAGAAAGATCAATCTAGTAGGCCAAATCAAACTGATAATTCGAAGAGACTTGCAAAGATAACCTATCATACGTAAAATAATTCAAAGAAGATTCAAATATTATTCATAGATAGACTTGATCATAAACCCACAATTCATCGGTCTCAACAAACACACCGCAAAAAGAAGATTACATCGAATAGATCTCCACAAGAGAGGGGGGGAACATTGTATTGAGATCCAAAAAGAGAGAAGAAGCCATCTAGCTACTAACTATGGACCCGTAGGTCTGAGGTAAACTACTCACACTTCATCGGAGGGGCTATGGTGTTGATGTAGAAGCCCTCTGTGATCGATGCCCCCTCCGGCGGAGCTCCGAAACAGGCCCCAAGATGGGATCTCGTGGATACAGAAAGTTATGGCGGTGGAATTAGGGTTTTGGCTCCGTATCCGATCGTTTGGGGGTACGTGGATATATATAGGAGGAAGGAGTACGTCGGTTGAGCAACAGGGGGCCCACGAGGGTGCAGGGTGCGCCTGGTGGGTGTGGGCACGCCCCCTACCTCGTGGCCTCCTGTTTCCTTTCTTGACGTAGGGTCCAAGTCTCTCTGGTCTTATTCGTTGAGAAAATCACGTTCCCGAAGGTTTCATTCCGTTTGGACTCCGTTTGATATTCATTTTCTTCGAAACCCTAAAACAGGCAAAAAACAGCAATTCTGGGCTGGGCCTCCGGTTAATAAGTTAGTCCCAAAAATAATATAAAAGTGGATAATAAAGCCCAATAATGTCCAAAATAGTAGATAATATATCATGGAGCAATCAAAAATTATAGATACGTTGGAGACGTATCAAGCATCTCCAAGCTTAATTCCTGCTCGTCCTCTAGTAGGTAAATGATAAAAACAGAATTTTTGATGCGGAGTGCTACTTGGCATAATTTTAATGTAATTCTTCTTAATTTTGGTATGAATATTCAGATCCGAAAGATTCAAGACAAAAGTTCATATTGACATAAAAATAATAATACTTCAAGCATACTAACTAAGCAATTATGTCTTCTCAAAATAACATGGCCAAAGAAAGTTTATCCCTACAAAATTATATAGTTTAGTCATGTTTCATCTTCATCACACAAGAATGCTCTCATCATGCACAACCCCGATGACAAGCCAAGCAATTTTCATACTTTAGTAATCTCAAACCTATAAACTTTCACGCAATATATGAGCGCGAGCCATGGACATAGCACTATGGGTGGAATAGAATATAATGAGGGGGGTTATGTGGAGAAGACAAAAGAGGAGGAAGTCTCACATCAACGAGTCTAATCAATGGGCTATGGAGATGCCCACCGATTGATGTTAATGCAAGGAGTAGGGATTGCCATGCAACGGATGCACGAGAGCTATAAATGTATGAAAGCTCAACAAAAGAAACTAGTGGGTGTGCATCCAACTTGCTTGCTCACGAAGACCTAGGGCACTTGAGGAGGCCCATTGTTGGAATATACAAGCCAAGTTCTGTAATGAAAAATTCCCACTAGTATATGAAAGTGACAAAACAAGAGACTCTCTAACATGAAGATTATGGTGCTACTTTGAAGCACAAGTGTGGGAAAGGATAGTAACATTGTCCCTTCTCTCTTTTTCTCTCATTTTTAATGGCCTTTTCTTTTTTATGGCCTTTCTCTTTTTTTGGGCCTTTTCTTTTTTATGGCCTTTTTTTATTCCTCACTTGGGACAATGCTCTAGAAAATGATGATCATCACACTTCTATTTATTTACAACTCAATGATTACAACTCGATACTAGAACAAAAGATGACTCTATATGAATGCCTCCGGTGGTGTACCGGGATATGCAATGGACCAAGAGTGACATGTATGAAAGAATTATGAACGGTGGCTTTGCCACAAATACTATGTCAACTACATGATCATGCTAAGCAATATGACAATGATGGATGTGTCATGATGAACGGAATGATGGAAAGTTGCATGGCAATATATCTCGGAATGGCTATGGAAATGCCATAATAGGTAGGTATGGTGGCTGTTTTGAGGAAGATATAGGAGGTTTATGTGTGAAAGAGCGTATCATATCTCGGGGTTTGGATGCGCCGGCGAAGTTTGCGCCAACTCTCAATGTGATAAAGGGCAATGCACGGTACCGAAGAGGCAAGCAAGGATGGAAGGGTGAGAGTGCGTATAATCCGTGGACTCAACATTAGTCATAAAGAACTCACATACTTATTGAAAAAATCTACAAGTCATCAAAAACCTCGGTACTACGCGCATGCTCCTAGGGGGATAGATTGGTAGGAAAATACCATCGCTCGTCCCCGACCGCCACTCATAAGGAAGACAATCAAATAACACCTCATGTTTCAAATTTGTTGCATAATGTTTACCATACGTGCATGCTACGGGACTTGCAAACTTCAACACAAGTATTTCTCAATTTGACAACTACTCAACTAGCATTACTTTGATATTATTACCTCCATATCTCAAAACAATCATCAAGCATCAAACTTCTCTTAGTATTCAAAACACTCTTAAGAAAATTTTACTAACTTTGAATACCTAGCATATTTGGATTTTAAGCAAATTACCATGCTATTAAGACTCTCAAAATAATCTAAGTGAAGCATGAGAGATCAATAGTTTCTATAAAACAAATCCACCACCGTGCTCTAAAAGATATAAGTGAAGTACTAGAGCAAAATTATATAACTCAAAAGATATAAGCGAAGCACATAGAGTGTTCTAACAAATTCCAAATCATGTATGGCTCTCTCAGAAGGTGTGTACAGCAAGGATGATTGTGGTAGACTAAAAATCAAAGACTCAAATAATACAAGATGCTCCAAGTAAAACACATATCATGTGGGGAATAAAAATATAGCTCCAAGTAAAGTTACCGATAGAAGTAGACGAAAGAGGGGATGCCTTCCGGGGCATCCCCAAGCTTTGGCTTTTAGGTGTCCTTAGATTATCTTGGGGGTGCCATGGGCATCCCCAATCTTAGGCTCTTGCCACTCCTTGTTCCATAATCCATCAAATCTTTACCCAAAACTTGAAAACTTCACAACACAAAACTTAAAGTAGAAAATCTCGTGAGCTCCGTTAGCGAAAGAAAACAAAAGATCACTTAAAGGTACTGTAATGAACTCATTATTTATTTATATTGGTGTTATACCTACTGTATTCCAACTTCTCTATGGTTTATAAACTATTTTACTAGCCATAGATTCATCAAAATAAGCAAACAACACACGAAAAACAGAATCTGCCAAAAACAGAACAGTCTGTAGTAATCTGTAGCTAGCGCAAGATCTGGAACCCCAAAAATTCTAAAATAAATTTCTGGACATGAGGAATTTATCTATTAATCATCCGCAAAAATAATTAACTAAATATCACTCTCCAAATAAAAATGACAGCAGTTCTCGTGAGCGCTAAAGTTTCTGTTTTTTACAGCAAGTTCAACAAGACTTTCCCCAAGTCTTCCCAATGGTTCTACTTGGCATAAACACTAATTAAACACAAAAAACAGAGGCTAGATAAATTATTTATTACTAAACAGGAGCAAAAAGCAATGAATAAAAATAAAATTGGGTCGCCTCCCAACAAGCGCTATCGTTTAACGCCCCTAGCTAGGCATAACAAGCAAGAATAGATCTAGGTATTGCCATAATAGTAAGATAGATTATTAAAACTCATTTCATATTCTCTACGTTCGGCAGCAAGTTTTCTCTGAGGCAAGCAAAAGTAATCAAAAGGGCTAAATTTAATGGGACAAAAGTCCCCAAGATCAACCTTGGGAGGTATAGGTTCCTCCTTTGGTCCTTCATATTGCACAACCAATTCATCATTATAAGCATTCTTTTGACAGAACTTTGTGAGCCTATATTCAAGAGAATATCCTAGTTCATTATTTTGAATAGCCAAATCATCATTAAGTTCAGAAATTCTATCAACTAAAACATTGGTAGGAACCCTTTTTCTAAGATTTTCATTGAAAGCAACATAATCTAGAGATTGAAAGCGCATTATTTCTTCTTGATCAAAGAGGATAGCCTCTATGGGATGACGACAAGCATCCACCCTATAATGTGCAAAGATTTCTTTGGCCTCTTTTATTATTAATCTAAACTCATGAGCCAAAAATATAGTAGCGGCACGCTTACCAGAAGAATGCTCAATATTAGAAAATTCCAGGAAAATCCTTTGTATAGAAGGATGCATGTGCATGAATTGTCTTTCAAGCTCAACTACAAGCATGGCAATAGCGCTCGCAAGACTACTAGTTCTATGAAGAATAGAACTACCCATAGAAGGTAAAGCACCGACACAAGTAAAGAAATCTTGAATAACTCCTTTTCCAATAATATTACCACTACCAACACGGAATCTTTTTATATGTGAGATAGTGGGTTCTTTAGTAGGAGCATCAGAATTATTATCGACAATAGTTTCCCCAATTTCAGACATAGAGGCATAAGGTAAAGGACTAGCCATAACGACAAGCAAACAAACAAACACACAAGCAAACAGAAAGCAAGCGGGCAAAAAGAGGCAAATAGAGAGGGAGGATAGAGAGAGAGAGGGAAAATAAAACAGCAATGGTGAAGTGGGGGAGAGGAAAACGAGAGGCAAATGGCAAATAATGTAATGCGGGAGATAAGGGTATGTGATGGGTACTTGGTATGTTGACTTTTGCGTAGACCTCCCCGGCAACGGCGCCAGAAATCCTTCTTGCTACCTCTTAAGCACTGCGTTGGTTTTCCCCAAAGAGGAAGGGATGATGCAGGAAAGTAGCGTAAGTATTTCCCTCAGTTTTTGAGAACCAAGGTATCAATCCAGTAGGAGGCTATGCGCGAGTCCCTCGCACCTGCACAAAACAAATAAATCCTCGCAACCAACGCAAATAGGGGTTGTCAATCCCTATAGGGCCACTTACGAGAGTGAGATCTGATAGATATGATAAGATAATATTTTTGGTATTTTTAGGATAAAGGATGCAAAGTAAAATAAAGGTAAAGTAAATAGAAAAGGAAATAACTAAGTAGTAGGAGATCAATATGATAAAGATAGACCCGGGGGCCATAGGTTTCACTAGTGGCTTCTCTCAAGAGCATAAGTATTCTTCGGTGGGTGAACAAATTACTGTTGAGCAATTGATAGAATTGAGCATAGTTATGAGAATATCTAGGTATGATCATGTATATAGGCATCACGTCCGAGACAAGTAGACCGACTCTTGCCTGCATCTACTACTATTACTCCACTCATCGACCGCTATCCAGCATGCATCTAGAGTATTAAGTTAAAAAGAGAGTAACGCCTTAAGCAAGATGACATGATATAGAGGGATAGACTCATGCAATATGAAGAAAACCCCATCTTGTTATCGTCGATGGCAACAATACAATACGTGCCTTGCTGCCCTTACTATCACCGGGAAAGGACACCGCAAGATTGAACCCAAAGCTAAGCACTTCTCCCATTGCAAGATCAATCTAGTAGGCCAAACCAAACTGATAATTCGAAGAGACTTGCAAAGATAACCTATCATACATAAAAGAATTCAGAGAAGATTCAAATATTATTCATAGATAGACTTGATCATAAACCCACAATTCATCGGTCTCAACAAACACATCGCAAAAAGAAGATTGCATCGAATAGATCTCCACAAGAGAGGGGGAGAACATTGTATTGAGATCCAAAAAGAGAGAATAAGCCATCTAGCTACTAACTATGAACCCGTAGGTCTGAGGTAAACTACTCACACTTCATCGGAGGGGCTATGGTGTTGATGTAGAAGCCCTCCGTGATCGATGCCCCCTCCAGCGGAGCTCCGGAACAGGCCCCAAGATGGGATCTCGTGGATATAAAAAGTTACGATGGTGGAATTAGAGTTTTGGCTCCGTATCTGATCGTTTGGGGGTACGTGGATATATATATATATAGGAGGAAGGAGTACGTCGGTGGAGCAATAGGGGGCCCACGAGGGTGGAGGGCGAGCCTGGTGGGGGTGGGCGCGCCCCCTACCTCGTCGCCTCCTGTTTCCTTTCTTGACGTAGGGTCCAAGTCTCTCTGGTCTTATTCGTTGAGAAAATCACGTTCCCGAAGGTTTCATTCCGTTTGGACTCCGTTTGATATTCCTTTTCTTTGAAACCCTAAAACAGGCAAAAACAACAATTCTGGGTTGGGCCTCCGGTTAATAGGTTAGTCCCAAAAATAATATAAGAGTGGATAATAAAGCCCAATAATGTCCAAAACAGTAGATAATATAGCATGGAGCAATCAAAAATTATAGATACGTTGGAGACGTATCACTAATCATGAAGAAATGAATTTTCATTTCTCACGTCCTCATACTGCTTTATCTGTTCTATTGCTTGATGAAATTGATCTGATGAAATTGATACCATATTCTTCACTAATGAAGTATATGAGTTCGTAAGTTGCACTAATTCATCTGCAGGATGATCAACCCAAATCCACTGAGTGGGTCCTCGATAGTGGATGTACAAATCACATGACTGGTGATAGGAGCTTATTGATGGACTCTGCTTTATCTCCATCACATCTGAAGCATATCACCTACGCTGACAAAGGCAAAAGCAAGGTATTGGGTCTAGATAAGGTTGCAATCTCAAAGGATCGACACATGGACAAAGTCATGCTTGTCGAGTCCTTAGGGTTCAACCTCATGTCTGTCTCAATGCTTTGTGATCTTGATATGGTTGTTGTCTTTAGCAAGCATCGTTGTGTTGTGATCATGGAAGCTGACAATTCCAAAGTCTTTGAAGGCTTTAGGAGAGTAGATTTGTATATTGTTGGTTTCTCTACAGGACCACAACATGCTACATGTCTACTTGCAAAAACTTCAGAAGGCTGGCTATGGCATCGACAACTTGGTCATGCTAGCATGAGGAATCTGCACACACTCGCGAAGAAGAAGCATGTCATTGGCATCGAGGGTGTCAAATTCCTCAAGGACCATTTGTGTGGAGCTTGTCAAGCTGGAAATATGGCCAAGGCCAAGCATCCAGCGAAGACTATCATGACTACTACTCGACCATTTGAATTTCTTTCACATGGATCTCTTTGGCCCTACTCACTATGCCACATTTACTAATGCCGCATCTTTATATGGCTTTGTCATTGTTGATGATTATTCTCGATATACATGGGTTCATATCATCACTTACAAAACTAAAGTGCAGGAAGTTTTCAAATGATTTTCCTCGAGGGCTTCAACCAACTTTGGTGTGAAGATCAAGCACATCAGAAGTGATAATGGAACTGAGTTCAAGAACACTGGTCTTGATGACTATCTTGATGAACTTGGTATTACTCATGAGTTATCTGCTCCTTGTACTCCTCAGCAAAATGGCATCATGGAGCGCAAGAACAAGACTCTTGTTGAGATGGCTCGCACTATGCTTGATGAGTACAAGACACCTACTCGCTTCTGGCCTGAAGCAATTGATACTGCATGCCACATCATCAACAGGGTATATGTTCACAAATTCTTCAAGAAGACTGCATATGAACTCCTCACTGACAAGAAACCCAATGTGAGTTATTTCAAAGTCTTCGGTGCTAAATGCTGGATTAGAGATCCTCATCACAGTTCTAAATTTGCACCGAAAGCACATGAAGGTTTTATGCTCGGTTATGGTAAGGACTCGCACACCTACATAGTCTTCAACACCTATCACCACAAGGTTGTTGAAACTGTAGATGTGCGGTTCGATGAGACTAATGGCTTGCAAAGAGAGCACCTACCTCCCGTGAGAGATGAAATACCTCCTGAGGAATCTATTAAGTTCAAGACTACTGAGGATGTCATTCCTACCGAAGAATCTGCTGAAGAAGTCATTCTAGAACATGAAGAACGTCATGCTGATGCACCTGAGGAAAATGGTGCTGAAGAAAATGCTGATCAAATTCCTCAACGACAACTCGCTCATCCTCGCTTTGCAAATGAAGTGCAAATTGAGAAAATCATCAGCGACATCAACATTCCAGGTCCTCTCACACACTCAATGAAGGAAATATGCCCTAGAAGCAATAATAAAGTTATTATTTATTTCCTTATATCATGATAAATGTTTATTATTCATGCTAGAATTGTATTAACCGGAAACTTAGTACATGTGTGAATACATAGACAAACAAAGTGTCACTAGTATGCTTCTACTTGACTAGCTCGTTAGTCAAAGATGGTTATGTTTCCTAACCATAGACATGAGTTGTCATTTGATAAATGGGATCACACCATTAGGAGAATGATGTGATTGACTTGACCCATTCCGTTAGCTTAGCACTTGATCATTTTAGTTTACTGCTATTGCTTTCTTCATGACTTATACATGTTCCTATGACTATGAGATTATGCAACTCCCGATTACCGGAGGAACACTTTATGTGCTACCAAACATCACAACGTAACTGGGTGATTATAAAGGTGCTCTACAGGTGTCTCCGATGGTACTTGTTGAGTTGGCGTAGATCGAGATTAGGATTTGTCACTCCGATTGTTGGAGAGGTATCTCTGGGCCCTCTCAGTAATGCACATCACTATAAGCCTTGCAAGCAATGCAACTAATGAGTTAGTTGCGGGATGATGTATTACGGAACGAATAAAGAGACTTGCCGGTAACGAGATTGAACTAGGTATTGAGATTCCGACGATCGAATCTCGAGCAAGTAACATACCGGTGACAAAGGGAACAACGTATGTTGTTATGCGGTTTGACCGATAAAGATCTTCGTAGAATATGTAGGAGCCAATATGAACATCCAGGTTCCGCTATTGGTTATTGACCGGAGACGTGTCTCATTCATGTCTACATAGTTCTCGAACCCGTAGGGTCCGCACGCTTAACGTTCGGTGACGATTGGTATTATGAGTTTATGTGATTTGATGTACCGAAGGTAGTTCGGAGTCCCAGATGAAATCGGGGACATGACAAGGAGTCTCGAAATGGGAGATGTAAAGATCGATATATTGGACCACTATATTCGGACATCGGAAAGGTTCCGAGTGATTCGAGTATTTTTCAGAGTACCGGGGAGTTACGGGAATACAGGGAAGAAGTATTGAGCCTCATGGGCCAAGTGGTGGAAGAGAGGAGGCAGAGCGCGCGGCCTCCCTAGCCCAAACCGAATTGGACTAGGGGCGGCCCCCCTTTCCTCCTTTCCCCCTCTCCTTCCTTCTCCCTTTCCCCCTTCCTTTCCTCCTCCTAGTAGGAGTAGGAAAGGGGAGTCCTACTCCTACTAGGAGGAGGACTCCTCCTCCTGGCGCGCCTAGGAGGGACAGCCGGCCTCCCCCTTGCTCCTTTATATACGGGGCAGGGGGCACCCTAGAACACATAAGTTGATCATTGATCCCTTAGCCGTGTGCGGTGCCCCCCTCCACCATAATCCACCTCGATCATATTGTAGCGGTGCTTAAGCGAAGCCCTGCGTCGGTAGCAACATCATCACCGTCATCATGCCGTCGTGCTGACAGAACTCTCCCGTAAAGCTCTGCTGGATCGGAGTTCGTGGGATGTCATCGAGCTGAACGTGTGCTGAACTCGGAGGTGCCATGCGTTCGATACTTGGATCGGTCGGATCGTGAATACGTACGACTACATCAACCGCGTTCTCATAACGCTTCCTCTTACGGTCTACGAGGGTACGTGGACGATACTCTTCCCTCTCATTGCTATGCATCACCATGATCTTGCGTGTGCGTAGGAAAATTTTGAAATTACTACGTTCCCCAACACTCAAGAGCTTCACATTTATCTAACTTTTGTGGGCACTTTGCTTTCGTCTCTATCACAGAGCTCACTAAGGTAGATGAAGCATTTCTGGAGCCTGAGTGGATTCAGGCTATGCAAGAAGAATTACATCAATTCGAGCTCAACAACGTCTGGGAACTGGTCAAACGTCCAGATCCTCGCAAGCACAATATCATCGGCGCAAAGTGGATCTACCGCAACAAGCAAGATGAAAATGGCCTTGTGGTGAGGAATAAGGCACGGCTTGTAGCTCAAGGCTACACACAGGTTGAAGGAATTGATTTCGATGAAACTTTTGTACCTGTTGCTAGACTTGAAGCTATTCGCATATTACTTGCTTATTCTAACAATCATGATATCATCTTATATCAAATGGATGTGAAAAGTGCATTCCTCAATGGTAAGCTTGAGGAAGAAGTATATGTTGCTCAGTCCCTAGGTTTTGAAGATCCAAAGCATCCTGACAAAGTTTTCAGACTCAATAAGGCCCTCTATGGCCTCAAGCAGGCCCCACGGTACTCATGGTTTGTGTGCCAAATCTTATGATGGTGAATTATTTGTGTGCCAAATTTATGATGGTGAATTAAACCCGGTATGATACTTTGAAAGAATTCCTCATGAAGAAAGGCTTCAAACCCGGTTCACTTGACCCAACTCTTTTCACTAAATCTTATGATGGTGAATTGTTTGTGTGCCAAATTTATGTTGATGATATCATTTTTGGCTGTACTGACCAACGTTACAGTGATGAATTTGCCTATATGACGAGTGAAGGATATCAAATGTCTATGATGGGAGAATTGAAATTCTTTTTAGGTCTTCAGATTCGTCAACAACGCAATGGCATATTCATATCTCAAGAGAAATACCTCAAGGATGTACTGAGGAAATTTGGCATGCAAGATTGCAAAGGAGTCAAAATCCCAATGCCCACAAATGGCCATCTATGCACTGATGAAAATGGTATTGACTTCGATCAAAAGGTGTACCGCTCCATGATTGGTTCTTTATTGTACCTATGTGCATCTAGGCCAGATATTATGCTTAGTGTTTTCATGTGTGCCCGATTTCAAGCTACACCGAAGGAATCACACCATAAGGCTGTGAAGCATATTCTTCAATATCTAGCTCACACACCAACACTTGGATTATGATACCCCAAGGGCTCGGTTTTTGATCTCATTGGATATTCAGACTCTGACTATGCTGGTGATCGTGTGGACCGCAAGTCAACATTTGGCACATGCCATTTCCTCGGACTATCCTTGGTCTGTTGGTCTTCGAAGAAACAGAACTGCGTATCACTGTATACTGCTGAAGCTAAGTACATTGCTGCTGGTTCTAGCTATGCTCAAATGCTATGTTTGAAGCAAAATCTCAAGGACTACGGCGTTAACATGAAGAATGTGCCACTCTACTGTGACAATGAGAGTCCCATCAAGATTTCTCATAACCCAGTTCAGCACTCGAAGACAAAGCACATTCAGATTCGTCATCATTTTCTTCGTGATCATGTGTTGAAGGGCGACATCTCTATTGAGCATGTGAAGACTGAAGAACAGCTAGCCGATATCTTCACTAAGCCCTTGGATGAGAAGAGATTTAGCAAGTTGCGGTGTGAGCTAAATATTCTAGAATCTTCGAATGTTCTTTGAAAAGGACACTCATCCTAACACTTATGCAAAATTGATGACTTAGATGTGCAACACATGAAGAAACGTTTTTCTTCAATCAATGAAGAATAACACTCTAAGTGTGAAGAAGTTAATGAAGAATTTGATTCTCAGAACCCTACGACAATTGTACGCGGTGTCTGAAATCATCATTCTTATACGGTGGGTCACGCCACCACCAAAAGTTTTTCCTCAGCTTTGAAATTCCTCAGTTGTTTTTCAACTTGCATTGTCTTCACTCTTTCTGTCATTTTTCTTCATTGGCTATATATATATATATATATATGAGTTTATGTCCTCTACAACATTCACTTATTGCTATTTCTTCAAGTTGCTTGTTCTGCTAAGTGAATGTGATCGGACCCTTCCCCCTCTATGCTAAACTCAACCCAGTCTATTCACAAATTCTTCATGTGCGTTCTATTTGAAACTCGTTCAAAATCTTCATTGTGTCCTTGTCAGCTGAAGAAATTGCGAACGGAACTTTAAACTTATCTTATCCGAATTTTCGGTCTTTGCCGCTCAAACTGTTACACCTTCCACGATAATACTTATCCTTTTTCACCCACGATAGCACGCGATCGTCACCTCTCAGTACGCGGGTGACACATGTCACATGAATAAGAAGGGTCAGGGGCACGTTCGTCCTATTTCCTCGGGCGAGCAATTTTTTCACTTCGGCTATAAATACCCCTCTCCCTTCCTCACTTCATTTTTACTCCGCTCGACCTCACTCCCTCGCTCGAGCTCTCAAACCCTAGCGCCGCCGCTACTTCCATCGTCGCCAGTGAGGAAGAGCTTCACTGCCTCGACCTCGTCGCCTCCGTACTCATGCCGGACGCGGATTTCTTCACTCCGCCGCCACCGTAGCTGTCTTCCTCAGCCAAGTTAGGGCGTGGAAGATTTGAACCGACGAGCTTCAAATGTACACTTCCCAGTTCGTCGTGTTCTTCGCCCAGGGTAATTAAAAGTTACTTTTACTACCCTTATTGATTCGGATGTTTTCTTCAAATCCTCAAAAGGTGTTTATTCTTCAAATCCTCACACACTGGACACCTCACATATCATCTGTTCTTGATCTGTTTCTCTAAGCAACATTTTTCTTCAAGGTTCCTCAATTGTGTGGATTTTCTAATCTGTACAACTCTGGAACCTAAGTCAAAGAACTCTTAGTGAAATTCCTCAAGATTCATCCGGTCAAATTCCTCAAACTTGTTCTTATTGCAAAAACTTCTGAGAACGCATATGACCTCTCCAAATTCCTCGCAACTATACTCTATTCACATGTACACATGTCCGCTGCTGAATCACTAGGTTCTCATCAACTTAACTCATTTGCAGCGTTCCTCGAAGAAAAGTTGCATACCTCTTCAGAGAACTCAATCATTCAAAACCCTCAGCTGAAGAAAATGGCAGATAGCAAGAAACCTCAGAAGGGAGGAAAGAAGCTGGAAGTCAACACAGTTTTTGAGATACCTTATGACATTTACAAGGATTATTGCACTCCTGATAAGGCCACCCATGGAAAGGAAACTAAGAATGAGCTCAAAGTGCGCATCCAAAGGATAGAGAGGGGATGGGCACCGGAATGGAGGGAATACAGATATGTTACTCCCAAGTATATGGAGAAATTCGCTCTCAATCCTCCATGCCCAAGACCTCCATTGGCACCTGGCCAAGAAGCTGATCCCACCAGCCTCAAGCGTGGTGAGGACTATCCTGATGAATGAGCCAAGCATCAGGCCAAGCTAGCCAAAGTAGCTAAGGAAGCAGTGATGAAATTCAATGAAGACTCTGCTGCTGCTGCCACTGCCGAGGCCTCTGCAAGCAAGCCAAAGAAGGCCATGCCAAACAAGTCTGCTCATAAGCCAAGTGCTTCAACCCCAATGCCCTCACGGCCAAGTTCCTCAGCAATGCCCTCACGGGCAGATTCTTCAAAGCCCCCACAGCCAGTTCCTCAAGCCGCACCAGCTCCTCCAAAGTCCTCAGCTCCTTCATCAAAATCCTCAGCACCTGTGCATCTCACCACGTGCCAAAGGACAATAGGCATCTCTATTGCCTCAGGAGCTTCTGCTAGTTCTTTAGCTGCACCAAATTCATCAACTGGCCCCTCTCTGCTGAAGACTGATGACCCACAAGTATAGGGGATCTATCATAGTCCTTTCGATAAGTAAGAGTGTCGAACCCAACGAGGAGTGATAACCCACAAGTATAGGGGATCGCAACAGTTTTCGAGGGTAGAGTATTCAACCCAAATTTATTGGTTCGACACAAGGGGAGCCAAAGAATATTCTCAAGTATTAGCAGTTGAGTTGTCAATTCAACCACACCTGGAAACTTAATATCCGCAGCAAAGTATTTAGTAGAAAAGTAATATGATAGTAGTAGTAACGGTAGTAAAAGGTAACGGTAGCAAAAGTAATTTTTTTGGTATTTTGTAGTGATGATAGTAATAGCAACGGAAAAGTAAATAAGCGAAGAACAATATACGGAAAGCTCGTAGGCAATGGATCGGTGATGGAGAATTATGCCGGATGCGGTTCATCATGTAACAGTCATAACCTAGGGTGACACAGAACTAGCTCCAATTCATCAATGTAATGTAGGCATGTATTCCGAATATAGTCATACGTGCTTATGGAAAAGAGCTTGCATGACATCTTTTGTCCTACCCTCCCGTGGCAGCAGGGTCCTAATGGAAACTAAGGGATATTAAGGCCTCATTTTAATAGAGTACCGGAACAAAGCATTAGCACATAGTGAATACATGAACTCCTCAAACTATGGTCATCACCGGTAAGTATCCCGATTATTGTCACTTCAGGGTTAACGGATCACTTCCGGGTTAACGGATCATAACACATAATAGGTGACTACAGACTTGCAAGATAGGATCAAGAACTCTCATATATTGATGAAAACATAATAGGTTCAGATCTCAAATCATGGCACTCGGGCCCTAGTGACAAGCATTAAGCATAGCAAAGTCATAGCAACATCAATCTCAGAACATAGTGGATACTAGGGATCAAACCCTAACAAAACTAACTCGATTACATGATAGATCTCATCCAACCCATCACTGTCTAGCAAGCCTACGATGGAATTACTCACGCACGGCGGTGAGCATCATGAAATTGGTGATGGAGGATGGTTGATGATGACGATGGCGACGGATTCCCCTCTCCGGAGCCCTGAACGGACTCCAGATCAGCCCTCCCAAGAGGTTTTAGGGCTTGGCGGCGGCTCCATATCGTAAAACGCGATGAATTCTTCTCTCTATTTTTTCTCTCCCCGAAAGCAAATATATAGAGTTGGAGTTGAGGTCGGAGGAGCTCCAGGGGGCCCACGAGGTAGGGGGCGCGCCCCCCACCCTCGTGGATAGGTGGTGGGCCCCCTGGTCTTCATCTTTTGCAAGGATTTTTTATTATTTCCGAATAGATGCTCCGTGAAGTTTCAGGTCATTCCGAGAACTTTGGTTTCTGCACATAAATAACACCATAGCAATTCTGCTGAAAACGGCGTCAGTCTGGGTTAGTTCCATTCAAATCATGCAAGTTAGGGTCCAAAACATGGGCAAAAGTGTTTGGAAAAGTAGATACGATGGAGACATATCAACTCCCCCAAGCTTAAACCTTTGCTTGTCCTCAAGCAATTTAGTTGACAAACTGAAAGTGATAAAGAAAAACTTTTACAAACTCTGTTTGCTCTTATTGTTGTAAATATGTAAATCCAACATTCATGTTTTCAGCAAAGATGATGAACTAACCACATTCACAATAACGCATAGGTGTCATGTTTACTCATATCAATGGCATAATCAACTAGCGAGCAATAATAATAAATCTCGGATGACAACACTTCCTCAAAACAATCATAATATGATATAACAAGATGGTATCTCGCTAGCCCTTTCTGAGACTGCAAAACATAAATGCAGAGCACCTTTAAAGATCCAGGACTGACTAGACATTGTAATTCATGGTAAAAGAGATCTAATCAAGTAATACTCAATGTAAACTAACAGTAATGAATGCAAATGATAGCGGTGCTATCCAACTGGTGCTTTTTAATAAGAAGATGATGACTCAACATGAAAGTAAATAGATATGCCCTTCGCAGAGGGAAGTAGGGATTTGTAGAGGTGCTAGAGCTCGGTTTTGAAATAGAGGTGAATAATATTTTGAGCGGTATACTTTCATTTTCAACATAACAACCAAGAGATGGCGATATCTTCCATGCTACACACATTATAGGCGGTTCCCAAACAGAATGGTAAAGTTTATACTCCCCCTCCACCAAAAAGCATCAATCCATGGCTTGCTCGAAACAACGAGTGCCTCCAACTAACAAGAGTCCCAGGGGGAGTTTTGTTTGCAATTATTTTGATATGATTTGCATAAAGCATGGGACTGGGCATCCCGGTGACCAGCCATTTTCTCGTGAGTGAGGAGCGGAGTCCACTCCTCTTGAGAATAACCCGCCTAACATGGAAGATACAGACAGCCCTAGTTGATACATGAGCTATTCGAGCATACAAGACATGATATTTATTTGAAGGTTTAGAGTTTTGCACATACAAATTTACTTGGAACGGCAGGTAGATACCATATATAGGTAGTATGGTGGACTCATATGGAATAACTTTGGGGTTTATGGAGTTGGATGCACAAGCAGTATTCCCACTTAGTACAGGTGAAGGCTAGCAAAAGACTGGGAAGCGACCAGCTAGAGAGCGACAACAGTCATGAACATGCATTAAAATTAATCAACACCGAATGCAAGCATGAGTAGGATATAATCCACCATGAACATAAATATCGTGAAGGCTATGTTGATTTTGTTTCAACTACATGCGTGAACATGCGCCAAGTCAAGTCACTTAAATCATTCAGAGGAGGATACCATCCTATCATACCACATCACAACCATTTTAATAGCATGTTGGCACGCAAGGTAAACCATTATAAGCTCCTAGCTAATCAAGCATGGCACAAGAAACTATGATCTCTAGTTGTCATTGCAAACATGTTTATTCATAATAGGCTCAATCAGGAATGATGAACTAATCATATTTACAAAAACAAAAGAGATCGAGTTCATACCAGCTTTTCTCATCTCAGTCAGTCCATCATATATCGTCATAATTGCCTTTCACTTGCACGACCGAACGGTGTGGATAATAATAATAGTGCACGTGCATTGGACTAAGCTGGAATGTGCAAGCATTCAATAAACAGGAGAAGACAAGGCAATATGGGCTCTTTTGTCAGATCAACTATAATGCAAATAAGAGCCACTTCAACAATTTAATCATGGTCTTCTCCTATCGACCCCCAAAGAAAAGAAAAGAAAAGAAATAAAACTATTTACATGGGAAAGCTCCCAACAAGCAAAAGAAGAACAAGAAATCTTTTTGGGTTTTCTTTTAATTACTACTACAAGCATGGAAAGCAAACTAATTAAAAGCTACAACTATTTTTTGGTTTTTCTTAAGGTTTATCAAACACACAAGAAGAAAGCATAAAAAGGAAAATAAACTAGCATGGATGATACAATGAAAAAGTATGAGCACCGACATCTAGCAATGAGTGTGTGAACATGAATATAATGTCGGTGAGAAATATGTACTCCCCCAAGCTTAGGCTTTTGGCCTAAGTTGGTCTATGGTCACGGTTGGCCTGGCGGATATCCATAATAATAGTTGGGGTCGTACTGAGATGCAGCGGCTATCGCCTCCTGAGCTGCAGCGTGGTGACGAGCGGCCTCAGCCCTCCTCTCGTACTCATCTGCCTCCTCTCTGGTAATAACATATCTTCCTTTTGCCTGATAATCAAAGAAGGCAGGAGCAGGGAGAGTAATACGGACAGCACGGCATCTGTCAAAGATTAAGCGATACTGGAGAGGTGATTCATTCCTCTCGAAAAACTGGTGGTGAACCATAGCATTAAAGTCTAGGTAAGCAGGAGGTAATTCAATATCATCATTACGTATAGTTACACCAAGAAAATCAGCTAAGCGGGTTGCATAAATTCCACCAAAAAAATCTCCATTAAATCTATTAAGATGCAACCTACGCGCAACAATGGCTCCCAAATTATAAGATTTATCTCCTAACACAGCACTCCTAAGAATACTGAGGTCAGGGACACACATGTGACATGCCTCATCTTTACCATTAATGCATCTACCTATGAAGAGAGCAAAATAATGTACAGCAGGAAAGTGAATGCTCCCTATGGTAGCTTGTGTTATATCTCTAGATTCCCCCACAGTTATACTAGCAAGAAAATCTCCAAATTCAGTTTTGCGAGGTTCCCTGATACTACCCCGTTGTGGAAGTTTACAAGCAGTGGTAAAATCCTCTAAGTCCATAGTGTAAGAATTTTCATAAAGATCAAACAGGACAGTTGGAGAATTACGTGAAGATGAAAATTCAAACCTCCTCACAAAGGAACTAGTGAGATAGTGGTACTGACGACATTTTTCTTCCTCAAAGCTCACAAGATCAACGTTACGCAAATATGCGTTGAATTCTTCCTTAATTCCCGCTCAATCCATAAAGTTTTCCGAAGGCCATTCACAAGGACGCACTGGAGCGTTTCTTGGTGGCTCATCATCAGCATCACGCATTGCAAGCCTGGGCTCTTGTTTCCTTGAAGAGCCCCCTTGGTACATTTTCCTAAACATATTTCTTCCTCTGAGAAATTTCTGAAATTTTTAGTAACTTCAAAATAAAAACGAACCAAACTGAATAAAATTGATAGCCACTACTCCTACAAGTGCCTAGAGCCTATATCATGCATCAAAACTACTTTTGACCATATAAATTTGACATGTAAGCTCAAGAACAGGGTCACCTAACCAGCACAAATTTGCAATGAATAAAGCACTAGAACAAAAACTAATTGGACCAATGGAGGAGTCACATACCAAGGAACAATCTCCCCAAGCAGTTTTGTGAGAGGTGCTTTGAGCAAGGAGATCGAAAATGGCAGCAAAATGAGCTTGGACTCGGGTTTGAGCTGGATATTCGTGTTTGTGGGAGGAAGAAGGAGTGTGTGGGTGCAGGAATAAGTGGAGGAGGGCCACCGTGGGCCCATAAGGCAGGGAGGCACACCCACGGGGTAGGGCGCGCCCCTGACCCTCGTGGCCAGGTGGCAGCTCCTCCTGTTGTGTTCTCAGTGCCAAATATTCTCAAATATTTCAGAAAAAATCATATTTAAATTTCAGGGCATTTGGAGAACTTTTATTTCCGGGGTATTTTTATATTGCACGGATAAATCAGATAACAGACAGAAAAATGCCATTTTTATTTTATTTAGTATAAATAACAGAAAGTAAGAGGAGGGTATAGAAGGTTGTGCCTTCTAGTTTCATCCATCTCATGCTCATCAAAAGGAATCCACTAACAAGGTTGATCAAGTCTTGTTAACAAACTCATTCCGAATAACATGGAACCGGAGAAATTTCGAATAACAATATGTTATCTCAACGGGGATATGCACATCCCCAATAATAAGAATATCATATTTCTTTTTGACAGTAGGTAGAGGAAATTCAAAACCTCCAATAATAATCGATGGAATTTTTCCAATAGAGTTGATACTATGAACTTGAGGTTGTTTCCTCGGAAAGTGTGTCGTATGCTCATTACCATTAACATAAAAAGTGACATTGCCTTTAGTGCAATCAATAACAGCCCCTGCAGTATTCAAAAAGGGTCTTCCAAGAATAATAGACATACTATCATCCTCGGGAATATCAAGAATAACAAAGTCCGTTAAAATAGTAACGTTTGCAACTACAACATGCACATCCTCACAAATACCAACATGTATAGAAATTGATTTATCAGCCATTTGCAAAGATATTTCAGTAGGTGTCAACTTATTCAAATCAAGTCTACGATATAAAGAGAGAGGCATAACACTAACACCGACTCCAAGATCACATAAAGCAGTTTTAACATAGTTTCTTTTAATGGAGCATGGTATAGTTGGTACACTGGGATCTCCAAGTTTCTTCGGTATTCCACCCTTAAAAGTATAATTAGCAAGCATGGTGGACATTTCAGCTTCCGGTATCTTTCTTTTATTTGTAACAATATCTTTCATATACTTAGCATAAGGATTCACTTTGAGCATATCAGTTAATCGCATACGCAAAAAGATAGGTCTAATCATTTCAGCAAAGTGCTCAAAATCCTCATCATCCTTTTTCTTGGATGGTTTGGGAGGAAAAGGCATGGGTTTCTGAACCCAAGGCTCTCTTTCCTTACCGTGTTTCCTAGCAACAAAGTCTTTCTTATCATAACGTTGATTCTTTGATTGTGGGTTATCAAGATCAATAGCAGGTTCAATTTCTATATCAATATCATTACTAGGTTGAGCATCATCATTAACATTATCACTAGATTCGGGTTCATTACCAGATTGTGTTTCAGCATTAGAGATAGAAATATCATTTGGATTCTCAGGTGTTTCAATAATAGGTTCACTAGAAGCATGCAAAGTCCTATCATTTTTCTTTTTCTTCCTATGAGAAGGACTAGGTGCATCCACATTATTTCTCTGAGAATCTTGCTCAATTCTCTTAGGGTGGCCATTAGGATATAAAGGTTCTTGAGTCATTCTACCACCTCTAGTCATAACTCTAACAGCGTTATCATTATTCTTACTATTCAATTCATTGAGCAAATCATTTTTAGCTTTAAGTACTTGTTCTACTTGAGTGGTAACCATAGAAGGATGTTTACTAATAAGTTTAAGTTCACCTTTGACATTAGCCATATAATTACCCCAAGTGTTCAAGCATACCTGAATTGTATTTCAATTGTCTACCAAAATAAGCATGGAAGTCTTCTTGCTTAACCATAAATTTATCAAACTCATCTAAGCATGGGCTAGCAAACTTAGTAAATGGGATTTCATCTTTATCATATCTATAGAGAGAATTTACCTTTACTACCTGTGTCGGGTTATCAAGACCATGTACTTCTTCAGTAGGTAATGGATTAAGATCATATGTTTCTTCAACAGGCGGTAAATTAAGACCGTGTATTTCTTTAATAGGAGGTAAATTCTTAACATCTTCAGCTTTAATACCTTTTTCTTTCATAGATTTATTTGCCTCTTGCATATCTTCAGGACTGAGAAATAGAATACCCCTCTTCTTCGGAGTTGGTTTAGGAATAGGCTCAGGAGCTGGCTCAGGAAGTGTCCAATTATTTTCATTTGTCAACATATTATTCAATAGAATTTCAGCTTCATCCAGCGTTCTTTCCCTAAAAACAGAACCAGCACAACTATCCAGGTAATCTTTGGAGGCATCGGTTAGTCCATTATAAAAGATATCAAGTATTTCATTTTTCTTAAGAGGATGATCAGGCAAAGCATTAAGTAATTGGAGAAGCCTCCCCAAGCTTGTGGGAGACTCTCTTCTTCAATTTACACAAAATTATATATATATCCCTTAAAGCAGCTTGTTTCTTATGAGTAGGGAAATATTTAGCAGAGAAGTAATAAATCATATCCTGGGGACTACGCACACAACCAGGATCAAGAGAATTAAACCATATCTTAGCATCACCCTTTAATGAGAACGGAAATACTTTAAGGATATAAAAGTAACGAGTTCTCTCATCATTAGTGAACAGGGTGACTATATCATTTAATTTAGTAAGATGTGCCACAACAGTTTCAGATTCATAGCCATGAAAAGGATCAGATTCAACCAAAGTAATTATATCAGGGTCAACAGAGAATTCATAATCCTTATCAGTAACAAATATAGGTGAAGTAGCAAAAGCAGGGTCAGGTTCATCCTAGCATTTAGAGATTGCTTATTCCATTTAGCTAATAACCTCTTAAGTTCATAACTATCTTTGCAAGCTAAAATAGCCAAAGAAGCTTCTTTATCAAAAACATAACCCTTAGGAATAATGGGAAAGTCTTCATCATCACTTTCATCAATATTATCAGATTCAATATTTTCATTCTCTCTAACCCTAGCAAGTTGTTCATCAAGAAATTCACCAAGTGGCATAGTAGTATCAAGCATAGAAGTAGTTTCATCATAAGTATCATGCATAGCAGAAGTGGCATCATCAATAACATGTAACATATTAGAACGAATAGCAGAAGCAGGTTTAGGTGTCGCAAGCTTACTCAAAACAGAAGGTGAATCAAGTGCGGAGCTAGATGGCAGTTCCTTACCTCCCCTCGTAGTTGAGGGATAAATCTTGGTTTTTGGATCTCTCAAGTTCTTCATAATGATAAGCAGATATAAATCCCAAGTGACTCAAAGGATAGAGCTATGCTCCCCGGCAACAGCACCAGAAAATAGTCTTGATAACCCACAAGTATAGGGGAACGCAACAGTTTTCAAGGGTAGAGTATTCAACCCAAATTTATTGATTCGACACAAGGGGAGCCAAAGAATATTCTCAAGTATTAGCAGCTGAGTTGTCAATTCAACCACACCTGCAAACTTAATATCTGCAGCAAAGTATTTAGTAGCAAAGTAATATGATAGTAGTGGTAACGGTAGTAAAAGGTAACGGTAGCAAAATTAATATTTTTGGTATTTTGTAGTGATGATAGTAATAGCAACGGAAAAGTAAATAAGCGAAGAACAATATATGGAAAGCTCGTAGGCAATGGATTGGTGATGGAGAATTATGTCGGATGCGGTTCATCATGTAACAGTCATAACCTAGGGTGACACAGAACTAGCTCCAATTCATCAATGTAATGTAGGCATGTGTTCCGAATATAGTCATATGTGCTTATGGAAAAGAACTTGCATGACATCTTTTGTCCTACCATCCCGTGGCAGCGGGGTCCTAATGGAAACTATGGGATATTAAGGCCTCCTTTTAATAGAGTACCAGAACAAAGCATTAGCACATAGTGAATACATGAACTCCTCAAACTATGGTCATCACCGGTAAGTATCCCAATTATTGTCACTTCGGGGTTAACGGATCATAACACATACTAGGTGACTATAGACTTGCAAGATAGGATCAAGAACTCTCATATATTGACGAAAACATAATAGGTTCAGATCTGAAATCATGGCACTCGGGCCCTAGTGACAAGCATTAAGCATAGCAAAGTCATAGCAACATCAATCTCAGAAAATAGTGGATACTAGGGATCAAACCCTAACAAAACTAACTCGATTACATGATAGATCTCATCCAACCCATCACCGTCCAGCAAGCCTACAATGGAATTACACACGCATGGCGGTGAGCATCACGAGATTGGTGATGGAGGATGGTTGATGATGACGATGATGACGGATTCCTCTCTCCGGAGCCCTGAAAGGACTCCAGATCAGCCCTCCCGAGAGGTTTTAGGGCTTGGCGGCGGCTCCGTCTCGTAAAACGCGATGAATTCTTCTGTCTGATTTTTTTCTACCTGAAAGCAAATATATAGAGTTGGAGTTGAGTGTTGGAAATATGCCCTAGAGGCAATAATAAATTAGTTATTATTATTATATTTCATTGTTCATGATAATCGTTTATTATCCATGCTAGAATTGTATTGATAGGAAACTCAGATACATGTGTGGATACATAGACAACACCATGTCCCTAGTAAGCCTCTAGTTGACTAGCTCGTTGATCAATAGATGGTTACGGTTTCCAGACCATGGACATTGGATGTCGTTGATAACGGGATCACATCATTAGTAGAATGATGTGATGGACAAGACCCAATCCTAAGCCTAGCACAAGATCGTGTAGTTCGTTTGCTAAAGCTTTCCTAATGTCAAGTATCATTTCCTTAGACCATGAGATTGTGCAACTCCTGGATACCGTAGGAGTGCTTTGGGTATGCCAAACGTCACAACGTAACTGGGTGGCTATAAAGGTACACTACAGGTATCTCCGAAAGTGTCTGTTGGGTTGGCACGAATCGAGACTGGGATTTGTCACTCCGTGTAACGGAGAGGTATCTCTGGGCCCACTCGGTAGGACATCATCATAATGTGCACAATGTGATCAAGGAGTTGATCACGGGATGATGTGTTACGGAACGAGTAAAGAGACTTGCCGGTAACGAGATTGAACAAGGTATCGGGATACCGACGATCGAATCTCGGGCAAGTATCATACCGCTAGACAAAGGGAATTGAATACGGGATTGATTGAATCCTCGACATCATGGTTCATCCGATGAGATCATTGTGGAACATGTGGGAGCCAACATGCGTATCCAGATCCCGCTGTTGGTTATTGACCGGAGAGTGGTCTCGGTCATGTCTGCATGTCTCCCGAACCCGTAGGGTCTACACACTTAAGGTTCGATGACGCTAGGGTTATAGGGGAAGTATGTACGCGGTTACTGAATGTAGTTCGGAGTCCCGGATTAGATCCCGGACGTCACGAGGAGTTCCGGAATGGTCCGGAGGTAAAGATTGATATATAGGAAGTATGGTTTTGGCCATCGGAAGTGTTCCAGGCATCACCGGTAGTGTACCGGGACCACCGGAGGGGTCCGGGGGTCCACCAGGTGGGGCCACCAGCCCCGGAGGCATACATGGGCCAATAGTGGGAAGGGACCAGCCCCTTGGTTGTTGGGGAACGTAGTAATTTCAAAAAAAATCCTACGCACACGCAAGATCATGGTGATGCATAGCAACGAGAGGGGAGAGTGTGATCTACGTACCCTTGTAGATCGACAACGGAAGCGTTTGGTTGATGTAGTCGTACGTCTCCACGGCCCGACCGATCAAGCACCGAAACTACGGCACCTCCGAGTTCTAGCACACGTTCAGCTCGATGACGATCCCCGGACTCCGATCCAGCAAAGTGTCGGGGAAGAGTTCCGTCAGCACGATGGCGTGGTGACGATCTTGATGCACTACCGTCGCAGGGCTTCGCCTAAGCACCGCTACAATATTATCGAGGACTATGGTGGAAGGGGGCACCGCACACGGCTAAGAATATGATCATGTGGATCAACTTGTGTGTCAAGGGGTGCCCCCTGCCCCCGTATATAAAGGATCAAGGGGAGGAGGCCGGCCGGCCCTCTATGGCGCGCCAAGGAGGAGTTCTCCTCCTAGTAGGACTAGGACTCCTACTAGGAGGGGGAAAGAAGTGGGGAGGGAGAGGGAAAGGGGGCGCCGCCCCCCCTCTCCTAGTCCAATTCGGACCAGGGGGGAGGAGGCGCGCGGCCCACCTTTGGCTGCTCCTCTCTCTCCACTAAGGCCCATATGGCCCATTACTTCTCCCGGGGGAGTTCCGGTAACCCTCCGGCTCTCCGGTTTTCTCCGAAATCACCCGGAACACTTTCGGTGTCCGAATATAGCCGTCCAATATATCAATCTTTATGTCTCGACCATTTTGAGACTCCTCATTATGTCCGTGATCACATCCGGGACTCCGAACTAACTTCGGTACATCAAAACTCATAAACTCATAATATAACTGTCATCCAAACCTTAAGCGTGCGGACCCTACGGGTTCGAGAACAATGTAGACATGACCGAGACACGTCTCCGGTCAATAACCAATAGCGGAACCTGGATGCTCATATTGGCTCCTACATATTCTACGAAGATCTTTATCGGTCAGACTGCATAACAACATACGTTGTTCCCTTTGTCATCGGTATGTTACTTGCCTGAGATTCGATCGTCGGTATCTCAATACCTAGTTCAATCTCGTTACCGGCAAGTCTCTTTACTCGTTCCGTAATACATCATCTCGCAACTAACTCATTAGTTGCAATGCTTGCAAGGCTTATGTGATGTGCATTACCGAGAGGGCCCAGAGATACCTCTCCGACAATCGGAGTGACAAATCCTAATCTCGAAATACGCCAACCCAACATGTACCTTTGGAGACACCTGTAGAGCACCTTTATAATCACCCATTTACGTTCTGAGGTTTGGTAGCACACAAAGTGTTCCTCCGGCAAACGGGAGTTGCATAATCTCATAGTCATAGGAACATGTATAAGTCATGAAGAAAGCAATAGCAACATACTAAACGATCGGGTGCTAAGCTAATGGAATGGGTCATGTCAATCACATCATTCTCCTAATGATGTGATCCCGTTAATCAAATAACAACTCTTTTGTTTATGGTTAGGAAACATAACCATCTTCGATTAACGAGCTAGTCAAGTAGAGGCATACTAGTGACACTCTGTTTGTCTATGTATTCACACATGTATTATGTTTCCGGTTAATACAATTCTAGCATGAATAATAAACATTTATCATGATATGAGGAAATAAATAGTAACTTCATTATTGCCTCTAGGGCATATTTCCTTCAGTCTCCCACTTCACTAGAGTCAATAATCTAGATCACATCGCCATGTGATTTAACATCAATAGTTCACATCTTTATGTGATTGGTTCACATCTCCATGTGACTAACACCCTGAGGGTTTACTAGATTCAATAATCTAGTTCACATCGCTATGTGATTAAGACCCAAAAAGTGATCATGTTTTGCTTGTGAGAGAAGTTTAGTCAACGGGTCTGCCACATTCAGATCCGTATGTATTTTGCAAATTTCTATGTCAACAATGCTCTGCACAGAGCTACTCTAGCTAATTGCTCCCACTTTCAATATGTATCTAGATTGAGACTTAGAGTCATCTGGATTAGTGTCAAAACTTGCATCGACGTAACCCTTTACGACGAACCTTTTTTGTCACCTCCATAATCGAGAAACATATCCTTATTCCACTAAGGATAATTTTGACCGCTGTCCAGTGATCTACTCCTAGATCACTATTGTACTACCTTGCCAAAATTAGTGTAGGGTATACAATAGATCTGGTACATAGCATGGCATACTTTATAGAACCTATGGCTGAGGCATAGGGAATGACTTTCATTCTCTTTCTATCTTCTGTCGTGGTCGGGTTTTGAGTCTTATTCAATTTCACACCTTGTAACACAGACAAGAACTCTTTCTTTGACTGTTCTATTTTGAACTACTTCAAAATCTTGTCAAGGTATGTACTCATTGAAAAAAACTTATCAAGCGTCTTGATCTATCTCTATAGATCTTGATGTTCAATATGTCAGCAGCTTCACCGAGGTCTTTCTTTGGAAAATTCCTTTCAAACACTCCTTTATGCTTTGCAGAATAATTCTACATTATTTCCGATCAACAATATGTCATTCACATATACTTATCAGAAATGTTGTAGTGCTCCCACTCACTTTCTTGTAAATACAGGCTTCATCGCAAGTCTGTATAAAACCAAATGCTTTGATCACACTATCAAAGCGTTTATTCCAACTCCGAGAGGCTTGCACCAGTCCATAAATGGATTGCTGGAGCTTGCACACTTTGTTAGCTCCCTTTGGATTGACAAAACCTTCTAGTTGCATCATATACAACTCTTCTTCCAGAAATCCATTCAGGAATGCAGTTTTGACATCCATCTGCCAAATTTCATAATCATAAAATGCGGCAATTGCTAACATGATTCGGACAGACTTAAGCATCGCTACGGGTGAGAAGGTCTCATCGTAGTCAATTCCTTGAACTTGTCGAAAACTTTTGCGACAATTCTAGCTTTGTAGATAGTAACACTACTATCAGTGTCCGTCTTCCTCTTGAAGATCCATTTATTATCAATGGCTTGCCGATCATCGGGCAAGTCAACCAAAGTCCATACTTTGTTCTCATACATGGATCCCATCTCAGATTTCATGGCCTCAAGCCATTTTGCGGAATCTGGGCTCACCATCGCTTCTTCATAGTTCGTAGGTTCGTCATGGTCAAGTAGCATGACCTCCAGAACAGGATTACCGTACCACTCTGGTGCGGATCTCACTCTGGTTTACCTACGAGATTCGGTAGTAACTTGATCTGAAGTTACATGATCATCATCATTAGCTTCCTCACTAATTGGTGTGGTAGTCACAGGAATAGATTTCTGTGATGAACTACTTTCCAATAAGGGAGAAGGTACAATTACCTTATCAAGTTCTACTTTCCTCCCACTCACTTCTTTCGAAAGAACCTCCTTCTCTAGAAATGATCCATTCTTAGCAACGAATGTCTTGCCTTTGGATCTGTGATAGAAGGTGTACCCAACAGTAACTTTTTGGGTATCCTATGAAGACACACTTTTCCGATTTGGGTTTGAGCTTATCAGGATGAAACTTTTTCACATAAGCATTGCAACCCCAAACTTTAAGAAACGACAACTTTGGTTTCTTGCCAAACCACAGTTCATACGGTGTCGTCTCAACAGATTTAGATGGTGCCCTTTTAACGTGAATGCAGCTGTCTCTAATGCATAACCCCAAAACGATAGTGGTAGATCGGTAAGAGACATCATAGATTGCACTATATCCAATAAAGTAGGGTTATGATGTTCGGACACACCATTATGCTGTGGTGTTCCATGTGGCATGAGTTTGTGAAACTATTCCACATTGTTTTAATTGAAGACCAAACTCATAACTCAAATATTTGTCTTCGCGATCAGATCGTAGAAACTTTATTTTCTTGTCACGATGTTTTTCCACTTCACTCTGAAATTCCTTGAACTTTTCAAATGTTTCAGACTTATGTTTCATCAAGTAGATATACGCATATCTGCTCAAATCATCTGTGAAGTTCAGAAAATAACGATACTTGCCGTGAGCCTTAACACTCATCGGACCGCATACATCAGTATGTATTATTTCCAATAAGTCAGTTGCTCGCTCCGGAGAACGGAGTCTTAGTCATCTTGCCCATGAGGCATGGTTCGCAAGCATCAAGTGATTCATAATCAAGTGATTCCAAAATCCCATCAGCATGGAGTTTCTTCATGCGCTTTACACCAATATGACCTAAACGGCAGTGCCACAAATAAGTTGCACTATCATTATTAACTTTGCATCTTTTGGTTTCAAATTTATGATTATGTGTATCACTACGATTGAGATCCAACGAACTATTTTCATTGGGTGTGTAACCATATAAGGTTTTATTCATGTAAACAGAACAACAATTTATTCTCTTACTTAAATGAATAACCGTATTACAATAAACATGATCAAATCATATTCATGCTCAACGCAAACACCAAATAACACTTATTCAGGTTCAACACTAATCCCGAAAGTATAGGGAGTGTGCGATGATGATCATATCAATCTTGGAACCACTTCCAACATACATCGTCACTTCACCCTTAACTAGTCTCTGTTTATTCTGCAACTCCCGTTTCGAGTTACTAATCTTAGTAACTGAACTAGTATCAAATATTGAGGGGTTGCTATAAACACTAGTAAAGTACACATCAATAACATGTATATCAAATATACTTATGTTCACTTTGCCATCCTTCTTATCCGCCAATCACTTGGGGTAGTTCCGCTTCCAGTGACCAGTCCCTTTGCAGTAGAAGCACTTAGTCTCAGGCTTAGGACCAGACTTGGGCTTCTTCACTTGAGCAGCAACTTGCTTGATGTTCTTCTTGAAGTTCCCCTTCTTCCCTCTGCCCTTTTCTTGAAACTAGTGGTCTTGTCTACCATCAACGCTTGATGTTTTTCTCGATTTCTACCTTCGTCAATTTCCGCATTACGAAGAGCTTGGGAATCGTTTCCGTTATCCCTTGCATATCATAGTTCATCATGAAGTTCTACTAACTTGGTGATGGTGACTAGAGAATTCTATCAATCACTATCTTATCTGGAAGATTAACTCCCACTTGATTCAAGCGATTGTAGTACTCAGACAATCTGGGCACATGCTCACTAGTTGAGCGATTCTCCTCCATCTTTTAGCTATAAAACTTGTTGGAGACTTCATATCTCTCAACTCGGGTATTTGCTTGAAATATTAACTTCAAATCTTGGAACATCTCATATGCTCCATGACGTTCAAAACGTCTTTGAAGTCCCGATTCTAAGCCATTAAGCATGGTGCACTAAACTATCAAGTAGTCATCATATTGAGCTAGCCAAACATTCATAACGTCTGCATCTGCTCCTGCAAAAGGTCCGTCACCTAGCGGTGCATCAAGGACATAATTCTTCTGTGCAGCAATGAGGATAAACCTCAGATCACGGATCCAATCCGCATCATTGCTACTAACATCTTTCAACACAATTTTCTCTAGGAACATATCAAAATAAACACAGGGAAGCAACAACGCGAGCTATTGATCTACAACATAATTTGCAAAAAACTACTAGGACTAAGTTCATGATAAATTTAAGTTCAATTAATCATATTACTTAAGAACTCCCACTTAGATAGACATCCCTCTAATCCTCTAAGTGATCATGTGATCCAAATCAACTAAACCATGTCCGATCATCACGTGAGATGGAGTAGTTTCAATGGTGAACATCACTATGTTGATCATATCTACTATATGATTCACGCTTGACCTTTCGGTCTCCGTGTTCTGAGGCCATATCTGTATATGCTTGGCTCGTCAAGTATAACCTGAGTATTCCGCGTGTGCAACTGTTTTGCACCTGTTGTATTTGAACGTAGAGCCTATCACACCCGATCATCACGTGGTGTCTCAGCACGAAGAACTTTCGCAACGGTGCATACTCAGGTAGAACACTTCTTGATAATTAGTGAGAGATCATCTTAAAATGCTACCGTCAATCAAAGCAAGATAAGATGCATAAAAGATAAACATCACATGCAATCAATATAAGTGATATGATATGGCCATCATCATCTTGTGCTTGTGATCTCCATCTTCGAAGCACCGTCATGATCACCATCGTCACCGGCGCGACACCTTGATCTCCATCGTAGCATCGTTGTCGTCTCGCCAATCTTATGCTTCCACGACTATCGCTACTACTTAGTGATAAAGTAAAGCATTACAGCGCGATTGCATCGCATACAATAAAGCGACAACCATATGGCTCCTGCCAGTTGCCGATAACTCGGTTACCAAACATGATCATCTCATACAATAAAATTTAGCATCATGTCTTGACCATATCACATCACAATATGCCCTGCAAAAACAAGTTAGACGTCCTCTACTTTGTTGTTGCAAGTTTTACGTGGCTGCTACGGGCTTAAGCAAGAACCAATCTTACCTACGCATCAAAACCACAACGATAGTTTGTCAAGTTGGTGTTGTTTTAACCTTCGCAAGGACCGGGCGTAGCCACACTCGGTTCAACTAAAGTTGGAGAAACTGTCGCCCGCAAGCCACCTATGTGCAAAGCACGTCGGGAGAACCGGTCTCGCGTAAGCGTACGCGTAATGTCGGTCCGGGCCGCTTCGTCCAACAATACCGCCGAACCAAAGTATGACATGCTGGTAAGCAGTATGACTTATATCGCCCACAACTCACTTGTGTTCTACTCGTGCAAATAACATCAACATATAAAACCTAGGCTCGGATGCCACTATTGGGGAACGTAGTAATTTCAAAAAATTTCCTACGCACACGCAAGATCATGGTGATGCATAGCAATGAGAGGGGAGAGTGTGATCTACGTACCCTTGTAGATCGACAACGGAAGCGTTTGGTTGATGTAGTCGTACGTCTCCACGGCCCGACCGATCAAGCACCGAAACTACGGCACCTCCGAGTTCTAGCACACGTTCAGCTCGATGACGATCCCCGGACTCCGATCCAGCAAAGTGTCGGGGAAGAGTTCCGTCAGCACGACGGCGTGGTGACGATCTTGATGCACTACCGTCGCAGGGCTTCGCCTAAGCACCGCTACAATATTATCGAGGACTATGGTGGAAGGGGGCACCGCACACGGGTAAGAATATGATCACGTGGATCAACTTGTGTGTCAAGGGGTGCCCCCTGCCCCCGTATATAAAGGATCAAGGGGAGGAGGCCGGCTGGCCCTCTATGGCGCGCCAAGGAGGAGTTCTCCTCCTAGTAGGAGTAGGACTCCTACTAGGAGGGGGAAAGAAGTGGGGAGGGAGAGGGAAAGGGGGGCGCCGCCCCCCCTCTCCTAGTCCAATTCGGACCACGGGGGAGGAGGCGCGCGGCCCACCTTTGGCTGCTCCTCTCGCTCTCCACTAAGGCCCATATGGCCCATTACTTCTCCCGGGGGGGGGGGGGGGGGGGGGTTCCGGTAACCCTCCAGCTCTCCGGTTTCCTCCGAAATCACCTGGAACACTTCCGGTGTCTGAATATAGCCGTCCAATATATTAATCTTTATGTCTCGACCATTTCGAGACTCCTCGTTATGTCTGTGATCACATCCGGGACTCTGAACTAACTTCGGTACATCAAAACTCATAAACTCATAATATAACTGCCATCGAAACCTTAAGCGTGCGGACCCTACGGGTTCGAGAACAATGTAGACATGACCGAGACACGTCTCCGGTCAATAACCAATAGCAGAACCTGGATGCTCATATTGGCTCCTACATATTCTACGAAGATCTTTATCGGTCAGACCACATAACAACATACGTTGTTCCCTTTGTCATCGGTATGTTACTTGCCCGAGATTCGATCGTCGGTATCTCAATACCTAGTTCAATCTCGTTAAAGGCAAGTCTCTTTACTCGTTTCGTAATACATCATCTCGCAACTAACTCATTAGTTGCAATGCTTGCAAGGCTTATGTGATGTGCATTACCGAGAGGGCCCAGAGATACCTCTCCGACAATCGGAGTGACAAATCCTAATCTCGAAATACGCCAACCCAACATGTACCTTTGGAGACACCTGTAGAGCACCTTTATAATCACCCATTTACGTTGTGACGTTTGGTAGCACACAAAGTGTTCCTCCGGCAAACGGGAGTTGCATAATCTCATAGTCATAGGAACATGTATAAGTCATGAAGAAAGCAATAGCAACATACTAAACGATCGGGTGCTAAGCTAATGGAATGGGTCATGTCAATCACATCATTCTCCTAATGATGTGATCCCGTTAATCAAATAACAACTCTTTTGTTTATGGTTAGGAAACATAACCATCTTCGATTAACGAGCTAGTCAAGTAGAGGCATACTAGTGACACTCTATTTGTCTATGTATTCACACATGTATTATGTTTCCGGTTAATACAATTCTAGCATGAATAATAAACATTTATCATGATATGAGGAAATAAATAATAACTTTATTATTGCCTCTAGGGCATATTTCCTTGATAGGTGGGCTGGGGCGCCTCCCCACCAAGGCCCATGCGCCTAGAGAGAAGAGGGGCAAACCCTAAGGGTAGATGGGCCCTAAGGCCCATGCCTGGTGCGCCTCCCTCTCCCCCCCACTTGGCCGCCACCCCAGATGGGAATTAGGGCTGCCGCCACCCCTAGGGTGGAAACCCTAGGTGGGGGCGCAGCCCTCCCTCTCCCCCTATATATAGTGGAGGTAAAGCGGCATCCCAACACATGAAGTTCCTCCCCTGTTGGCGCACCCTACGCCTCTCCCTCCTCGTCTCTCGTAGTGCTTGGCGAAGCCCTGCTGGAGTCCCGCGCTCCTCCACCACCACCATGCCGTCGTGCTGCTGCTGGATGGAGTCTTCCCCAACCTCTCCTTCTCCCCTTGCTGGATCAAGGCGTAGGAGACGTCATCGGGCTGTACGTGTGTTGAACGCGGATGTGTCGTCCGTTCGGCACTAGGATCATCGGTGATTTGGATCACAACGAGTACGACTCCATCAACCCCGTTCAGTTGAACGCTTCCGCTTAGCGATCTACAAGGGTTTGTAGATGCTCTCTCCTTCCCCTCGTTGCTAGATTACTCCATAGATTGATCTTGGTGATGAGTAGAAAATTTTAAAATTCTGCTACGTTCCCCAACATTGAGGTGGGAGGAGCTCCGGGGGGCCCACGAGGTAGGGGGCGTGCCCCCCACCCTCGTGGACAGGTGGTGGGCCCCCTGGTATTCATCTTTTGCAAGGATTTTTTTATTATTTCCGAATAGATGTTCCGTGAAGTTTCAGGTCATTCCGAGAACTTTTGTTTCTGCACATAAATAACACCATAGCAATTCTGTTGAAAACAGCGTCAGTCCGGGTTAGTTCCATTCAAATCATGCAAGTTAGAGTCCAAAATAAGGGCAAAAGTGTTTGGAAAAGTAGATACGACGGAGACGTATCAAGGAGCAGAAGGAAATGATAAGCAGTTTTCAGCAAGGTATTCTCTCCAATTACTGAAATAATAGGTAACAGATAGTTTTGTGATAAGATAATTAGTAACGAGCAACAAGTAACAAAAGTAAATAAAGTGCAGCAAGGTGGCCCAATCCTTTTTGTAGCAAAGGACAAGCCTGGACAAACTCTTATACGATGTAAAGCGCTCCCGAGGACACATGGGGATTATCGTCAAGCTAGTTTTCATCACATTCATATGATTCACGTTCGGTACTTTGATAATTTAATATGTGGGTGGACCGGTGCTTGGGTACTGCCCTTACTTGGACAAGCATCCCACTTATAATTAACCTCTATTGCAAGCATCCGCAACTACAACAAAAGTATTATGGTAAACCTAACCATAGCATGAAACATATGGATCCAAATCAGCCCCTTACGAAGCAACGCATAAACTAGGGTTTAAACTTCTGTCACTCTAGCAACCCATCATCTACTTATTACTTCCCAATGCCTTCCTCTAGGCCCAAATAATGGTGAAGTATCATGTAGTCGACGTTCACATAACACCACTAGAGGAGAGACAACATGCATCTCATCAAAATATCGAACGAATACCAAATTCACATGACTACTAATAGCAAGACTTCTCCCATGTCCTCAGGAACAAACGTAACTACTCACAAAGCATATTCATGTTCATAATCAGAGGGGTATTAATATGCATATAGGATCTGAACATATGATCTTCCACCAAATAAACCAACTAGCATCAACTACAAGGAGTAATTAACACTACTAGCAACCCACATGTACCAATCCCAGACTTGGAGACAAGAATTAGATACAAGAGATGAACTAGGGTTTTGAGAGGAGATGGTGCTGGTGAAGATGTTGATGGAGATTGACCCCCCTCCCGATGAGAGGATCGTTGGTGATGACGATGGCGATGATTTCCCCCTCCCGGAGGGAAGTTTCCCCGGCAGAACAGCTCCGCCAGAGCCCTAGATTGGTTTTGCCAAGGTTCCGCCTCGTGGCGGCGGAGTCTCGTCCGGAAAAATGTCTTATGATTTTGTCCTCATCGAAAGACTCCATATAGCAGAAGATGGGCATCGGAGGGCCACCAGGGGGCCCACGAGGTAGGGGGCGCGCCCAGGGGGTAGGGCGCGCCCCCACCCTCGTGGGCAGGGTGTGGCCCCCTGGTGAACTTCTTGCGCTCAGTATTTTTTATATATTCTGAAAATGACTTCCGTGAAGTTTCAGGACTTTTGGAGCTGTGAGGAATAGGTCTCTAATATTTGCTCCTTTTCCAGCCCAGAATCCCAGCTGTCGGCTTTCTCCCTCTTTATGTAAACCTTGTAAAATAAGAGAGAATAGGCATAAGTATTGTGCCATAATGTGTAATAACAACCCATAATGCAATAAATATCGATATAAAAGCATGATGCAAGATGGACGTATCAACTCCCCCAAGCTTAGACCTCGCTAGTCCTCAAGTGAAAGCCGAAATCGAAAAATATGTCCACATGTTTAGAGATAGAGGTGTCGATAAAAAATAAAATACGAACATGAGGGCATCATGATCATTCTTAGAACAACAACTTATGTAATTCTTGTCATATGATCTCTTATGCTAGAGTAATAATTCAATCACAATTTCAAGTATGAATCATAAACTTCATTGAAAACTAACAAACTATAATCTCAGTCATTGGAGCAATTGCAATTTATCATAACATAGGAAAGAATCAATATAAGAGCCTTTCAGCAAGTCCACATACTCAACTATCATATAGTCTTTCACAATTGTTGACACTCACGCAATACTTATGGGTATGGAGTTTTAATCGGACACAGAGAAAGATAGGGGCTTATAGTTTTGCCTCCCAACATTTTACCTCAAGGGTAATGTCAATAATAGTTCATGAAAACTCACATCCAATTAGCCATATGTACCAGGATCTTTCCTACATATTGTGCTTTCCAAAAGATAAAATGTAAAAAGGAAGGGTGAAGATCACCATGACTCTTATGTAAGGTAAGAGATAAAAGTAAAAGATAGGCCCTTCGCAGAGGGAAGCAGAGGTTGTCATGCGCTTTTATGGTTGGATGCACAAAATCTTAATGCGAAAGAACGTCACTTTATATTGCCACTTGTGATATGGACCTTTATTATGCAGTCTGTCGCTTTTATTTCTTCCATATCACATGATCGTATAAAGCTTATTTTCTCCCATAGTAATAAGTCATGCATATTTAAAGAGCAATTTTTATTGCTTGCACCTATGACAACTTACTTGGGGGATCTTACTTAATCCATAGGTAGGTATGGTGGACTCTCATGGGAAAGCTGGTTTAAGGGTGTTTGGAAGCACAAGTAGTATCTCTACTTGGTGCAAAGAATTTGGCTAGCATAAGGGGGAAAGGCAAGCTCAACCATGTTGGATGATCCATGACAATATAATTTATCTCAGATGTAAGGAAACATAACCCATTACGTTGTCTTCCTTGTCCAACGTCAACTCTTTAGCATGTCATATTGTAATGAGTGCTCACAATCATAAAAGATGTCCAAGATAGTGTATCTATATGTGAAGACCTCTCTTTCTTTATTACTTCCTATTAATTGCAACGATGACCAAATTATGTTTGTCAACTCTCAACAACTTTTATTCATCATACTCTTTATATGTGAGCTCATTACTCTCCATAAGATCCATATGATCTCTTTGTTTCTTTTTATTCTTTGTCTTTTCTTTTATTCACTTAAGATCATGGCAAAATAATCAAGCCCTTGACTCAACACCAATCTTTATTATATATAGCTCACGGACTCGATTACATAGAAGGATCATAAAGCAAAACTCACAACTAGATCATACTAAAAAGCTTTTATTCTACTAGCTCAAGATATTATCAAAAGGATCAAACTAAGAAAAACGGTAAAGATAGAAGTGATGGTGATACGATACCGGGGCACTTCCCCAAGCTTGGCAGTTGCCAAGGGGAGTGCCCATACCCATGTGATTATGTCTCCTTTGTTGGTGAAGAAGTTGATGGTTTTGTTGATGGCGTAGGCTTGTCGTCCTTCTTCCAAGGCATAGGCTCACCATCATAGAAGGATGATCGAGTCTCCTGAAACCTCAAATCTGCAGCCAAACTCAACCTCTTGAATCTATATTCATACTCACAGTTTTGATTTTGTAGGTCATAGATCTGGGCTTGGAGGTGCTCGATTTTCTCATGAAGCTTGAAGATGGCCTCCCCAATGTCCTTGACGTCCAGCTTGTGGTTGTTGGTGAACTCTGTGATCATAATGTGATTGGAATCGAGTCCACGCTCCACCATCTCCTGACACTTGAAAACTTCTTGCTCCAATGCCTCGAGCCTTGCCTCCGTGCTTCCGGTCTTCCGTGGTCCCTCAACATCGCGGATGTGCAACAACGCCTCACGCATCTCAATGGTTTGAGGGTGTTGCAGCACTTCCGCGAGGTAGGGGTTGATGACCTTGTCGAATAACTGGTCCTTGGGGCACTTGAAGACGACATGATGACCTAGATCTGTCAAAAAAAAACAGCTCGAAACAAAGACAGGAGATTTTTGCGTGATACGGTGGTCAAAACCTTCGGGAGGTTATATAATGAATTTTTACTGACCAAAATACGTGTCGTGTAAGAAAACGGAGTCCGGAGAGCACACGAGGTGCCCACGAGGTAGGGGGGCACGCCCAGGGGGGTAGGGCGCGCCCTCCACCCTCGTGGAGGCCTCGTGTCCTTCCCGGACTGCTTCTTATTTTTCTATTTTTCTAAATATTCCAAAACGGAGAAATATTGCCATTAGAACTGTTTTGGAGTCGGTTTACTTACCGTACCACATACCTCTTACTTTTCGGAGTCTGAAACGTTCCGGAAAGAGTCCCTTATGTATTCCTCCGGGGTTACGGTTTCAATAACATTGGTTTCAACATTTATAGGATTACCTGAGATATAATGTTTAATTCTTTGACTGTTCACCACCTTCGGATTTGTGCCTTCGAAGTTGTTGATTTCTATGGCACCGGAACGATAGACCTCCTCGATAATGTAAGGACCTTCCCGTTTAGAGAGAAGTTTTCCTGCAAAAAATCCTAAACGAGAGTTGTATAGCAATACATAGTCACCTACATTAAACTCATGCCATCTTTTAACTTTTTCTTTAAATAATTTGGCATTCTCATAGGCTTGGGTTCTCCATTCATCAAGTGAGCTAATGTCAAATAACCTCTTCTCACCCGCAAGTTTGAAATCATAATTGAGCTCTTTAATAGCCCAATAATCCTTATGTTCTAGTTCGAGAGGTAAGTGACATGCTTTTCCATAAACCATTTTATACGGAGACATACCCATAGGATTTTTATATGCAGTTCTATAGGCCCATAATGCATCATCAAGTTTCTTGGACAAATTTTTTCTAGATCTATTGACAGTCTTCTGCAGAATTAATTTGAGTTCTCTATTGCTCAATTCTACTTGACCACTAGATTGAGGGTGATAAGGAGATGCAATTCTATGATTACAATCATATTGAGCAAGCATTTTACGGAAAGCACCATGAATAAAATGTGAACCACCATCAGTCATTAAATATCTAGGGACTCCAAACCTTGGAAAATTAACTTCTTTAAGCATCTTAATAGAGGTGTTATGATCAACACTACTAGTTGGAATAGCTTCTACCCACTTAGTAACGTAATCAACAGCAACTAAAATATGTGTATAACCATTAGAGGCAGGAAAAGGTCCCATATAATCAAAGCCCCAAACATCAAATGGTTCAATAACAAGTGAATAGTACATAGGCATTTCTTGACGTCTACTAATATTACCAATTCTTTGACATTCATCACAAGATACAACAAACTTACGGGCATCCTTGAAGAGAGTAGGCCAATAAAAACCGGATTGCAATACCTTATGTGCAGTTCTATCTCCAGCATGGTGTCCTCCATAAGCCTCGGAGTGACACTTGCGTAGGATCTGTTCCTGTTCATGCTCATGTACACAACGTCTAATAAAACCATCTACTCCTTCTTTATAAAGATGTGGGTCATCCCAAAAGTAATGTCTCAAATCATAGAAGAACTTTTTATTTTGTTGGTATGTGAAACTAGGTGGTATAAATTTAGCAACAATGTAATTAGCATAATCAGCATACCATGGAACAGTATGAGAAGCATTTATGACATTTAATTGTTCATCAGGAAATCTATCATCAATAGGTAGTGGGTCATTAAGAACATTTTCTAACCTAGACAAGTTGTCTGCAACGGGGTTCTCAGCTCCTTTTCTATCAACAATATGCAAATCAAATTCTTGTAGCAAGAGAACCCATCTAATAAGTCTAGGTTTAGCATCTTTCTTTTCCATAAGATATTTAATAGCAGCATGATCAATGTGAATAGTTACTTTAGAATCAACAATATAAGGTCTGAACTTATCACAAGCAAATACAACTGCTAAGAATTCTTTTTCAGTAGTAGCATAATTTCTCTGAGCATTGTCTAGAGTTTTACTAGCATATTGAATAACATTTAATTTCTTATCAACTCTTTACCCTAGAACAACACCTACAGCATAATCACTAGCATCACACATAATTTCAAAGGGTAAATTCCAATTAGGTGGATGAACAATCGGTGCAGAGATCAATGCTTTCTTAAGTATTTCAAATGCTTCTACACAATCATCATCAAAAACAAATGGTATGTCTTTTTGTAATAAATTAGTCAGAGGCCGAGAAATTTCTGAGAAGCCCTTAATGAACCTCCTATAAAAACCGGCATGACCAAGGAAACTTCTTATACCTTTGATGTCCTTGGGACATGGCATCTTTTCAATAGCATCAACCTTGCTTTATCAACCTCAATAACTCTTTCAGAAACTTTATGCCCCAAGACAATACCTTCATTAACCATAAAGTGGCACTTTTCCCAATTCAAGACAAGAATAGTTTCTTCACATCTCTGCAAAACTCGGTCAAGGTTAATTTGTGAAATAGTATCTCTATTGGCAAGTTTAATTGTGACATCAATATCTTCTATCTCAGCAGGTGCAATATCATGCATAATTTCTTTGTATAAGTCATGAGGTATAACACTAGCACTGGCACCCATATCATATAAGCCATGATAACAATGATCTCCTATTTTAATAGAAATAACAGGCATGCCTACCAAAGATCTAGGTTTATCTTTAGCACAAGGTTTAGCAATTCTAGCAGTCTCATCACGGAAATGAATAACATGCCCATCAATATTATCAGACAAGAGATCTTTAACAATAGCAATATTAGGTTCAACTTTAATTTGCTCAGGAGGTGTATAGGTTCTAATATTACTTTTACGAACTACAGTTGAAGCTTTAGAATGATATTTTATCCTAACAGGAAAAGGTGGTTTCTCAACATAAGTAGTAGGAACAATAGGATCATTATAAGTGATAGTCTTTTCTTCAACTTTAATAGGTGAAGCTACTTTTACTTCTATGGGAGGATGATATTTAAACCACTTTTCCTTAGGGAGATCGATATGAGCAGCAAAAGATTCACAGAAAGAGGCTACTATCTCAGAGTCAAGTCCATATTTAGTGCTAAATTTACGGAAAACATCGGTATCCATAAAAGATTTAACACAATCAAACTTAGGTGTCATACCTAAATCCTTACCTTCGTTGAGGTCCCAATCTTCAGAGTTGCGTTTAATTCTTTCCAATAAATCCCATTTGAATTCAATAGTCTTCATCATAAAAGAGCCAGCACAAGAAGTATTGAGCATGGTGCGATTGTTATGAGAAAGCCGAGCATATAAATTTTGAATAATCATTTCTCTTGAGAGCTCATGATTGGGGCATGAATATAACATTGATTTAAGCCTCCCCAAAGCTTGAGCGATGCTTTCTCTTTCGCGAAGCCAGAAATTATATATATAATTGCGATCACGATGAACAAGATGCATAGGATAAAACTTCTGATGAAATTCCAATTTCAATTGTTTGTAGTTCCATGACCCCGTTACATCACATAGCCTATACCATGTCAATGCATCTCCCTTCAAAGATAAAGGAAGACCTTCTTATTAATAACATCTCCGGGTACACCTGCAAGCTTAAATAATCCACAAACTTCATCCACATATATTAGGTGCTCATCGGGATGATTTGTTCCATCTCCTGCAAAAGGATTAGCTAGCAGTTTTTCTAACATACCCGAAGGAATTTCAAAGCAGACATTTTCATTTTCATTTTCAGTAGGTGCAGTAGGTTGAGGAGCAACTCTTTGCTCTACTGGTCGGGGTGAAGATACCCCGAACAAGCCCCTCAGAGGATTACTTTCCATAGTAGCAAGTGATAGTAAATTTCAGCACACTATATACATTTTTCCTTACCAAATTCCACCTACCAAAGGCGCTTCACTCCCCGGCAACGGCGCCAGAGTCTTGATGACCCACAAGTATAGGGGATCTATCGTAGTACTTTCGATAAGTAAGAGTGTCGAACCCAACGCGGAGCAGAAGGAAATGATAAGCGGTTTTCAGCAAGGTATTCTCTGCAAGCACTGAAATAATAGGTAGCAGATAGTTTTCTGATAAGATAATTGGTAACGAGCAACAAGTAACAAAAGTAAATAAAGTGCAGCAAGGTGGCCCAATCCTTTTTGTAGCAAAGGACAAGCCTGGACAAACTCTTATACAATGTAAAGCGCTCCCGAGGACACATGGGGATTATCATCAAGCTAGTTTTCATCACATTCATATGATTCACGTTCGGTACTTTGATAATTTGATATGTGGGTGGACCGGTGCTTGGGTACTGCCCTTACTTGGACAAGCATCCCACTTATGATTAACATCTATTGCAAGCATCCGCAACTACAACAAAAGTATTATGGTAAACCTAACCATAGCATGAAACATATGGATCCAAATCAGCCCCTTACGAAGCAACGCATAAACTAGGTTTTAAACTTCTGTCACTCTAACAACCCATCATCTACTTATTACTTCCCAATGCCTTCCTCTAGGCCCAAATAATGGTGAAGTATCATGTAGTCGACGTTCACATAACACCACTAGAGGAGAGACAACATACATCTCATCAAAATATCGAACGAATACCAAATTCACATGACTACTAATAGCAAGACTTCTCCCATGTCCTCAGGAACAAACGTAACTACTCACAAAGCATATTCATGTTCATAATCAGAGGGGTATTAATATGCATATAGGATCTGAAATATGGTCTTCCACCAAATAAACCAACTAGCATCAACTACAAGGAGTAATTAACACTACTAGCAACCCACATGTACCAATCCCAGACTTGGAGACAAGAATTAGATACAAGAGATGAACTAGGGTTTTGAGAGGAGATGGTGCTGGTGAAGATGTTGATGGAGATTGACCCCCCTCCCGATGAGAGGATCATTGGTGATGACGATGGCGATGATTTCCCCCTCCCGGAGGGAAGTTTCCCCGGCAGAACAGCTCCGCCAGAGCCCTAGATTGGTTTTGCCAAGGTTCCGCCTCATGGCGGTGGAGTCTCGTCCGAAAAAATGTCTTATGATTTTTTCCTCATCGAAAGACTCCATATAGCAGAAGATGGGCATCGGAGGGCCACCAGGGGGCCCACGAGGTAGGGGGCGCGCCCAAGGGGTAGGGCGCGCCCCCACCCTCGTGGGCAGGGTGTGGCCCCCTGGTGAACTTCTTGCGCTCAGTATTTTTTATATATTCTGAAAATGACTTCCATGAAGTTTCAGGACTTTTGGAGCTGTGAGGAATAGGTCTCTAATATTTGCTCCTTTTCCAGCCTAGAATCCCAGCTGTCGGCTTTCTCCCTCTTTATGTAAACCTTGTAAAATAAGAGAGAATAGGCATAAGTATTGTGACATAATGTGTAATAACAACCCATAATGCAATAAATATCGATGTAAAAGCATGATGCAAGATGGACGTATCAACTTCCCCAAGCTTAGACCTCGCTTGTCCTCAAGTGAAAGCCGAAATCGAAAAATATGTCCACATGTTTAGAGATAGAGGTGTCGATAAAAAATAAAATACGAACATGAGGGCATCATGATCATTCTTAGAACAACAACTTATGTAATTCTTGTCATATGATCTCTTATGCTAGAGTAATAATTCAATCACAATTTCAAGTATGAATCATAAACTTCATTGAAAACTAACAAACTATAATCCCAGTCATTGGAGCAATTGCAATTTATCATAACATAGGAAAGAATCAATATAAGAGCCTTTCAGCAAGTCCACATACTCAACTATCATATAGTCTTTCACAATTGCTGACACTCACGCAATACTTATGGGTATGGAGTTTTAATCGGACACAGAGAAAGATAGGGGCTTATAGTTTTGCCTCCCAACATTTTACCTCAAGGGTAATGTCAATAATAGTTCATGAAAACTCACATCCAATTAGCCATATATACCAGGATCTTTCCAACATATTGTGCTTACCAAAAGATAAAATATAAAAAGGAAGGGTGAAGATCACCATGACTCTTATGTAAGGTAAGAGATAAAAGTAAAAGATAGGCCCTTCGCAGAGGGAAGCAGAGGTTGTCATGCGCTTTTATGGTTGGATGCACAAAATCTTAATGCGAAAGAACGTCACTTTATATTGCCACTTGTGATATGGACCTTTATTATGCAGTCTATCGCTTTTATTTCTTCCATATCACATGATCGTATAAAGCTTATTTTCTCCCATGGTAATAAGTCATGCATATTTAAAGAGCAATTTTTATTGCTTGCACCGATGACAACTTACTTGGGGGATCTTACTCAATCCATAGGTAGGTATGGTGGACTCTCATGGGAAAACTGGTTTAAGGGTGTTTGGAAGCACAAGTAGTATCTCTACTTGGTGCAAAGAATTTGGCTAGCATGAGGGGGAAAGGCAAGCTCAACCATGTTGGATGATCCATGACAATATAATTTATCTCAGATGTAAGGAAACATAACCCATTACGTTGTCTTCCTTGTCCAACGTCAACTCTTTAGCATGTCATATTGTAATGAGTGCTCACAATCATAAAAGATGTCCAAGATAGTGTATCTATATGTGAAGACCTCTCTTTCTTTATTACTTCCTATTAATTGCAACGATGACCAAATTATGTTTGTCAACTCTCAACAACTTTTATTCATCATACTCTTTATATGTGAGCTCATTACTCTCCATAAGATCCATATGATCTCTTTGTTTCTTTTTATTCTTTGTCTTTTCTTTTATTCACTTAAGATCATGGCAAAATAATCAAGCCCTTGACTCAACACCAATCTTTATTATATATAGCTCACGGACTCGACTACATAGAAGGATCATAAAGCAAAACTCACAACTAGATCATACTAAAAAGCTTTTATTCTACTAGCTCAAGATATTATCAAAAGGATCAAACTAAGAAAAACGGTAAAGATAGAAGTGATGGTGATACGATATCGGGGCACTCCCCCAAGCTTGGCAGTTGCCAAGGGGAGTGCCCATACCCATGTGATTATGTCTCCTTTGTTGGTGAAGAAGTTGATGGTTTTGTTGATGGCGTAGGCTTGTCGTCCTTCTTCCAAGGCATAGGCTCACCATCATAGAAGGATGATCGAGTCTCCTGAAACCTCAAATCTGCAGCCAAACTCAACCTCTTGAATCTATATTCATACTCACAGTTTTGATTTTGTAGGTCATAGATCTGGGCTTGGAGGTGCTCGATTTTCTCATGAAGCTTGAAGATGGCCTCCCCAATGTCCTTGACGTCCAGCTTGTGGTTGTTGGTGAACTCTGTGATCATAATGTGATTGGAATCGAGTCCACGCTCCACCATCTCCTGACACTTGAAAACTTCTTGCGCCAATGCCTCGAGCCTTGCCTTCGTGCTTCCGGTCTTCCGTGGTCCCTCAACATCGCGGATGTGCAACAACAACTCACGCATCTCAATGGTTTGAGGGTGTTGCAGCACTTCCGCGAGGTAGGGGTTGATGACCTTGTCGAATAACTGGTCCTTGGGGCACTTGAAGACGACATGACGACCTAGATCTGTCAAAAAAAACAGCTCGAAACAAAGACAGGAGATTTTTGCGTGATACGGTGGTCAAAACCTTCGGGAGGTTATATAATGAATTTTTACCGACCAAAATACGTGTCGTGTAAGAAAACGGAGTCCGGAGAGCACACGAGGTGCCCACGAGGTAGGGGGCACGCCCAGGGGGGTAGGGCGCGCCCTCCACCATTGTGGAGGCCTCGTGTCCTTCCCGGACTGCTTCTTATTTTTCTATTTTTCTAAATATTCCAAAACTCTTATATGATGTAAAGCCCTCCCGAGGACACATGTGGATTATCGTCAAGCTAGTTTTCATCACGTTCATATGATTCGCGTTCGGTACTTTGATAATTTGGTATGTGGGTGGACCGGTGCTTGGGTACTGCCCTTACTTGGACAAGCATCCCACTTATGATTAACCTCTATTGCAAGCATCCGCAACTACAACAAAAGTATTAAGGTAAACCTAACCATAGCATGAAACATATGGATCCAAATCAGCCCCTTACGAAGCAACACATAAACTAGGGTTTAAGCTTCTGTCACTCTAGCAACCCATCATCTACTTATTACTTCCCAATGCCTTCCTCTAGGCCCAAATAATGGTGAAGTGTCATGTAGTCGACGTTCACATAACACCACTAGAGGAGAGACAACATACATCTCATCAAAATATCGAACGAATACCAAATTCACATGACTACTAATAGCAAGACTTCTCCCATGTCCTCAGGAACAAACGTAACTACTCACAAAGCATATTCATGTTCATAATCAGAGGGGTATTAATATGCATATAGGATCTGAAATATGGTCTTCCACCAAATAAACCAACTAGCATCAACTACAAGGAGTAATTAACACTACTAGCAACCCACATGTACCAATCCCAGACTTGGAGACAAGAATTAGATCCAAGAGATGAACTAGGGTTTTGAGAGGAGATGGTGCTGGTGAAGATGTTGATGGAGATTGACCCCCCTCCCGATGAGAGGATCGTTGGTGATGACGATGGCGATGATTTCCCCCTCCCGGAGGGAAGTTTCCCCGGCAGAACAGCTCCGCCAGAGCCCTAGATTGGTTCCACCAAGGTTCCGCCTCGTGGCGGCGGCGTCTCGTCCGGAAAGATGGCTTATAATTTTTTCCTCATCGAAAGGCTCCATATAGCAGAAGATGGGCATCAGAGGGCCACCAGGGGGGCCACGAGGTAGGGGGCGCGCCCAGGTGGTAGGGCGCGCCCCCACCCTCGTGGGCAGGGTGTGGCCCCCTGGTGAACTTCTTGCGCTCAGTATTTTTTATATATTCTGAAAATGACTTCCGTGAAGTTTCAGGACTTTTGGAGCTGTGCAGAATAGGTCTCTGATATTTGCTCCTTTTCCTGCCCAGAATCCCAGCTGCCGGCATTCTCCCTCTTTATGTAAACCTTGTAAAATAAGAGAGAATTGGCATAAGTATTGTGACATAATGTGTAATAACATCCCATAATGCAATAAATATCGATATAAAAGCATGATGCAAAATGGACGTATCAAAGACAAAGGCCACTGCTGGACGAGGCTCTCGACCAAGTCCTCACAAGAAGTAGGTCGCCTTTCAAGTACCGTCCGAAGATGACGAAGCTGATGATGAAGAACTCACCGAAATCATCAGAGATAGGCAACACAGGGCCGCTAGAGCCAAAGGCAGCAATGTGTCATTGATGCTGGATCCGAAGTTGATCCTAGACTTAATTGACTTATGGCACAAGGACCCCAACACACCTCTGCCTGAGCTGAACCTCACTCCTGGTCAAAGTCATATGCTGACTCACTTCATTGATGAAGAAAAATGGAAATTTGAACAGGGAAGGAGGGTGAAGAAAGCACAGTGCAAGAAAGAGCACTTTCCGAAGCAAAACGTTATGAAGCTTTCACCTGAAGAACTTGTTGCTCTTCAATCTGAAATCAAGAAACTGAGTGATGAATTTGATCGCTACTATGCTGACTGGCTTGGAGCCAAAGTCAGATTTGTAAAGATAACTGAACAGTTCACTTCCAATGTTGCAGCCCCAACGCAACAAGAAAATGCTCAAGCTAAAGCATCTACTCAGCCTACTGAAGAAAATGTCAGCACCGCTGATGATACTCACGCTACTGAAGAACATGGTAGTACCAGGGCTGATGACTGCATTCCGGCCGCTGAAGAAATTGCCAGGGCAACCACTAGTGTTGCGCCTGAAGAAAATGAAGAAGTCAGGGCAACTGCATCAATTGTGCCTGAAGATCTTGAACCAAATTCCTTTGCTCCTCCTGCGCCTACACCAACTCCGATCCTTCCATCTGCATCAGATGTGAAGAAGACCAAGGCTGCAGAGCATGCAGCTGTGAAGAAAAGGAAGGCATCAACTGCATTAGATTCTTCAGCTCCGAAGAAGATGAAGCCGCTGACCAGCTCGTTTGAAAATCCAATTGATGTTGTTCCTGTCTCATCCATGCCATCAAAGGACCTTGTACCTTTTGATGAAGAATACGTGATCCCAAGCGGATCTAATGAAGACATTCCTTCTGCTGCTTCTTCAGAGAAGTTGGATAAAGAAATTGAAGTGAATGCAATCCCTTCAACCCCAATAGTCTCATCGCACATGCCTCAGTTTACTGCTGAAGAGGCCGGCATTGAAGAAATGAATGAAGAAGAAGATGTGGACATTGGATGCACAACTCTAGTGTTGAACAATGACTTTTGGGAAAGTCAGCACCCCAATTCTCCTCGGTTCACACCCCTTGAACAAATTCCTCAGTCCCCTATAACCACTGAAGTTTAAATGGGATCTTAAGAACCTCATGCCACACCGTATGTCCATGAAGAGATTCCAGCCACTAGTGCTGAAGAAAATGTAAATGAAGAATTGAAGTCCCAGGCTACCACTGAAGAAGAACCTGAAATTCCTTAGCCTGCGGAACCTGAGATCGAGATCCCTGAGGTTGTGATGCAATTGACCAATACCCCTCAACCCAAGCCAAAGGATCCCTTCTCGAAGAAGCGGAAATTCAAGGCTGATGACTTCTTCGGTGAGCATGTATTCTTCATGGACTACAATCCTTATGACTTTGCTCATCTTAGGAGGAAGCGCTTCTGGACTACCAGCCAGGCCAATTTCTATTCTTCACTGCTCTTCAACAAGGATAAAGTCTCCTACCACGAGCATATTCCTCACGTGGACATGGAATCACTGCCTTGCTTCTCTCCTGTCCTCAGTGTTCTTCATGACGCAGGCCTCCTCAACTTTTGCTCTGACATTGTTGATTGGAATGAAGAGCTTATTCTTCAGTTCTACACTACACTGCACATCACAGGTGATGCTGATGATATCAACACTTGGGTATTGAACTGGATGACCGATAACACTCATTATAAGGCACCGGCCTCTGAATTACTTCACACCCTGCCCATCAGTCCACCCCTTGAAGGAGCTCGTTGTCTGTACCAGGAGCCTAAACTCACTGCCCATTACATGCAAGTGCTAATGAAGCCCCTGAAGCCTGGTCTAGCCCCAAGGACCAAATTCCTCGTGAAGGAATTGCTATATGTGCTCAGAACAGTCTATCGCATTCTGATGAGGACAATGAGTCCTATCAAAGACCACAACTCATTTGATGAGGAAATTGTTGGCATCATAAAGAATCTGCTATTCAGCATCATACATGGCATTCCTGTCAATTATCATGATTTCTTCATGAGGACTCTGGCCAATGTCGCACTCTCTCCGTTTGAGTTGAAGCCTTACGCTCCCTGGATTATGAAATTCCTCAGAACAAGGTCTTCACTCAACTACAAGGCTGATTTTCAGAATCACCTCAGCTACCTGCCCCCAATTGAAGTCCTCAAGCAGACATATTCCTCAGCTGATGAAAAGGGCAAGGCACCTGCTGTCATTGATGAAGGCATTCGTCCATTGGATGGTCAGTTTCGCAAAGCTGCATCTTATTCCACCAATGACGACTCTACCACTCATGATTCTGTTGCAAATGCATCCAAGCCAAATCCTCAAGCCACAGCTCCCAGGGTGAACACTGACCGTGAGCTGCTTCTTAGTCTTCACCAGAAGGTGGATCGAAACCATAAATGGGTTAAGCGTCAGTTTGGTTCTCTTCTTCAAAACATGACTGCTACACATAATGCAGTGAAGAAAAACCATTACTACCTTCATGAAGTTTTCGGTCGCACCTGGGCTATCTTATCTCATTTGTATGGTGAAGAATATCTAAAGCAAATGGGTCTCAAGGAGGACTTTGACTGGTCTGCACCTCCAGCGAAGAAATTCAAGAAGGTCAAAGTTCCTTCCTTGGTGGCCAGCTCATATTCTTCATCCCACGACACCAACGAGCATGAAGACTTGGACGACACTGCGGCAGGCCCTACAACAACAAACGACCCCAACAACGTTGGCGCTCCTATCAACTTGATATTCTTCAGGGGTGTTAGTCCTCATTTTTTCGATCCTTTTGGCCATTCGATGAAAAAGGGGGAGAAATTTGAGTTTGTCTTCAAGCGGGTCAATCTATATGGGTGTTTTTTTTCTAAGTTACAACTCTCGTTCTTTTGAAGACTTTGCTGGATCGAGTTGTAAACTTAAACTCTATGGTGGTCTGATACTTTTGCTGAGTCTTTCTGCATGCTTATTCCTCATTAATGTTAATGCACGCATGCTGAATTACATCAGTCACCATATTTCATCATGCATTTCAAATTCTTCATATTATATGTTAAATGCGTGTATGAATTACAAGATATAGGGGAGATCTCCATGATTCTACTCTTCAAAGTGTGCATTGCTTCAAAATCAAATTCCTCACTATGCACATCTTCAGGGGGAGTTCTTCTATATCTTGCAATCATATTCCTCAATTTCAGTATTTACACATCATATGTTTATCCCCGTTGAAAACTTAACCTATATTGTCATCAATCACCAAAAAGGGGGAGACTGTAAGTGCATCTAGTGCCCCTTAGTGATTTTGGTGTATTGAAGACTTATAGGTTAAGGGACTGATGCGTTTGTAAGTGTACACAGGTCTACAAGTCTATGAGGAGTTTGATATTTACAGAAAAATTCGACCCCTAAAAATGAAGTTCTTCGACTGAGGACTTTGGATTTCTGAAGACTTTGAAAGTGAAGAAATTGGTGTGATCCTGAAGACTTGGTATTCATTAGAGGAACATGAAGCATGAAGACCTTGTTTTCGTAGTTTCATTTTCTCTTTCTTGAGTCATAGGAAACATCGTACTATTAAAGGGGGTCGAGGAAATACTAAGGAAAAATTTCCAAGTGATGCTCAACTCAAATCCTATATCTACCAATCCCTTTCGAGTGAAGCCATTGGAAATCTCATACAGCTCAGTCAATTTCTTCAGTGACAGAGACGAAGTTCTTCTGGTCTTTGAGGAATTTGTTCTGGCTGAGGAGTTAGGAATTCGCCAGTGCGGATTGCCTACACAGTGAGGATCATGATAGCCTTGAGGAATTTGATACTCAAAATTCCGACCGTTGCTGTGCTATGCGCCAGCTGTCCCAAAATATCTACCCACCTAACGGTCATATCATTGAAGGGCATTTATGTCTTATCATGTCGGGCTGCTCCCTAGGCTATAAATAGCCGCCCCCCACAACCACTAGCTGGTTGGCTGCTCCGAGAGAAACTGACACTTGTCATTTGAGAGCATCCCATCCTCCGAGGACTTTGAGTGAAAATCATCAAGTGAGTAAAACCCAAACCCAAACACCTAAAAACCCAAAGTGATTGAGCATTACTGAAGAGATTGATCCTGCGTGGATTCGACGCTTGTTACCTTTGAAAACTATGCATCTTTCAGATGGTTAGGCGTCATGGTCTAGAGCATCCAAGAGGAAATTGTGGATCGCCGAGTGACCGAGTCTGTGAAGGTTTGGAAGTCACCTGAAGACTTACCACGAGTGATTGGGCGAGGTCTGTGTGACCTTAGCTCAAGGGGAATATGGTGAGGACTAAGTGTCCTGAGCTGCGTGTTCAGGACTGGGTGTCCGGGACTATGTGTCCTCAGGTTTAAATACCTAGCCGCCCTAACCAGACGTACAACTGTCACAACAGTTGGAACTGGTCTACCAAATCATTGTCTTCACCGAGCTAACTTGTTCCATTTCCTCAACCCTTCCATTTCCTCATTTCTGTGTTGTGTGCTTGTTCATATCTGTTTGAAGACTTTGACTGAAGACTTTCTCTATTTCCTCAGCTCAATTTCTTCAGTCTGTTTGTCTTCATCCTGTGTTATCCTGTGTTTACGCTTTCTGTACTCTGTGCTTGTTTTCATTTCATCATGAAGACCATGCTCATGTTCTGTTATGTTTACTTCTGAGTACTTATTCCGCTGCAAGTAGTTCTTCACTCAGGAATTTCCTCACCCTGAAATTCCTCAGTGAAGAATTCATAAAAATCGCCTATTCACCCCCCTCTAGTCGATATAACGCACTTTCACTAAGTGGTCTTTACCATGCCCCTCTGAGACATGCCATATTAGTAGCAAGGGGCGTAAACCCACGCTACTACTATCTTAGTAGTAGCGCGGGTTTATACCCCTCGCTACTACTAAGTACAAAGTAGGTGAAGTCCCCATATCCTCGACCGAATCCCTCCTCTCTCCCTCACTCTCCCCCTCTCTCCATAGGCTCTCCCATGGTGCTCCTGCCCAAGCACACCTCCTCCTCCATGGCGCCCAACGAGTCCACCTCCTTGCATCGCTGGTGTCCAGGAGCTCGCCCATCTTCTCCCTCGCCTCTATTCCACCACGACGGAGCACCTCATCACCGGCGACCATCCCCGATGCGCCCTCTGTTACCTTCCTTTCTCCCTTGTTTCTCTTTTTCCCTCTCCCTCTCCCTTCGGTTTTACTCACCTCCCATGCCCATGCATGCGCAGGTCGTCAACATGGCCAACCAGGAGCTCTATGCCTTGGCCGCCAAGAGGATCCTCACATCATCGTCTTTCTCTGCACTGGATCTGGTCCCTCTCCAACAGCGATCACCGAATCTGGTTGATACGTCTCCGTCGTATCTATAATTTTTTATTGTTCCATGCCAATATTCTACAACTTTCATATACCTTTGGCAACTTTTTATAATATTTTTGGGACTAACATATTGATCCAGTGCCCAGTGCCAGTTCCTATTTGTTGCATGTTTTTTGTTTCGCAGTAAATCCATATCAAACGGAGTCCAAACGGGATAAAAAATGACGGAGATTTTTTTTGGAATATATTTGATTTTTGGGAAGAAAAATCCACACGAGAAGATGCCTGAGGGGGCCATGAGGCAGGGGGCGCGCCCCAGGGGGCAGGCGCACCCCTGACCCTCATGGCCACCCCGTAAAGCGGTTGATGCCCTTCTTTCGCCGCAAGAAAGCTAATATCCGGATAGAGATCGTGTTAAAATTTCAGCCCAATCGGAGTTACGGATCTCCGGGAATATAAGAAATGGTCAAAGGAAAGAATCTGAGAACGCAGAAACAGAGAGAGACAGAGAGACAGATCCAATCTCGGAGGTGCTCTCGCCCCTCCCATGCCATGGAGACCAAGGACCATAGGGGAAACCCTTCTCCCATCTAGGGAGGAGGTCAAGGAAGAAGAAGAAGGGGGCTCTCTCCCCCTCTCTTTCGATGGCGCCGGAACACCGCCGGGGCCATCATCATCACCGCAATCTTCACCAACAACTTCACCGCCATCATCACCAACTCTTCCCCCCTCTATGCAGCGGTGTAACCCCTCTTTTACCCGCTGTAATCTCTACTTAAACATGGTGCCCAACGCTATATATTATTTCCCAATGATGTATGGCTATCCTATGATGTTTGAGTAGATTCGTTTTGTCCTATGGGTTATTTGATGATCATGATTGGTTTGAGTTGCATGTTTTATTATTGGTGTTGTCCTATGGTGCTCTCCATGTCGCTCAAGCATGAGGGATTCCCGCTGTAGGGTTTGCAATATGTTCATGATTTTCTTATGGTGGGTGGCGTGAGTGACAGAAGCACATACCTGAGTAAGTAGGTTGTTTGCGTATGGGATAAAGAGGACTTGATATTTTAATGCTATGGTTGGGATTTACCTTAATGATGTTTAGTAGTTGCGGATGCTTGCTAGAGTTCCAATCATAAGTGCATATGATCCAAGTAGAGAAAGTATGTTAGCTTATGCCTCTCCCATAAATAAAATTACAATAATGATTACCGGTCTAGTTATCGATTGCCTAGGGACAAATAACTTTCTCGTAACAAAAAACTCTTTACTAAAACTAACTTAGTTGTGTCTTTATCTAAACAGCCCCTGCTTTTTATTTACATGCTCTTTATTACCTTGCAAACCTATCCAACAACACCTACAAAATACTTCTAGTTTCATACTTGGTTTAGGTAAAGCGAACGTCAAGCATGCGTAGAGTTGTATCGGTGGTCGATAGAACTTGAGGGAATATTTATTCTACCTTTAGCTCCTCGTTGGGTTCGACACTCTTACTTATCGAAAACTGTTGCGATCCCCTATACTTGTGGGTTATCACTGGTCTCCGCTGCCCGTCCGCACCTCCGGTGACCCCTATCGTCGCTGGATCGAACCATTGACAGCACGCACAGGGTCGAGTTTTTTTTTGGTTTTTCAAATTAATAGTAGTAGCGCGGGTTGCACACACGCTACTACTAACACACATACTTGTAGCGCGGGATACACCACACTACTACTACCAGTTAGTTGTAGCACCGTAGTAGTAGCGCGGGTACTCGCGCTAATACTAGTTGTTTAACCCACGCTACTACTAGGCTTTTTGCTTGTGGTGTGAGGATGATGGGGGGAGGGGCATCAGCACCATGAGGCCGAGGGGGGCGGCGCGGCGAGCGGCGCCTTCTTCTTCTCGACAAAGTCATGCTGTCTGTCACCTTTGGCTGGCGACCAACAGTTAGGTTTGTCGGTCGTCTGGGCCAACCACGGTCGCATGGTCGCGGTAGCACGAGCGGCGACCGACGCCGATGTCGAAGAACTCTTGAGTCTCGACGATGTTCTTGCCTTGGCACCGCCGTTTTGGTGCTTGCGGCGCCGAATGGACGACCGTCGGTGGGTCTCCAGCACCAGATAGCCAGGGGTGAGGGGGTTCTGGGGCTTTCCATTCCGGCGGTCATTGGGGCAGCGGTGCAAGCGGAAGCGTAGTCGAGGATTGGGTGGGAAGGTTGTGGTCGAGCGAGAAGACGTGCCACACGTCCCTATTTTTGTTGGGAAAGCCCACTCTAGAGCAAACTTGGGTTAATGGGGGTGGGGGGTTTAAAAAAACTAAATATGAGAGATTATACTTTTTGAAGGGGTGGCTACATACTATTGTACTACTTAATTTGTCAAATAAAAAATTCTCTTAAATATGACTTTTGGGCTAAAGATGCTCTCAAGCACGTCAAGGTTCTCGTAAAAAAGTGGATCGGCCCCCGGGTCGCTCACCGCGCGTGTGACATGGGCGGTGACGCTGCCGCCCCACTTTCAGCCCCCTCTGCCCCTTTTTCTGCCGTCACCGACCGGAACCGCATGGGCAAAGCCCCCGCTGTGGTCGGTGGCGACGGGCCCTCGCGTTGCCGGGTCGGCTCCGTCGTTGCTCTTCGGTAGGCTGGCACGGCACCGATGGCGTGGAACATGGAGGCAGATTAGGGTGACTCTGGCGGCGCTGATCGACAGCAGGCTGATTGCCGTGGCTTTGGCGACGCGGATCGGTGCAAGGCAGAGCAATGCGTCCTACGATGTGGGTCAGCCTTCAAGCGTTCCGGGGGTTGGGATCTTTCCACTCGTTCTAGCCCTATCTAGATGGTGGTTCATCCCCCCGTGGTGCTCGTTTTGGTGGTGCCGACCGCCGTGGGAGCCATGGTGACAGGCTCTGTTGATCCGGTTTGGGTCAGCATGCGTCTGATGGGTCTGGCTCGCTTTGGCCATAGTCAAGATGTCTGAAGGTGGTGATCTGGTGCACGCGATGTTGGACGGAGGTTCGTCAAGCAGATCTTGGTGAAAACCCCACTCTCGGCTAGTTGGCGAGGCCGGCGATGGCGGTGTTCTTCTATGTCATCCCCTTCTTGAATGCATCGCCGTGGAGAAGCTCCAGACCTCGCTACCTTCGGGGAACCCTAAATCAGTCGATCGGATGATAGAGGTGCTCTTGTGTCGTTACCCCGTTGGGTGTGTCAATCTTGGAGGTGTGCATTGGCTCGATGGACCAGTGGGCGGTTTCAGTGGTCGAGCGGCGTTTCAGGTGACGCATCGACGGTGTGGAGTCTCGGCGCTGTGGTGCAACAGGATCTCGGCCACGAATGTGTGATGATGCATGGATGTGCGTAGGGAGGTGGTGTTGTCTGGCATTGTGGTGGTGTCGACGGCAGGCCTGGTAAGGTCGATGCGTCAGTACTGCTCTGAAGATGGATCGATGGAAGACGGTGGCTGTGGCCTCTGTAGCGTGTGCATACGATGACCATTGATAGTGCGCCAGATCAGTGTGTGCCCCAGACCTGACAATGCGGCTTGGTTGGGGCCTCCGACTTTAGATGTTGGGCTTTGGTTTGAGGTCTGGGTATGCGGCTTAGACAATATGCACCCCTTCATCAAGTTGATAGGAGTAGCGACGGATTGTTACCGAGATATTAGTTTCAGACTTATTGATGTATTACTTTATACGAAAGAGTGACGAAGAGAACCAGGCAATCAAGGTTGGTCTCGGATGCAATAATGGATAACCAATGGGCACCGGATATTGGACCGGATCTTCAGGCGGAAGAATTGGAGCAATTCATCAACTTATGGCCAACGATCTCTGCAACACAATTAACGGAAGGGGTTGATGACCTGGTCAAGTGGTCGTGGGAAAAAGATGGAAGATACTCGGCTCGATCGGCATATGAAGCTAGATTTGCAGCGAGGGAGACGTCTGAAGCAGCTGCATTTACCTAGGATTCCAAAGCGCCTTTGAGGTGCCTCTTTTTTGCCTGGCTAGCAATCAGAAACAGGTGTTGGACGTCAGATAGATTGGCATGACGTGGGCTGCCGCATCAGGACACCTGCCCCCTATGCAATAAAGAGGACGAAACGATCAAGCACCTTATGTTAGAATGTTCCTTGGCAAAACAAGTTTGGTTTGAGATGGGGCGATTGACTGGAACAACAGCCTTCGAGCCTCGACAGGATGAGACTATGGCCCTGTTTGGTTCAGCTTTTATCGACGGATTCTGCTACCGCGCAGCAGAATCTGAACCAAAGGGCGAACTCAGCAGAATACGATTCCAGAAATCCGCTGCCAAAATCTGAACCAAAAGCGGAAGCAGCCCAGGACGTGCTTTCCAAAATCTGATTCCGCTGCGGGCCAAAATCTGAAAAAGCTGTATCAGCTGGTTTGCCAAATGACCTACATCTTTTTCACATCAGATTTTTCACAGCTGTTTTACCACAACAGATTTTTCACAGCTGTTTTTAGAAATCCACAGCCAAACCAAACAGGGCATAGAGACGTGGTGCTCAAGACAGGAGGCGTGTGCGGCAAGACCAAAAGCAAGGAAAGCCCAATGTCTGCTTGAGATGTGGCTCATATGGAAGCATCAAAATGATGTTGTTTTCAGCGCTGCCACACCTTCGGCTACACAACTCATTGGTGAAATGAAGGAAGAGGCCAACATATGGGACCAAGTGGGCTTATTTGGAGGACAGCCAAGAGGGGTGGAGGAAACACAAGTGGAGTGGGGTTTCGGTGAGTAGATCTCATAGGATTTTGGCTGGTGTGGGTTGTAAATTCACATGTAAATACACAATGCAAATATGACTTTGGGAGCTTCCCCCCCCCCCCCCCCCCCCTCTTCCTTTCTATAATGAATGATACGCATGCTTGTGTGTATTCAAGAAAAAATAAGATTTTGATGAATGATTAATAAAATGGTTGCGTACATCCTCCTAATGCAGACGCCGGAGTCATCCTAAAAGAAAAAAACATCAAGGTTCTGGCACAAAGAAGACCCCAAGGTCGATAACACATCTCGCCAACAGAAAATACACATGGCCTACGGTTTCGCGGCCGGGCGTGCCATCGTCATTCATTCCGTTGAGGCCTGGAGGAGACGTACGTGATGGGAGTAGACGGGGGTTCGTGGAGGCCGATGCGGAGCGCAGCCCGGCCGCTTTTGCCCCGCCACCTCTCAATCCGAAACTGACTCCACATCACGCTGCTGCGGCCCCGCACGCCACCGATGTGCACCCACGTACCATTTCCACGCATCAGATCAGATCAGATCACTGCTCATACGCCTCCGCATCCATCCATTCCAACCACGTAAGTAGGAGAGTACTCAGGTGACTGGCGAGACCAAAGGCTGACGACGCACGCAGACGCGATACGCAACAAGGTCGCACGACACACGGCCGGGGCGTGCCCGGCGGAGCGGCGACACCCGGTGGTTGCGGTGGGCTTTCACGGCGAAAAGCGTGTCCGGCCGCTGCTCGCCACATCTCGCGACCCTTTCCCGATTTTCCCTTTCCTCCACTAGCTGTGTCTAAGCGACCACCCACCTACCGGGATCGATGGCGCACGGCGGCACGGGACTCCGGTGTTTCACCAGCGACCTCGTGGACTACATTTGATTGGCCGGCCCTAGCTAGCTTGATTCTACGTGTTTTCTATAACATGGTGCGCCCGTGTGCTTTCGGGGGCGATCGTGATCGTGGATCCTCGTCTAATGATAATAATTACCATATCCTGACGGGCTGATCATGGCTTGGTAAACGAGTCGCATCATGGACTCATGGTGGAACAGGATTGGGATGAAGGAAAGCATGCAATATAAGTATATGCACGTCCGCGTCGCGAGGTAAACCAGTAACAATTGGCGTTCGCCGTATCCTCATCTTCCAAAGCGGATCTAATCGTGTTCAAAAGGCCAAAGAAAAACGGCAGTGCGTGGTCGCCGTGTGCTACTGTCCCGCCACCTTTTCTTCCGTTTTTTCAGAGAAAAGGAAGGAAGCTAGTGTGGTGTGCTGGCTTTCGCGTAGCTTGCATGCGATGCTCTCCGTGTGCCGACGACGACGAGCACACTGCATGCTGATCGCGTACTCAAACGCCCGACCTGAGCATTGCATTGGACCGACGAGTCCATCTGTCAGATGTCACCAACCTCTGAGCTGGTGCTCGTTGTAAGTTGTGACGTTGCAAGTCCCGGGAATTCTGCCTGCTGATTGCCACTTTGCCAGTGCCAACTACTGCCAGCACTCTCGACTTCTCCAGGTGAACATTTCGTTTCACAATTCCGCATAGACGGCTGGATTCACAACGATCCGGGTAACTCGCCGTGCTAGAGACAAAGTACGTCGCATCTAGACTCGTTTTGGGAGCATCATATATTCGCTTCCAATCCAACCCATGAGTGCCTGCCGAGTAAGCGCATTATATGGACACATGGGCACCTTTTGATCGAGCAGTGATGCTGCTGATCATGGCTAGTGTGGCAAGAACAAAAGGATATATACTCCAATGTTGCTGCCTTTTTGGTCCTGGAAAACATTAACCGGGCCTGCAAATCTAGATATCATTGGCGCCTTTCGCCCAAAGAGGAACTTTAGCTGCCCAAAGCTTCCGACCAAACGCTATGGCCACAGTGTTCGGAATAATGTTCTATATTTTCGGTATGAAGGAATAACGTGCAAGTAAGTAAGTATATAGTTTACTATATGTGGCAGACATTAACATCAGCAGTTATAAATGTGGTAATCATCTTTGGGAAATATAGATATAGATGTGGAAAGGAACTTTGAAAGATACAATTGCACATTTCATAGAGAGATCAGATATAATCGAGCATAAGCTTTGCGAGAGGTATATATCAAGCAAAGATGGCTGAGCTTTGAAGTAAGATAAGTTTGAACAACTCTTTCCCCTTTATTCTTGTGGTTAAACACTAAACCAAAGAAAGTAAGCAATGAGTTAAGTTACTCGAGTGGCACTTGAGTCTTTAATTTGTGGCTACAAAGCCTTCTTGCAAGCTCTCGTTCTCAGTTTGACATGGATTATGACTTAAAGTAGGTTTCCGGTAGAGTTGCTGAAGTAATATGAACTCGGTACTGGTGCACATAAATAGGCAATTACCTATTTCACCAAATCAAAATTCAGCTTCACCTTTAGGTTGTAAGGATAATATTGAGCAGTCTACATAAATGAACCCAAATAGTATCCATGCCTTGTGTTAAACTGAACAGAACCAAGCTAGAGTAATTAAATATACTTGGGAATTTAAATGATTGAACAACATTTTTCTATACGGAGAAGAAATTTGAATGAAAATTGATTGTGGTGTTGTTGCCAATCAAAATGTCATTCTAACCAAGTGAATTTCTAGTTTAGCAGTTTTGAAATTCTTCAAATCAGATAAACCCCAAATTTCATTTTTTTTCCTCGATTAATATTTGAATGATTTATTTCATTTCATATTACATTGGGTTGTGAGAGATGCACAAATATATAATTATAAACCATATCATAATATGTTGTGTTTGTTGTACAAACACATGTTATAAAACTGATGGGCATGGATATCCGTCTGGTATATGCATTGACATGATTTACTGTATATGGTAGGCATTAACATCAGCAATTATAAATTACTAAGCAACTTTGGAAAATAGAGTAAAGAAACACGGAAAGTTACAATTGCACATTTAAGAGAAAACAGATAAAATGAAACATTAGCTTTTTGAAAGGTGTATATATCAAGGAAAGATGTTTGACTTTGAAGTCAGACAAGTTTGAACAACTCTTTCCCCTTTATTCATGTGGTTACACATTAAACCAAAGAAACTGAGCAATGAGTTAACTTACTTGAGTGCCACTCGAGTCTTTGTAGCTACATAACTCTCTTACAAGCTTGCTCTTAGTTCAACATAGATTGCAACTCAAACTATGTTTCCAGTAGAGTTGCTAAAGTAATATGAACAACTCGGTACCGCGTCACATAAACAAGCAGATATCTATTTAGCCAAATCAAAATTCATCTTCACCTTTGGCGAGTTGTCGCTCAAACGTCTAGCACTAAAATATGTCTAGATACATCTATTTGAGCGACAAGTAATTCTGGACGGAAGAAGTATTTAGTAGCCTATATAATATGAACTCTAATATTAGCCCTGGCTCCAGTGGTGGTGCTAGACCTATGACTGTGTTATGTTGGTCTCTTTAAATTCTTCATAATTACATGAACTTTTGGATGAATATGATTGTTTTAACTAAGCTAGAGTACTTGAATTTACATGGGGATCAAAATGATTGAATATTTTTTTTCTATACAAACAAAAAAAGATGATGAAAAATGCTATGTGTTGTTGGTCCCAATCAACAAATTCGTAGTTGTGGTACTTTGGACGGGGCAACACTCTTTGTGCCCTATTGGTCAAGCACGAGTGACACGATACTCATCGGCCATAGGTCTAAAAGTGCATATAGTCCCCATGATGTATTTTGGTAATTGATGTTAACAGGTCTCAAAGAACTAATGATACTTCAAAGTATATTTTAGAAAAGTTCTTTTAGGTACAACATTCCAAATTAGAAGGTGGCCCCTTATAAATCTTAAATACAAGTGTTGGACAAGCCAAAGGATTCTACATTTTCATTTCAGTAATCCAAAATCAGATTGAGTCCATAGGGCATGTTGATACTATCAATTCTGGTGAATCATTTGTAGGCATTTCATATGGAGTATTAGAGAATGCGACCGAATAATTGAATTTAATTCAGAAATAATTTATTTGGAAACATTATGTTTGGATTATAATATTTATATTTAAAGTATTCTTGCATTAGAATAATTATCTTTGAATTATTGATGCATTGTGGTATTTATATTTGATTATTTTCAATAGAGAAAATATGACTTAGAAAAAAAAAGAGGAAGGGCAGATATTTGAAGGATAGTGTTGAATGGCCTCCGATCTGCCGGATGTCCACGGACATTTCAGGGCGTCCGAATAAGGAACACTATTGGAGATGCTCTAAGTTAGATTTCGCTTAAAGTACACATTAAAGCCGAATTCAAACCTATCAACGTGTGATCTAGCTTTAAATCCATGGGAGAAACCCATAAAAACATAGTGAAAGTTTACTCTAACCTTTGTAAGGGGTACCACATTACTAATGATTTTATTAGTATTGGAATTTTAAAAAAAAATGTACACAATGACAGGGCCCGTAAGAAGGTGGTGATCTACCAGGCCCATTCTATAGACAAGGGCCAAAATTAGAATGACCATCATGGGGTGTGATATGTCACACCCTGCAGATCCTATTTGACGCCCGCAGGCGTCAAAAGGACGTGGCTCCGCTGAAGCCTGCACACCCGACGCACCATTTGGGCCGGCCCACGGTCGCGATGCTTTTTCTTCTTGTTCCTGTTTCTTTCATTTCTTTTTTCTGTTTCTGTTTCTATTTCTTTTCTTTTCTTTTATGTATTTTTTATTTTTGTTTCCTTTTCATGTATTATACACAGTTCATTGCATATTTATATACAAAAATGTTCATCATATATCTAAGAAAATGTTCATTGTGTATTTTAAAATTGTTCAACATATATTCACAAGAATTTTGAATGCATATTTAAACATTATTCAGCGTATATCACAAAAATGTTCAATGTGTATTTAGATATTTGTTCAGCGTATATAACAAATGTTCAGTGTGTATTTAAAAACTGTTTAGCGTATATCTCAAAATGTGCAATGTATATTTAAAAAAAAATTCTTCATTTGAAATTTCAAAAATTTTGTTCATGTTTTCAATAACTTTTGATATTTTTAAAAGTTTGATCGAATCTCTAAAATTGTTCACGATTTTCAAACGTTATTTTTTAAGGAAAATTGTTCATTTTTTCCCAAGAAATGTTGAAAAGTTTGAAAAAAGAAACGGATCTGCCGTTGTACATAGTTGTTTTACTTATCAGGTGATGCAAATTGGTTCTTAAAGTCGGGCGCCCCAAATTTAACACTAGAACACGTCACATCTGTTCGTTTGGATGAGGTATCCACTAGCGGCAGATCGTGAGTAAGAGCTTTACTCGTGCAACAATTTTACTGATGAGTTTTTTTCACGAGCCCAGATTTTGCTAGCTCCAACTGTGCTGGCCCATTCGCGGTTCTCTTAAGCGAAGGCTCAAAAGCCCGACGCTCACGGGCGCCATACAGGGCGAACCCTATTTGACGCTCGCGTGCGTCCATCTGCTCCGCTTCCGCTGAAGCGCACGAGCGAGCAGTGCAAACGGGCCAGCCCATTTCGTGCGTTGAAGCAGGGCCAGGCAAACGGTTTTGGGAACCTTCTAGAGGGTTCCCTGGACCGATTTATTTCATGTTTTTTTCTTTTACTGGTTTTCTGTTTTCTTGTTTTCTTCTGTTTTTGTTTTATATTTATTTTATTTTTTCTTTCCTTTTCTTTTATGTTTTTGCGTTTTTATTTTCATTCTATGTTTTAAGAAATGTTCGAAATTCCAAATTTTGTTCATGATTTCAAAACTTGTCCACAATAGTAAAAAAGGTTTTTATAAAAAAATCACAATTGTTCAGCGTATATTACAAAAATGTACAATGTATATATAAAAATTGTTCAACATATATCACAAAAATGTTCAATTTCTATTTCAATATTGTTCAGCTTATATCACAAAAGTGTTCAATGTGTAGTTAAAAAATGTTCAGTGTATATTTATAAAAAATATTTTATGTATATTTAACAAAATATTCAGCGTATATCACAAAAATATTCAATGTGTATTTAAAAATTGTTCAGCATGTATCCAAAAATTTTCTTTGTCTATTTAAAAATTAAACGTTGTATATTTACAAAAATGTTCAATGGTTGAATTTTTTTTGTATTTTTTCTGGATCTGTCACGGCATTGAGTTTAAATAAAATTACGCGATCAACTAACCAGAAATGCTTAGTAATTCATCTGGTGAAGAACGGTTACTCGTGGTTGCCAGGTTTCCAGTTCGATTCCTCGGTATGGCATTTTTTGTTCTTTTCTATTTAAGTAGCCTCTCGCTACAACGCCATCGAATGGGCCGGCCCATTCAGTTCGCGCCTGCGCGGAAGCTCGTCCTTTTCACGCTAACGAGCGTCAGCTAGGGACTCCCGCCATACAGGGGGTCTCGTCACACCCGCAGCGAGCGTACCATCCGTCTCACCTCTGCACGATGTGATAGTAGGCCAGCCCGTTAGTTGCTACACCGTTCATCCATTTTGTTTGTTTCATTTTTCTTCTTCTTTTTACTTTTATTTGCATTCCAAAGAATATACATAATTAAAAATTACTTCGTGTACCATTCACAAACTGTTCAGCATGTATTCGAAAATGTTTAACATTTATTCCACACACAAAAATCAAACATGTATTTGAAATGGTGTTTATAAGACATACAGAGATGTTCAAATAATTTTTATAAATGCTTTTTACCATTCAAAAATGTTCCAAACTTATTCGAAAAATCTTTAACGTGTATTAAAATATATCCAAACATGTATTTGAAAAAATATTCATCATGTATTTGAAAAATGTTCGACTTGTATACAAAAATGTTCGATGTGTATCAGAAAATGTACAATGTGTATAAATAATAGTAGACATGTATTAAAAAAGGCAAAGGAAAATGGTTATAAAATGCTAAAAAATGTTCAAGCAAACTTTTAAAAAGTCCATACCATTAAAAATGTATTTCATCATCTATTAACAAATGTTTAACATGTATTAAAAAATGTTCAAAACATGTATTTGAAAAATGTTCAACATGTGAGCAAAAAATGTTTCATGCATATACGGAAAATGTACAATGCGTGACATGTATTAAAAAAGCAAAAAAGAAAAGGATCTTCATATAATGTACAAGATGTTCACATAATTTGGAGAAAATGCTTTGAATCATTCAATATAATGCTTCAAAAAAAATGATGAAAACCTGTAATTGAAAAAGGTGTTCAACTTGTATTAAAAAAATGTTCAGTCGTATTTGAAAAAAATATTGCAAAAATGAAAAAAAAAAAGAATGAACAGAAAAAAATCCAATGAAGCCCAAAGAAAACCATAGTGAAAAACACACAAAAAAGGCAGAAACAAAAAGAAAGTGAAAACTAAAGAAAACGGATGAAAACTATAAAATAAGACATAGTGAATAACAAAGAGAAAACAATGGAAATTAAAAAAGATATTGTAAATAAAACACACACAAAAAGAGAGAAAGAAAAAGGAACAATGAAACTCCAGGAAAAGTGATGAAAATAGTAAAGTACAACAAGAAAAATGAAAACTGTAAAGATAAACACGGAAAATGAAAGAAAGAAAGGAAAAATAATGAAACCAGAAGAAAGATGTTGAAAATTGTCAAAACCATAGGAAACGAAGGAAATAAAAACAAATAAAAACCGAAAGAAAATGATGAATACATTAAACAAAACATACAAAACAATGAAAGAAAAAAATCAATGAGAACAAAAAAACACATGAAAATATAGAATTAAAAAACAATGAAAACCGATTAAAATCGGGGAAAATAAAACAAAAAAGAAAGGAAAATACTAATGGCAACGAAAGAAAACTAAATAAAACAAAAAATTGAAAACCAGTCCAGCGAGTAGACAACAAAGATGTAAACACCACCGCGCAGTGACTCACAATGACTGAACAAGTGAGTGCGACCAGTCAAGGAAGAATCAAGCCGACCCAGTAACAACTTGATGGGACAACCCGTGAGGTGAGATTATCATAGGACTCTGACTCACATTAGGCAACAAATAGGTTTTGGTGGATCATATGTATCCTTAATTATTTTCTATTTCTTAATGGGGGGGAGCCAGATGAAATGACTAAGCCCAAAATCTAGATGACTATCTACTGGACCAGGAAAAAAATGTCACATTAAACCACTGAAGTTAGGGCTGTTTGCTCGAGGCTCATAAATCCAGTGGCATGTTTTTTTCCTTTTCATGGAGGAATCTTTATTTTGGGGTGTGTCATTATAAATGAAAGTGCTAGTTATCGACTAGAGGGGGGGTGAATAAGCGATTTTTATGAAAGTCTTCAAAACATGGGAGTTTCGAAGACAAACGATAGAAATGAACCTATAACCATGCAGCAGAAGGTAGACTACACTAGACAAGCCATAGTCAAGTATTCAATGAAGTGAGAGCACGAAGACGAATAGCAGCTAGGCCGTACGGATCAGAATGGAAGATAGTATGAAACCAATCAGAACTAACAGTCACATGGTGAAGACAAATGGACAATGCAAACAGGCAATGACTTCACAAGGACCAACTGTAAATAAAGAGATGGGAAGGATAGAACCAGTTGCTTGTTGAAAACAATGATTTGTTGGACCAGTTCCAGTTGATGTGACAACTGTACGTCTGGTTAGGGAGACTGGGATTTAACTCAGAAGACCATGTCTTCACCTTATTCCCCTCGAGCTAAGGACACCCAGTCCTCGCTCAATCACTCTGATAAGTCTTCAAGGTAGACTTCCAAACCTTCACACACTTCGTTCACCGGCGATCCACAATGACTCTTGGATGCTCAGATCGCGACGCCTAACCGGCAGGAGGATTCACAGTTCTCAAGTGTAACAAGTTTTCAGATCACACAGACAGGAAGACTTCAGTGATGCCTAACACTCTTTGGCTCTGGGTGTTTAGGGCTTTGTCCCCGCAAGGATTTCTCTCTCAAAGGCTTCGAGGTGGGTTGCTCTCAAACGACAAAAGCCGTGCACTAACTCTGAGCAGCCACCAATTTATGGTGTGGGGGTGGCCTATTTATAGCCACTAGGCAACCCGACCTGATTTGTCCGAAATGACCCTGGGTCACTAAGGAACTGACACGTGTTCCAACAGTCAGATTTCAAACACACGCGGCAACTTTACTTGGGCGACAAGTAAAGCTGACTTATCCAGCTCTGGATAAGTTTTGCTCTTATTGTCTTCGCTCGAAGACATAGGATTTTGGTTAAGCATCACCACTCTGACTTTGTTCACTGGGACTCCACTTAACAGTACGGTGGTTCCTATGACTCACCAAAGAAGAAAAGGAAACAACAAAACAACTAAGTCTTCGCGCTCCATAGTCTTCACGTGATGTCTTCTCTTGTCATAGTCTTCAATGTGAATATCTTCACATACCACCTTTGCCTTCAATGTCTTCATACATTTTTAGGGGTCATCTCCGGTAGGTAAACCGAATCAATGAGGGACTACTACCTGTGTTATCCTACAATTCTCACAAACACATTAGTCCCTCAACCAGGTTTGTCGTCAATACTCCAAAACCAACTAGGGGTGGCACTAGATGCACTTACAATCTCCCCCTTTTTGGTGATTGATGACAAACTGGTTGAAGTTTTCAACGGGGATAAAAGTATGTGAAATTGTAAAGGATTTATGTATTGTCTTCGTAAGTAGTGCTACCTCTTGAGCACTGCGTTGCTTTTCCCCGAAGAGGAAGGGATGATGCAGCAAAGTAGCGTAAGTATTTCCCTCAGTTTTTGAGAACCAAGGTATCAATCCAGTAGGAGGCTACGCGCGAGTCCCTCGCACCTGCACAAAACAAATAAATCCTCGCAACCAACGCAAATAGGGGTTGTCAATCCCTATAGGGCCACTTACGAGAGTGAGATCTGATAGATATGATACGATAATATTTTTGGTATTTTTATGAAAAAGATGCAAAGTAAAATAAAGGCAAAGTAAATAGCAAAGGAAATAACTAAGTAGTAGGAGATTAATATGATAAAGATAGACCCCGGGGCCATAGGTTTCACTAGTGGCTTCTCTCGAGAGCATAAGTATTCTACGGTGGGTGAACAAATTACTATTGAGCAATTGACAGAATTAAGCATAATTATGAGAATATCTAGGTATGATCATGTATATAGGCATCATGTTCGAGACAAGTAGACCGACTCCTGCCTGCATCTACTACTATTACTCCACTCATCGACCGCTATCCAGCATGCATCTAGAGTATTAAGTTAAAAACAAAGTGATGTCTACTACACAACCTTCTTCTTGTAGACGTTGTTGGGCCTCCAAGTGCAGAGGTTTGTAGGACAGTAGCAAATTTCCCTCAAGTGGATGACCTAAGGTTTATCAATCCGTAGGAGGCGTAGGATGAAGATGTTCTCTCTCTAGCAACCCTGCAACCAAATAACAAAGAGTCCCTTGTGTCCCCAACACACCCAATACAATGGTAAATTGTATAGGTGCACTAGTTCGGCGAAGAGATAGTGAAACAGGTGGTATATGGATAGTAGATAAAGGTATTTGTAATCTGAAATAATAAAAACAGCAAGGTAACAAGTGGTAAAAGTGAGTGTAAACGGTATTGCAATTATAGAAAACAAGGCCTAGGGTTCATACTTTCACTAGTGTAAGTTCCCTCAACAATAATAGCATAATTGGATCACATAACTATCCCTCAACATGCAACAAAGAGTCACTCCAAAGTCACTAATAGCGGAGAACGAACGAAGAGATTATGGTAGGGTACGAAACCACCTCAAAGTTATTCTTTCCAATCAATCCGTTGGGCTATTCCTATAAGTGTCACAAACAGCCCTGGAGTTCGTACTAGAATAACACCTTAAGACACAAATCAACCAAAACCCTAATGTCACCTAGATACTCCAATGTCACCTCAAGTATCCGTGGGTATGATTATACGATATGCATCACACAATCTCAGATTCATCTATTCAACCAACACATAGAACCTCAAAGGGTGCCCCAAAGTTTTTACCGGAGAATCACGACGAAAACGTGTGCCAACCCCTATGCATAGGTTCATGGGAGGAACCCGCAAGTTGGTCACCAAAACATACATCAAGTGAATCACGTGATATCCCATTGTCACCACAGATATCCACGGCAAGACATACACCAAGTGTTCTCAAATCTTTAAAGACTCAATCCGATAAGATAACTTCAAAGGGGAAACTCAATCCATTACAAGAGAGTAGAGGGGGAGGAGAAAATAAGATCCAACTATAATAGCAAAGCTCGCGATACATCAAGATCGTGCCAAATCAAGAACACGAGAGAGAGAGAGATCAAACACATAGCTACTGGTACATACCCTCAGCCCCGAGGGAGAACTACTCCCTCCTCGTCATGGAGAGCACCGGGATGATGAAGATGGCCACCGGAGAAGGATTGCCCCCTCCGGCAGGGTGCCGGAACGGGTCTAGATTGAGTTTCGGTGGCTACGGAGGCTTCTGGCGGCGGAACTCCCGATCTATGTTGCTCTCGGATGTTTTTAGGGTATATGGAGATATATAGGCGGAAGAAGTACGTCAGGGGGGCCACGAGGGGCCCACGAGGCAGGGGGCGCGCCCAGGGGGGCGCCCTCCACCCTCGTGACCTCCCCGGAAACTTCTTGGAGTAGGGTCCAAGTCTCCTGGATCACGTTTGGTGAGAAGATCACGTTCCCGAAGGTTTCATTCCGTTTGGACTCCGTTTGATATTCTGTTTCCTCGAAATACTGAAATAGGCAAAAAACAGCAATTTTGGGCTGGGCCTCTGGTTAATAGGTTAGTCCAAAAAATAATATAAAAGTGGAAAATAAAGCCCAATATAGTCCAAAACAGTAGATAAAGTAGCATGGAGCAATCAAAAATTATAGATACGTTGGAGACGTATCACAAAGTAACGCCTTAAGCAAGATGAGATGATGTAGAGGCATAGACTCATGCAATATGAAGAAAACCCCATCTTGTTATCCTTGATGGCAACAATACAATACGTGCCTTGCTGCCCTTACTGTCACCGGGAAAGGACACCGCAAGATTGAACCCAAAGCTAAGCACTTCTACCATTGCAAGAAAGATCAATCTAGTAGGCCAAACCAAACTGATAATTCGAAGAGACTTGCAAAGGTAACCAATCATACATAAAAGAATTCAGAGAAGATTCGAATATTATTCATAGATAGACTTGATCATAAACCCACAATTCATCGGTCTCAACAAACACACCGCAAAAAGAAGATTACATCGAATAGATCTCCACAAGAGAGGGGGAGAACATTGTATTGAGATCCAAAAAGAGAGAAGAAGCCATCTAGCTACTAACTATGGACCCGTAGGTCCGAGGTAAACTACTCACACTTCATCGGAGGGGCTATGGTGTTGATGTAGAAGCCCTCCGTGATCGATGCGCCCTCCGGCGGAGCTCCGGAACAGGCCCCAAGATGGGATCTCGTGGATACAGAAAGTTACGGCGGTGGAATTAGGGTTTTGGCTCCGTATCTGATCGTTTGGGGGTACGTAGGTATATATAGGAGGAAGGAGTACGTCGGTGGAGCAACAGGGGGCCCAGGAGGGTGGAGGGCGCGCCTGGTGGGGGTGGGCGCGCCCCCCTACCTCGTGACCTCCTGTTTTCTTTCTTGACGTAGGGTCCAAGTCTCCCGGATCATAATCTTCCTAAAAATCACGTTCCCGAAGGTTTCATTCCATTTGGACTCCGTTTGATATTCCTTTTCTTCAAAACCCTAAAACAGGCAAAAAACAACAATTCTGGGTTGGGCCTCCGGTTAATAGGTTAGTCCCAAAAATAATATAAAAGTGGATAATAAAGCCCAATAATGTCTAAAACAGTAGATAATATAGCATGGAGCAATCAAAAATTATAGATACGATGGAGACGTATCAAGCATCCCCAAGCTTAATTCCTGCTCGTCCTCGAGTAGGTAAATGATAAAAACAGAATTTTTGATGCGGGGTGCTACTTGGCATAATTTTAATGTAATTCTTCTTAATTATGGTATGAATATTCAAATCCGAAAGATTCAAGACAAAAGTTCATATTGACATAAAAATAATAATATTTCAAGCATACTAACAAAGCAATTATGTCTTATCAAAATAACATGGCTAAATAAAGTTATCCCTACAAAATCATATAGCCTGGCTATGCTCTATCTTCACCACACAAAATATTTAAATCATGCAAACCCCGATGACAAGCCAATCAATTGTTTCATACTTCTGACATTCTCAAAACTTTTTCAATTTTCACGCAATACATGAGCGTGAGCCATGGATATAGCACTATAGGTGGAATAGAATGGTGGTTGTGGAGAAGACAAAAAGGGGGAAGATAGTCTCACATCAACTAGGCGTATCAACGGGCTATGGAGATGCCCATCAATAGATATCAATGTGAGTGAGTAGGGATTGCCATGCAACAGATGCACTAGAGCTATAAGTATATGAAAGCTCAAAAAAAACTAAGTGGGTGTGCATCCAACTTGCTTGCTCATGAAGACCTAGGGCAATCTGAGGAAGCCATCATTGGAATATACAAGCCAAGTTCTATAATGAAAGATTCCCACTAGTATATGAAAGTGATAACATGAGAGACTCTCTACTATGAAGATCATGGTGCTACTTTGAAGCACAAGTGTGGTAAAAGGATAGTAACATTGTCCCTTCTCTCTTTTTCTCTCATTTTTAGGCCTTTTCTCTTTTTTATGGCCTCTTTTCTTTCTCCCCCTTTTTATGTGGGCTTCTTTGGTCTCTTTTATTTATTTTTCGTCCGGAGTCTCATCCCGACTTGTGGGGGAATCATAGTCTCCATCATCCTTTCCTCACTGGGACAGTGCTCTAATAATGATGATCATCACACTTTTATTTTTCTTACAACTCAACAATTACAACTCGATACTTAGAACAAAATATGACTCTATGTCAATTCCTCCGGCGGTGTACCGAGATATGCAATGAATCAAGAGTGACACGTATGAAAGAATTATGAATGGTGGCTTTGCCACAAATACGATGTCAACTACATGATCATGCTAAGCAATATGACAATGATGGAGTGTGTCATAATGGTGGAAAGTTGCATCGCAATATATCTCGGAATGGCTATGGAAATGCCATAATAGGTAGGTATGGTGGCTGTTTTGAGGAAGGTATATGGTGGGTGTATGATACCAGCGAAAGGTGCGCGGTATTAGAGAGGCTAGCAAAGGTGGAAGGGTGAGAGTGCATATAATCCATGGACTCAACATTAGTCATAAAGAAATCATATACTTATTGCAAAAATCTACAGGTTATCAAAGCAAAGTATTACGTGCATGCTCCTAGGGGGGTATATTGGTAGGAAAAGACCATCGCTCGTCCCCGACCGCCACTCATAAGGAAGACAATCAATAAATAAATCATGCTCCGACTTCATCACATAACGGTTCACCATACGTGCATGCTACGGGAATCACAAACTTCAACACAAGTATTTCTCAAATTAACAACTACTCAACTAGCATGACTTTAATATCACCATCTCTATATCTCAAAACAATTATCAAGTATCAAACTTATCATAGTATTCAACACACTCATAAGAAAGTTTTATTATTAATCTTGTATACCAAGCATATTAAGATTTTAAGCAAATTACCATGCTATTAAGACTCTCAAAATAATCTAAGTGAAGCATGAGAGATCAATAGTTTCTATAAAACAAATCCACCACCGTGCTCTAAAAGATATAAGTGAAGTACTAGAGCAAAATTATATAACTCAAAAGATATAAGCGAAGCACATAGAGTATTCTAACAAATTCCAAATCATGTATGGATCTCTCAAAAGGTGTGTACAGCAAGGATGATTGTGGTAAACTAACAAGAAAAGACTCAAATCATACAAGACGCTCCAAGCAAAACACATATCATGTGGTAAATAAAAATATAGCTCCAAGTAAAGTTACTTATAGAAGTAGACGAAAGAGGGGATGCCTTCCGGGGCATCCCCAAGCTTTGGCTTTTAGGTGTCCTTAGATTATCTTGGGGGTGCCATGGGCATCCCCAAGCTTAGGCTCTTGCCACTCCTTGTTCCATAATCCATTAAATCTTTACCCAAAACTTGAAAACTTCACAACACAAAACTTAAAGTAGAAAATCTCATGAGCTCCGTTAGCGAAAGAAAATAAAAGATCATTTCAAGGTACTGTAATGAACTCATTATTCATTTATATTGGTGTTATACCTACTGTATTCCAACTTCTCTATGGTTTATAAACTATTTTACTAGCCATAGATTCATCAAAATAAGCAAACAACACACGAAAAACAGAATCTGTCAAAAACAGAACAGTCTGTAGTAATCTGTAGCTAGCGCAAGATCGGGAACTCCAAAAATTCTAAAATAAATTTATGGACGTGAGGAATTTATCTATTAATCATATTCAAAAATAATTAACTAAATAGCACTTTCCAAATTAAAATTACAGCAGTTCTCGTGAGCGCTAAAGTTTCTGTTTTTTACAGCAAGTTCAACATGACTTTCCCCAAGTCTTCCCAACGGTTCTACTTGGCACGAACACTAATTAAACACAAAAAAACACAACCAAAACAGAGGCTAGATAAATTATTTATTACTAAACAGGAGCAAAAAGCAAGGAATAAAAATAAAATTGGGTTGCCTCCCAACAAGCGCTATCGTTTAACGCCCCTAGCTAGGCATAACAATCATGAATAGATCTAGGTATTGCCATCTTTGGTAGGCAATTCTTCAATGACGCATCTACCATCTTTAGGAATTTCTTTATTTTTATTGATTATCAAACATTTAGGCACAAGATCGAAAAATTCATTTGTAACAAATGGTTCCTTAATGATAGCAAAAAGATTGGGATGAACACTTATAGATTTGAGATCCGCATTTTCCTTACTAGATGATTCACCCTTATTTTTAGGAACGTACATAAGCTTGGCAACTTTAATGGAAGGACTTGGAGTATTCTTTACGGAAGAAAAAGCGGTTCCCAAGTTGGTAATAATATTCTCAAGTTTATCGATCCTAACGGAATCGTGATTTATTTTCTCATTAACTATGGGTTCCTTTTCTTTAATATCTTTCAAAGTAACTCCTACTTTAGATCCATATTGAGAGATTCGGCTGTGGATCTTTTTATCCAAATTTTCAATTAACTCTACGGTAGAACCCTTATTTTCAATAATCTCAAGCCTTTGCATTACATGCTCCAAAGTTAATATAGTTCCATTAACCAAGAGAGGGGGTGAGCCAAATAAATCTAACATAGCATTATAAGAATCAAAAGTATGGCTACCCAAAAAGTTCCCTCCGGTAATAGTATCAAGAACATAACGGTGCCAAGGAGTAATGCCTACATAAAAATTGCGAAGGAGAATGGTAGTAGATTGCTTCCTAGCAGATCTATTTTGAGCAATGCAAATTCTATACCAAGCATCTTTTAGATTTTCACCCTACCTTTGCTTAAAATCTAGAATTTCATTCTCGGGAGACAATGGAGAAGATAAGGGACTAGCCATAACGACAAGCAAACAAACTAACACACAAGCAAACAAAAAGCAAGTGAGCAAAAAGAGGCAAATAGAGAGGGAGGATAGAGAGAGAGGGCGAATAAAACGGCAAGGGTGAAGTGGGGGGAGAGGAAAACGAGAGGCAAATGGCAAATAATGTAATGCGGGAGATAAGGGTATGTGATGGGTACTTGGTATGTTGACTTTTGTGTAGACCTCCCCGGCAACGGCGCCAGAAATCCTTCTTGCTACCTCTTGAGCACTGCGTTGGTTTTCCCCGAAGAGGAAGGGATGATGCAGCAAAGTAGAGTAAGTATTTCCCTCAGTTTTTGAGAACCAAGGTATCAATCCAGTAGGAGGCTAAGCGCGAGTCCCTCGCACCTACACAAAACAAATCCTCGCAACCAACGCAAATAGGGGTTGTCAATCCCGATAGGGCCACTTATGAGAGTGAGATCTGATAGATATGATAAGATAATATTTTTGGTATTTTTATGATAAAGATGCAAAGTAAAATAAAGGCAAAGTAAATAGCAAAGGAAATAACTAAGTAGTAGGAGATTAATATGATAAAGATAGACCCGGGGGCCATAGGTTTCACTAGTGGCTTCTCTCGAGAGCATAAGTATTCTACGATGGGTGAACAAATTACTGTTGAGCGATTGACAGAATTGAGCATAGTTATGAGAATATCTAGGTATGATCATGTATATAGGCATCACGTCCGAGACAAGTAGACCGACTCATGCCTGCATTACTCCACTCATCGACCGCTATCCAACATGCATCTAGAGTATTAAGTTAAAAACAGAGTAACGCTTTAAGCAAGATGACATGATGTAGAGGGATAGACTCATGCAATATGAAGAAAACCCCATCTTGTTATCCTCGATGGCAACAATACAATACGTGCCTGTAGGAGATATGCCCTAGAGGCAATAATAAATGATATTATTTATCTCTGAGTTCATAATTATGTTTATGTTCCATGCTATAACTGCAATGATTCTCGAGTCTGCAATATCCACAAGGCTCGGAGGAAGACTCATATGCATGTGTGGAATAATAAATGGTAAGAAGTATTCCTAGTCTGCCTCTAAGACTAGCTCAAGTGTTGCATGATGGTTCTGTTTTCCTGATCATGGGCATGTCTATGCCAGCAATTTTGAGGGCACAATGTTAAGAGAACATTTGTGTTGAATCGACCCGGATTGATGTTATGCTAAGAGATTCATTCGTCACAAGTTAATGGTGCATATCACAGAGATGGTTAACGTTTGCATGATTCCTTAGACCATGAGAGTATCGAGTTTCTTCATGCTTGCTTCATGAACTTTGGGGTTTGTTAAACGTCATCCGTAAATGGGTGGCTATTACGGCGGCTTACGGGTTCATGGAAAAGTGTGTCAAGTAAATTGATAGCTCAAGATTGGGATTTGCTCCTCCGACGATGGAGAGATATCTCTGGGCCCTCTCAGTGTTACGGTATCCATCATCGTCTGGCCAGATAGTGTGATTTGATCACTGGGATGCCGGAACACGGAAACGAGAAAAGAGAACAAAACCGGTAACGAGGTAACTTGCACGGTGGACAAATGGTTCGTCCACGGGGATGCAACAAATCTCACCTTGGGTGTTTGTGACATATCACGAAGCAACATGAATAGCTCACTGCAACTGGAGGTTCACTCGAATATTTATTCGTGTGGGTATAGGGGTCAATATGGGTGTCCACGGCTCCGATGTTGATCATTGATCGGAAGGGGTTCCGGGTCATGTCTATACTCCACCGAACCTATAGGGTCACACACTTAAGGGTCATCTATCTGCTGAATACTAGACAAGGAGTCTAAGAGAAAATCACCGAAAAAGTTTCGGACACCGGAAAGTTTCGGACAGCGGAAAAGGTTCCGCAGAGAGAGGTCATCGGATGAGTTTCGATGAAACTGAAAAGTTGTTTTAGGGGATACCATTAAGTCAAATTGGTTTCGGCACATGCCTGATAATTCTTGGAGGGTGCCAGAATCATTCTGGAAGCTTTCTGAAATTTTCCGGGATAATAACCGGATTTGCTCCGGAGCTGCCAGAACCACTTCAGATGCTTTTCGCAGATGAAAATCACTAAACCGGAATTGTTTCGGAACGCGTTGAAAATCATTTTGGTGGGTACTGGAAATGTTCTAAGCCCACATAAATATTTTCAGTTCGAACGGACGCTGAAAAATGTTGTCGTGAATAGTGAAAATCAGCTTTATGGTTACTTTATGGAAAGCCACCTTTTGGGGCTTTGCTCCAAAAGATCTTGGGGATGACATGCATGGATAGGAGCCATTTTTTGGGCCCCTCATGGGGGTGTGGCCGGCCACATGGGGTATCCCCCCCTTGGGGACCCTCTTGTTCCTTGGTTTCACTCCTAGGTCCTTGTGGAAGGACTTCATTCATGTGCATTTTGGGTTTTTGTGTGAAACTACCCTACCCCTTGGGATTTCCTATAAATAGAGGTGGAGGGGCAGCCCTCCACACTCACTCTTTCTCACATACAAGTGCCATGCATGATCTGGCTTCTCTCTCCCTCCCAGCGAAACAGTTTCGTAGAGCCGAAAGGCTGTCTGGGTTCTGGCAGGAACTAGTTCTGGACGGCGAAGCCCTGCCGGATAGATGACACCGTATGTGTGCAACTCTGTAGAGAGGTCGTAGTTTCGATCTTAGTGCCCGAGGGGCTGTTTGAGAATGCCTCCCAAAGGGCTGTCCAAGTGACGGTCCGAGTTCTGTGAGTCCTCCCGAAGGACTGTCCGAGTGACCGTCCGAGTTTCGAAGGTCCTCCCGAAGGGCTGTCCACAACACCGTTCGGGGGACTGTTCGACCGCCTCCCGGAGGGCTGTCTGAGGAGCAGATGAGGGTATACATCCTCGCGGTTGGGAGGTTGTAAATCCTAGCTGCGGGGATCTGCACCGCCGATCGTCATCGACTCTACTTCCCGCTGCGCTACGAGTTGGTAACGAAACAGATCAAACCTTGTATGCAGTCTCCATAGTGGTCCTGGGCTGGTGCGTAGGTCAGAAATTTTTTGTTTTCTGTTGCATTACCAACAGTGGCATCAAGAGCCGTACTATGCGTAGATGCAGGTTTCGATCTAGAATACATGGAGATGTATGGGTATTGCATAATATAATTAGGTTGTAGATGAGATCTATTGCTGAAAATTATTTATGCGGGTGACAGATGAAATCTGTTACCCGACATTCTTGTTGCTTCCCTAGAATTTTTGTTTGCTCAATCTCGAGACAGCATGGTGGAATTTGACAAAGTTCTGGCAATCCGTGATCCTGATTGATCATGGAAGTGCTATCAGTTCTTTGGGTTCCGCCATAGTCAAAAGAAAGATGAAATTCGCTGATGAAAGGGCATTGCAGATATGATCTGCAGGGGGGTCATGCGTATGATAGAGTTTAGTATGGGGCTCGAGATTTAATTATCTCGTGTTTCATACACCCCGAGATGTTAATCTAGCAACTTGAATAATCATACTTGATGATAAAACGTTGGTAGCTGCGGTTTAAGTCAAAACCTTAGAAGCCACGTAAGATAATGTTTTGCATGAACCGATTAGAGACATCTAACTTGGTTTTGCAGGAGGGTTTGCATGTGCATATGATGTGGTATAGAAGTGCTCATAATAATTTGATTATGTATGAGATGGCTATATAATGTAAATTGATTAACATGACCTGCGTGTCATGATTCGGCATGATGGCTGGAGCCATATGATTGCACTTTAAATGACCTGTGTGTCAACCTTGTTGTATTGCATTATTTTATTAGCTATAGAGATAGAAATATTATGTGGTGCATCGACAAGGTGGTGGAAATCTTCGCGAAGGTGAACACCGACGCGAGTGCCGAAGACGAAGAAATGAAAGACTTCTCCGTCAGAAAGGGCTATACCATATCATGCTAATTATGAATTGCCTGAGATGTTTATCCCTTTGATGCACCCTTCTTGATTGTGCCGTAGTCGCTTTTTATTAGGGTGATCTCTCACAAAAATATCAAGTAGTTAGTGTTCTCTCAAGTGTAGCACCGTCACGGCACCTATCTTTTCAGGGTGCGCCGTGTCACACGGGTACGAACGATTAGAGAAGTGTGAGGCGGGTGAGTTGAGACCTCGCAGCGAGATCACTTGGTTGTCTTGACGCTCAGGCATGACCGTCATGAGCTCGGAACACACACATCGAAAGATGAACAAGAGTCACATAGAGATGTGATTGGCAAGTTGTCCTACCGGTTGAGATTTTCATCATCAGTGGTGTTACACCAATGGCGTTGAATTAAAGTGCGGATCTTGAATCGCTCACGATCAATTATGAGAGATATTGATTTGAGTGGGAGCGCACTGTTGAATTAACTTGTTTAATTCTTAGTGCAATTAATTGTGAACATTGTCTAAAGTGTTATTTGCCTAATAGTTATAGAATAAAGGCTCGCGTTTCCACCCTCCCTATTAAAATTGAATAGCTGTTAAATATCTAGTTAAAACTTTACGGTTGATAACGTAATGTGAGGATTGTCCTCAAGAGTGCCGAGAAGGACTTTGTCCTATCGCATGCTTTCCGTATCCTCCCGCTAATGCTATGGATCATGTGACTCTCGTCCTTCGATCCAAAAGCTAGAATTCTGTTACGGTCAAGTGAAATATGTTTGCTTCCATGAAACCCAAACTTCGAAAGTTGGGATAGTTATATGATATTCATGGAACTAAAAATTATTTTCAGATACAAACAAAGTAATGTTTGTTTGCAAGTATTAGTAAAAGTGTTTACTATGCATTTGACTGTTGGGAAAGGGATCCAGAAGAACGCCTGTCATATAATGAAAGGTGAATAAAACAACAACTTAAAGAGAAAGGAAGTGTCCAAAGGGTGTTAGTATGACTTACATGCCTAGGAAGTCCGGGGCTAACGCCACTCTTAAGTTGGGTGCTTCTTTTGCGAGTAGGAGAAATACTAAAAGTTAAACTGTTAGAAGTATAAAGGCAAATAGAAAGAAGACTGAAATATCCAGCTCATGTATGAATGTCATACAAGTTTTTGATGTATAGAAGGCTGGTCAAAGATATAGTCCTTGGGAATTATGATTAAATTGTTGATCACTGATTCTTGGGTATTGTGAGTTAAATCACAAAGATACCCGCTCGATTGCATTCTGTTGCAACTCAATGTAAGAACTACTATGGCCTAAAAGACTAGCCAGAAATGAGGTTTAGGTATACACAGGGAACATAGTAAATGTTACTATACCTTCCATCGGTGTATTGCCGTCTGTATTTATTTTCATAATTCATTTAGAGTTTTACAAACTCTAGCCTCTTGCAAGAAGGTTGTTCATAAGAGAACTTTTTATGTTCGATGTTATGAATAACACAAGGGCCATACTTTCATTATGAATGAGATGTATGTTATGAATATTGATAATAATACAATACCTCTAGGTTTACTTTCATAATTCATTTTCGAGTTTCATACACTCTAGCCCATTGCACATTGTTTGTTGCAAAAGAGTTGTTCATAAAAACAACAATTGTTGTTAAGTATTATGAATAACATGAAGGGCCATGCTTCCATCCAAGATGGGATGTATGTTATGAATATTTATGGTAATATGATACATCCATAATACTGACGTTAAATGTCGCAAGACTGAAAGAATACCACACAAGTGTGGCACTGGATTTGGTCACATTGGAGAAACCCGCATGGAAAATTCCATTATGATGGATTTTGAAGTCATTTGATTTTGAATCGCCTGACACTTGCAACTTTCCTCCGAAAAGTGAAGTGACTGAAATACCGTTCACAGGCCATAAGGAACGAGTAACAAACTTATTGGTGATCATACATTTGATGTGTGTAGTCCGATATAGGTTGTTAGTAGTGGATTTATCTATCTTCAGAAATGACTCAAGTAGATATATGGATATTTACTTGATGAGACGTTAGTCTGGATCTTTTGAAATCATTTGAAAGGTTTTCAAAAATGAAGTAGAAGTTATTGTAACAAGAAAATTATATTTCTACAATTCAATTGCAGAAAGGAATATTTGAGTTACAAGTTTAGCGAATGTCTGATGAGTTGTGAAAAGATTTTCATAACTTACACCTTTCGGAACACCACTATGAGTGGAATGTCTGTGAAGATGTAATCAAACCATTTATGACATGGTAAGGTCAAAGATGACATAAATAAATTTGCCATTATCCCATTTAAAGTGATGCTTTAGAGACTGCGGCTTTTACACTGAAAAGAGCTACATCGGGTCTGTTGAAATGAAGCCATGGTATGGTACGCCCAACCATGTTATATCTTTTCTTAACATTTGGAATATGGGGCTTGTGTAAAAGGTTACAAACCTATTCCAAATCAGACAAGTGCTACTTTGTAGGTTATACCAAAATGTTGGATATTCCTCCCTCACTATACCGAGGCAAATAGTTTTGCCGCGAAACGGTGTGCTTTTAAAGAGAATGGTTCTTTCAAAAAGGTGAGTGGGAGAATAGTGCAACTCGACGAGATAAACAGTATCTTCGTCATCAGATCAAAGGAAAGAGACCTTGGAAGTAATTCCAGAGTTTTCTACTGCGACTGATACGGAAGTCTCTACAATAAAATGTATGAACTTCGGTCGAACTTGCAGCTGAACCACGTAGGAAAGGCTCGTGCAAACCTCTCAGGTGCGCAAACGAGATATTGTTGTTAGACAATATTATACCTACGATACACAAGGAAGCGTTGATGGGCCCTGACTCCGGAATTGGCTAAATGCCAATACAACCCGAGTTAGTTTCCATATAAGTGATTCAAGATTAAAACCTTGATACACCTTTCGAAAGACTTAGAGTCTAACGAATATTTATGGAACTTAAAACTGATACGGATAAAAATGTTTTATCCATAAAGCTCGACTTGTTGAAATAACAAGTTCAAGGAGTTGACTACAATGAGATTGTCTCACCGTAGAGATGCTTAAAGTCGGTTCGGGTTGAACTAGCAATTAATACATATTTCAATCTTGAGATATGATACATGGATAACAAAAGGATTTCCATCTGATGGAAATGAAACCTAGGACTTGTATGTGATACAGTCCAAAGTAATTTGTCGATCCAAAGGATGCTAGTAGGTATGCAAACTTCAGAGTTCCAGCGATGGACAGAAGAGAGCAAAATGGAGTTGGAATCTTCGTGTTTTGATGAAATGGTCAAAAGGGGGTTTTGACTTCATCAATGGGTAATGAAGATGCTTGTAATTCAAGAAAGTAAGTGGGAGCGCAATAATATTTCTAAAAACCTTGTGTGCTTGACACATTGGTAATTGGAAATAAATTCCTTGACACAAATTAGGACTTCATTTGAAAATAGTTTTTCGATGAAGTTCTTAGGCTAAATAGGCATGATGATCTATGGAGATAGATTTACCTAATGGGGCTAAGCAATGAATACATATTGACAAGATGCTAAAACCTTTTAGCATTTAAAACGCCAAGGAGTGATTCTTGCCGAAGTCACATGGAAAGAGTTTTTACAAGACTCGGTGTCCCAAAACACTGATGAGTAAAAGACATGATGGAGATTCCACACACCTTCATGTTTTGGGTTAATCATGTATTCCATGGTATGTAAAACAACCAGATATGTCCGATACTCCAAAGGTGTTGTGAGTATAGATACCAAAGTGGTCAAAAGTACTGATCATAGGACAACAGTGAAAGATGTCATTTAGTACTAGAGTAGTACTGATGACATGTTTTCTCGCAAGCATAGATTATGAAAGTGCTTGTTGTAAGTAATTACATCGATACAGTCTTCATCAATGCTCCATGCGATTTTCAATTTAAATTAAGGGTTTTTTGTGTGATACACAATATGGTGGCACGGTAGTTTGAAATTGTTCCAAACAATATACTGTGGCGATTTCTATAACAAGGGCTAAGTACGTTGATGCTTTAGAAGCGACAAACAAGATGTTGAATCATATAGTTCATTCATGAACTTAGTATGGTTCCAAGATGGCTTTTGTCAATGGGACACTACTGCAGGTAGTTGCTCCATAACTCAGTCTGAGGAATCCAGGTTCGACCTGTGATTCACATACATACAAAGCCAAGTCCACACAAAATATGAATTTTATGAAAGCGTGAAAACGCTAGGATATGCAAAGATACACACGTAGCTGAAGTCGTCAGATCCGTTGGACATCAGGCTATACCACAAGCGAAGCATATTTACACCAGTGTGCCACAGGTGTAAAGTGCATTAGCATTAACTAGATTATTGACTCTAGTGCAAGTGGGAGTCTGTAGGAGATATGCCCTAGAGGCAATAATAAATGATATTATTTATCTCCGAGTTCATAATTATGTTTATGTTCCATGCTATAACTGCAATGATTCTCGAGTCTGCAATATCCACGAGGCTCGGAGGAAGACTCATATGCATGTGTGGAATAATAAATGGTAAGAAGTATTCCTAGTCTACCTCTAAGACTAGCTCAAGTGTTGCATGATGGTTCTGTTTTCCTGATCATGGGCATGTCTATGCCAGCAATTTTGAGGGCACAATGTTAAGAGAACATTTGTGTTGAATCGACCCGGATTGATGTTATGCTAAGAGATTCATTCATCACAAGTTAATGGTGCATATCACAGACATGGTTAACGTTTGCATGATTCCTTAGACCATGAGAGTATCGAGTTTCTTCATGCTTGCTTCATGAACTTTGGGGTTTGTTAAACGTCATCCGTAAATGGGTGGCTATTACGGCGGCTTACGGGTTCATGGAAAAGTGTGTCAAGTAACTTGATAGCTCAAGATTGGGATTTGCTCCTCCGACGATGGAGAGATATCTCTGGGCCCTCTCGGTGTTACGGTATCCATCATCGTCTGGCCAGACACAGTGTGATTTGATCACTGGGATGCCGGAACACAGAAACGAGAAAAGAGAACAAAACCGGTAACGAGGTAACTTGCACGGTGGACAAATGGTTCGTCGGGATGCAACAATCTCACCTTGGGTGTTTGTGACATATCACGAAGCAACAGGAAATAGCTCACTGCAACTGGAGGTTCACTCGAATATTTATTCGTGTGGGTATAGGGGTCAATATGGGTGTCCACGGCTCCGATGTTGATCATTGATCGAAAGAGGTTCCGGGTCATGTCTATACTCCACCGAACCTATAGGGTCACACGCTTAAGGGTCATCTATCTGCTGAATACTAGACAAGGAGTCTGAGAGAAAATCACCGAAAAAGTTTTGGACACCGGAAAAGTTTCGGACAGCGGAAAAGGTTCCGCAGAGAGAGGTCATCGGATGAGTTTCGATGAAACTGAAAAGTTGTTTCAGGGGATACCATTAAGTCAAATTGGTTTTGGCACATGCCTGATAATTCTTGGAGGGTGCCAGAATCATTCTGGAAGCTTTCTGGAATTTTCCGGGATAATAACCGGATTTGCTCCGGAGCTGCCGGAACCACTTCAGATGCTTTTCGCAGATGAAAATCACTAAACCGGAATTGTTTCGGAACGCGTTGAAAATCATTTTGGTGGGTACTGGAAATGTTCTAAGCCCACATAAATATTTTCAGTTCGAACGGACGCTGAAAAATGTCGTCGTGAATAGTGAAAATCAGCTTTATGGTTACTCTATGGAAAGCCACCTTTTGGGGCTTTGCTCCAAAAGATCTTGGGGATGACATGGATGGATAGGAGCCATTTTTTGGGCCCCTCATGGGGGTGTGGCCGGCCACATGGGGTATCCCCCCCTTGGGGACCCTCTTGTTCCTTGGTTTCACTCCTAGGTCTTTGTGGAAGGACTTCATTCATGTGCATTTTGGGTTTTTGTGTGAAACTACCATACCCCTTGGGATTTCCTATAAATAGAGGTGGAGGGGCAGCCCTCCACACTCACTCTTTCTCACATACAAGTGCCATGCATGATCTGGCTTCTCTCTCCCTCCCAGCGAAACAGTTTCGTAGAGCCGAAAGGCTGTCTGGGTTCTGGCAGGAACTAGTTCTGGACGGCGAAGCCCTGCCGGATATATGACACCGTATGTGTGCAACTCTGTAGAGAGGTCGTAGTTTCGATCTTAGTGCCCGAGGGGATGTTCGAGAATGCCTCCCGAAGGGCTGTCCAAGTGACGGTCCGAGTTCTGTGAGTCCTCCCGAAGGGCTGTCCGAGTGACCGCCCGAGTTTCGAAGGTCCTCCCGGAGGGCTGTCCACAACACCGTCCAGGGGACTGTTCGACCGCCTCCCAGAGGGCTGTCTGAGGAGCAAATGAGGGTATACATCCTCGCGGTTGGGAGGTTGTAAATCCTAGCTGCGGGGATCTGCACCGCCGATCGTCATCGACTCTACTTCCTACTGCGCTACGAGTCGGTAACGAAACAGATCAAACCTTGTATGCAGTCTCCATAGTGGTCCTGGGCTGGTGCGTAGGTCGGAAATTTTTTGTTTTCTGCTGCATTACCCAACAGTTCCTTGCTGCCCTTATTGTCACCGGGAAAGGACACCGCAAGATTGAACCCAAAGCTAAGCACTTCTCCCATTGCAAGAAAGATCAATCTAGTAGGCCAAATCAAAATGATAATTCGAAGAGACTTGCAAAGATAACCAATCATACATAAAAGAATTCAGAGAAGATTCGAATATTATTCATAGATAGACTTATCATAAACCCACAATTCATCGATCTCAACAAACACACCGCAAAAAGAAGATTACACCGAATAGATCTCCATAAGAGAGGGGGAGAACATTGTATTGAGATCCAAAAAGAGAGAAGAAGCCATCTAGCTACTAACTATGGACCCGTAGGTCTGAGGTAAACTACTCAAACTTCATTGTAGCCTTGAACACATTTGGCAGCCAGGTGTTTCATGCGCTCTCGAGAACCTTTAGCTTCTTCACGTTTCTTGTGGAATGCCTCCTTGAGCTCATGCAGCATGACCTTGAAGTTTTAGACGTCTTCCACGTTGAGCTTGGCCATGTGCTTCTTGAACTAAGCCTTTTCATAATCAATCGTGTGCTTCAGCTCAACAATTTTCTGTGCAAGAGCCAGCTCAGGAGCAATGGCTCCATGGAAGGAGATGCTGAGGCCAATTGGGAGCTGAAGATCATCAAAACTGAGGTCTGGGTTGTCAAACCACTCATCAATGAACTTGTACATGATCTCCACATCAAAGAGGGGAAGATCATTGAAGATTTCCGCCTCTTGCTTGCTCTTTATAAGCAGCTCAAGAGCATCATAGCCAAGATCATCGTCGCTAGACAGATCAATGGCTTCATTCTCATTCCTCAGAACGGCAGCAGGGGTCAATGCTTGACCAGTTGGTTGCATGGGCTTCTTCATCTTGTCAGACTTGGAGATGTGAGAGAGATCTTCAGACTGCACACTGGCTTCAGGAGGTGCAGTGGCCAGAGGCTTCGGCCACGAGACCTTTGGTGTGGAGGAGGGCCTTGAAGCCTTTGGTTTCTTTTGCTTCACAGGCTTCGGTGGTGCATGCGCTTCGTCAGAATTAGCGTCATCTGCAGAGTGATCCACGGCTGCCCCTTGAACCTGAATGTGAGTGATGAGACCTTCAAGGTTGTAGAAGGGCCCAACAATATTGGGTTCAGCATCGCGTGTGCCGTCGGCACAAGGAGCAGAGGGACCGGGGTTGAAGTCTAACCCAAGTGACTTGTTCTCTTTGGCAGAAGTTTTGGCAAACTGGAAGTTACGCTTAAAGAGATTGTCTTCATGACACCATAACAAAGAGGATGGGTCGGCATTAGCAGGCTGAGGTCCACGGATCATGTAGGGGTAGAAGCCTTGAGAAATAGCTTCAGACTTCGACTTGGGCTGAAGACCTTTGTATATAATATCTCCCCAGGGGCCCTTGATGGCATTCTTTTCAGCATATTCGTCAGTGACAAATCTGTACTTGAACCATTCCTCTGCCCAATGTCTTCGAATCCATTGGATTCGGTTCTTGCGTTCTCCATAGGTCTCTTCTGGATCTAACTTGTATAGATCATAGAGATCCGGTGGCAGGTCCTTGGCAATGTTTTCACGGCGCTGTCTTCGGCCCTTCCTGACTGATTTTTCTGTTGCCATGAAGTTCAGACTGAAAGGCTTCAGAACATGCAAAGGCTTCCTTCTACTGGTCAGACAAGAATTAGCTTCGGGAGAATTGATGTGATGCTGTAAGAACTCTGCAAATGAATGCAGACTATGAGAACCAAGGGATTCTCCCATGGACATGTACCTGTGACAACATTAGAGATGCGAGGGAAGGGGAAGAAGTCATATGCATTCTCAGAAGATTTTGAAGATAAATCAGTTTAGAAGACATTGACCTCATAGTACGAAGACATTCACTCGTATGTAGAGAGTTGGTTCCAGATTTGTACGAATCCACGAATAAGTACAAGTGAGGAATCTAACTACTTTGTCAAGCATAAGTGAACATACTAGGCATGTTATGAGATGCAAAAAAGGATAGATTCAATTTGTTGGGACAAAAACCACTTGTGGTTGAAAAAGATGAATCTATCGGATCAAAAAAGGACTGTAAAAAGAGTTTTTATTTACCACTCGAGGAACTGCTAGACGGAGTAGGAGATGAGGCCGAGCAGCTCGATCTTCCGTGCCCTAACTTGGCGACGGAGGAAACCTACGGGGACGGTGGAGAAGATGATGTCCGCGGCCGGCGTGAGGACGGCGTCGGTGAGGTCATGACAGTTAAGTGCTTCGTCGCTGGCGTCGTCGAGAGCTAGTGGTGGCGCTAGGGTTTGTGCGAGAAGGAGAAGTGGAAGAAGAGATAATGACTGGGGTGTGGCGTGTATTTATAAGGACAGGGACGGCGCAACGTTATTACGCAGGTGCGCCTGGCGGTTCACATCTGAAGGACATGTGGCGAACATGCAACACATTGGAGGTTGTTCCACGTTCCCACGCATGCCTGGATTGTCAGGTGGTCGTTCCCGCTTCTCCAGGTTTCAGGCAAAAAGGATTGAGCATTTAAAACAGATTTAATGTTTGTCTCTGTATCTTCTGCTGACAAGGACGCAGAGAAGACACTCGACAGTTTCAATAGAATGCATATGATTTGGATAGATAGATTTGAGATGGGAGCATAGAAAGGTTAGGGTCCGATCACACTCACTTAGTTCAAAAGATTCAATAGCTATAAGTGAATGTTGTAGAGGACAGAACGCTAATATATGAATATATCCGAATAAGACTAACTCAATAGTGAGGATAAACATGAGGACATGTTGAAATTTGAAGACAAACCAAATGTGAAGACATAGCAAATGTAACGCCAACAGAACACACTCCAAACAAAAGTTTGGTGGTGGTGTTACCCACCGTATAGGAAGTATTAGACCCAGACACGGTGCACAATTATCGTGGCGCTCCGAAGTCAAATTCCGCGTTAATGTATTCACACTCAGAGTTTAAGTCTTCATTAATTGAAGATATACATTACTTCGTGTGTTGCACATCTAAGTCATCAATCATGCATAAGTGTTAGGATGTGTGCCTGATCACATGACATTTGAGGATTCCAAGATATTTAGCTCACACCGCAACTTGCAAAACATTTTATCATCCAAGGGCTTTGTGAAGATATCTGCTAGTTGCTCTTCAGTGTTGACGTGAATGATATCCATATCTTCCTTCATGACATGATCTCTGAGAAATTGATGACGGATCTGAATGTGCTTTGTCTTCGAGTGCTAAACTGGGTTGTTGGCAATCTTGATGGCGCTTTCATTGTCGCACTAGAGTGGCACTTGCTTCAGATGAATGCCATAGTCTTTGAGTGTTTGCTTCATCCATAGAAGCTGAGCGCAGCAAGATCCAGCAACAATGTATACAGATTCAGCAGTGGAGAGAGATACACAGTTCTGCTTCTTTGAAGACCAACACACAAGTGATCGTCCTAGAAAGTGACATGTGCCTGATGTAGACTTGCGATCCACCTTGTCACCAGCATAATCAGCATCCGAGAATCCAACTAGATCAAACTCTGAGCCCTTTGGATACCATAATCCTAGTGTTGGGGTGTAAGCCAAATATCGAAGAATTCGCTTCACAGCTAAGTGATGCAATTCCTTTGGTGCCGCTTGGAATCGGGCACACATGCAAACACTAAGCATGATATCTGGCCTAGACGCACATAAATAAAGCAAAGAACCAATCATGGAGCGGTATATGACGAAGCTATGTACCTAGGGTGGGGTCATGGATCTGTCCAAGTTACCCTCCCCAACGACATCTCTAAAAGAACCAGAAGCAGTCGAAGAGAGATCATCATCCACTCGACCATGAAGCTATGTTCCACTCGACAGCTTTGAAGACACTCGACCATGCGAACAATCACTCGACCACCAGAAGATGTGAAGCCATTCACTCCGCAACGGTCGGGATTTAAGTCATAGCTTTAATAATCATTTATAGCACTTTACTTCGGACGTTACCAGTAACGCTCCTCCTTTATCAACATTGAACCCTGTGTAACAGAGGGGAGCTGGGGTCCTGGCGCACTCTATATAAGCCACCCCCTCCTTCGGGACAAGGGTTCGCACCCTTTGTAATTCACACGCATATATCCAGTCGACCGCCTCTAGGCTCCGAGACGTAGGGCTGTTACTTCCTCCGAGAAGGACCTGAACTCGTAAAACTCGCATGTACAACTCCTCCATAGATAGGATCTTGCCTCTAAATTCCTACCCCCTATTCTACTGTCAGGCTTAGAACCACGACAGTTGGCGCCCACCATGGGGCAGGTGTCTTAGCGACTTGTTGGAGAAGTTGTAATTTTTCTGATCCCCTTCATCATGGTTTCAGGCGGAGGTTTGGCTGAGGGCCGCGAGATCCGTCTTGGCACGCTTGTGTTTGTCACCGACGACTACGCTTGGCTTCAGGAGGCTCCACTCGACGTCGACGCACTCCCCGCCCACGGGGCGACGCACTTTCACGCAGTGTCCTCCTGCGGCAGTCGTCGACCCAGTATCAGTCGGCTCCAGCAACTTTCACCCTCCCTGTGGCCCGCCAGACCAAACGTTCCGGTCGGTCGAGGCTTCAGCGGTGGGTGAGGCATGCGGTGGCTCACCAGTCGGCCACCCCTCAAGTCGCGGCAATCGAACATGACGAAACTCTCTACGGCCTGTTCGATCGGTTGACAGGCTCCGTAGAGACTGCATCCGAGTGCGACAGTAGCGACCCAGCGGCAGAAGTTTTGATGGTCAATGGACCACGCAGTCCTCCTGGCTTCACCCGTGAAGACGGAGGTGATAGGGACGGCGATCTGTCGCACGTTCATGAAGAGTACCGCCTCGAACCCCTCTCTTCGCAGGAGAGGGAGGAACTTCACTGCCGGAACATGGATGCACCGCATACTCCTATAGTTGGAGAAACCCCTGAGGCCCAGGCGAGGGATTTCAGTCGACCCCAGGGAGCCAGGCTTTGATGCGAGATCTATTCTCGTTCAGGGCTTGGTCAACAGAAATAGAGCTCACCGAGAGGGCCATGACAGGGATCCGCAAACCAGCAGCAGGGTGCATGTCTCAGGTCCAGAGTGCTTCAGCAGAGCCATCAGGGCTGCAGTGATTCCCCCCAACTTCAGGTTGGCGACTGGAGTCAGTAAGTTCACTGGTGAGTCCACGCCTGACACTTGGCTTGAAGACTACCGAGTGGCTGTCCAGATTGGTGGCGGCAATGATGAAGTGGCCATGAAACACCTTCCTCTGATGTTAGAGGGCTTGGCTAGAGCATGGCTGAATTAGTTGGCACCTAGCAGTATTTATACTTGGGAAGATCTCGCCCGAGTGTTTGTTAGAACATTCGAGGGCACTTGCAAACAGCCAGCAGGTTTGACAGAATTACAATGTTGTGTTCAGAAACCGAATGAAACTTTGAGGGATTATATCCAGAGATGGATCACCCTGCACCACACGGTGGAGGATGTGTCTGATCATCAGGCAATTTGTGCCTTTAAGGAAGGTGTCAAGTATCGGGAGTTGAATCTGAAATTCGGTCGGACAGGAAATATGACTCTGACTCAGATGATGGAGATTGCCACCAAGTATGCCAATGGTGAAGAAGAAGAACGACTCCGGAGTGGCAAGCACAAAACAGTCGCCCATGAAGCCGGAGGAGGAAGTTACAGTCGGAAGCAGAAACGCAAAGCCGAGCCAGCAGCTCCTGGTGAAGCCTTAGCCGTGATTCAGGGAAAGTTCAAGGGGAAGCCCAAAGGGTCATGGCACCCCAAGAAAATAAAGGATCAAGATGGAAACGACGTGCTGGATTTGCCATGCCTCGTCCACACCAAAAAAGATGAAGAGGTAATTTCATTTACCCGAAGCATACCACTCGGCAGTGTCGGCTCTTGATCCAACAATTCCGAGAGAAACAGCCCAAGGAAAAGGAGAAGGAAGCAGACAAGGCTGAGGATGAGGAAGAGGATGATGATGGTTATCCCCACGTGAATTCCACTCTGATGATTTTTGCTGACGTTGACAGCAAAAGTCGATTGAAAGTCATCAACAGAGAAGTGAACACGGTCGCTCCGGTGACACCCAGTTATTTGAAGTGGTCACAGACTGCCATTACATTCGACCAGTCCGATCATCCAGCGCACATAGCCACCCCTGGGAGGCAAGCACTGGTGGTCGACCCGGTGGTCGAGGGCACCCGACTGACAAAGGTCCTGATGGATGGTGGCAGTGGCCTGAACATACTGTATGCAGAGACGTTGAAGGGAATGGGCATTCCGATGTCCAGACTCAGCGAAAGCAATATGAGTTTCCATGGGGTCATTCCAGGCAAGAAGGCTGCATCGCTCGGCCAGATTGCTCTCGACGTGGTTTTCGGTGATTCCAAGAATTACCGAAAGAAAAGTTGACATTTGAAGTTGTGGATTTCTAGAGTGCCTATCATGCCATTCTGGGCAGGCCAGCTTATGCACGTTTTATGGCTCGACCATGTTACGTGGACCTCAAATTGAAGATGCTTGGTCCCAAAGGGGTGATCACTATCACTGGTAATCGGAAGAAGGCAGAAGAGTGCTTCCAGAAGGGTTCAAAGATCGCCAATGCACAGATGGCCGTGGCAGAATTGCAAGAATATCAGAAAAATGCAGATCCGAGTGATTTGTTGCGAGCCAAGAAGCCAGCCACAGATTCAGCATTCCAGTCGTCTGGTGAAACGAAGTCGATTCACATTCACCCGACAGACCCCAATGCTGCTCCGACTCACATTTCAACTACACTCGACTCCAAATAGGAAGAAGCGCTCATCCAGTTCCTCCGTGAGAACTAGGACATCTTTGCATGGAAACCTTCAGACATGCCAGGTGTTCCCAGGGGACTGGCTGAGCATCGTTTGCGAGTCGACCCAAAAGTGAAACCAGTCAAAGAACATCTTCGACGGTCCGCCATACAGAAGAGGAAGGCAATCGGTGAAGAGGTGGCTCGGCTTTTGGCAGCTGAGTTTATCCGTGAGATTTACCACTCCGAGTGGTTAGCTAATGTTGTCATGGTCCCAAAGAAGGACGACTCACTTCGCATGTGCATTGAATTCAAGCATATCAATCGGGCCTGCCCGAAAGATCACTTTCCTCTCCCTCGCATCGACCAGATAGTTGACTCGACTGCAGGGTGCGAGCGTTTGTCCTTTTTGGACGCCTACTCCGGGTACCACCAGATCCGTCTGTACGGACCCGACAAGATAAAAACAGCTTTCATCACCCCATTTGGGTGCTTCTGTTATGTCACTATGCCATTCGGTTTGAAAAATGCTGGAGCCACATTCATGCGGATGATTCAGAAGTGCCTGCTCACTCTGATCAGTCGGAATGTGGAAGCATACATGGATGACATTGTGGTTAAGTCACGTAAAGGTTCCGACCTACTGACTGACCTTGCTGAAACCTTTGCCAACCTCAGAAGGTATGATATCAAGCTCAGTCCATCAAAGTGCACGTTTGGAGTTCCAGGCGGAAAATTACTCGGTTTTCTCGTTTCCGAACGAGGGATCGATGCTAACCCAGAGAAAGTGGATGCTATACTCCGAATGAAATGCCCTGTGCGTGTGCATGATGTCCAGAAGCTTACTGGTTGCTTGGCCGCCCTAAGTCGATTCATTTCTCGCCTCGGTGAGAAGGCACTGCCTCTTTACCGACTAATGAAGAAATCAGATAAGTTCGAGTGGACTCCTGAAGCTGATGCAGCATTTGCAGAGCTAAAAGCCCTGCTTTCCACCCAGCCGGTGCTTGCTGCCCCAATCAGCAAAGAGCATTTACTGCTTTATATAGCAGCCACTGGACAAGTCGTCAGTACAGTACTTACGGTCGAGCGGGAAGAAGAGGGAAAAGCCTATAAAGTTCAGCGCCCAGTTTATTACATTTCTGAAGTTCTGACTCCGTCAAAGCAGAGATATCCGCACTATCAGAAGCTCGTTTATGGGATTTACATGACCACGAAGAAGGTTGCACACTATTTCTCTGATCACTCTGTTACAGTCGTCAGCGACGCTCCATTGTTAGAGATTCTGCACAACAAAGATGCAACTGGCCGAGTGGCAAAATGGGCGATTGAACTCCTTCCCTTAGATATCAAGTTTGAGGCAAAGAAGGCTATTAAGTCCCAAGCAATAGCAGATTGCCTCGCCGAGTGGATTGAACAACAACTACCGACTCAAGTTCACTCAGAGCACTGGACCATGTTCTTTGATGGATCCAAAATGTTGAATGGTTCCGGTGCTGGGGTGGTTCTGGTATCCCCCCGAGGAGACAAGCTCAGATATGTCCTCCAAATGCACTATGATTCTTCCAATAATGAAGCTAAATATGAAGCACTCTTGTATGGGTTGCGTATGGCCATCTCACTCGGCGTCCGTCGCCTCATGGTCTACGGCGACTCAGATTTGGTAGTCAATCAAGTGATGAAGGAGTGGGATGTCAGAAGCCCAGCCATGACTGGTTACTACAACGCGGTGAGGAAGCTGGAAAAGAAGTTTGAGGGGTTAGAGCTCCATCACATACCCCGACTGAAAAATCAAGCAGCCGATGACTTGGCAAAGATAGGTTCCAAGAGAGAAGCCATTCCCAGCAATGTGTTTTTGGAGCATATTCATACACCGACAGTTCAGGAAGATCCTTTTACTGAAGAGCCCCCGCAGCCTAAGAGCGCCACAGATCCAACTGAAGTCGAGGTCCCAGCCATGGTCGACCTAATCATGGAGGTTCTGGTCATTACTCCCGACTGGACAGTCTCGTACATTGCGTACATCCTTAGGAAGGACCTCCCAGAGGACGAAGAAGAGGCTCGACAGATCGTCCGTCGATCCAAGGCCTTTACTGTGATCAGAGGACAACTGTTCAGGGAAAGCGTGACTGGAGTCGGTCAAAAGTGCATAACGCCAGAAGAAGGTCGAATGATCCTCAACGACATCCACTCGGGGACCTGTGGTCACCATGCGTCCTCTCGGGCCATCGTGGCTAAAGCATACCGAGCCGGATTCTATTGGCCATGAGCAAATGAAATGGCGAAAGATATAGTCGACAGATGTGAAGGCTGCCAGTTTTACTCTGACATGTCTCACAAGCCAGCGTCAGCCCTGAAGACCATTCCCCTCATTTGGCCCTTTGCCGTTTGGGGGTTGGATATGGTTGGACCATTGAGAACTGGTAGGAGTGGATTCACTCATGTGCTCGTAGCAGTCGATAAGTTTACCAAATGGATCGAAGCTAAACCTATCAAGAACCTTGAGGCCGGCACCGCTGTCAGTTCTATCAGAGAATTGATATTCAGATATGGAGTTCCACACAGCATCATCACGGACAACGGGTTGGACTTCGATTCTGATGAGTTTAGATCTTTCTGCGCTTCTCAAGGCACACGAGTCGACTATGCTTCAGTCGTTCACCCGCAGTCGAACGAACAAGCAGAAAGAGCCAATGGCCTAATTCTCAAAGGACTGAAACCCCAACTGATGCATGCTCTCAAACACGCAGCAGGCGCTTGGGTCGATGAACTCCCGTCAGTTCTGTGGGGTTTAAGGACAACTCCCAATCGGTCGACCGGACAAACTCCTTTCTTCTTGGTCTATGGAGCCGAAGCTGTTCTGCCAAGTGACCTGCTCCACAACGCACCCCGAGTCGAGCTCTTCTCCGAAGAGGAAGCAAAGCAGGCCCGGCAAGATTCAGTCGATCTCTTAGAGGAGGAAAGAGAGATGGCCTTGATCCGGTCGACCATTTATCAGCAAGACTTACGTCAATTCCACGCCAGAAATGTGAGGGGTCGAGCCTTTCAAGAGGGAGACCTGGTTCTTCGAGTGGATCAACAGAAACCGCACAAGCTCGCCCCGACTTGGGAAGGCCCCTTCATCATCACCAAAGTTCTCCACAATGGAGCATACCATCTTTACAGTGTTGAGCATCAGAAAGACGAGCCACGGGCTTGGAACGCGGAGCTGCTCCGCCCCTTTTATACTTAAGCACTCATTCGAATAAAATGTAATAAGAAGTAATTTGTTCGTCAAAGAAAAGAGCTTTTCAGTCTTCTCGCATGATTGTTGTTGCTTTTATTTACCTCTGAAATCCCCCAGTGGGTGGGCTTAGCCGCGAATCCGTTTCGCCTAAGTTTGAAAGAAAATCCTACCGAGTGATGGGTAAGCCTCTCACTCGGGAGGCTTAGCCGCGAATCCGTTTCGCCTAAGTTTGTAAAATCCTACTGAGTGGTGAGCAATCCTCCCACTCGGGGGCTTAGCTGCAGTCCAGTACTCGCCTAAGTTCTCTCACTCGGAGACTTAGCTGCAGTCCGGTACTCGCCTAAGTCTGAAAAAATCCTACCGAGTGGAGAGCAATCCTCCCACTCGGGGGCTTAGCCGCAGTCTAGTACTCGCCTAAGCTCTCCCACTCGGGGGCTTATCTGCAGTCCAGTACTCGCCTAAGTTTAAAAAATCCTACCGAGTGGAGAGCAACCCTCCCACTCGGGGGCTTAGCTGCAGTCCAGTACTCGCCTAAGTTCTCTCACTCGGAGACTTAGCTGCAGTCCGGTACTCGCCTAAGTTTGAAAAAATCCTACCGAGTGGAGAGCAATCCTCCCACTCGGGAGCTTAGCTGCAGTCTAGTACTCGCCTAAGCTCTCCCACTCGGGGGCTTAGCTGCAGTCCAGTACTCGCCTAAGTTTAAAAAATCCTACCGAGTGGAGAGCAACCCTCCCACTCGGGGGCTTAGCTGCAGTCCAGTACTCGCCTAAGTTTAAAAAATCCTACCGAGTGGTGAGCAATCCTCCCGCTCGGGGGCTTAGCTGCAGTCCAGTACTCGCCTAAGTTCTCTCACTCGGAGACTTAGCTGCAGTCCGATACTCGCCTAAGTTTGAAAAAATCCTACCGAGTGGAGAGCAATCCTCCCACTCGGGGGCTTAGCTGCAGTCTAGTACTCACCTAAGCTCTCCCACTTGGGGGCTTAGCTGCAGTCCAGTACTCGCCTAAGTTTAAAAAATCCTACCGAGTGGAGAGCAACCCTCCCACTCAGGGGCTTAGCTACAGTCCAGTACTCTCCTAAGTTCTCTCACTCAGAGACTTAGCTGCAGTCCGGTACTCGCCTAAGTTAAAATCCTACCGAGTGGAGAGCAATCCTCCCACTCGGGAGCTTAGCTGCAGTCTAGTACACGCCTAAGCTCTCCCACTCGGGGGCTTAGCTATAGTCCAGTACTCGCCAAAGTTTAAAAAATCCTACCGAGTGGAGAGCAACCCTCCCACTCGGGGGCTTAGCTGCAGTCTAGTACTCGCCTAAGCTCTCCCACTCGGAGGCTTAGCTGCAGTCCAGTACTCGCCTAAGTTTGTAAAATCCTACTGAGTGGGGAGCAACCCTCCCACTCGGAGGTTCGGAGCTATGCCACAAGTACAACGTGCGCTCCATCCCTATCCGCAAGGATGATGAGGTGCCAGTCGACTGCAACCTTCTCCTTCGGAGCTACGCCACAAGTACAATGTGCGCTCCGTCCCTATCCACAAGGACGACGAGGTGCAGGTCGACTGCAACCTTCGCCTTCGGAGCTACGCCACAAGTACAATGTGCGCTCCATCCCTATCCACAAGGACGATGAGGTGCGGGTCGACTGCAACATTCCCCTTCGGAGCTACGCCACAAGTACAACGTGCGCTCCATCCCTATCCGCAAGGACGACAAAGCGCAGGTCGACTGGAGTCGCCACCTCAGAGGTGCATCTCCAGCACAAAGATTATTCCGAGTGAAGAACAAAGTCCACTTGAAGGCAAAACACAAGCATATTCGGAAATAAACCAAATTCGGATAAATCCTAAAGTTCCAAGCAGCAAACCAAAAGTATTCAAGCATCAAGCCCGAAGGATTTTAATGGTTACAGCAACCACTCGGCATTCCGAGGCAAATTTAAAGCAGATTCAAGTCTCATAAGTTCGTTCACTCGGCAGGAGGAGGGCTGGCGGGCTCGACAAATTCGTCCAGGTCGATTCCATCCGCGATCCGAGTGGCAGCAGTGATGAAAGTCTCCATGAAGGACTGGAAGTCATGCCTTTTGGTGTTAGCGACCTTGATTGCCGCCAGTTTGTCTTCACGAGCTTCCTTGCAGTGGACTCGCACCGAGGACAGCGCCACGTCAGCACCACACCGGGCGGAGGACTTCTTCCATTCCTGCACTCAGTCAGGGATCTCGTTGAGTCGAGCCATCAGAGATTCCAGGTCATTTTGAAGCATCGCCCTTGGCCAGAGCAATGTGTCGACTCGTGAGACTGCCTCCTTCAGGCGCGCGAGGTAGCTTGTGACGTTGGCGACACAAGACTCCAGTCGGAGCACGTTCATTGCAGTTTTGTCGCAAACTGGAGAAGCGATAGGGTCCAGACCCGTCTTGACCTTTCCAGTTTCCTTGTCAAAGTCTTGGCAGAATTCTGCAGCCAAAAATTAGTGAGTCGACCGGATAGGATCCGTTCGCAAGCATCAACACAGTCGGTTTAAAAGAAATACCTTCCAGCATAAGATAAAGCTTCTTGGCGAGAGTTCTCAGATAAGCCTCCGTGTCATTCCTCTTGTGGACCGCAGACTCCAGCTTTTCGTTCAGGGTAATTTTTTCCTTTTTCAGACAACTCACCTCCCGGTTAGACTCGTTGAGACAGGACTTCAGCTTGGTCACCTCCCCTTCCAGTGCTTCGACTGAAGCTAGCTTCTGGTCTGCGAGGGCAGTTTTATCTTGGGCTTCCTTCTGTGCAGCGGCGAGGTCTGAGTCCTTCTTCTCTAGAGCCAACTTCATTTTCTCTGCAAAAGAAGCAATCGGATCAGACAAGAGCTCGAAGAAATGTTTTAAAAAGATAGTCGACAGGCAGTTACCTTCCATACCAGCAGCTTCGTCTTGAGCTTTCTTCAGATTCTGCTGGGCCAACTCCAAGTCGAGGTTGAGTTGCCTCTGCTTCTGAGTACAAGACTTCTGCAGAAGGCAAAAGACGTGTCAATCGACAAGATCAAAGGTTGTTCACTTCCGAGTGGATAAAACTTAAAGAAGTTCGCTTAGACCCCAGCCGACTGCACACAGTCGACTGTGGTCTCGGGGGGCTACACCCAGTGGGTGCACTTGGCGTGCCCCCGCTGATTAAGACCCAACTCGACCGGTCCGCCCGGGTCAAGTCAAAAAAACTGTTCAGACCCCAGTCGACTGTGGTCTCGGCGACTACACCCAGTGGGTGCACTTAGCGTGCCCCCACCGGCTCCGATCTCATTCGACCGGTCCGCCCAGGTCGAGTGGAAGAAAAGAAAGTAAGATAGAACTCAGACCCCAGTCGACTGCCAGCAGCCGACTGCGGTCTCGGGGACTACACCTAGTGGGTGCACTTGGCGTGCCCCCACCGGTTCAGATCCTACTCGCCCAAACCGAGTGGAAGAACGCAACTACCAAAGACAACAAAACACCCAGTGGGTGCACTGATTCGACGCAAACAACAGGAGATTGTATAGAAGAAAAATTTTCGGGTAGCATATCCTGATAGAGCAAGGTCAGTTGAAAGTCTACTTACCTGGACATTGGCCCGGAGAGCAGCGCTGGCGTCATAAGTAGCCTGGCTATTCTCATGCACCGTATTCATCCGCTCCATCATCACGTCAGCCTGACGGATGGCTTCCGCAGCCACTTCCGACTGGTTGTCCGGAACGGGGTAGATGGTGAAAAAGAGAGCAGACGACCCAGGTGTGGCAGCTTGGAGCTCCGTGGCGTGGAGTTGGACGACTGAAGGAATCACCGATGCAGTCAACGGTGTGGGGTGCTCACTCGACAAGGGTGCAGCAAAGGTTACAGAGGCCCTGACCGCGTCTTCAGATTGACGGACGGGTGGTGTTGTTGTTGGCCCTTGCTGAGACATCTTGCCAGCTGCTACCTTTTTGCTCTTCTTGGGCTTAAGAGCCACATCTTCATCGTCATCTAGAAGATCGATGACGTTGGGTGGAGCTGCAAGACAGGTCAGTCGACCCCAAGTGAACCACTAGAATGCAATCGACCAAGTAATCAAGAACAAGATCATAAGAGTTTCTACCTGGGTTGGTGGTAACCGCGTCTTCCATCTCCTCGTCTCGATACTGGAGGGAAGAGGTTCCGGATGTAGCAGCACTGCAAGTGTCCGTACTCAGTCGGTTACATTCTGTTGCTCGAGTCGACGAAAAGAACAAGTCAGATGATTACCCGGAGATTGTAGGGACGGTCACTTTGATCCTGGGCAAAGCCTTGGGCAGTTTGGAGGAGGTGGCCTTCGGTGCTTTTGGAGCTGGAGGCGGCACAACCTTGGGCTGCTTTGGGGCCTTCTCAATTGGCGCTGGAGAAGTCGTCCGGGGGCGCTTCGAAGATTGCCCAGTCGGCGCGGTCGCCAGGTCCGGGATGCTCGCCGGGTCGTGTGTGTGTTTGGATCTCCTCTCTCTGCGAGGAGGCGAGTCGACTTCTTCGTCATCGCTCGAGTCTTCGCTCTCCCCGTCCTCCTCTGCATCCGAGTGCCACTCGCTGCTCTCGCCCCCGCTCGCTCCCTCCTCGACGTCTTGCTCCTGAACTCCGTTGGGCATCGAGTACATGTCAATGAGAGCCTGAAAGAACAACGAGCCAAGGAGTACAGTCGACCATCAACAAGGTGTCACACAGTGAATCGGAAAGATATTTGGTAAAACAGAATCATACCTGCTCCGGCTGGCGCGAGTGGTCGAATGGAATCATCCTCCTAGACCCCCGGGGGTTGTCTTTGTTGCTAGTGATTCCCATCAGCCACTTCTCCAAGATGTCCTCACTGACGTCCTCCGGGTGGATCCGAGTGGAGTCCTCGAGTCCAGAGTACATCCACATCGGATGATCATGGGCCTGGAGTGGTTGGATGCGTCGACCGAGAAAGACCTCCAGCAGGTCCATCCCAGTCACCCCGTCGTGGACGAGTTGGACGACCCGCTCGACCAGCACCTTGACCTGCGCCTTCTCTTCGGGAACCACCTTCAAGGAGGAGGGCTTCTCCACTCGAGCCAGGGGAAAGGGAGGAAGTCCAGTCGACTGACCCGGGGTCGGTTGATCCTTGCAGTAAAACAAAGTCGACTGCCAGCCGCGGACCAAGTCAGGAAGGATCATCGCCGGGAAGGTGCTCTTGTTGCTCATCTGGATCCCCAGGCCCCCGCACATCTGGATCACGTGTGTCCTCTCATCACTCGGATTGGCATTTTTGACTGACTGGGAGCGGCAGGTGAAGATATGTTTGAACAGGCCCCAGTGCGGTAGACAGCCCAAGAAATTTTCACACATTGACACAAAGGCAGCCAGATAGACTATGGTGTTTGGAGTGAAGTGGTGGAGCTGAGCCCCAAAGAAGTTCAAAAAGCCCCGAAAGAAAGGATGGGGAGGCAAAGAAAATCCGCGATCGACGTGGGTGGCGAGGAGAACACACTCACCCTCCCTTGGCTGCGGCTCGGTCTCATTCCCCGAGAGCCGCGCCGATTTGTGGGGGATCAGTCCCCCCTCCACCAGGTCGTCGAGGTTGTCCTAGCTGATCGTCGAGCGGATCTAGTCGCCCTGGATCCAGCCCGGCGGTAGGCCGGATCTCGACGAGGATCCGCCCTGGCTGGTCCGCTTGCCCTTCGCCTTCGCGGTTGCCTTCTTCGCGCGCTCCAGCGCCACCGTCTTCTCTTTCCCCATGGCGGCGGATCGAGTTCGAGTGAGGGTCCGACGACGAGAGCAGAAGCGAGCGTGGGGGAGAGGTCGGAGAAAGAAGAAAAGAGAATGGGAGCGCACGGTGCAGAGACCCGGTCTGGTGCCTTTTATAAGGTTATTCCCCGAGTGACTGACTGGTAGGCCCAAACGATCTAAACAAATCCCGCAACAGTCGCGCGCGCAGTACGTGGCAAAAAAGGTGGCACGGTGATCGAGGAGACCTGCCTAATCTGTCCTGATTACCACGGCCTCGCCCGTCTGGCGCGCTTCCCGAAATTCGAATCCCGCGAAATCCGCGGAGAGCAGAGCAACTGGTCAGACCGAAAACATCCTCCACATTATCATTCGGAATTTTACCATGAAAGTTCACTCGACAAAAACCAAGAATGGACCAAGGAGACTGAAAAAGAAGTTGGCGTTGTCTCCTCAGTTCATGGCTCCAGAACAAGTTATACTCACAACACAAAGAATGAGTCAGAAGTGTTCTCAACTCCTTCCCCACTCAAACCCTGATCCATTCAGGGGCTAATGACGAAGCTATGTACCTAGGGTAGGGCCATGGATCTGTCCAAGTTACCCTCCCCAACGACATCTCTAAAAGAACCAGAAGCAATCGAAGAGAGATCATCATCCACTCGACCATGAAGCTATGTTCCACTCGACAGCTTTGAAGACACTCGACCATGCGAACAATCACTCGACCACCAGAAGATGTGAAGCCATTCACTCTGCAACGGTCGGGATTTAAGTCATAGCTTTAATAATCATTTATAGCACTTTACTTCGGACGTTACCAGTAACGCTCCTCCTTTATGAACATTGAACCCTGTGTAACGGAGGGGAGCTGGGGTCCTGGCGCACTCTATATAAGCCACCCCCTCCTCCGGGACAAGGGTTCGCACCCTTTGTAATTCACACGCATATATCCAGTCGACCGCCTCTGGGCTCCGAGACGTAGGGCTGTTACTTCCTCCGAGAAGGGCCTGAACTCGTAAAACTCGCGTGTACAACTCCTCCATAGCTAGGATCTTGCCTCTACATTCCTACCCCCCCTATTCTACTGTCAGGCTTAGAACCACGACATTATACTGCTACCTCTTGAGCACTGCGTTGGTATTCCCCGAAGAGGAAGGGATGATGCAAAAAAGTAGCGTAAGTATTTCCCTCTGTTTTTGAGAACCAAGGTATCAATCCAGTAGGAGGCTACGCGCCAGTCCCTCGTACCTGCACAAAACAAATAAATCCTCGCAACCAACGCATTGTCAATCCCTACACGGCCACTTACGAGAGTGAGATCTGATAGATATTATAAGATAACATTTTTGGTATTTTTGTGATAAAGATGCAAAGTAAAATAAAAGCAAAGTAAAATCAAAGGAAATAACTAAGTATTGGGAGACTAATATGATGAAGATAGACCCAGGGGCCATAGGTTTCACTAGTGGCTTCTCTCGAGAGCATAAGTATTCTACGGTGGGTGAACAAATTACTGTTGAGCAATTGATAGAATTGAGCATAGTTATGAGAATATCTAGGTATGATCATGTATATAGGCATCACGTCCGAGACAAGTAGACCGACTCCTTCCTGCATCTACTACTATTACTCCACTCATCGACCGCTATCCAGCATGCATCTAGAGTATTAAGTTAATGAAAACAGAGTAATGCCTTAAGCAAGATGACATGATGTAGAGGGATAAACTCATGCAATATGATGAAAACCCCATCTTTTTATCCTCGATGGCAACAATACAATACGTGCCTTGCTGCCCCTACTATCACTGGGAAAGGACACCGCAAGATTGAACCCAAAGCTAAGCACTTCTCCCATTGCAAGAAAGATCAATCTAGTAGGCCAAACCAAACTGATAATTCGAAGAGACTTGCAAAGTTAACCAATCATACATAAAAGAATTCAGAGAAGATTCAAATATTGTTCATAGATAGACTTGATCATAAACCCACAATTCATTGGTCTCAACAAACACACCGCAAAAAGAAGGTTACATCGAATAGTTCTCCACAAGAGAGGGGGAGAACATTGTATTGAGATCCAAAAAGAGAGAAGAAGCCATCTAGCTAATAACTATGGACCCGTAGGTCTGAGGTGAACTACTCACACTTCATCGGAGGGGCTATGGTGTTGATGTAGAAGCCCTCCGTGATCGATGCCCCCTCCAGCGGAGCTCCAGAATAGGCCCCAAGATGGGATCTCGTGGATACAGAAAGTTACGATGGTGGAATTAGGGTTTTGGATCTGTATATGATTGTTTGGGGGTACGTAGGTATATATAGGAGGAAGGAGTACGTCGGTGGAGCAATAGGGGGCCCATGAGGGTGGAGGGCGCGCCTGGGGGGGGGGTAGGCGCGCCCCCTACCTCGTGGCCTGCTCTTTTGTGTCTTGACGTAGGGTCCAAGTCTCCTAGGTCTTGTTCGTTGAGAAAATCACGTTCCCAAAGGTTTTCCGTTTGGACTCCGCTTGATATTCCTTTTCTTCGAAACCTTAAAACAGGCAAAAAAACAGCAATTCTGGGTTGGGCCTCCGGTTAATAGGTTAATCCCAAAAATAATATAAAAGTGGATAATAAAGCCCAATAATGTCTAAAACAGTAGATAATATAGCATGGAGCAATCAAAAATTATAGATACGTTGGAGACGTATCAAGCATCCCCAAGCTTAATTCCTGCTCGTCCTCGAGTAGGTAAATGATAAAAACAGAATTTTTGATGCGGAGTGCTACTTGGCATAATTTCAATGTAATTCTTCTTAATTGTGGTATGAATATTCAGATTCGAAAGATTCAAGACAAAAGTTCATATTGACATAAAAATAATAACACTTCAAGCATACTAACTAAGCAATTATGTCTTCTCAAAATAACATGGCCAAAGAAAGTTCATCCCTACAAAATCATATAGTTTAGTCATGCTCCATTTTCGTCACATAAGAATGCTCTCATCATGCACAACCCCGATGACAAGCCAAGCAATTGTTTCATACTTTAGTAATCTCAAACCTATAAACTTTCACGCAATATATGAGCGCGAGCCATGTACATAGCACTATGGGTGGAATATAATATAATGAGGGGGGTTATGTGGAGAAGATAAAAAGGAGAAAGTCTCACATCAACGAGGCTAATCAATGGGCCATGGAGATGCCCACCGATTGATGTTAATGCAAGGAGTAGGGATTGCCATGCAACGGATGCACTAGAGCTATAAATGTATGAAAGCTCAACAAAAGAAACTAAGTGGGTGTGCATCCAACTTGCTTGCTCACGAAGACCTAGGGCACTTGAGGAGGCCCATTGTTGGAATATACAAGCCAAGTTCTATAATGAAAATTCCCACTAGTATATGAAAGTGACAAAACAAGAGACTCTCTATCATGAAGATTATGGTGCTACTTTGAAGCACAAGTGTGGAAAAGGATAGTAACATTGTCCCTTCTCTCTTTTTCTCTCATTTTTTGGGCCTTCTCCTTTTTTTGTCCTTTCTCTTTTTCTTTTTTTATAATTCCTCACTTGGGACAATGCTCTAGAAAATGATGATCATCACACTTTTATTTATTTACAACTCAATGATTACAACTCGATACTAGAACAAAAGATGACTATATGAATGCCTCCGGCGGTTTACCGGGATATGCAATGGACCAAGAGTGACATGTATGAAAGAATTATGAATGGTGGCTTTGCCACAAATACTATGTCAACTACATGATCATGCTAAGCAATATGATAATAATGAATGTGTCATGATGAACGGAATGGTGGAAAGTTGCATGGAAATATATCTCAGAATGGCTATGGAAATGCCATAATAGGTAGGTATGGTGGCTGTTGTGAGGAAGATATAAGGAGGTTTATGTGTGAAAGAGCGTATCATATCACGGGGTTTGGATGCACCGGCGAAGTTTGCGCCAACTCTCAATGTGAGAAAGGGCAATGCACGGTACCGAAGAGGCTAGCAAAGATGGAAGGGTGAGAGTGCGTATAATCCATGGACTCAACATTAGTCATAAAGAACTCACATACTTATTGCAAAAATCTACAAGTCATCAAAAACCTCGGCACTACGCGCATGCTCCTAGGGGGATAGATTGGTAAGAAAAGACCATCGCTCATCCCCGACCGCCACTCATAAGGAGGACAATCAAATAACACCTCATGTTTCAAATTTGTTACATAACATTTACCATACGTGCATGCTACGGGACTTGCAAACTTCAACACAAGCATTTCTCAATTTCAGAACTACGCAACTAGCACGACTTTGATATTATTACCTCCATATCTCAAAACAATCATCAAGCATCAAACTTCTCTTAGTATTCAAAACACTCATAAGAAAATTTTACTAATCTTGAATACCTAGCATATTAGGATTTTAAGAAAATTACCATGCATTTAAGACTCTCAAAATGATCTAAGTGAGGCATGAGAGATCAATTGTTTCTATAAAACAAATCCACCACCGTGCTCTAAAAGATATAAGTGAAGTACTAGAGCAAAACTATATAACTCAAAAGATATATGCGAAGCACATAGTATTCTAGCAAATTCCAAATCATGTATGGCTCTCTCAAAAGGTGTGTACAGCAAGGATGATTGTGGTAAACTAAAAATTAAAGACTCAAATCATACAAGACGCTCCAAGCAAAACACATATCATGTGGCGAATAAAAATATAGCTCCAAGTAAAGTTATCGATAGAAGTAGACGAAAGAGGGGATGCCTTCCGGGGCATCCCCAAGCTTTGGCTTTTAGGTGTCCTTAGATTATCTTGGGGGTGCCATGGGCATCCCCAAGCTTAGGCTCTTTGTCGGTGTCAAAACCGGCGGATCTCGGGTAGGGGGTCCCGAACTGTGCGTCTAGGCGGATGGTAACAGGAGACAAGGGACACGATGTTTTTACCCAGGTCCGGGCCCTCTCGATGGAGGTAAAACCCTACTCCTGCTTGATTAATATTGATGATATGGGTAGTACAAGAGTAGATCTACCACGAGATCAAGGAGGCTAAACCCTAGAAGCTAGCCTATGGTATGATTGTTGTTCGTCCTACGGACTAAAACCCTCCGGTTTATATAGGCATCGGAGAGGGCTAGGGTTACACAGAGTCGGTTACAATGGTAGGAGATCTACATATCCGTATCGCCAAGCTTGCCTTCCACGCCAAGGAAAGTCCCTTCCAGACACGGGACGAAGTCTTCAATCTTGTATCTTCATAGTCTAGGAGTCCGGCCGAAGGTAGAGTCCGGCTATCCGGACACCCCCCTAATCCAGGACTCCCTCAGTAGCCCCTGAACCAGGCTTCAATGACGACGAGTCTGGCGCGCAGATTGTCTTCGGCATTGCAAGGCGGGTTCCTCCTCCAAGTACTTCATAGAAGATTTTGAACACAAAGGTAGTGTCTGGCTCCACATATTGCCATAGAGAGAATAATATTTACACAAATCTAATCTGCTGACGTATTCCGTAGCGTGACATCACACCACGGCCAAGTCTTTATTTGAATCGTTTTACTGTCCCACCTCAGCGCGTTTAGAGATGCGGTTTCCTTCGCACGTCTTGTCAAAGCAGAGATCGTGTCCCCTTATTCCGGGATTCTCATCAATACGGGCGTGGGTAACCCAACCGCGCCATTGATTACGGCACTTGGGAGATAAGCGAGTTTTACCAGGCTGGTGGGGACGCATAATTGCGTCTGCCCATATAAGGGGATAAGGATCCACCCTTTCATCCACGCCTTCTTCCTCCTTTGCCTATCCATTTCCGCGCACTCGAGCTCCAGCGCCCAAGTCCGCACACCCCACCTCAACCTTCTCCAGTCATGTCCGGAGCGGGAGGCAAGTGGATGGTCTCCTCTGTCACGGAGGGACACATCAAAAAACTGAGGAAGGCCGGATACTTGTCCAACGACATCACGCACCGGCTTCCCGAAGAGGGGCAGCTCATCCCCACCCCCGGGCCCCATGAGAGGGTGGTGTTCCTCCCCCATTTCCTCCACGGACTGGGTTTCCCTCTCCACCCATTTGTCCAGGGGCTCATGTTATACTATGGCCTGGATTTCCATGATCTGGCCCCGAACTTCGTCCTCAACATCTCGGCGTTTATCGTCGTGTGCGAGGCTTTCCTCTGCATCCGTCCCCATTTCAGCCTATGGCTCAAGACTTTCAATGTCAAGCCAAAGGTGGTGCGCGGCAACCAGGCGGAATGCGGAGGCGCCATGGTGGGCAAGATGCCCAACGTCCTATGGCTCGAGGGCTCCTTCGTGGAGACCCTAAAGGGGTGGCAATCGGGGTGGTTTTACATCACCGAGCCACGCGACTCTGAATGGGTCACAGCCCCCGAGTTCCGATCCGGACCCCCTACGCGGCTCACCTCCTGGAAAGAGACGGGCCTGTCGTGGGGTAAAAAAGGAGAGCTCACCGGACTCCAAACATGCGTCCAAACCCTGGTGGACAAGAATTTCAAACTTGTCAACGTAGTCTAGGTTATCCTCATCCGCCGGATCCTCCCGTGTCAACAACAGGCTTTCAACCTGTGGGAGTTCGACCCGGCGCAGCACCGAACTCTGAGCAGGCTCTTCGACATGATGTACGAAGATGCCTGGAAGGTGCTTTTCAAGGGCGCCGAGGCCCCCGCATCCGCTACCGAGGATCCTGGATTCAGCACACAGCGTCACACTAGTGCGGTAAGCTGTTTTTACCTTTTACAGGGTATTAGTTTTTCATAGTTTGACTCCATGCGGGATCTAAGTTCCCTTACCTTTGACAGGATTGGCAGGAGACGTACGGACAGATCAACTGTCCGACTCCTTTGCCCGAAGGCCCAGCGGACGCTTGCTTGGCGATGCTGCTGGTTCCGGCACCCTATGTGGTGTCGGAGAAGAAGGCCAAGAAGAAGGCCACGGGGACTCGAAAGAGTGCCCGGCGCCTGGAGGTGTCGGATTCATCATCCGACGACTCCAAGACGCACTCCTCCCGTGAAGACGAGGAGGAGGAAGAAGAGACCTCTCCCCCTCCAGCGGGGGGAGGGAAGAAAAGGAAGGCCGCCCCAACTGGGGAGGCCGAAGGGTCCAAGAAGGGGAAGACCCTTCCTCCGGACTACTCCACCAACGCCGACAACGGCGAAGAGGAGTGGCCGCACAGGGCCAAGCCCCTGGCAAGATCGTAAGTATTCGGACACCAGAGCAATTCATAGTGTTCCTTTCTTGCACAGCTCCTCCTTACGCCGAATATGACTATGCAGTCCGCCCAAGGCCAGGCTCGACGAGTCGTCGAGCGGCTCCCTGGATTCGTCGGATGTGAATTCACTTCCGCCCGCTACCTCCCCCCACCCTACGGACGACGCCGAGGTGCTGTCCCAACAGGTTCCAAGCCAGGAGGAGGTGGTCCTGGAGGCGCCGCAAGGCGACCTCCCGGACTCCAGGCGCAAAGGGGATAAAACCCCCAAGGGCTCCGAGTCCGGCCTTGAGCCGGACACCGCGCCGGAACCTTCAACGGTTCCGGACTCCGGTAGGCAGCCTCCTTCCAAGAGGAGCAAGCCTACCGAGCCGGTGACCTCCGTCCAACCGGAGGCACCAGACAATTTGCTGGAGGTGCTTAACGGCGCCTCCATCAACGAGGAGCATCGCACTATTATGAGTGCGGTGATCTAGAAGGTTCAGTCCGCCAAGAGCGGACTGACTGAAGCCTGTGCCAGCCTTCTAACAGGCTTTGAGGTAAGTAAAGAATATGTAAAAATATTACCGCATAGACAGTAGCCCCTGATGCTCTGTTCGGTGTTCGGAAAGAAAAGCCGAATAGAGGATCTAATAACATTCGCAGGAGTCTAACATAATCAAGTCAATATGCGTATGCAGGCTTCGCTGCTGGCCTCTGCCCCACTGACTGCGGAGGTGGATACGCTGAAGCAAAACCTCGCACGGTCCGAGAACGAGCTCGGCCATGCCAAGAGGCAACTCGAGGAGAGGAAGTTAAGTAATACCTTGCGCAAGTATATAGAGAAGATGTGGTTGCAAAAAATGACAGGATCAACGTGCTATTATAGGGGCCACGACCGAGGTGGCAACCCTTAAGAAAGCGCTGTCCGAGGCCGAAAACAGAGCGGCCGCGGAGCGCATAGAGAGAGGGAAGTAGGAGGCACGGGTGGAGGAGGTGCAGAAAGAGCTCCAGGCTCTCGTGAAAAAACATGAGAGTTTGGAGCTTGACTCAAAGACGCAAGCGTCCGAGCTTGCGGCAACCCTCGAAAGCGCGAAGTCTGCCAAGGCCGAAGCCCAGAAAGCCCTCCAAGAAATTGAAGCGATGAAGAAGATAGCGGCGGGTAAGGCATTCATTATGCAAAGCAAGCACGTGAAAGTGAATTACTTGTTACTTACCCAAGTCCGGAGCTCTCCAGGAGCATTCGCAGATTTGCCCCGCACTGCGTCTGATGCCGCCGCCTACTACCGAGCCGAGGAGGGGAGCTCGATGGAGAAGATGTTCTGGTCTCAGTATGCTGAGACCGAACACCTGGTGCCTTTGAGCGACCAGCTGAAGCAAATGGTCGAGCTCCACAAGGTGGTCGAACAGGCCATAAAGGGCCTCATAGTTCGGCTTTGGCCTGGAGAGGCTCTGCCTGGGAGCTACTTCGGGCTGGTGAGGCGGCTGGTCGATGCCTGTCCACGGCTTGAAGTAATCAAGCGCTCCATCTGCATCGAAGGTGCCCGTAGGGCGCTTGCCCGTGCTAAAGTGCACTGGGGCAAGATGGATGCGGAGAAGATGGTGAAGGACGGGCCGCCGCCGGGCAAGGAGCATCGCGTCCCGGAAGCGTATTATGAGGGCGTCCTGAAGGGTGCCCGCCTTATAGCGGATGAATGCTCCAAAGATTTAATTTTTGAGTAAACTCGCATTTGTGATCCTGTACGCTGAAAACTTGTTCATATGCACTAAGCAACGCTTTTGAATTTAAAATATTACCTTCTGCGCGGCCGTTTATCAAATTTGAGAGATGGCGAGTCGTCGGCTTCTGCCCCCATGCCACGAGTGCTGGGGTGTTCGGGATAAACATGAGCGCTCTTTTTCCCATTCTTGGGTCCTTCGAGGGAGGCGCTCAACACAACAAACAAGGCAATCGGACTATAATGCTTGAACACTCTCACTTAGCCATAGAATTCTATAATTTTAAATTTCGTCGAAGCCCCTAGTGTTCGGAAGACCGAGTTCGAGGCACTATGCACACCTAGGCCGGACAAAGCCGACTCCTCGCTCTAAGCGGCATAAGTCTTTAGGGACTCGAAAACCTCTCGAACAGCGACCAGCTCTCGCCTCATCATGACGGTCAGTTTTAGCTTTCTCTACTGAGGTGCTTAGCCCAGCTCAACTGTGGCACAATCGCAGTAGTTCTCCTAGTGCTACCTTAGCCGATATAATGGAACGTAAGGTACCAAAACATAGGAGCCGGGCAAACGCAACTATTGACCCAAGACATGATTCGGAGCCGATGCATATAATGCTATAAGTTCGGGGTGCCGCACTTGTGAAAGTGTTCGGACTTCTCACACCGTATTGTGGGGTACTTAAGCCCCTGGCGTATTGGCCGTACCAAAGTGTACGGGTGCAACATGTCATTAATGAACATATATTTGTAAAAAAGAGTAATGCAATAATAGACGGAAGCTATGCATTGTTTATTTAAAAAGGCTGCGATCAAAGCAGAATGATTCAAATAGTGCGATAAGCAAAAGATGGTACTATTTAACATGTCCTTTCCAGGATGAGCTGCGGAATGGTATGTGAAACAGGTATACTGCTCGTTATAGAGACCAGCTTAGAGTTCCATAGTGCGGCATAGCTTTCTGCTCCCCTGGTTGTTGTATCGTTTGTGCGGCAATTGTACTACCGGACAGGCCTTCCGAAGAGTGGAGTCCTGAAAGTAAGAGAAAATGAAGAAGTCAGCAGCCCCTAGTGCGGTTTAAGCCGTGTTTCGGGCGTGCCATGATGGTGCCCCTCCCCCTTTGCCCATGGTATTTCCAGAGCGTAGTTATGTACGCGCAACACTAGTTTCGCAAGTTCGCGAGGGCTAGGGTTGGGGCCGCATTGCTACGCTTGCTCGGAATGTGCCAGGCGGTCTTGTTGTAGGTTACTCCGGGCGCGCTTGACGATGTCCAGACGTTTAATGGCCGGACTAGAGAATTGCCTTGAGAGGTTGTTTTGTACTTCCGCTGCGATAGCTGCCGTATGCTCCTCCGTTCGGAGAGAGCGTTCGGTGTTTCCATTGACCATAATGACTCCTCGAGGGCCTGGCATCTTGAGCTTGAGGTATGCGTAGTGCGGCACCGCATTGAACTTGGCAAATGCGGTTCGCCCGAGCAGTGCATGATAGCCACTGCGGAACGGGACTATGTCAAAGATTAACTCCTCGCTTCGGAAATTATCCGGAGATCCGAAGACCACTTCAAGTGTAACTAAGCCTATACAGTTGGCCTCTACACCTGGTATGATGCCTTTAAAGGTCGTTTTAGTGGGTTTAATCCTTGAGGGATCGATACCCATTTTCCGCACTGTATCCTGGTAAAGCAGGTTCAGGCTGCTGCCGCCGTCCATAAGGACTCTAGTGAGGTGAAATCCGTCAATAATTGGGTCTAGAACTGATGTCTACTACACAACCTTCTTCTTGTAGACGTTGTTGGGCCTCCAAGTGCAGAGGTTTGTAGGACAGTAGCAAATTTCCCTCAAGTGGATGACCTAAGGTTTATCAATCCGTAGGAGGCGTAGGATGAAGATGGTCTCTCTCAAGCAACCCTGCAACCAAATAACAAAGAGTCTCTTGTGTCCCCAACACACCCAATACAATGGTAAATTGTATAGGTGCACTAGTTCGGCGAAGAGATGGTGATACAAGTGCATTATGGATGGTAGATAAAGGTATTTGTAATCTGAAAATATAAAAACAGCAAGGTAACAAATGATAAAAGTGAGCATAAACGGTATTGCAATGATAGGAAATAAGGCCTAGGGTTCATACTTTCACTAGTGTAAGTCCTCTCAACAATACTAACATAATTGGATCATAAAATTATCCCTCAACATGCAACAAAGAGTCACTCCAAAGTCACTACTAGCGGAGAACGAACGAAGAGATTATGGTAGGGTACGAAACCACCTCAAAGTTATTCTTTCCAATCAATCCGTTGGGCTATTCCTATAAGTGTGACAAACAGCCCTAGAGTTCGTACTAGAATAACACCTTAAGATACAAATCAACCAAAACCCTAATGTCACCTAGATACTTCAATGTCACCTCAAGTATCCGTGGGCATGATTATACAATATGCATCACACAATCTCAATTCATCTATTCAACCAACACAAAGAACCTCAAAGAGTGCCCCAAAGTTTCTACCCGAGAATCACGACAAAAACGTGTGCCAACCCCTATGCATAGGTTCCCAATGTCACGAAACCCGCAAGTTGGTCACCAAAACGTACATCAAGTGGCACGTGGTATCCCATTGTCACCACAGATATCCATGGCAAGACATACATCAAGTGTTCTCAAGTCTTTAAAGACTCAATCTGATAAGATTACTTCAAAGGGGAAACTCGATTCATTACAAGAGAGAAGAGGGGGGAAGAAACATCATAGGATCCAAATATAATAGCAAAGCTCGTGATACATCAATATCGTATCATCACAAGAACACGAGAGAGAGAGAGAGAGAGAGAGAGAGAGATCAAACACATAGCTACTGGTACATACCCTCAGCCCCGAGGGAGAACTACCCACTCCTCGTCATGGAGAGCACCGGGATGATGAAGATGGCCACCGGAGAAGGATTGCCCCCTCCGGCAGGGTGCCGGAACGGGTCTAGATTGAGTTTCGGTGGCTACGGAGGCTTCTGGCGGCAGAACTCCCGATCTATGTTGCTCTCGGATGTTTTTAGGGTATATGGAGATATATAGGCGGAAGAAGTACGTCGGTGGAGCTCCGAGGGGCCCACGAGGCAGGGGCGCACCCAGGGGGGCGCCCTCCACCCTCGTGACCTCCCCGAAAACTTCTTGGAGTAGGGTCCAAGTCTCCTGGATCACGTTCGGTGAGAAGATCACGTTCCCGAAGGTTTCATTCCGTTTGGACTCCGTTTGATATTCTGTTTCCTCGAAATACTGAAATAGGAAAAAAACAGCAATTCTGGGCTGGGCCTCTGGTTAATAGGTTAGTCCCAAAAATAATATAAAAGTGGAAAATAAAGCCCAATATAGTCCAAAATAGTAGATAAAGTAGCATGGAGCAATCAAAAATTATAGATACGTTGGAGACGTATCAGGCATCCCCAAGCTTAATTCCTGCTCGTCCTTGAGTAGGTAAATGATAAAAAGAGAATTTTTGATGTGGAGTGATACTTTGGCATAATTTCAATGTAAATCTTCTTAATCATGGTATGAATATTCAGATCCGAAAGGTTCAAGACATAAGTTCATATTGACATAAAAAATGATAATACTTCAAGCATACTAATCAAACAATTATGTCATCTCAAAATAACATGGCCAAAGGAAGTTCATCCCTAAAAAATCATATAGTTAGGCTATGCTTCATTTTCGTCACACAAAGATGTTCCCAACTTCTATACCCCCGATGACAAGCCAAGCAATTGTTTCATACTCAAATAATCTCAAACTTTTTCAACCTTCATGCAATACATGAGCGCGAGCCATGGACATAGCACTATGGGTGGTATAAAATATGATGATGGGGATTGTGTGGAGAAGAAAAAAAAGGAGAAAGTCTCACATCAATGAGGCTAATCAATGAGCTATGGAGATGCCCATCAATTGATGTTAATGCAAGGAGTAGGGATTGCCATGCAACGGATGCACTAGAGCTAAGAATGCTCAACAAGAGAAACTAAGTGGGTGTGCATCCAACTTGCTTGCTCACGAAAACCTAGGGCACTTGAGGAGGCCCATTGTTGGAATATACAAGCCAAGTTCTATAATGAAAATTTCCCACTAGTATATGAAAGTGATAACATGAGAGACTCTCTACTATGAAGATTATGGTGCTACTTTGAAGCACAAGTGTGGTAAAAGGATAGTAACATTGTCCCTTCTCTCTTTTTCTCTCATTTTTTATTTGGCCTTCTCCTTTTTTATGGCCTTTCTCTTTTTGGGGGGGCCTTCTCTTTTTTTATGGCCTTTCTCTTTTTTTTATTCCTCACTTGGGACAATGCTCTAATAATGATGATTATCACACTTCTATTTATTTACAACTCAATGATTACAACTCGATACTAGAACAAAGTATGACTCTATATGAATGCCTCCGGCGGTGTACCGGGATTGCGATGAATCAAGTGTGACATGTATGAAAAATTATGAACGGTGGCTTTGCCACAAATACGATGTCAACTACATGATCATGCAAACCAATATGACAATGATGAATGTGTCATGATGAACGGAATGATGGAAAGTTGCATGGCAATATATCTCGGAATGGCTATGGAAATGCCATGATAGGTAGGTATGGTGGCTGTTTTGAGGAAGATATAGGGAGGTTTATGTGTGAAAGAGTGTATCATATCACGGGGTTTGGATGCACCGGCGAAGTTTGCACCAATCTCAATGTGAGAAAGGGCAATGCACGGTACCGAAGAGGCTAGCAAATGGCGGAAAGGTAAAAGTGCGTATAATCCATGGACTCAACATTAGTCAAAAGAACTCATATACTTATTGCAAAAATTTAGAAGTCATCAAAAATCAAGTACTACGCGCATGCTCCTAGGGGGATAGATTGGTAGGAAAAGACCATCGCTCGTCCCTGACCGCCACTCATAAGGATGCACAAGCCAGGTACACTTCATGTTTCAAATTTGTTACACAACTTTAACCATACGTGCATGCTACGGGACTTGCTAACTTCAACACAAGTATTTCTCAAATTCACAACTACTCAACTAGCATGACTATGATATTATCACCTCCATATCTCAAAACAATTATCAAGCATCAAACTTATCTTAGTATTCAACCCACTAAAAAGAAAGTTTCACATATCTTGAATACCAAGTATATTAACATTAAGCAAATTACCATGCTATTAAAGACTCTCAAAATAATCTAAGTGAAGCATGAGAGATCAAGTTTCTTTAAAATAAAACTACCACCATGCTCTAAAAGATATAAGTGAAGCACTAGAGCAAATGACAAACTACTCCGAAAGATATAAGTGAAGATCAATGAGTAGTCGAATAATTATGCAACTATGCGAAGACTCTATAACATTTAATAATTTCAGATCTTGGTAATTTATTCAAACAGCAAGCAAAGCAAAATAAAATGACATCTAAGAATATCAAACATCATGTGAAGAAGCAAAAACATAGGATCAACCGGTACTAACCGATAATTGTTGAAGAAGAAAGGTGGGATGCCAACCGGGGCATCCCCAAGATTAGATGCTTGATACTTCTTGAAATATTATTTTGGGGTGCCTTGGGCATCCCCAAGCTTGAGCTTTTGTGTCTCCTTAATTCCTCTCATATCACGGTCTCCCTAAATCTCAAAAGCGATGAACGAAGACGAAAGAGGGGATGCCTTCCGGGGCATCCCCAAGCTTAGGCTCTTGGTTGTCCTTGAATATTACCTTGGGGTGCCTTGGGCATACCCTAGCTTAGGCTCTTGCCACTCCTTATTCCATAATCCATCGAATCTTTACCCAAAACTTGAAAACTTCACAACACAAAACTTAAAGTAGAAAACTCGTGAGCTCCGTTAGTATAAGAAAATAAATCACCACTTAAAGGTACTATAATGAACTCATTCTTTATTTATATTGGTGTTAAACCTACTGTATTCCAACTTATCTATGGTTTATAAACTATTTTACTAGCCATAGATTCATCAAAATAAGTAAACAACACATGAAAAACAGAATCTGTCAAAAACAGAATAGTTTGTAGTAATCTGGATCAAACGCATACTTCTGGAACTCATAAAATTATCAAATAAATTTCTGGACCTGATTAATTTACTATTAATCATCTGAAAAAAGAATTAACTAAATATCACTCTCCAAATAAAAATGGCAGCAATTCTCGTGAGCGCTGAAGTTTCTGTTTTTGACAGCATGATCAACAAGACTTTCCCCAAATCTTCCCAAAGGTTCTACTTGGCACAAACACTAATTAAAAGCATAAAACCACATCTAAACAGAGGCTAGATGAATTATTTATTACTAAACAGGAACAAAAATAAAATTGGGTTGCCTCCCAACAAGCGCTATCGTTTAACGCCCCTAGCTAGGCATGATGATTTCAATGATGCTCACATAAAAGATAAGAATTGTAACATAAATAGAGCATCATGAAGAATATGACTAGCACATTTAAGTCTAACCCACTTCCTATGCATAGGTATTTTGTGAGAAAACAACTTGTGGGGACAAGAATCAACTTGCATAGGAAGGTAAAACAAGCATAACTTCAAAATTTTAAGCACATAGAGAGGAAACTTGATATTATTGCAATTCCTACAAGCATATGTTCCTCCCTCATAATAATTTTAAGTAGCATCATGAATGAATTCAACAATATAACCAGCACCTAAAGCATTCTTTTCATGATCTACAAGCATAGAAAATTTATTACTCTCCACATAGGCAAAATTCTTCTCATTCGGAATAGTGGGAGTATCATAGGAAAGTCGAATACTATAAATTGTTTCCATATTAAAAGAGTAATGTTCAGAGAAGTGGTAATCATAATCATGACAAGTTTTATAAATATAATCATCACTACTTTTTATAGCATAAGTTTCATCACAATAATCATCATAAGTAGCAACTTTGTTCTCATCATAATCACTTTGCATATCAAAACATGGAAGGCTAAAAATATCATCATTATTAAACATAGAATCCCCAAGCTTGGGACAGACATTAATTGCAGCAAATATATTCTCAAATATGTCATCCTCATCAAACATAGATTCCCCAAGCTTGGGCCTTTTCGTATCATAAGCATAATCACTCTCATCATTAATAGCATGGATAGCACCAATAGTATAGCAATTATTATATTCTTCCAAGCATGTGCCAAAAGATTTTCAAGATCATAAGAAGTATCATTATCTTCCCAATCATAATCATCAAACAAGCAATAGGCATAACGAGATCATCATCAAGTGCATCATCTTCATTTTCATGAGGCACAACAATAATAGGAGCAACTTTATTTGGGAGAGATACCTTTTTACCTCTCTTCCTTTTTCTTTTCTTCTTCTTTACCACATCGTGTGTGGGTTCAATCCTCTTTTTGGAGCTCCTTATTAATGAGATTTGTTGAATGGGAGGCTCCTCCTCGTTGCCTGATTCATCATAAGAGATAATAGGAGGATATTGGAAAGTCTCTTCCCTTTCATTAGTATTCTCTTCATCTTCTATTTGTTTCCTTTTCTTTATGTAGTTGGCAATATAAGGATTTTCAATGCAATTCACCGCACAATACATATAAATATTCTCTAGATCAAAATCAAGAACTCTATCAAGATTAAACTTTGGAATACCCTCAGTTATAAGTTTCATTTCTTCATAACCCAAAAGAAGGCTAAGCTCTTTATGATGCTCAAGGGTAATAAAATTATCACAATGTTTGGACACGACTTGCATGAAACAAATATCATTGGAGCTTTAAATGACCATGTTCATTGCAAAGTTCACAAGGGGCACGAAAAATATTGAATCTTTCAGCACATTCATCTAGACTTTCGTGCAACAATTTAGTTTCTAAGTACTTATGCCTCTTACAATATCTATCTTCCCTATTCGGTGTGTACTTGCAAACCCAATCTACTCCACAAAAATTGACATGTTTATAGGAGGTATTTTCATCATAACTAGTGCAATCATCATTAGCATCATGGATATTCAAAGAATTCGTACTAACAACATTGCAATCATGCTCATCATTCAAAGATTTAGTGCCAAACATTTTGTAGATTTCTTCTTCTAGCACTTGAGCACAATTATCCTTTCCATCATACTCACGAAAGATATTAAAAAGGTGAAGCGTATGAGACAAACTCAATTCCATTTTTTTGTAATTTTCTTTTATAAACTAAACTAGTGATAAAACAAGAAACTAAAAGACTCGTTTGAAAGATCTAAAGATATACCTTCAAGCACTCACCTCCCCGGCAACGGCGCCAGAAAAGAGCTTGATGTCTACTACACAACCTTCTTCTTGTAGACGTTGTTGGGCCTCCAAGTGCAGAGGTTTGTAGGACAGTAGCAAATTTCCCTCAAGTGGATGACCTAAGGTTTATCAATCCGTAGGAGGCGTAGGATGAAGATGGTCTCTCTCAAGCAACCCTGCAACCAAATAACAAAGAGTCTCTTGTGTCCCCAACACACCCAATACAATGGTAAATTGTATAGGTGCACTAGTTCGGCGAAGAGATGGTGATACAAGTGCATTATGGATGGTAGATAAAGGTATTTGTAATCTGAAAATATAAAAACAGCAAGGTAACTAATGATAAAAATGAGCGTAAACGGTATTGCAATGATAGGAAATAAGGCCTAGGGTTCATACTTTCACTAGTGTAAGTCCTCTCAACAATACTAACATAATTGGATCATAAAATTATCCCTCAACATGCAACAAAGAGTCACTCCAAAGTCACTAATAGCGGAGAATGAACGAAGAGATTATGGTAGGGTACGAAACCACCTCAAAGTTATTCTTTCCAATCAATCTGTTGGGCTATTCCTATAAGTGTCACAAATAGCCCTAGAGTTCGTACTAGAATAACACCTTAAGATACAAATCAACCAAAACCCTAATGTCACCTAGATACTTCAATGTCACCTCAAGTATCCGTGGGCATGATTATACGATATGCATCACACAATCTCAATTCATCTATTCAACCAACACAAAGAACCTCAAAGAGTGCCCCAAAGTTTCTACCGGAGAATCGCGATGAAAACGTGTGCCAACCCCTATGCATAGGTTCCCAATGTCACGAAACCCGCAAGTTGGTCACCAAAACGTACATCAAGTGGCATGTGGTATCCCATTGTCACCACAGATATCCACGGCAAGACATACATCAAGTGTTCTCAAGTCTTTAAAGACTCAATCCGATAAGATTACTTCAAAGGGGAAACTCGATTCATTACAAGAGAGAAGAGGGGGGAAGAAACATCATAGGATCCAAATATAATAGCAAAGCTCGCGATACATCAAGATCGTATCATCTCAAGAACACGAGAGAGAGAGAGATCAAACACATAGCTACTGGTACATACCCTCAGCCCTGAGGGAGAACTACTCCCTCCTCGTCATGGAGAGCACCAGGATGATGAAGATGGCCACCAGAGAAGGATTGCCCCCTCCAGCAGGGTGCCGGAATGGGTCTAGATTGAGTTTCGGTGGCTACGGAGGCTTCTGGCGGCGAAACTCCCGATCTATGTTGCTCTCGGATGTTTTTAGGGTATATGGAGATATATAGGCGGAAGAAGTACGTCGGTGGAGCTCCGAGGGGCCCACGAGGCAGGGGGGCGCGCCCAGGGGACGTGGGTTGCGTATATCATGTTCACCGTCCGCACTTGTGGGGGAAAACCTTTCTATCCACTGTTGTTCGGTGGCCGGGGCTCCTCCTCGTCATCGCTATGCAGCCCCTTGTCTCTGCTTTTGGCATTTAACTTGCCTTCCTTCTTGAACACCCAACAATCCCTATTGGTGTGATTGGCTAGTTTTTCGGGGGTGCCATGTATCTGGCATGAGCGGTCGAGTATTCGGTCCATACTGGACGGGCCCGGAGTATTTCTTTTGAATGGCTTTTTCCGCTGACCGGGTTTAGAGCCTCTGAATCCGGCATTAACTGCCATATCCTCAGTATTGTCGCCGTTAATGCGGCGCTTTTGCTTGTTGCGACGAGACCTGCCACTGCTGTCCTTGGTATCCGAATTACCAGGGCTCTTGGTCATGTTATTGCTGCGAGCTAGCCAGCTGTCTTCTCCCGCGCAAAAGCGGGTCATAAGTGTCGTGAGGGCTGCCATAGATTTCAGCTTTTCCTATCCTAGGTGCCGTGCAAGCCACTCATCGCGGATGTTATGCTTGAAGGCTGCTAGGGCCTCTGTGTCCGGACAGTCGACGATTTGATTTTTCTTGGTTAGGAACCGTGTCCAGAATTGTCTGGCCGATTCCTCTGGCTGCTGAATTATGTGGCTTAGGTCATCGGCGTATGGTGGTCGCACATAAGTGCCTTGGAAATTGTCGAAGGAATGCGGCTTCCAGGTCCTCCCAACAACCAATTGATTCTGCTGGCAAGCTGTTAAGCCAATGCCGAGCTGGTCCTTTAAGCTTGAGCGGGAGGTATTTGATGGCGTGTAGGTCATCACCGTGGGCCATGTGGATATGAAGGAGATAGTCCTCGATCCATACCGCAGGATCTGTTGTGCCATCGTATGATTCGATGTTCACGGGTTTGAAACCCTCAGGGATTTGATGATCCATTACTTCATCTGTGAAGCATAGTGGGTGTGCGGCGCCTCTGTATTGGGCTATATCACGACGCAGCTCAAACGAGCTTTGTCTACTGTGTTCGGCCCGGCCGAATTTACTGTATCCGGAGTGACGATTACCGTCTCGTGCCGTGGGGCACCCACGCGATCCGTAGATCGATCTTGTTTGCCTTGCCTTGTCCTCCAATATATCTCGCAGGTCTGGCACATTTTCCCGTGCCTTGGTATTTTTTGAGCGGCGCCGGGGTGCGGCTTGAGTGGAGGGCCGAGAGGCCTCTCTGTCGCGGCCACGGGGTGGCCGGTCAGCCGCATCATGCGCTGGTGATGTAGGTTTAGGTGCTTCCTCCTCTAATCGGGGTAGCAACCCGCGCTTTGGGTAGCTCTTGGAGGGGCGTTCGAGTTCATACTCTTCGGCCGCAAGGACTTTAGTCCATCTGTCGGCTAGCAAATCTTGATTAGCTCTAAGTTGTTGATGTTTTTTCTTGAGGCTGCTCGCCGTGGCCATAAGCCTGCGTTTGAAACGCTATTGTTCGACGGGATCCTCCGGCATGACAAATTCGTCGTCGTCGAGGCTTGCCTCGTCTTCGGAGGGAGGCATATAATTATCGTCCTTGACCTCTCTGTCTACCGCTCTCTCATGAGGGCTGGCTTCTCCAACCTCCTGTGCTGAATCTTGCTGGAGGTGGTTGTCTTCGGCACTGTCCGGGGTGTCATTATCTCCCGTGCCGGAATCACCATTTTTGCTTTGGCGGGATTTAGAGCGGCGCCGCTGACGCCGGCGCTTAGGCTGCTTCTTAGAGGGGTCATCCTCCGTTGTTCCATCGCCATTGCCTTATTTTGGGGTGTCCACCATGTATATATCATATGACGAGGTGGCTTTCCAGTGCCCTATAGGCGCTGGTTCTTGATCGTCTCCTGCATCGGCGTCCATACCGTCGATGTCTTCGGAGTCGAAGTCGAGCATGTCGATTAAATCATCGACAGTGGCTAAGAAGTGGGTGGTGGGTGGGCTTTGAATTTCTTCATCATCCGCATCCCAACCTTGCTGACCATAGTCCGGCCAGGGCTCTCCTGATAAAGAGAGAGACTTTAGTAAATTCAGAATATCGCCGAAGGGCGAGTGCTGAAAGATGTCTGCGGCGGTGAACTCCATGATCGGCGCCCAATCGGGTTCGATCGGTAGGGGCGCGGAGGGCTCGGAGTCTGGAGAGGAGTCCAGCTCCTTGGAGTCACGGGCTTCGCAGAGAGTAGGGCTGGTGTTCGGCTCGATCGCCGTAGAGATTGCAGCCCCCGAGGCGGTGTCCAACCACCCATCCTCGATTGGCGCAGTTGGCTCCGAATTAAGGGTCGGAGCTGATGCGGGTGCGGCCTCCAGGGCACTGTTCGGCGGCCGAGCTAGATCATGCCCATCGTGACAGTGTGGCGCGCTCGGCTGTGGCTCGAATCCGTCGAAGATCAAGTCTCCACGGAGGTCGGCCGTGTAGCACAAACTTCCAAATCTGACCTGATGGCCAGGGGCGTAGCTTTCGATCTGCTTCAGATGGCCAAGCGAATTGGCCCACAGTGCAAAGCTACCAAATACGATGATCTGTCCGGGGAGAAAAGTCTCACCCTGGATCGCATTGTCATTGATGATCGGAGGAGCCATCGGGCCTAAAAGTGACGACACAGAGGAACTCTCAATGAAAGCACCAATGCCGGTGTCAAAACCGGCGGATCTCGGGTAGGGGGTCCCGAACTGTGCGTCTAGGCGGATGGTAACAGGAGACAAGGGACACGATGTTTTTACCCAGGTTCGGGCCCTCTCTATGGAGGTAAAACCTACTCCTGCTTGATTAATATTGATGATATGGGTAGTACAAGAGTAGATCTACCACGAGATCAAGGAGGCTAAACCCTAGAAGCTAGCCTGTGGTATGATTGTTGTTCGTCCTACGGACTAAAACCCTCTGGTTTATATAGACACCGGAGAGGGCTAGGGTTACACAGAGTCGGTTACAATGGTAGGAGTTCTACATATCCGTATCGCCAAGCTTGCCTTCCACGCCAAGGAAAGTCCCTTCCGGACACGGGACGAAGTCTTCAATCTTGTATCTTCATAGTCCAGGAGTCCGGCCGAAGGTATAGTCCGGCTATCCGGACACCCCCCTAAACTAGGACTCCCTCACTCTTGCCACTCCTTGTTCCATAATCCATCAAATCTTTACCCAAAACTTGAAAACTTCACAACACAAAACTCAAAGTAGAAAATCTCGTGAGCTCCGTTAGCGAAAGAAAACAAAAGACCACTTCAAGGTACTGTAATGAACTCATTCTTTATTTATATTTGTGTTAAACCTACTGTATTCCAACTTCTCTATGGTTTATAAACTATTTTACTAGCCATAGATTCATCAAAATAAACAAACAACACACGAAAAACAGAATCTGTCAAAAACAGAACAGTCTGTAGTAATTTGTATCTAGCGGAAGATATGGAACCCCAAAAATTCTAAAATAAATTTCTGGACGTTAGTAATTTATCTATTAATTATCTGCAAAAGGAATTAACTAAATATCACTTTCCAAATAAAAATGGCAGCAGTTCTCGTGAGCACTAAAGTTTCTGTTTTTTTACAGCAAGTGTAACAAGACTTTCCCCAAGTCTTCCCAACGGTTCTACTTGGCACAAACACTAATTAAACACAAAAAACATAGCCAAAACAGAGGCTAGATAATTTATTTATTACTAAACAGGAGAAAAAAGCAAGGAATAAAAATAAAATTGGGTTGCCTCCCAACAAGCGCTATCGTTTAACGCCCCTAGCTAGGCATAATAAGCAAGGATAGATCTAGGTTTTGCCATCTTTGGTAGGCAATCCATAAGTGGCTCTCATAATAGATTCATAAGGTAGTTTAATTTTCTTTCTAGGAAAGTGTTCCATGCCTTTCCTTAATGGAAATTGTAATCTAATATTTCCTTCCTTCATATCAATAATTGCACCAATCGTTCTAAGGAAAGGTCTACCAAGAATAATAGGACATGAAGGATTGCAATCCATGTCAAGAACAATAAAATCTACGGGCACATAATTCCTATTTGCAACAATAAGAACATCATTAATTCTTCCCATAGGTTTCTTAATAGTGGAATCCGCAAGGTGCAAGTTTAAAGAGCAATCATCAAAATCACGAAAACCTAACAAATCACACAAAGTCTTTGGAATCGTGGAAACACTAGCACACAAATCACATAAAGCATAGCATTCATGATCTTTAATTTTAATTTTAATAGTTTGTTCCCACTCATCATAAAGTTTTCTAGGGATAGAAACTTCCAATTCAAGTTTTTCTTCATAAGATTGCATCAAGGCATCAACGATATGTTTAGTAAACGCTTTATTTTGACTGTAAGCGTGAGGAGAATTTAGCACGGGTTGCAACAAGGAAATACAATCAATCAAAGAGCAATTCTCATAGTTAAATTCCTTGAAATCCATAATAGTGGGTTTAGCAAAATCTAGGGTTTTAATTTCTTCAATCCCACTTTTATCAATTTTAGCATCAAGATCAAAAAATTCTGAATTCTTGGAACGCCTTCTATGTAAAGGTGGATCATATTCAGTCCCATCATTATCAAGATTCATATTGCAAAACAAAGATTTAATAGGGGACACATCAATAACTTTTAGATCTTCATCTTTATTTTCATAGGAACTAGAAGAACACACTCTTATAAAGGCATCTTTCTTAGCACGCATCCTAGCGGTTCTTTCTTTGCACTCATCAATGGAAATTCTCATGGCTTTGAGAGACTCATTAATATCATGCTTAGTTGGAATAGATCTAAGTTTCAAAGAATCAACATCAAGAAAAATTCTATCAACGTTCCTAGCCAACTCATCAATCTTAAGCAATTTTTCTTCAATCAAAGCATTGAAATTCTTTTGCGAAGTAACAAATTCTTTAATATTAGATTCAATATCAGAGGCCATCTTATTATAATTTCCATAATAATTGTTGTAGGAATTACCATAATTATTAGAGGGATTACTAGGATAAGGCCTAGGATTAAAATTCCCTCTATACGCATTGTTACCAAAATTGTTCCTACCAACAAAATTCACATCCATAGACTCATTATTATTCTCAATCAAACTAGACAAGGGCATATCATTAGGATCAGAAGAAACACTCTTACTAGCAAATAATTTCATAAGTTCATCCATCTTTCCACTCAAAACATTATTTTCTTCTATCGCATGCACCTTTTTATTAGTAGATCTTTCAGTATGCCATTGAGAATAATTAACCATAATATTATCTAGGAGTTTAGTAGCTTCTCCTAAAGTGATTTCCATAAAAATGCCTCCCGTGGCCGAATCTAAAAGATTTCTAGAAGCAAAATTCAATCCGGCATAAAAAATTTGTATAATCATCCACAAATTTAAACCATGAGTAGGGCAATTACGTATCATTAGTTTCATTCTCTCCCAAGCTTGTGCAACATGTTCATGATCAAGTTGCTTAAAATTCATAATATCGTTTCTAAGAGAGATGATCTTAGCGGGAGGAAAATACTTAGAGATAAAAGCATCTTTGCACTTGTTCCATTAATCAATACTATTTTTAGGCAAAGATGAAAACCAAGCTTTAGCGCGATCTCTAAGCGAAAAAGGGAATAGGTTCAATTTAACAATATAATTATCCACATCTTTCTTCTTTTGCATATCACACAAATCAACAAAGCTATTTAGATGGGTAGCGACATCTTCACTAGGAAGGCCGGAAAACGGATCTTTCATGACAAGATTTAGCAAAGCAGTATTAATTTCACAAGATTAAGCATTGGTAAGAGGAGCAATCAGAGTGCTAATAAAATCATTATAATTGGTATTGGTGAAGTCACACAATTTAGTGTTATCTTGAGCCATCGTGACAAGCAAGCAAACCAACACACAAGCAAACAAAAAGCAAGCGGGCAAAAAGAGGCAAATAGAGAAAGAGAGGGAGGATAGGGAGAGAGGGCGAATAAAACGGCAAGGGTGAAGTGGGGGAGAGGAAAACGAGAGGCAAATGGCAAATAATGTAATGCGGGAGATAAGGGTATGTGATGGGTACTTGGTATATTGACTTTTGCGTAGACCTCCCCGGCAACGGCGCCAGAAATCCTTCTTGCTACCTCTTGAGCACTGCGTTGGTTTTCCTCGAAGAGGAAGGGATGATGCAGCAAAGTAGCGTAAGTATTTTCCTCAGTTTTTGAGAACCAAGGTATCAGTCCAGTAGGAGGCTACGCGCCAGTCCCTCGTACCTGCACAAAACAAATAAATCCTCGCAACCAACGCGATAAGGGATTGTCAATCCCTACACGGCCACTTACGAGAGTGAGATCTGATAGATATGATAACATAATATTTTTGGTATTTTTGTGATAAAGATGCAAAGTAAAATAAAAGCAAAGTAAAAATCTAAGGATATAACTAACTATTGGGAGATTAATATGATGAAGATAGACCCGGGGGCCATAGGTTTCACTAGTGGCTTCTCTCGAGAGCATAAGTATTCTACGGTGGGTGAACAAATTACTGTTGAGCAATTGACAGAATTGAGCATAGTTATGAGAATATCTAGGTATGATCATGTATATAGGCATCATGTCCGAGACAAGTAGACCGACTCCTGCCTGCATCTACTACTATTACTCCACTCATCGACCGCTATACAGCATGCATCTATAGTATTAAGTTAATGAAAACAGAGTAACGCCTTAAGCAAGATGACATGATGTAGAGGGATAAACTCATGCAATATGATGAAAACCCCATCTTGTTATCCTCGATGGAAACAATACAATACGTGCCTTGATGCCCCTACTGTCACTGGGAAAGGACACCACAAGATTGAACCCAAAGCTAAGCACTTCTCCCATTGCAAGAAAGATCAATCTAGTAGGCCAAACCAAACTAATAATTCGAAGAGACTTGCAAAGATAACCAATCATACATAAAAAGAATTCAGAGAAGATTCAAATATTGTTCATAGATAGACTTGATCATAAACCCACAATTCATCGGTCTCAACAAACAAACCGCAAAAAGAAGGTTACATTGAATAGTTCTCCACAAGAGAGGGGGAGAATATTGTATTGAGATCCAAAAAGAGAGAAGAAGCCATCTAGCTAATAACTATGGACCCGTAGGTCTGAGTTGAACTACTCACACTTCATCGGAGGGGCTATGGTGTTGATGTAGAAGCCCTTCGTGATCGATGCCCCCTCCGGCGGAGCTCCAGAACAGGCCCCAAGATGGGATCTCGTGGATACAGAAAGTTGCGGCGGTGGAATTAGGGCCTGTTCTGGAGCTCCTCTTTTGTGTCTTGACGTAGGGTCCAAGTCTCATGGGTCTTGTTCGTTGAGAAAATCATGTTCCCGGAGGTTTCATTCCATTTGGACTCCGTTTGATATTCCTTTTCTTCGAAACCCTAAAACAAGCAAAAAAACAACAATTCTGGGCTGGGCCTCCGGTTAATAGGTTAGCCCCAAAAATAATATAAAAGTGGATAATAAAGCCCAATAATGTCCAAAACAGTAGATAATATAGCATGGAGCAATAAAAAATTATAGATACATTGGAGACGTATCATATACCTTTTGATCGAACTCTTTACCATTGGAGTCAGGATCTAGCTGACTTTTGGTTGGCATTGGCATCGTATAACCTTTGCAGTCTTGCATTCCAAACTTCTTCAGGCAATCTTTGAGGTATTTCTCTTGAGATATGAAGATGTCGTTGTGTTGCTGCCGTATTTGAAGACCAAGGAAGAACTTCAGCTCACCCATCATGGGCATCTGATATTGCTCTTGCATCATGTGTCCAAACTCATCACTATATTTCTGATTAGTGCAGCCGAAGATAATGTCATCCACATATATTTGGCACACAAACAGTTCACCATCATATGTCTTCGTGAAGAGTGTGGGATCCAGGGAACTAGGTTTGAAGCCTTTGCTCTTCAGGAAGTCTTTGAGTGTGTCATACCAAGCACGAGGGGCTTGTTTGAGGCCATACAGTGCCTTGTTGAGCTTGTAAACCATGTCAGGATGTTTTGGATCTTCAAAACCAGGCGGTTGTGCAACATACACTTCTTCTTCAATATTGCCATTGAGAAAGGCACTCTTCACATCCATTTGATACAGAAGGATGTTATGATGATTTGCATAGGCTAGCAGTATGTGAATAGCTTCAAGCCTAGCCACAGGAGCAAATGTTTCATCGAAGTCAATTCCTTCAACTTGAGTGTATCCTTGAGCAACGAGACGAGCCATGTTTCTGACAACTTGACCATGCTCATCTTGCTTGTTGTGATATATCCATTTAGTGCCTATGATATTGTGTTTACGAGGATCAGGACGCTTGACCAGTTCCCATACATTTTTCAGCTCGAACTGTTGAAGCTCTTCTTGCATAGCTTGAATCCATTTAGGTTCCATGAAGGCTTCATCAACTTTCTTGGGTTCAGATATTGAGACGAATGCAAAGTGCCCACAGAAATTTGCTAGTTGTGTTGCCCTTGAACGAGTGAGTGGACCAGGTGCATTGATGCTATCAATTATCTTCTCAATCTGTACTTCATTTGCAATACGAGGATGAACTGGACAAAGATTTTGCTCTTGCTGATCATTTTCATCGTTTGAAGGATTGTCTTCAGGCTGAGCATTGTCTTCAAGTTGATTAGGTGCAGAAATGATAAGTTCCTCTTCAGGCTATACTTCAGACGGTATGATTTCTCCAGTTCCCATAAGCTTGATGGATTCACTGGGTGGAATTTCATCTAGCACATTTGGCAGGTGCTCTCTTTGCGAGCCGTCAGTCTCATCGAACCACACATCCACAGTTTCAACCACTTTATAGTGAAAGAGGTTGAAGACTCTGTAGGAGTGCGAATCCTTTCCGTAACCAAGCATAAAACCTTCATGTGCTTTCAGTACAAATTTTGAAGCGTGATGTGGATCCTTGATCCAGCACCTAGCACCAAATACTCTGAAGTAACTGACATTTGGCTTCTTACCAGTGAGGAGTTCATAGGATGTTTTCTTCAGAAGCTTGTGAAGATAAACACGGTTGATGACATGGCATGTAGTATCAATAGCTTCAGGCCAAAACTTTCTTGGTGTCTTGTATTCATCGAGCATCGTCCGAGCCATCTCAATGAGTGTTCTGTTCTTGCGTTCCACGATGCCATTCTGCTGCGGCGTGTACGGAGCTGAGAACTCATGAGTGATGCCCAATGTATCAAGATAAGTGTCGAGGCCGGTGTTCTTGAATTCTGTGCCATTGTCACTTCTGATGTGCTTGATCTTGACGCCATAGTTGTTCATGGCTCGATTAGCGAAGCTTCTGAAGACATCCTGCACTTCAGTCTTGTAGAAGATTATATGTACCCATGTATATCTTGAATAATCATCAACAATGACGAAGCCATAGAGACAAGTAGTAGTAGTAAGGGTAGAGTAGTGAGTAGGGCCGAAGAGGTCCATGTGTAGCAGTTCGAAGGGTTGAGTCATTGTCATGATTGTCTTTGAGGGATGCTTGGCCCTCGTCATATTTCCAGCTTTGCAGGCACCGCATAAGTGATCCTTCTTGAACTTGACGCCCTCGATGCCTATGACGTGCTTCTTCTTTGCAAGAGTATGCAAGTTCCTCATGCCAGCATGCCCTAGCCTCCGATGCCAGAGCCAGCACTCTGAAGCTTTTGCTAGAAGACATACGGCAAGTTGTGGTCCTGCTGAGAAATCTACCATGTACAAATCACCTTTCCCATACCCTTCAAAGACTAGAGACTTGTCAGATTCCATTAGAACAAGGCAACGATATTTTCCAAATATCACAATCATGTTCAAATCGCAAAGCATTGAGACAGACATTAAGTTGAAACCAAGGGATTCAACAAGTATCACTTTATCCATGTGCTGATCCTTTGAGATTGCAACTCTACGTAGACCCAATACCTTGCTTTTACTAGTATCAGCAAATGTGATGTGACTTTTGTCAGATGGACGTAAGGTTGAGTCCATGAGAAGACTGTGTTCGCCAGTCATGTGATTAGTGCATCCACTATCAATAATCCATTCTGAAGCAGCTTGTGTCATACCCTACAGTGTAGTTAGGGGGATAGGCTTCACGAAGAGCATTGTGAAGCATAAACATTTGACGAGCAAGTGGATTATGAAAGCTTAGATCGACGTTAGGACTGATAGGACAAATAGCAAGCGACTCAGGAACAAAATACATAATAAGACTATTTGGGCATTTGATCTTGCGCCCTACAAGATGTTTTAGGTCCCCAGCAATAGCTTCAGACGCATTTGATTTTTGGCTGGAGACCTTTCCCTGCAAAAGAGAGTTAAGCTTTCTTAGCCACCCACATCTTCAAGGGTGGCTTCGAAGCAATGAGTCTAAGTGCAGCATCTGAGAACTTTGGCTTTGAAGCCCTGGCAAATAGTTTTGCAGGAGGTGAATAATACTCATAGGAATAGGCAGAGTAGTTCTTGGTCTTGTGAACATGGCGGTTTGATGAAACACGCTCATATTCATAGGCCTGGGTATGATTTCCCTGCAAAACATTTGTGTTAGTGCGACTCAGGTGAATCCTCTGTCCGTATGAAGCCTTTGGACCATATGAAGCCTGTGGTCTGGGGTTTGTCTTCTTCCCTTGTGGTGTCATGACGACATTCATAGGAAGATTCTCCAGACACCTTTTGGGCACCCAGACTTTCTTCATAGGTGGTCCATTCCCGCAGTTAGTACCAATATACCTGGCAAACACTTCACCATTCTGATTCTTAAACAGTTTATAGTTTGCATCATAGGATTCATTAATGACAATAGGATTAGCACAAGTGAAGCCAGATAGGGTGGATGGATCCACTGAAGGTTCCTTTGCAACAACCCATGTGGTTTTGGGGTACTGCTCAGGCTTCCAGTAAGAGCCATCAGCATTCATTTTCCTTTCGAACCCAACACCCTCTTTCCTAGGGTTTCGGTTCAGAATCTGCCTTTTGAGGACATCACATAGTGTCTGATGCCCTTTAAGACTTTTGTACATCCCTGTTTCAAGAAATGTCTTCAACCTAGAATTTTCATCAGCAATAACAGTAGCATCCTCAGCAGAGGGGTTAGTTACCACATCAACAGTTGAAGATATTGCAACAGTAGCAGCAGTAGAACATTCAGCAACAGGAGTAGCGTTATCAAGCTCAAGGCATTTAAGACATGGTGGTTCAAATCCTTCCTGAGCGGAATGATACATCTCCAACGTATCTATAATTTTTGATTGCTCCATGCTATATTATCTACTGTTTTGGACATTATTGGGCTTTATTATCCACTTTTATGTTATTTTTGGGACTAACCTATTAATCGGAGGCCCAGCCCAGAATTGCTGTTTTTTGCCTGTTTTAGGGTTTCAAAGAAAAGGAATATCAAACGGAGTCCAAACGGAATGAAACCTTCGGGAACGTGATTTTCTCAACGAACAAGACCTGCGAGACTTGGACCCTACGTCAAGAAAGAAAAGAGGAGGCCACGAGGTAGGGGGCGCGCCTGCCTACCCCAGGCGCGCCCTCCACCCTCGTGGGCCCCCTGTTGCTCCACCAACGTACTCCTTCCTCCTATATATACCTACGTACCCCCAAATGATCAGATACGGAGCCAAAAACCTAATTCCACCGCCGCAACTTTCTGTATCCACAAGATCCCATCTTGGGGCCTGTTTCGGAGCTCCGCCGGAGGGGGCATCGATCACGGAGGGCTTCTACATCAACACCATAGCCCCTCCGATGAAGTGTGAGTAGTTTACCTCTGACCTACGGGTCCATAGTTAGTAGCTAGATGGCTTCTTCTCTCTTTTTGGATCTCAATACAATGTTCTCCCCCTCTCTTGTGGAGAACTATTCGATGTAATCTTCTTTTTGTGGTGTGTTTGTTGAGACCGATGAATTGTGGGTTTATGATCAAGTCTATCTATGAATAATATTTGAATCTTCTCTTAATTCTTTTATGTATGATTGGTTACCTTTGCAAGTCTCTTCAAATTATCAGTTTGGTTTGGCCTACTAGATTGATCTTTCTTGCAATGGGAGAAGTGCTTAGCTTTGGGTTCAATCTTGTGGTGTCCTTTCCCAGTGACAGTAGGGGCAGCAAGGCACGTATTGTATTGTTGCCATCGAGGATAACAAGATGGGGTTTTCTTCATATTGCATGAGTCTATCCCTCTACATCATGTCATCTTGCTTAAGGCGTTACTCTGTTTTTAACTTAATACTCTAGATGCATGCTGGATAGCGGTCGACGAGTGGAGTAATAGTAGTAGATGCAGGCCAGAGTCGGTCTACTTGTTTCGGACGTGATGCCTATATACATGATCATACCTAGATATTCCCATAACTATGCTCAATTCTGTCAATTGCTCAACAGTAATTTGTTCACCCACCGTAGAATACTTATGCTCTCGAGAGAAGCCACTAGTGAAACCTATGGCCCCCGGGTCTATCTTTATCATATTGATCTCCTACTACTTAGTTATTCCTTTACTATTTACTTTGCCTTTATTTTACTTTGCATCTTTATCATAAAAATACCAAAAATATTATCTTATCATATCTATCAGATCTCACTCTCATAAGTGGCCTTATAGGGATTGACAACCCCTATTTGCGTTGGTTGCGAGGATTTATTTGTTTTGTGCAGGTACAAGGGACTCGCACGTAGCCTCCTACTGGATTGATACCTTGGTTCTCAAAAACTGAGGGAAATACTTACGCTACTTCGTTGCATCATCCCTTCCTCTTCGGGGAAAACCAACACAGTGCTCAAGAGGTAGCAAGAAGGATTTCTGGCGCCGTTGCCAGGGAGGTCTACGCAGAAGTCAACATACCAAGTACCCATCACATACCCTTATCTCCTGCATTACATTATTTGCCATTTGCCTCTCGTTTTCCTCTCTCCCCCCCCCACTTCACCCTTACCGTTTTATTCACCCTCTCTCTCTCTATCCTCCCTCTCTTTCCGCTTGCCTTTCTTCCGCCATGTCTGAATCAAAAAGGGTTGGGGGTTCTCTCCAGAGTTTTAGTACTTTGGACAACCCCTCTATCCTCGCTAAGCTTATAAATAAGGATACTATGGAAAAACCTACCGGAGTTATCAATGAGAGTCTTAATAATTTTGATGAAGATGCTTCTGGATTTTTTTTTTGTTATTTACTTGATGAATCTTTGAAAGATGCTTGGTATAGACTATTAAGGATCAGGGCCAGCTATGTTCCTCAATATCAAATTGAAGTTTACTTAAAAAGCTTTTATATTGCCCTTCCTTCTTCTTTTAAGCATGTCTCAGATTCTATATTTGAAGAAGGTTTTATTGAAGGGGATGTCGTAGACACTTATGAAAAAATGAAAACTATATTTGGGCACCCCATGAATGAGAAAGTTGAATCTACATCTCTTTTGCTCTCTTACCAAAATGAATCTATTAAAGAGATAAAGACTAGCCTAGATACAAATTTCCGTAACATACTTAATCTTTCTTCTACCATTAATAGCCATGTGCTTTATCAAAATAGAAGGATTAATTCTATAGATAGAAAGTTTGCTCTTTTCTTTCCTAATACCAAAGATGGCAATACCTAGATCTATTCTTGCTTGTTATGCCTAGCTAGGGGCGTTAAACGATAGCGCTTGTTGGGAGGCAACCCAATTTTATTTTTATTCCTTGATTTTTGCTCCTGTTTAGTAATAAATAATTTATTTAGCTTATGTTTTGGTTGTGTTTTTTGTGTTTAATTAGTGTTTGTGCCAAGTAGAACCGTTGGGAAGACTTGGGGAAAGTCTTGTTGAACTTGCTGTAAAAAACAGAAACTTTAGCGCTCATGAGAACTGCTGTCATTTTTCTTTGGAAAGTGATATTTAGTTAATTCTTTTTGCCGATGATTAATAGATAAAATCCTCACGTCTAGTAATTTATTTTATAATTTTTGGGGTTCCATATCTTGCTCTAGCTACATATTACTACAGACTGTTCTGTTTTTGACAGATTCTGTTTTTCGTGTGTTGTTTGCTTATTTTGATGAATCTATGGCTAGTAAAATAGTTTATAAACCATAGAGAAGTTGGAATACAGTAGGTATAACACCAATATAAATAAAAAATGAGTTCATTACAGTACCTTGAAGTGGTATTTTATTTTCTTTCGCTAACAGAGCTCACGAGATTTTCTACTTTAAGTTTTGTGTTGTGAAGTTTTGAAGTTTTGGGTAAAGATTTGATGGATTATGGAACAAGGAGTGGCAAGAGCCTAAGCTTGGGGATGCCCATGGAACCCCCAAGATAATCTAAGGACACCTAAAAGCCAAAGCTTGGGGATGCCCCGGAAGGCATCCCCTCTTTCGTCTACTTCCATCGGTAACTTTACTTGGAGCTATATTTTTATTCGCCACATGATATGTGTTTTGCTTTAAGCGTCTTGTATTATTTGAGCCTTTGCTTGTTAGTTTACCACAATCATCCTTGCTGTACACACCTTTTGAGAGATCCATACATGATTTAGAATTTGTTAGAATACTCTATGTGCTTCGCTTATATCTTTTGAGTTATATAATTTTGCTGTAGTACTTCACTTATATCTTTTAGAGCACAGTGGTGGATTTGTTTATAGAAACTATTGATCTCTCATGATTCACTTAAATTATTTTGAGAGTCTTAATAGCATTGTAATTTGCTTAAAATCTTAATATGCTTGGTATACAAGATTAATAATAAAACTTTCTTATGAGTGTGTTGAATACTATGATAACTTTGATACTTGATAATTGTTTTGAGATATAAGGATGGTGATATTAAAGTTGTGCTAGTTGAGTAGTTGTGAATTTGAGAAATACTTGTGTTGAAGTTTGTGATTCCCGTAGCATGCACATATGGTGAACCGTTATGTGATGAAGTCGGAGCATGATTTATTTTTTGATTGCCTTCCTTATGAGTGGCGGTCGGGGACGAGCGATGGTCTTTTCCTACCAATCTATCCCCCTAGGAGCATGCGCGTAATACTTTGCTTTGATAACTTGTAGATTTGTGCAATAAGTATATGAGTTCTTTATGACTAATGTTGAGTCCATGGATTATACGCACTCTCACCCTTCCACCCTTGCTAAGCTCTCTAATACCGCGCACCTTTCGCCGGTATCATACACCCACCATATACCTTCCTCAAAACAGCCACCATACCTACCTATAATGGCATTTCCATAGCCATTCCGAGATATATTGCCATGCAACTTTCCACCGTTCCGTTTATTATGACACACTCTATCTTGTCACATTGCTTAGCATGACCATGTAGTTGACATCGTATTTGTGGCAAAGTCATCATTCATAATTCTTTCATACGTGTCACTCATGCGTCATTGCATATCCCGGTACACCGCCGGAGGCATTCATATAGAGTCATATTTTGTTCTAAGTATCGAGTTGTAATTGTTGAGTTGTAAGAAAAATAAAAGTGTGATGATCATCATTATTAGAGCATTGTCCCAGTGAGGAAAGGATGATGGAGACTATGATTCCCCCACAAGTCAGGATGGGACTCCGGACGGAAAATAAATAAAAGAGGCCAAAGAAGCCAAAATAAAAAAAAGAGAAAAGAAGCCATAAAAAAGAGAAAATGCCCAAATAAAAAATGAGAGAAAAAGAGAGAAGGGACAATGTTACTATCCTTTTACCACACTTGTGCTTCAAAGTAGCACCATGATCTTCATAGTAGAGAGTCTCTCATGTTATCACTTTCATATATAGTGGGAATCTTTCATTATAGAACTTGGCTTGTATATTCCAATGATGGGCTTCCTCAAATTGCCCTAGGTCTTCATGAGCAAGCAAGTTGGATGCACACCCACTTAGTTTCTTTTTGAGCTTTCATATACTTATAGTTCTAGTGCATCCGTTGCATGGCAATACCTACTCACTCACATTGATATCTATAGATGGGCATCTCCATAGCCCGTTGATACGCCTAGTTGATGCGAGACTATCTTCTCCCTTTTTGTCTTCTCCACAACCACCACTCTATTCCACCTATAGTGCTATATCCATGGCTCACGCTCATGTATTGCGTGAAGATTGAAAAAGTTTTGAGAATGTCAAAAGTATGAAACAATTGCTTGGCTTGTCATCGGGGTTGTGCATGATTTAAATATTTTGTGTGGTGAATATAGAGCATAGCCAGACTATATGATTTTGTAGGGATAACTTTCTTTAGCCATGTTATTTTGAGAAGACATAATTGCTTTGTTAGTATGCTTGAAGTATTATTATTTTTATGTCAATATGAACTTTTGTCTTGAATCTTTCGGATCTGAATATTCATACCACAATTAAGAAGAATTACATTAAAATTATGCCAAGTAGCACTCCGCATCAAAAATTATGTTTTTATCATTTACCTACTCGAGGACGGGCAGGAATTAAGCTTGGGGATGCTTGATACGTCTCCAACGTATCTATAATTTTTGATTGCTCCATGCTATATTATCTACTGTTTTGGACATTATTGGGCTTTATTATCCACTTTTATGTTATTTTTGGGACTAACCTATTAACCGGAGGCCCAGCCCAGAATTGCTGTTTTTTGCCTGTTTTAGGGTTTCAAAGAAAAGGAATATCAAACGGAGTCCAAACGGAATGAAACCTTCGGGAACGTGATTTTCTCAACGAACAAGACTCGGGAGACTTGGACCCTACGTCAAGAAAGAAAAGAGGAGGCCACGAGGTAGGTGGCGCGCCTGCCTACCCCAAGCGCGCCCTCCACCCTCGTGGGCCCCCTGTTGCTCCACCGACGTACTCCTTCCTCCTATATATACCTACGTACCCCCAAACGATCAGATACGGAGCCAAAAACCTAATTCCACCGCCGCAACTTTCTGTATCCACGAGATCCCATCTTGGGGCATGTTCCGGAGCTTCGCTGGAGGGGGCGTCGATCACGGAGGGCACACCATAGCCCCTCTGATGAAGTGTGAGTAGTTTACCTCTGACCTACGGGTCCATAGTTAGTAGCTAGATGGATTCTTCTCTCTTTTTGGATCTCAATACAATGTTCTCCCCCTCTTTTATGGAGAACTATTCGATGTAATCTTCTTTTTGCGGTGTGTTTGTTGAGACCGATGAATTGTGGGTTTATGATCAAGTCTATCTATGAATAATATTTGAATCTTCTATGAATTCTTTTATGTATGATTGGTTATCTTTGCAAGTCTCTTCGAATTATCAGTTTGGTTTGGCCTACTAGATTGATCTTTCTTGCAATGGGAGAAGTGCTTAGCTTTGGGTTCAATCTTGCGGTGTCCTTTCCCAGTGACAGTAGGGGCAGCAAGGCACGTATTGTATTGTTGCCATGGAGGATAACAAGATGGGGTTTTCTTCATATTGCATGAGTCTATCCCTCTACATCATGTCATCTTTCTTAAGGCATTACTCTGTTTTTAACTTAACACTCTAGATGCATGCTGGATAGCGGTCGATGAGTGGAGTAATAGTAGTAGATGCAGGCAAGAGTCGGTCTACTTGTTTCGGACGTGATGCCTATATACATGATCATACCTAGATATTCTCATAACCATGCTCAATTCTGTCAATTGCTCAACAGTAATTTGTTCACCCACCGTAGAATACTTATGCTCTCGAGAGAAGCCACTAGTGAAACCTATGGCCCCCGGGTCTATCTTTATCATATTGATCTCCTACTACTTAGTTATTTTCTTTACTATTTACTTTGCCTTTATTTTACTTTGCATCTTTATCATAAAAATACCAAAAATATTATCTTATCATATCTATCAGATCTCACTCTCGTAAGTGGCCTTATAGGGATTGACAACCCCTATTTGCGTTGGTTGCGAGGATTTATTTGTTTTGTGCAGGTACGAGGGACTCGCGCATAGCCTCCTACTGGATTGATACCTTGGTTCTCAAAAACTGAGGGAAATACTTACGCTACTTTGCTGCATCATCCCTTCCTCTTCGGGGAAAACCAACGCAGTGCTCAAGAGGTAGCACGAAACTGATCTGTTCAGTGTGAAGTGACTCATTTTCCTTTTGAAGATTTTCATGAACCGCTCTCAATTTCTCATGTTCTTGCTTGCTTTGAAGATAATCATAGGAAAGCTTTTCATGAGTTGTTGAGAGCGTTTCATGACGACTTTCAAGTTCCTCATACTTAACATGAAGATTTTTATGTCTTCAATTAAGGACTGAGATCGAGTCATTTCAGCGTCCAACAGGTCGTCGCTTTTGTCTAACAGTTTTTGAATATGTTCCATAGCTTTTTGTTGTTCAGTTGCAATTTTAGCAAGTGTTTTGTAGCTGGGTTTGGAACCACAATCAGAGTCATCTTCACTGGATGTTTGATAGTGAGTATTGCGTGAGTTTACCTTGGCACCTCGTGCCATGAAGCAATAGGTGGGAGCGGAGTCGTCCTTGTCATTAGCATCGGCGTCGGTGATGAAGTCATTGTCTTCAGTGTTGAAGATGGACTTGGCAACGTAGGCTATAGCCAGACTTGCAACGCCAGAGTCGGACTCCTCCTCAGACTCCACCTCCACCTCCTCAGAAGCAAACTCCTCCTCTGAATCCATTTCCTTGCCAACAAATGCACGAGCCTTGCCAGATGAGCTCTTCTTGTGTGAAGAAGACTTTGAGGAAGACTTGGAAGAAGACTTTGAGTAGTTCTTCTTCTTCTTGTCATCAGAATCATATTCCTTGCTCTTCTTCTTGTTGTTGTTCTCATTGTCCCACTGCGGACACTCAGAGATGTAGTGACCAGGTTTCTTGCACTTTTTGAAGCCTTTCTTCTTGGTGAATTTCTGGAACTTCTTCACAAGCATAGCAAGCTCCTTTCCAATGTCTTCAGGATCATCAGAACTGCAGTCAGATTCTTCTTCAGATGAGGAAACAGCCTTTGCCTTCAAGGCGCGAGTTCGGCCATAGTTGGGACCGTAGATATCTCTTTTCTCAGAAAGCTGAAACTCATGCGTGTTGAGCCTTTCAAGTATGTCATACGGATCGAGTGTCTTGAAGTCAAGGCGTTCTTGAGTCATCAGGGCTAGGGTGTCAAACGAGCTGTCAAGTGTTCTGAGGAGTGTCTTGACGATTTCATGCTTGGTAATCTCAGTAGCAACGAGAGCTTGAAGCTCATTTGTGATGTCAGTGAGGCGATCAAACGTGAGCTGGACATTCTCATTGCCGTTTCTCTTGAAGCGGTTGAAGAGGTTGCGAAGGACACTGATCCTTTGATCTCTCTGGGTTGAGATGCCTTCGTTAACCTTGGAGAGCCAGTCCCAGACTAGCTTCGATGTTTCCAGAGCACTCACACGGCCATACTGCCCTTTGGTCAGATGACCACAGATGATGTTCTTGGCAGTGGAATCCAGTTGAACAAACTTCTTGACATCAGCAGCGGTGACACCTTCACTAGCCTTGGGAATGCCATTCTTGACGACATACCAGAGGTCAACATCAATGGCTTCAAGATGCATGCGCATCTTATTCTTCCAGTAGGGATATTCAGTTCCATCGAAGACGGGGCACGCAGCGGAGACTTTGATTATCCCTGCAGTCGACATAGCTAAAACTCCAGATGGTTAAACCGAATCACACAGAACAAGGGAGTACCTTGCTCTAATACCAATTGAAAGTGCTAGTTATCGACTAGAGGGGGTGAATAGGCGATTTTTATGGAAGTCTTCAGAACATGGGAGTTTCGAAGACAAACGATAGAAATGAACCTATAACCATGCAACGGAAGGTAGACTACACTAGACAAGCCATAGTCAAGTATTCAATGAAGTGAGAGCACGAAGACTAATAGCAGCTAGGCAGTATGGATCGGGATGGAAGATAGTATGAAACCAATCAGAAAAACAGTCACACAGTAAAGACAAATGGACAATGCAAACAGGCAATGACTTCACAAGGACCAACTGTAAATAAAGAGATGGGAAGGATAGAACCAGTTGCTTGTTGAAGACAATGATTTGTTGCACCAGTTCCAGTTGCTGTGACAACTGTACGTCTGGTTAGGGAGGCTGAGATTTAACTCAGAAGACCGTGTTTTTACCTTATTCCCCTTGAGCTAAGGACACCCAGTCCTCGCTCAATCATTCTGATAAGTCTTCAAGGTAGACTTCCAAACCTTCACACACTTCGTTCACTGGCGATCCACAATGACTATTGGATGCTCAGAACGCGACGCCTAACCGGCTGGAGGATTCACAGTCCTCAAGTGTAACAAGTCTTCAGATCACACAGACAGGAAGACTTCAGTGATGCCTAACACTCTTTGGCTCTGGGTGTTTAGGGCTTTGTCCTCACAAGGATTTCTCTCTCAAAAGCTTCGAGGTGGGTTGCTCTCAAACGACAAAAGCCGTGCACTAACTCTGAGCAGCCACCAATTTATGGTGTGGGGGTGGGCTATTTATAGCCACTAGGCAACCCGACCTGATTTGTCCAAAATGACCCCGCGTCACTAAGGAACTGACACGTGTTCCAACGGTCAGATTTCAAACACACACGACAACTTTACTTGGGCTACAAGTAAAGCTGACTTATCCAGCTCTGGATAAGTTTTGCTCTCATTGTCTTTGCTCGAAGACATAGGATTTTGGTTAAGCATCACTTCAGTCACTCTGACTTTGTTCACTGGGACCCCACTTAACAGTACGGTGGTTCCTATGACTCAACAAAGAAGAAAAGGAAACAACGAAACAATTAAGTCTTCGCGCTCCATAGTCTTCACGCGATGTCTTCTCTTGTCATAGTCTTCAATGTGAATATCTTCACATACCACCTTTGTCTTCAATGTCTTCATACATTTTTAGGGGTCATCTCCGGTAGGTAAACCGAATCAATGAGGGACTACTACCTGTGTTATCCTGTAATTCTCACAAACACATTAGTCCCTCAACCAGGTTTGTCGTCAATACTCCAAAACCAACTAGGGGTGGCACTAGATGCACTTACAATAAATAAAAATGATTTTTATTGAAAATGGGGACTCTATTTATTTGTGAAATACAAATGGATAAAAATGATGTTTTTGGTGGACATAAGCCATACAAGAGATTAAGAGGCAAAGCTGTCTTTTATAAATCATGTGATTCGAAGTTTGATTCTGCCGTTTGTGGATGACACTTGCTAGGTGAAACTGTCCTTTCTTAATCTATCTTTGGGCGTGGTCATTTTTTTTCAATCGAGCAACCCCCATTCCATTCAATTGCTCAAATGGAAATACATTGTTCACAGGCTTTCCACAATAGTGTATCATTACAGTACATTAAAAGGACACTAATAGCCATAGAGAAAGGATACTTAAGGGAAACATATTGGGGCGCTAACAGAAAACCTACCGCATGAGAGCGACCTCGATACCTCTTGCTACAGGACTAAAACATGTTACCACCGAACGAGTTAAGATAGGCTAACAACTAGCATAAAGGACCCGTTAAGTTCGGGAAAACATAAAATGCAACATCGAACATAACCGTTGCAATAGCAAAACAATATATCTCCCTAGCAACAACTACACACAGACAAGTATCAACCAAGGCGCAACACACCAACATCGGCAATACTAGATCCCATCATCCTTGATAGACACGAAGTCTCGCTCATCAGCTGGTGAACGCCACCCTAAAGAATTTTCCTATATCCTTCCTTCAGCAGACCTGGCTAATATAATAGAAACGAACAAACATTGAAGATAACCTTAGCAGGAGACCACACAATATGATTCTCATCTTTGGCAGACGCGTGTAGCGATTGGGTTATCTTTGTTTTCATTCTTCTCTAAGTCAGACATGCTCTTTATCTTGCATTTAAGTGCTATATATATTGGCGCTTGTACATGTTCCTCCATACTCTATGTTCTTTTCCTGGTTTCGTTTTCAGCAATGAAAACGGGGCGAGGTCGGTGCTTTTTTCAACTATAAAAAACTATCCATTCTTATGTTGAATTTCCCAACTGTACCAACAATGCCCCTCGTTATTCCTGTCCAGCTCCAGACAATCTGCCGCAGCGAAGATCCCAATCACAAGCGTTAAAAATATCCCAACCACACCGTGGTTCCCCACATGCAAGATCCCAACATCAACAAATGATCATTTACATACCATCCGAGAGGATGATCCATTCCTTCATCCTTGATGAAACACAACAAAGAGCTCACCCAACAACTTGCTTCTTCGAGACCATGATCATGTATTAAACCTAACAACGAAAGCAAAACGGGGAGAGCAAACTTTTTATAATTCTGCTCATGAATGGCCATGCGCCAGGCCGACCAAATCATCCAAAGTGTTACAAGCGACTTTGTGAACACCTGCTTTCAAATAATCAATGCTCCAAAAAATGAATGTTTCTCAAAACTTTTTTTGTCTAGAGGTCCTAAGATGTCATATCGCCATGTATTTGCACGCCTCAGATATTTGGTTCCAAAAAATTACATTATTTGCTTTTTTATTGGTGTTACTCGATGGAAGCAAATGCGCACTGAAACACCATCATCAAAGCTCTACCATATTTAGTTTGGGCCATATTATGCTAGGAGTGCAAATACAAGAAATGTCAGTTTGGGCCATATTATGCTATTGGCCCCAACGCTGCGTCAATTTCTTGGGCCGAAGCCACCTAACTGAAATGAGCCCAAAACAAAAGGGAAAAAGGAGAGGAAAATCTCATGAAATCAGTCGAGAAAAATAATAATATGGTTCAAAAAATGAATGTTTCTCAAAACTTTTTTTGTCTAGAGGTCCTAAGATGTCATATCGCCATGTATTTGCACGCCTCAGATATTTGGTTCCAAAAAATTACATTATTTGCTTTTTTATTGGTGTTACTCGATGGAAGCAAATGCGCACTGAAACACCATCATCAAAGCTCTACCATATTTAGTTTGGGCCATATTATGCTAGGAGTGCAAATACAAGAAATGTCAGTTTGGGCCATATTATGCTATTGGCCCCAACGCTGCGTCAATTTCTTGGGCCGAAGCCACCTAACTGAAATGAGCCCAAAACAAAGGGGAAAAAGGAGAGGAAAATCTCATGAAATCAGTCGAGAAAAATAATAAATATGGCTTCGCCCGGGTTCGAACCGGAGACCTTCAGTGTGTTAGACTGACGTGATAACCAACTACACCACGAAACCACTAATGTGAGAATGCAACTCAGATATGCTACAAACATGAATGATCTTCTTATACGACAAAAAAAATTTGATCACACGACAAGCTGATTATTTCACACTTCCACCGACCCAAGTACCCAACCATAGCTGCGGTACCCGTCGATGGTATATACCCAGCAACCAGCTATAACACGAGCAAGTAATCCCAGCAACCAGCTATACCAAGTCGGCACACAAAGGAGAAAATGCATGCAGAAGCATCATCAGAGGCAGCAGCCACCTCCATATAGATTGATCACAGCTGCGTCTTGAACATGGTGACGTGGCCGAGGCGCTGGACGATGTCGGCCACGGAGCCGACGGCGGCGAGCAGCGACACGACGAGCGCGCCGACGTTGAGCGCCTGGAGCGCCACCCACTTGCCGCTGCCGCGCGGCACCTTGGCCTGCGTGATGTACATGGTGACCGGGAAGTAGACGGTGAGCGGCCAGAAGGCGGCGGCGCCGAGCAGGCCGAGGATGGCGTTGAAGAAGGGCAGCATGAGCGAGACCACGGTGGTGGCGGCCACGAACGCGGTGCGCAGCACCAGCTTGCACATGGTGAACCGCAGCGCGCCCCGGCCGCGGCCCGGCAGCCGCACAGCCAGCTCCCGGTGGAAGAAGGCCGCGTCCGGGTAGCGCGCCCGGAGGCTGCTCTCGTAGCACGCGAACACGGGCTGCACGTACACCTGGTAGGCACCGACGAGGTGGATCACCACGGCGACGTTGGCGAGGTCCACGAGCCAGAAGGGCTCGTCGAAGCCGGTGAGGACGTTCCCCGGCGCCGCGTTGCCGAAGGCCGCGTAGCCGATGCACCCCAGCGAGACGTAGAAGGCCGTGGTCACGCCGATGCCGTACAGGCTCGCCCTCTTCATCGTCACGTTCTCCGACGGCGGCGACTTCACCGTGTCCTGCAACACACCAATGAGTCAAGGCATTGCAAAAGCATCACCGCGATGATCTCTACTCGTGACGTAAAATGCAGTGTGCACGAGACTAGACTTGATTGATTACCTGGATCTCGATGAGGAGCATGGCGTAGGTGTAGGCGAATGCAATGTTGCCGAGGGCCTGCAGGAAGCTCCAGGTCCTGGTGGCCGCGGAGACGCCGCCGGGGCCGCCGATGTGGCTGCCGAAGATGGTGCCGTAGGCCTTGTGGTTAGACGCGAACTTGGCGGCGCTGAGGAAGAGCGCGACGAAGGAGTAGGTGAAGGACATGACGGCGGCGACGATGGAGACGAAGGTGACCTTCTCCAAGCTGGGCAGCTGCGAGAGGACGACCTCGACGACGCCGAACATGACCAGGTACATGGTCCCTTCCTGGCTGCAGTTCGCGCCGTGGCCCTTGTAATGCCGGCAGTTGCTGCGCACCACGGACCTGCACTCGCAACGCAAGGAACGTCCTTCAGTCAGTCCCATGACGACTAAATAGTGTAAAGTCTGATCAAAATATTTACAGATGTTCATCAGAAGCAAAAGAGGCTTTAAATTACATGATGCCCGTGGCGGCTGTGATGGTGTAGCCCACGACGGCACCGCAGAGAATCGTGTACTGCGTAATGCCGCACACCACCACTTCTCTAGGCCCTGCATGTGCATGATGAAGATTGCCAGGAGAATCACAGGCATTCATGGTGCCAAGGTAAGTTTAAGGATTATAATTTGTTGTTACCGAGGCAGGAGCGGACGGCGTCCATGTAGGTGTAGTTGCGCTTGCCGTGAACGGGGTCCGGCGAGCGGTAGCAGTCGGAGAGGAGGCAGGCGGTGAAGTAGGTGATGTAGGCGCAGCCGACGAGGGCGATGGGGCCGAGCACCCACCCCATCTGCGCCACGCTCCACGGCAGCGCCAGCACGCCGGACCCGATCACCGCCGTGATGGCGTGCGTCGTCGCCGTCCATACCGTCCCTGTCACATTTCATTCAGGTGGTCAGTCGGTCACTGTCTGACGTGAGGCATGCACAACTTTGCAGTCTCTGAACTTTTTAAGGTACTAGGAAAAGTAATATCATGATGAAATCTCTCAGTTAGATGCCAAAATATTGCAGTGCTGCTGAAATAAATTGCAACTTGCAAGTAGACCTCCAACCCTCTGGATGAGAAGAAATTACAATTTTCACACAAGGATTTGCATCGCGACAATCATTAGTGACGAATAAATACACTCAGCAAAGTGGATCCAATTAGTCTGATAGACTACTGGCCATGCGCTGGACACCATTAAGCAAAGCGTATCAACTAACCGAAGCTACAAACTACTGACAACTAGTCAACAAAAACACTGGATTCTAATCGACAGGTCCTAAAGCAGACGAATTCTCTATTGGGTTTGCTCTATGCACCCAGCAAAGTAGCAGCTATTATAAGCCTAAATCAACATCTCTTTGTGTTACACGTGATATTCTAACCCAATAACAGCAACTGTATAACAGCATGAGGAGACTCTTTTTTGCACAACCGTAAGCATCCACCTGGAGAAAGAACCTTTTCTGGAAGATCCAAAGCATGCCTGGTTGACGATGTGGATTGTGATGTGGTATCCATTATCCAACAGCACGACGCACGCAAGACTTGGACATAAGGTACTTGCCTTCTGATAATGAAAAACAAGATGTACTTTGTGGCGTATAAATAACTACATATAGATTCTGTACTTAACAAGTCATCTGTAGTGTAATGACCACTCAATGGTGCCTTCTAAATTATTCGTGAATATATGCTTGTGTGCATCTTAGTGATGCAGAGGTCGGGGGTTATCCTCCTTTTCGTTAAAAACCTATGACTAGACTCGCAGCTTACGCCCAAAATGAATACAGTTACTCCCTCCGTTCCTAAATATAAGTCTTTTTAAAGATTTCAATATGGACTACTCCCTCCGTCCACGAATAAGTGTACATCTAGTTTTTGTCTTAAGTCAAAGTTTTAAAACTTTGACCAATTTTCTAGATAAAAAATAAAAAAATTTATGACACTAAATTAGTATCACTAGATCCGCTTTGAAATGTACTTTGACAATATACCAATTTGATGTCATATATGTTACTACTATATTCTATAAAGTTAGTCAAAATTTTAAAACTTTGACTTAGAACAAAAACTAGATGTACACTTATTCATGGACGGAGGGAGTAGATATGGACTTACAGACATATTTTAGAGTATAGTTCCACTCATTTTGCTTCGTATGTAGCACATATTGGAATCGCTAAAAAGACTTGTATTTAGGAATGGAGGGAGTACTATACTCTGATGCCACGAAAGCTCTGTATATATCAGTACTAGGAGGGTTCCTGACGAAGTGGAGGGAGCACACGTTGAAGGTTCCCAGTCATCCATAGCAAAGCCATTTTGGCCCACACTAAAAGAATCTCTATTAGACAACTAATGATTTGACAACGAATAGTGTTCTCCACTCTTTGCGGGATTCCGATACTAAAACAGTGGTACGATAGTTATTTGGAACAACTTTGCATGACATGATCTCACGCACCACTAAGTTTTTCTGTATAATTCTGGAGCACTATGGTGCTCATGCTGTATAAGAGTTGCAAGCCGAGGCCACTTACTTTGGGTAGTGCCTGCCAAGTCACTGGAATTTTGGATCTCGCAGCAAGTTCTTTTGCTCTAACGGATCGGGAACATAGGGCATTTTGGACCTAATTCCTGCATCAATACCCTGGCACCAACCCGGTTCCCATCATTTGGGGTGTTGTAAAAGGACTGGCGCTGAGGCGCCACACCATGGATGGCACATGGCTGTTTTTCAGTCAGAGCATGCAGGGTGTATGGATTTCATCCCGATGTCAGGGATGTCATCTGGATTGGAGTTGGACAAGTGATGTGTCAAGAGAAATGGGGAAGATATGGAAGTACTGAATTAGCTTGGCCGCATGCATGCAAACATCTTAAAGCGACAGCTCTGCCTGGATCTCGGGCTACGTTGCTGATCATAAGAAATGGGCAAAATTTTGAATTGCTCTGCTACAATATGTTCCTCTGTCAAAGCAGAGTACCCGAGTCCTACCCATTCAAGGATACTCCCTTCCTCTAATATATGCATACGTCTGATTCCAGCAAAAGAATGTGTGCTAATGTTCTACTCCCTCCGTTCGGAATTACTTGTCTCGGATATGGATGTATCTAGAACTAAAATACATCTAGATACATCCATTTCTGCGACAAGTAATTCCAAACGGAGGGAGTAAGACACTAGTTTCAGGATATGAGATGATTTTTTTTTCTCCATGATTGTGAATTTGCGATGCTACCCGGCTAGGAGATTGCAGTGTGCCAGTCCTGATACAGAACGAGAAGTTTGCCGCTTCATAAGTATACCTAAAGACTCGGGAGGAAGTGGCAATTTGATCGCCAGCACCGCCCTCTAAAACCTATGTCTGCAACCGAGACATGAACTATTCTACCGCTATCTACCTCGCTCCCTACTGTTCGGAGTACATCCGAATACGCGGACCGACGGCGGCGGAACCCAATTGGGTTTGCCAGTATTTGCATCACGGCTCCGAGGGAAGGCATCAAGAGAAGGAACCAACGAAGTGAAACTGCGAACAACGGAGCTCTACAAGGGTGGGTCGTGTGTGCTACCTGTTCTTACGCGGCCGTCGTCGTCCACCTCCGGCGCGACCTCCGTCACCTTCTCCACGTCCATCTCTCTCCCTTTCCCTCTCCCCGCCTCTTCCTCCGCTCGGGCACCTCTGTCGGTCTCGCTCTCTCTCAAATTCTGATGGACTCTGTCGTAGCCGCGGGCGGCGGGTATATATAGGACCGCCGGGCCTTGCACCTGACCGGCCTTCCACTGTACATTCATTCTTTTAATGCGGCGGTCGGTCAATTACTCTGCCTCACGGGATCCCACGAATCCGGCCGTCCCATTCATCGTTTCCGGGAAAAATTTCCGCCGCGAGTCAAAGCAGATCATCTATGGTAAGTGGCAGCTGCAGCCGCTTGCCAGCTTCGCCAAGGAAACGAGTGAATGCCGAGCTAAATTTTCGGGCAGACTGCTCTTCCGGCGGTGCCGTACGGTGTACCTGGACGCTGTTGGTGCGTGTTTGGACGACGACGGTGGAGCGCTGAACCGAGAACGGAAAACCCATAAGTACTCCGTATATTATAAGCGTAATCGCGGAAAGGAAACGGGAAACTGATTTGCTCATTTAACCACGTAAACTTTTGTACGGTACGGCAGATTGTACTTCATGTAATAAAAGCCAGAATTACTTCAGAAAAAGTCGTATTTTTTTAACACAGTACAGACACAAACACTCGCCCTTATGAAGGCACACACACCCTATCCACACACACTCTATCCCTATGTGCACCTTCGAAAGAATATCATCTTGAAATTTACGAAGTCGCCTAAGCATCTCGTCGTCGACGGGAACATCTCCTCCTCCCACTAAATGCGCATCGCCGAAAATCCTAAAATAAATTTAAAAATAAATGCGAGCAATAGAATTTGAACCCTGATGGGCTGAAGATACCACAGTCTCTTTAACCATCCAACCACAGGTCGATTCACAAAAAAAGTCTTAATTAATTAAGAGAAGTTATACGAAGAAAACTTATGTACGGTAGATTATACCACGTCCAAGGATCGTTCGTACGGTGGTCAGACTATACTTCCAAATTTATATACTATAAAGGGTCCAATTTTCTTTTGACATCTCATATTAAGGTGCAAAAATCATTTCCGAAAATTTTAGAAAGATTTTGAAAAATATATATATTGTATATAGCTTTTCTTAATGAGCATGTAATTATTGGTTGAAATATAATTCATAACTAGCGCTAAAAAAATTTGCAGCCAAATTTTACAGTCACATACTTTATTTCTGCGAAAAAACTCAAATCTATTATAAAGGTTCAAAAAAAGTACAAATCACATCAAACATAAAAAAAATCGCAAGATTTTTATGAACGAGTATAAAGGTTCATAATACTGCCAGAACGAGTATCCGACGCGCAGTTGTCGTCGCTCCCTTACCGAAGTCGGCTTGACCTTGTCGATGACAACCTGGAAGCTTTCGTGCACGTGCCCCTAAGGACGAGCGCCCCAGAGCCACAATCATCACCGTTGAACCCTGGAATCAATTTAAAACATCTGACACCAAATCTCGCCAATACGCAACGGGATGAGAATCCTAACCTCGCCACTCCAAGGAGATGACATGAATCTACAACGGAGCTCTGCCAACTCCACCCAGATGGGCAAAGTTGACGAGGACCGAAGCCCAAAAGACCAGCTCAAAGATGAAGCACCACCATCTGTAGGAACGCCGACACTGCGAGTAAAAAAATGTAACCTAAAATACCAGCCGGAGCCAAGGCATAAGGACCTCCCTCCCCGCCACCAACCACCTGAGCGGTAGGCAAGGGGAGGTTGATCCACAGGCTCGCTGGTGAAGCTTGAACGGGATGTGTGCATTGGCCAATACATACGCTAATACATACGCTAGAGGGAAAGAAAACCCTAATGAAGGGTATATGCTAGGCACAATTTTCGTTTTACTAGAAACTGTCTCGGGAGTAAAAATGTTCCGAAGCATGATAGTTTGGGCTTTTGAAGAGGACTTTAATGTATATACATTCCGAGACTGTTGGCATCAAAATTTCCACCAATAAAGTCCGTCAATGAACTGATCAACTATCTTTTTCTTAATTTATACCAATATAAAAAGATCCAAAGCGGCAGATCCAGTTAATCTTGGCCATCAAATTATATCAATCCAATAACCTAGACTGCTTCAATATCGAGCGTTTAACACATTTAGCGTGCAGTTAATTTCATGCCAAATATAGTACTAATCACATAATAACACGTAAATAATATCGTACTTAATACCTGCATGCACTTAATATACATTCAAATTAACGTGCATTATACGTACACAATGACTAGTTATTAATGAAAAAATACAAAGTTTTCGCCTCTGTTTGAAAAGAGATTTTTTTTTTAGAAGGAGGATCACTCCCGGCCTCTGCATCCAACAGATACATGCGGCCATGTTTAAAAGGAGATGCAGACAAACCACACAGAAAATAAAATAAAATAAAAATGACTCAAATTTACATGCTCCAACTTTAACTAAAATTCCTTGCAAGGTGGTTGCTTCAATGAAAATCAACGAGAGGATTTATTGTTTACCGAAAACATAAGATCCTTCATAACCAACTTCCAACTTTAACTAGTATTTTCCTTGAAAAGAAGGGCAAGCTTTAACTCTGGAAGGTCCGAGCTTCCAGAAAAAGGAGAGCTGCTTTTGGATCATGGCATGGATGCTACGGACGGAGCTGGGCAACCTACAAAACCCCGCACAAGAGCGGTTGTTTGCTCCATTATCTATATTTATACCAATATAAAAAGATTCAAAGGAGCAGATTCAATTAATCTCGACCATCAAATCATGTCAATCCAACGATCTAGACTGCTTCGATGTCGAACGCTTAACATGTTTAGCGTGTAGTTAATTTCATGCCAAAAATAATGCTAATCACATAATAACATACAAATAATATCCTACTTAATATACGCATGCACTTAATATACTTCTAAAATTCACCCGCAAAAAAAGAGAATTAACACACCCGCAATATATATCTACTCCTAATGGAGCAGTTGGTAGTCTCGCTTCCAGATTTTTTTTTCGTCCCACCTCTTCTGGTTTATTTTCGTGCTAAAAAACCTACGAAAAAAACCCCAACTCGCACGCACGAGCGAGAGTGCCCTCTAGCCTCCAGATCCCTTCGCCGCCAGCCCCCCACCTCCTCCCCAGCTCCCGGCGCTGACCGCGCCCATCTCCTCCCCCGATCCCGGCGTCACCGCCCCCACCTTCTCCCTCACTCCCGGCACCGCCCCACCCCCACCTTCTCCCTCACTCCCGGCGCCGCCCCGATCTCCAACCTCACTGGATCCCGGCTCCCGGCGCCGCCCGCCCCACATCTCCTCCCATGATCCCGGCGTCACCCCGCCCCTACCTTCTCCCTCACGCACAAAACAACCCATCTTCATCCTCCTCCCAATCCAACCGGCCGCCGATCCTCCTCCCTATCGCCTGCCACACCGACATCCTCCAAAACAACAACGCCCTGCACGGCTGCACCGATCCTTGCCACCAGTGTCTACGCATGGGTTCTTGGTGGTTGTTTACGCCTGCCTCATGGTTGATCTGGTCGCGGCAGTGCGATCCTTGTCGATCCGATGGGGAGGACGAGTGGTGCCCAAGGAGCCCACCTCAGGGTCGATCCGGTCGCCGCCGTGCGTCGTCGTTATGGATCGAGTGTGGAAGAAGAGGTGGTGCCAAGGAGAAGAGTGATGGGACAACGACGCAGCTCCGTGCGTTGCGGCCATGGAGGGGAGGCATGGGAACAGGGTGACACTAGCAGGTAGATGAAGGAGGCAGGTGGTGGAGGATGAGCTCTTCGTCAGAACCGCATGGACGACGCAAGCCCCTGCTGGCGAGAGCGTAGTCGCCGGAATCGCGTGGAGGCCGCAAGCCCCACTGGTGCTCCAGATTTGCAGCGTGTCCTTGACGATTAGGGCGCCATGCCTCATCGATGAACCTGTGGTCGTCCATCCCTCTCTACCTCTGATTCGCTTGACATATCCACAAGGTACAATATGTGTAATCCAACCACACGTCACATAGTTGAATTCCGAAGCAATTAGCTTGATTACCTGCAGTTCATCTAATTCTCATCTAATGCTAATTAGTTTAAGCAAGTCAACACATATGACGGAAAGACCCTTTTATAGTTTTCTTAAGGGGAGTCTACCGTGTGCGGGGGCATATCTCTATTCCTTTGTATGGTTGTTTAACAATTTGTGAAATGCTTGTAGTATGATAATCTAGATAGTGGGGATATGTTACAGAAAGTGTTGTGCCTGGCCTCACATGTACATGATTTGGTTTATCATTAAGTGTTCTCTTTCCACTAAATTTCACATCTACCATCTAAAAAAATCCACATTTACCTGATTTCAAGTTCTTATGGACCTTATGGTAAAGTATTTAAATAATTTTAACCGGCTCAAAAGGCTCCAAGCTTCTTTGTCTATCATTTCCTGTTCAAAACTGACAACAGAACTTTGTGAAGCCTTTCATTTTGTCTTTGTTTCAGTTACTTTACCATTCGGTCTTGATGCCTGAACTATGTGAACATTGTAAGCTTAGTAAAATGGTATGAACTTGTGTGCCATACACATAGCAGGTCGAAAACTACCAATGTATTTGTATATACTGCTTGTGGCACAATTTTCTGAAAACATGTTGGTGGTCATTGGTCAACAAAAGTTTTCAGCATTCGGCACGGTGTTAATATTCTTGAATTTATTGTGCTTCTAGAATTATAGATTTCCGAATTATTAGATGGTCAGTTATGCAATACAATATTCCCATAGTATTGAAATCTTCTGTTCTGCAAAGTGTCCTTCAACAAATGGCGCTTGCACTTAATATGGGATACTCCAAATCCATAAGAGCAGGCTATATCTGATATTTTCTCCATACAGAGTCGGCAGCGACTTGATTTATATTTTCCGCTACTTGTCAATATGATGGCCCGTTGTAAATAAATGAGGCCTGGCCATCACTTATACTTGGGAACTACTTTTCAGTGATAGTTGTATTGACTAAGGTACTATTTTTCTTTCTTAAAGATTGATTTCTTCAGTGGTGTGTGTTTTACTTTACAGTTTTGATAAGATTCCATTGCCAACACACTTTTTTTCTTGACAGGGAACTACGGCGGGCTTATGCCTACCTGAACTATATTCGAAACTATCAGAGTGTATAGCAGATTACAGCAGCCTTAAAGGTAAAATGATCTGAATATTTTTTTTCACAATACACAGGTAGTACATAGTAATAGCCCTCTTAATAATTTCTATATAAAAGTATGATCTGAACATTTTGTTGAGTTGTTTTTGCACCAAATTGTTGGCCATTAACGGTTATCCATGGCACTAAAACTACTTGATCTCAACATTCACCTCACAACACTTGTTGGCGAAAACATGTGCTATAGTACCAAAGAAGTTGAGGTCAAATTAATGAGGTGATATCTAAACTCCTTATACTGGATATATTTGTGTTTTTTTGCTTCAAGTATATAGACATATATTCCTTGATCAAAACTCATTGACACTGCTGCCACTAATTTACTAAAGGTCATCGATTTGAAGATTGATAAATATGGTTCTCTTATTATGCAGGAGTTGTGTGATCTGAGGAGAAACTATTCTCTTGCAAATCGGATAGTTGTTGTAGGAATTAAAAGGCACATGATTGTACTGTTGTTCTGGGATTTCGTTTCTACACGTTCCTCGACCCTAATGTCTACATTAGGTGTGAGTTCAACGGATCAAGGAAATTACATTACTAATATAATGGTAGGTAGAATCACGGTGATTCATACAAAGAATCACTAAATTTATCATATAACGAATCATATAATTTATCAGCTGCCTCAACGGCTCACACTTTTGCAAGTCTTCATATTTTAGAAAGTACGACTGAATTTGATAATTGGATCAAATGCAGTTATATGTCTTGTACTTGCTTTGGTTGAATCTGAAATTTTGTCAGAAACATAACGAACCACTTGGATATATAAAGCATTGGTCTGTGCAGAACTGAGAGATGTTGTGTTTTTACAGTTCTTACGCTGTTTGATTGAATTTTCTTATCCCACATTTTATTTCAGTATAAGCAGCAAAGAAAATGCTCTCAGCCTTGGACGATCCATTCACTCGATTCTTGAAACCATTACCTTTTCTGAAGCAAGACTAGCTAGCACCCAAGGTCCCCTTGCAGGTGTAGGTTTATCCATTGGCTACCCGTTGGAGCATCACTTGCGGTGCTCTTTGTAATGTCACTTGGTGGGTTTTTTTAGAAATGACTGTCTAGAGACGTTTTATAGTTCTTTCAGAAGTAATGTTTCATTCTTTTACTTGAGTCTAGAGTGGTTGATGCTCATTCATCTTAATTTAATACAGAGTATATGCCAGGAGAGAAAGATATACTTGAAACCCGATGAGGTCAATGATGTGGAGATTTTACCAAAGATGTTGTTTTCAAGTAAGATTTTGTGTGAGATTATACCGATCGCATCAACACGCCACATTGTTGCTCCACAGAAAAGGCAGCGAGGTAATTTTTCTTTTTGCACTGATGTAATTTTCCTTTTCTTTTAGCCCACTCCCCCGTCTCTTCCGTTCCTATTCTAATCACACATGGTGAGCGGCGATTTCTACGGCGACTGGCTGGCTGCTGCTGGCTTGTACATGTGGAAGGCAGTTGTTCACGGCAGGCCAGTGAGCGGCGGCGGATGGGCGCGCGACCACATGGTGGTTGGAAGGTAGGCTTCGCGGCGTTCAGCCTCGGCCACCGTCGTACCACGATCTCGCCCCACCCGGAAAGTCGGATGAAGAAGTGGTGGACGGTGAGGACCAATCATTATAGCTGCTGCTCCATTACTTCCGCTCCTCGAAAAGCTCCCTAAGCCCGACCAACAATTGGACCTTCCTTTGAGGTTCACGCTACTCCTTCTCCAGACTAATCTCGGAGAGGAGAACAAGCCTCCGAGCACGTGCTTGTCAACTCCATGCCGGCCGTTCCAAGCGCCCCTGCTTCGTGTCTTCGAGGCAGGCGCCGAGATAGCCTTTGTAGCGAGCTGTGGTGTGTGGACTCTGCGGCCAGATGGGATTCAGAATCCTTTTCCGTGGTGAGATAACCCTGCCACCACTCATATGCCATTGCATATAAGTGAATCTGTTTTATAGAATTCAATCTTGCATGTTGGTTAGCTCCGTAATTTCTTTTATTCCATAGCAGACTGAGTTGCTCACAGCCTATTTGCTGGAATGCCAACGAGTCATTTTTCCATCTCCACAAATATTCTTGGGCTCTTCAAATTAATTGCTTTAATCCAACTACCATTTTTCAAGATTAGTTCGATTTATTTAATATTTATTTTTGTACCAGTGTTGATCAAGTAGGTTATTATTGTGAGGAATCAGCAGTTGGATGCACATGTATTTGTTTCTTGCCACTGGTTGCAAAAGCCTAAAAATGATATGTTTTATTCACCTCTTAACAGTAATACGAGTATTTTGTTTATTTCCCACTCCCTTTTAGTGATTACTGATTAGTCACTCTTAAAGGTGAATGCACATGTATAATAGGTGTGTCATGGCTGCATTTTGCGGCCCCTGACTACTGGAAAGTAATCTCCTTTGGATGATTTGTATTTTTTTCTAGAATTTATACTTAGATAGCACATCCAAGGAAGGAAGGAGATTGAGGTCGGCACCTCCTGAAGGCATGCATGCTCTTCACCGAGAGAGGGAAGGGCATCTTTTTCTTGGGTTGCAGTTTTCACCTTGTTGTTGGGTGAGGTGAGAGTAATGATTTCTCTCCTCCCGCTTCAGTTTTTAGTCCTCTGTAACTTCAGAAATTTCCTAATTTGTTTGATCCATATGTATGTAAAAAATTATGATTAGGATCCCTCTATTTGATTAATTTCTAGAGTTACTGAACTATAATTTCTGTTTTGTGGTCATGAATTGCATACTTGGAGGTTTATTTGTTGGAAATATGCCCTAGAGGCAATAATAAATTGATTATTATTATATTTCCTTGTTCATGATAATCGTTTATTATCCATGCTATAATTGTATTGATAGGAAACTCAGATACATGTGTGGATACATAGACAACACCATGTCCCTAGTAAGCCTCTAGTTGACTAGCTCGTTGATCAATAGATGGTTACGGTTTCCTAACCATGGACATTGGATGTCGTTGATAACGGGATCACATCATTAGGAGAATGATGTGATGGACAAGACCCAATCCTAAGCATAGCACTAGATCGTGTAGTTCATATGCTATAGCTTTTCTAATGTCAAGTATCATTTCCTTAGACCATGAGATTGTGCAACTCCCGGATACCGTAGGAGTGCTTTGGGTGTATCAAACGTCACAACGTAACTGGGTGGCTATAAAGGTGCATTACAGGTATCTCCGAAAGTGTCTGTTGGGTTGGCACGAATCGAGACTGGGATTTGTCACTCCGTGTAAGCGGAGAGGTATCTCTGGGCCCACTCGGTAGGACATCATCATATGCGCAATGTGACCAAAGAGTTGATCACGGGATGATGTGTTACGGAACGAGTAAAGAGACTTGCCGGTAACGAGATTGAACAAGGTATAAGGATACCGACGATCGAATCTCGGGCAAGTAACATACCGCTAGACAAAGGGAATTGTATACGGGATTGATTAAGTCCTTGACATCGTGGTTCATCCGATGAGATCATCGTGGAACATGTGGGAGCCATCATGGGTATCCAGATCCCGCTGTTGGTTATTGACCGGAGAACGTCTCAGTCATGTCTGCATGTCTCCCGAACCCGTAGGGTCTACACACTTAAGGTTCGGTGGCGCTAGGGTTGTAGAGATATTAGTATGCGGTAACCCGAATGTTGTTCGGAGTCCCGGATGAGATCCCGGACGTCACGAGGAGTTCCGGAATGGTCCGGAGGTAAAGAATTATATATAGGAAGTGCTATTTCGGCCATCGGGACAAGTTTCGGGGTCATCGGTATTGTACCGGGACCACCGGAAGGGTCCCGGGGGCCCACCGGGTGGGGCCACCTGCCCCGGGGGGCCACATGGGATTTAGGGGTTGTGCCTTGGCCTATATGGGCCAAGGGCACCAGCCCCAAGAGGCCCATGCGCCAAGAGAGAAAAAAGGGGGAGAGTCCTACAAGGGGAAGGCACCTCCGAGGTGCCTTGGGGAGGATGGACTCCTCCCCACCCTTGGCCGCACCCTTCCTTGGAGGAAGGGGCAAGGGCTGCGCCTCCCCCTCTCCCTTGGCCCTATATATAGTGGGGAAAAAGGAGGAGCAAACCAATCTAAGGCCTGGCGCCTCCCTCTCCCTCCCGTGACACATCTACCTCCTCCCGCAGCGCTTTGCGAAGCCCTGTTGGAATCCCGCTACTTCCACCACGCCGTCGTGCTGCTGGATCTCCATCAACCTCTCCCTCCTCCTTGCTGGATCAAGGCATGGGAGACGTCTCCGTTCCGTACGTGTGTTGAACGCGGAGGTGCCGTCCGTTCGGCGCTAGGATCATCGGTGATTTGAATCACGACGAGTACGACTTCATCAACCCCGTTCACTTGAACGCTTCCGCTTAGCGATCTACAAGGGTATGTAGATGCACTCTCTTTCCCCTCGTTGCTAGTCTCTCCATAGATAGATCTTGGTGATACGTAGGAAAATTTTGAATTTCTGCTACGTTCCCCAACAGTGGCATCATGAGCTAGGTCTATTGCGTAGATTCTATGCACGAGTAGAACACAAAGTAGTTGTGGGCGTTGATTTTGTTCAATATGCTTGCCGTTACTAGTCTTATCTTGATTCGGCGGCATCGTGGGATGAAGCGGCCCGGACCAACCTTACACGTACTCTTACGTGAGACCGGTTCCACCGACAAACATGCACTAGTTGCATAAGGTGGCTGGCGGGTGTCTGTCTCTCCTACTTTAGTCGGATCGGATTCGATGAAAAGGGTCCTTATGAAGGGTAAATAGCAATTGGCATATCATGTTGTGGTTTTTGCGTAGGTAAGAAACGTTCTTGCTAGAAACCCATAGCAGCCACGTAAAACATGCAAACAACAATTAGAGGACGTCTAACTTGTTTTTTCCGGGGTATGCTATGTGATGTGATATGGACAAAAGGATGTGATGAATGATATATGTAATGTATGAGATTGATCATGTTCTTGTAATAGATGATCATGGAGCCCCAAGATGGAGATCAAAGGAGCTATATGATATTGGCCATATCATGTCACTATTATTTGATTGCATATGATGTTTATCATGTTTATACATCTTATTTGCTTAGAACGACGGTAGTAAATAAGATGATCCCTCATAATAATTTCAAGAAAGTGTTCCCCCTAACTGTGCACCGTTGCTACAGTTCGTCGTTTCGAAGCACCACGTGATGATCGGGTGTGATAGATCCTTACGTTCACATACAACGGGTGTAAGACAGATTTACACACGCAATACACTTAGGTTGACTTGACGAGCCTAGCATGTGCATAGACATGGCCTCGGAACACAGAAGACCGAAAGGTCGAGCATGAGTCGTATAGAAGATACGATCAACATGAAGATGTTCACCGACGTTGACTAGTCCGTGTCACGTGATGATCGGGCACGGCCTAGTTCACTCGGATCGTGTAATACTTAGATGACTAGAGGGATGTCTAATATAAGTGGGAGTTCATAAGATGAACTTAATTATCCTGAACATAGTCAAAAGGATTTTGCAAATTATGTCGTATCTCACGCTTTAGTTCTACTGTTTAGTTATGTTCCTAGAGAAAAATTAGTTGAAAGTTCAAAGTAGCAATTATGCGGACTAGGTCCGTAAACTGAGGATTGTCCTCATTGCTTCTTAGAAGGCTTATGTCCTTAATGCACCGCTCAGTGTGCTGAACCTCGAACGTTGTCTGTGGATGTTGCGAACATCTGACATACACGTTTTGATAACTACATGATAGTTCAGTTAAACGGTTTAGAGTTGAGGCACCAAAGACATTTTGAAACGTCACGAAACATATGAGATGTTTTGAGGGCTGAAATTGGAATTTCAGGCTCATGCCCACGTCAAGAGGTATAAGACCTTCGACGATTTTCTTAGCCTGCGAACTAAGGGAGAAAAGCTCAATTGTTGAGCTTGTGCTCAGATTGTCTGAGTACAACAATCACTTGAATCAAGTGGGAGTTAATCTTCCAGATGAGATAGTGATGTTTCTCCGAAGTCATTACCACCAAGCTGCTTGAGCTTCGTGATGAACTATGATATATCAGAGACATATATGATGATCCTTGAGATATCCGCGATGTTTGACACCGCGAAAGTAGAAATCAAGAAGGAGCATCAATTGTTGATGGTTGGTGAAACCACTAGTTTCAAGAAGGGCAAGGGCAAGAAGGGATACTTCATGAAACGGCAATTCAGCTGCTGCTCTAGTGAAGAAACCCAAGGTTGAACCCAAACCCGAGACTAAGTGCTTCTGTAATAAAGGGAACAGCCACTGGAGCAGAATTACCCTAGATACTTGGTAGATAAGAAGGCTGGCAAGGTCGATAGAAGTATATTGGATATACATTGTGTTGATGTGTACTTTACTAGTACTCCTAGTAGCACCAGGGTATTAGATACTGGTTCGGTTGCTAAGTGTTAGTAACTCGAAATAAAAGCTACGGAATAAACGGAGACTAGCTAAAGGTGAGCTGACGATATGTGTTGGAAGTGTTCTCAATGTTGATATGATCAAGCATCGCACGCTCCCTTCTACCATCGAGATTGGTGTTTGTGTTGAGCATAGACATGATTGGATTATGTCTATCGCAATACGGTTATTCATTTAAGGAGAATAATGGTTACTCTGTTTATTTGAATAATACCTTCAAATGGTCTTACACCTGAAATGAATGGTTTATTGAATCTCGATCGTAGTGATACACATGTTCATGCCAAAAGATAGTAATGATAGTACCACCTACTTGTGGCACTGCCACGTAAGTCATATCGGTATAAAACGCATGAAGAAGCTCCATGGTGATGGATCTTTGGGCTCACTCGTTTTTGAAAAGTTTGGGACATGCGAACCATGTCTATTGGTATATATGCATGAAGAAACTCCATGCAAATGGACCGTTTTGTACTCGCTTGATTTTGAATCACTTGAGACATGCAAATCGTACCACATGGGCAAGATGACTGAAAGCCTCGTTTTCAGTAAAATGGAACAAGAAAGCAACTTGTTGGAAGTAATACATTTTTGATGTGTGCGGTCCAATGAGTGCTGAGGTATGTAGTGGATATCGTTATGTTCTTACTTCACAGATGATTTGAGTAGATGTTGAGTATATTTACTTGATGAATCACGGGTCTGAATTATTGAAAGGTTCAAGTAATTTCAGTGTGAAGTTGAAAGATCGTCGTGACAAGAGGATAAAAGATCTATGATATGATCATAGAGATGAATATCTGAATTACGAGTTTGGCACAGAATTAAGACATTGTGGAAATTGTTTCACAACTAATACAGCCTGGAACACCATAGTGTGATGGTGTGTCCGAACATCATAACTGCACCCTATTGGATATGATGCATACCATGATGTCTCTTATCAAATTACCACGATAGTTTATGGGTTAGGCATTAGAGACAACCACATTCACTTTAAATAGGGCACCACGTAATTCTGATGATATGACACCGTATGAACTATGGTTTAGAGAAACCTAAGCTGTCATTTCTTAAAAGTTTGGGCTGCGACGCTTATGTGAAAAAGTTTCAGGCTGATAAGCTCGAACCCAAAGTGGATAAATGCATCTTCATAGGACACCCAAAACAGTTGGGTATACCTCCTGTCTCAGATTCGAAAGCAATAAAGGATTGTTTCTAGAATCAGGTCCTTTCTCGAGGAAAAGTTTCTCTCGAAAGAATTGAGTGGGAGGATGGTGGAGACTTGATGAGGTTATTGAACCGTCTCTTCAACTAGTGTGTGGCAGGGCACAAAGAGTTGTTCCTGTGGCACCTACACCAATTGAAGTGGAAGCTTATGATATTGATCATGAGACTTCGGATCAAGTCACTCCCAAACCTCGTAGGATGACAAGGATGCGTACTACTTCAGAGTGGTACGTAATCCTGTCTTGGAAGTCATGTTGCTAGACAACAATGAACCTACGAGCTATGGAGAAGCGATGGTGGGCCTGGATTCCGATAAATGGCTTGAGGCCATATAATCCGAGAGAGGATCCATGTATGAAAACAAAGTGTAGACTTTGGAAGAACTACTTGATGGTCGTAAGGCTGTTGAGTGTAGATGGATTTTTTAAAGGAAGACGGACAATGATGGTAAATGGCACCATTAAGAAAGCTCGACTTGTCGTTAAGATGTTTTCTGACAAGTTCAAGGAGTTGACTATGATGAGACTTTCTCACTCGTAGCGATGCTAAGAGTCTGTTGGAATTATATTAGCGATTAGTGCATTATTTATGAAATCTTGCAGATAGGATGTCAAAACATTGTTTCCTTGACGATTTCCTTGAGGAAAGGTTGTATGTGATACAACCGGAAGGTTTTGTCAATCCTGAAAGATGCTAATAAGTATGGAAAGCTCCAGCAATCCTTCTGAGGACTGGAGTAAGCATCTCGGAGTTGGAATGTGTGCTTTGATGAGATGATCAAAGATTTTGGGTGTATACAAAGTTTATGAGAAACTTGTATTTCCAAAGAAGTTAGTGGGAGCACTATAGAATTTCTGATAAGTATATGTTGACATATTGTTGATCAGAAATGATGTAGAATTTCTAGAAAGCATGTAGGGTTATTTGGAAAGTGTTTTCAATGGAAAACCTGGATTAAGCTACTTGAGCATTGAGCATCAAGATCTATAAGGATAGATCAAAACGCTTAATAGTACTTTCAAATGAGCACATACCTTGACATGATCTTGAAGGTGTTCAAGATGGATCAGTCAAAGAAGGAGTTCTTGCCTGAGTTGTAAGGTATGAAGTTAAGACTTAAAGCTCGACCACGGCAGAATAGAGAGAAAGGCGAAGGTCGTCCCCTATGCATAAGACATAGGCTCTACAGTATGCTATGCTGTGTACCGCACCTGAAGTGTGCCTTGCCATGAGTCAATCAAGGGGTACAAGTGTGATCCAAGAATGGATCACAGGACAGCGGTCAAAGTTATCCTTAGTAACTAGTGGACTAAGGAATTTTCTCGATTATGGAGGTGATAAAGAGTTCGACGTAAAGAGTTACGTCGATGCAAGCTTAGCACCTATCCGGATAGCTCTGAGTAGAGATACCGGATGCATATAATGGAGCAACAATTTAGAATAGCTCCAAGTAGAACAGTTATTTGGAATAAGCTCCAAATAGAATGTGGTAGCTACATCTAGGAGATGACATAGAGATTTGTAAAGCACACATGGATCTGAAAGGTTCAGACCCGTTGACTAAAACCTCTCTCACAAGCAACATGATCAAACCTAGAACTCATTGAGTGTTAATCACATAGTGATGTGAGCTAGACTACTGACTCTAGTAAACTCTTGGGTGTTAGTCACATGGCGATGTGACCTGTGAGTGTTAATCACATGGCGATGTGAACTAGATTATTGACTCTAGTGCAAGTGGGAGACTGTTGGAAATATGCCCTAGAGGCAATAATAAATTGATTATTATTATATTTCCTTGTTCATGATAATCGTTTATTATCCATGCTATAATTGTATTGATAGGAAACTCAGATACATGTGTGGATACATAGACAACACCATGTCCCTAGTAAGCCTCTAGTTGACTAGCTCGTTGATCAATAGATGGTTACGGTTTCCTAACCATGGACATTGGATGTCGTTGATAACGGGATCACATCATTAGGAGAATGATGTGATGGACAAGACCCAATCCTAAGCATAGCACTAGATCGTGTAGTTCATATGCTATAGCTTTTCTAATGTCAAGTATCATTTCCTTAGACCATGAGATTGTGCAACTCCCGGATACCGTAGGAGTGCTTTGGGTGTATCAAACGTCACAACGTAACTGGGTGGCTATAAAGGTGCATTACAGGTATCTCCGAAAGTGTCTGTTGGGTTGGCACGAATCGAGACTGGGATTTGTCACTCCGTGTAAGCGGAGAGGTATCTCTGGGCCCACTCGGTAGGACATCATCATATGCGCAATGTGACCAAAGAGTTGATCACGGGATGATGTGTTACGGAACGAGTAAAGAGACTTGCCGGTAACGAGATTGAACAAGGTATAAGGATACCGACGATCGAATCTCGGGCAAGTAACATACCGCTAGACAAAGGGAATTGTATACGGGATTGATTAAGTCCTTGACATCGTGGTTCATCCGATGAGATCATCGTGGAACATGTGGGAGCCATCATGGGTATCCAGATCCCGCTGTTGGTTATTGACCGGAGAACGTCTCGGTCATGTCTGCATGTCTCCCGAACCCGTAGGGTCTACACACTTAAGGTTCGGTGGCGCTAGGGTTGTAGAGATATTAGTATGCGGTAACCCGAATGTTTTTCGGAGTCCCGGATGAGATCCCGGACGTCACGAGGAGTTCCAGAATGGTCCGGAGGTAAAGAATTATATATAGGAAGTGCTATTTCGGCCATCGGGACAAGTTTCGGGGTCATCGGTATTGTACCGGGACCACCGGAAGGGTCCCGGGGGCCCACCGGGTGGGGCCACCTGCCCCGGGGGGCCACATGGGCTGTAGGGGTTGTGCCTTGGCCTATATGGGCCAAGGGCACCAGCCCCAAGAGGCCCATGCGCCAAGAGAGAAAAAAGGGGGAGAGTCCTACAAGGGGAAGGCACCTCCGAGGTGCCTTGGGGAGGATGGACTCCTCCCCACCCTTGGCCGCACCCTTCCTTGGAGGAAGGGGCAAGGGCTGCGCCTCCCCCTCTCCCTTGGCCCTATATATAGTGGGGAAAAAGGAGGAGCAAACCAATCTAAGGCCTGGCGCCTCCCTCTCCCTCCCATGACACATCTACCTCCTCCCGCAGCGCTTTGCGAAGCCCTGTTGGAATCCCGCTACTTCCACCACGCCGTCGTGCTGCTAGATCTCCATCAACCTCTCCCTCCTCCTTGCTGGATCAAGGCATGGGAGACGACTCCGTTCCGTACGTGTGTTGAACGTGGAGGTGCCTTCCGTTCGGCGCTAGGATCATCGGTGATTTGAATCACGACGAGTACGACTTCATCAACCCCGTTCACTTGAACGCTTCCACTTAGCGATCTACAAGGGTATGTAGATGCACTCTCTTTCCCCTCATTGCTAGTCTCTCCATAGATAGATCTTGGTGATACGTAGGAAAATTTTGAATTTCTGCTACGTTCCCCAACATTATTCAATTTAGAGATAGCGACACACACACAAGTAGAGGGGTATGTGGCTGCAACGGATTTTATACTGCGGTAAGTGTGGTTCAGTCACCACACTTATGATCTATAAGAGAAGCTGTGATTTTGGCAATAGACACGCGAGAAAGTAGTGGTTGGTGTTGGTTTAATCAATTATCAAATGTTTTGTCAATAACAGAAAATTACCTTCCTCGTAAATTTATTGTCCTTCTGTTTCATGGTCCAGTTGATTCGTTGTTTGTCAGAGCTCTTGTGGATAATCAGACATGGGGTGCATGGCAAAATTAGGACAGACTGAAGGCAGCGGATTCCGCGTTGGCCGTGCACTTTGAGGAGAAGACATTGTCTTTGTATAAGTGCCCCTACAATCATCTCTTTACAGCAGAGATAAGGCCTTCAGGTAGGCTAGACCAAGTGTCATACACTTATGTATCTGTATTTGTGATGATCTTTTTAGCATTCTTAATTGATGACATTTCTGAAGGGAAATGTCCTCGGGATTTCAGAGTTATCTTTTGTACTGTTGTAATCTCAAATTTCACATTCGAACTTAACTTGTTATCAAATAATTTTGGAACAAAATTTTACTTTTACCTGCCCTCCACAGAATCAAAGGTTCAGGAGGACTTTTGTTCCTCTAATGCTTCTTCGATGACCATCTCACCGTTCTCCCTTGCAGATAGATATGGCTGCATAAATCGCACCAATGGATCCAGTCCTTCGCTAGGTCCAACGTGCCCCGCACTGGCCTCAAGCACGTGAGACACTGTTACCTTGTATTCTAACCAGTTACCACAATCAAATCCATTTTTGCCCTGTTAAATTAGTTAGCTCATTTTGTTGATACTCCCTCCTTCCATCTACATAGGGCCTAATGCGTTTTTCAAGGCTAACTTTGACCAAATGTTAGAGCAATAATATATGACATGCGACTTACACAAAACATACCGTCACATTCGTATGTGAAAGGAGCTTCCAGTGATATAATTTTTACATTATACATCTCATGTATTATTAATCCTGTCAATAGTCAAAGGCGATCTTGAAAAGCGCATTAGGCCCTATATAGATGGAAGGAGGGAGTAACTGAGTTGCATTGGTAATATATACTGAACTGTCTTTGGCATTTTGTTTTACAATATATTCTATTTGTCAGGATTTTTGCTACATTTTTGGTGTGTAGATTTTAGGGACATTAATGTAGTGCTAATGCCTTCCGTGCAGGTTATTCAGTCAGCGCATATTCTGTCTTTTGACATGTGTATGCTTGCTCTTGTGCTCATGTTGTAATCGTGACCTGTAGTCAGTCCATGATCCTTGTGTGACCAGAAGTTGGGCATAACTGCATTGTTACTGAGAAGATGCGAATATTAACTTAGGGATCGAAGCTGAAGCTCTAGCCGATAGCAAAGATATGAAGTTTGTGCTTTATCTAATGTTTGCAAGTATATTGATGTAACTTCACATCTTGCCCTCGTATTGGGCAGATGCTTCAGAATGGAGTCACTCCTATGTGTACTGCCTCTGTAATCACACAACATGAATTTCCCCTTTTTGTGATCTGAAATTCTACCAAGAAACTTGTTGGATTAACTAAGATTTTGTCCTATTTACTACTAGCATTTATTCTTATCTCTCAACATATTCTTGCCCCTATCTAGGACAATCGGAAGAAGAGAGCTTCGACTGGGAAACAGCGTGTTGAAGCAATACCTCTTGTTGAACCACCCAAAACCAAAGAAACCTCTTAGATTGCGAGAGGCCTGTTGTGTTTAGTAAGAGTCTTGGCGTAAAATATCCAAAATATCAAGAACACTATGTATTGGCAGACCTGAAATACTAATATAAGTGTATCCAAATTTTTCTACGATTCCCTTCCATTATATTGGACGTAAACCACGTCTCTGACTTTGCAAGTCCAAGGCTCCAAGCTAGGCGTTATTTTTCATAAAGTTTCTATCGATATCTAATCCAAATATTTCTATTTGCGTAACCCTACCTGGCTACCTTCATCAGCCGGAGGCATTCCTGGAGTCAAGGCAAGCATGTTGACCAATTGATATAAATGTGCAATGTAAATTTACCTTGGCACTTTGTTTTTGAATGTGATGGCCGTTGTGTGATACGTCTCCTCCGCATCATAAATTTACATAGGATTATATTAATATTAAAAGGCCCGTAGCAACGCACGAGCATTCCACTAGTCTCTACTCCTAAGGGAGCAGTTGGTAGTCTCGCTTCCAGGTTTTTTTTAGTCTCACCTCCCACGGTTTATTTTGGTACCTCCTCCCACCTCTAACTAAGCCACCACAAACCGAAAAAACCTGCTCCTGAGTGCCGAACCCGCACCATTCCACGTGCGACCCTCAATAGACGTTCGAAGGAAAACCTGTGACAAAAAAACCTATGACGGTTAACCAGCGATAGAAAAACCGTGCGGCCGCACGTACGAGCGACGAGTCAGCAGCAGATCGGTCTCCGCCGCCAACCAGACCTTCGCACGCCCGATCCAGCCCTACGCCCCCTCCGCGGCCGATCCATCCCTGTGCCGCGGCTGATCCATGCCCTATGCCACCGCCGATGCCTCCTCCTCCACCTCCATTCCCAAGCGACGGCGCCCGCGGCCGCGGTCTTCTCCCCCAGCCACCATGGCTGCAGATCCACTCACGGCCGGTCGTCTAAGCTGCAAGCATGGATGGATGGATCCAGGAAGGTATCCTTCCTCCCTGGGTGGAGCGAGCTGCACATCCCATTCGGCCCTCTGTAGCCGGCCATCTCCGCCTCCTCGCCGCCGTCGCCGCTGCCGGGGATCGCGTCTTCACCAAGCGCGAGCTCCGCCCCATCCGACCGACCGCAAAGGGGTGAGTTTTCTTCATCCCAAAGCCTCCTGATTTGCTTACTGCACTCTTGCCATTCCGATGGAGACTAACCTCCTCTGGCCGAGCCCCAACTCTGCATCTCTCTCCCAATTACCCTCACCCCGTCAGTTTGTTGTAGGTTGTCCATTATAAATTTTCAAGGAGATTCAAATGTTCCTCTTCTGTATGATTGAAGGTAATACTTGGTCCAATTTTGCCACAAAAAAATGTTAGCTTGTCATAGTTACACGTATATGCTTATGAGAATTTTCATGTTTGTTAGATTAAAAAAACTGTATTTTCTCCTTTTAGCCAGTGGTTAATTTAGCAGAGCATTAGCATAGTATTGGTCTGATCAGCAAGATGATGATCACGAAATCCTGTTGATAATCAAATCAGCAAAGATAGTAGCAGTTTCCAGTGTAACTTGTTGTGTCCTCAAATCAGCAAAGATAGTAGCAGTTTCCAGTAGACCTTTTCTACTGCAATAGGAGCTTCAGGCAGGGCATTGATGATTTGACGGTGATATTGGTTAACATATTGATTTGTTAATATTTTTTAAGTATAAAAGCTAAATGTAATCTGCACAAGAGCCAAACCTGCAGAAGGTTAGAGTGCGTGCAGCTGTTTCAGAACCTAGGGAAAACTAGCCTGATTGGTCTCTTTAATATTTAGTGAGTCTGTCATGCACTTTTAGCTCTACTCACCACTAAAGATATCTACAACTTTCATGTTGAACGCATAGTTTAATTCAAACAGTAACATGGTCTAAGTCCGCATACAAGGTTACTGTACACAGAATCACATAAAGATTAATTTTTGGACTGTGAAACTAAATTGGACTGCTACTTTTAAACCGTACATCAAAATAGTGCGAATAGATAGTCTGTAGAAAGCATGGGACGTATCTCTCCTTTTTTTGCGATTGATCTCCACATTATGTTTGGAGTCCAAGTCAAAATTATGCAGTTTTTGATAGAGGATTTGGAAAGACCGAATCTGTATAGTAGGTGGATTACCCAAAACAGTTGACTTCATCCAACCCAACCTCACATCACTGTGTAAAGTTTGTAGCACTTATTTTATATGCAGAGCACTTGTGAACTAGGATTTTGACCAAAAGATTTCGAGTGTTTTATGTGAGCTTGCATTGCAGGGATACTTGAAGCTAGGGCAATCCAAGTAAGATAGCTTCATCCTCAGGCAACGGGTTTATGTTATCTTATCATGGAGTCATTTTTAAGTTTGTGCCCAACGCCTTCATCCTTAGAATGGCTGCCCAGATGGCAAGCCACCGTACTCAGGCGACTGCCGCGCTAGGTATTCTCGACCACTGCTGCAGTTTTTCATTGTTGTGCTTATTCCATTTGTACCAACCTTGCTATTTAGTAATATGAGCGTCTCTGTTTCTTCTACTACAATGACATGATAAGATTACCTTATCCCTTTCAGCAGGGTGCTCCAACTTTTGATGCTGGCGAAGCTTTTGGAATGATGGCTACATAATTTGTTAGTCTATGCCTATCAATATCTGTGCCTATCAATGAAATTTTGAGAGTAGTTTTTGTTGCCTCTATGTAACCCTGATAGCAGCTTCTCTGAAGGTTCAGATGTGTGGCAAAGGATTTCAATTTTCCTGTTTACACAAAGGAAACTTGAGGAAGGTTCAGATTTCTCATGCTCGGTGCTGTGCTCTCAAGGTTACATAGACAAAAATGCCTCCTATTTACACAACGGCAACCCGACGAAGGTTCAGATTTCTCATGACTGGTTCAATGGGTATTTCATGCCTGTGCCATCTTAATTATTAGGAAAATTTAGTTTGTTTTATAGCTGATAATGCTCGATGCTTTTTACCTCAGTTTAGTAAATGCTTAGTTTTAGCTCATAAACTACATGGCAAACAGGATGACGGGGCGGGTCGGGAGGCGGGGAAAGCCGTCCATGGCGATCCTGGTGGCGTTGCTAATGGCGTCAGTGGCACTGCCGCTCCTCATGGTGCCCGACACGCTCTCTATGCCAGGCTCCAACGGCGTGGATCGCGGCGCCGCCCTGTCGCTCCCACGCCCGTGCTTCAGCAGATCCGTGTTTGAGTCGTGCATACCTTTAGCCGCCTCCCCTCCAATGTCCACGACTCTGATATACCGTGTTTGTTAGTCTTGACTGGTGTTTGTTCTCCGTATTGTTGTGCAGGAGGCTGGAGAACAGCAGGGAGAAAAGGGAGTCGTGGATGGAGGTTCTGTACTTCTGTTGTATCAACATCTTCTCCATGAGTCTTTTGCCCCCACTCTGTTTTTGGTTTGGGCCGAAACGTCATCGTCTTGATTCTTTACGTGGTTCATTGGCTCAGACTTGTCCTACATGGCCGAGCGAGATCGAGGCTAGCCGCCGGTAATGTTCTTCTCCCGTGCAAGTTCCGCACTGCATTGAAGCATCCAACACATGGTGAGACATCTTTTTAGCTTTTAAAAAACGTGCACCATCCTTTCTCATCCAACATATTTTTCACCCCTGATTTGTGACCTCCTAATGAACATGAAGATTCATATGCTAGCTAGAACACAATATATATTTGAAAGCAATATTTTCTGATGTACTATCCGATGAAATTTTATTTTCGGAGACGTTCATTCATAATTTTGACGACCTCTTGATTCATGTCATTAGTAGTTATTTCAACATAATAAAGATGTTTTTCAGCACTTTTCAGATAGGAAATATCCCTACGGAATATTTTGGACAATATACAACATGTTGTGTGGGCTTGAAGAAAATATATAACATGATATGTCACATACTTTATTGTTAAGTTACAAGAATAGTTGTGGACGCCATCCAATTTTACATAGATTTCTATTTGTTGTGCACTGATATTTTTGTAGTGTGATGATATAAAGAAGGAATGTACATTATAGGGTGTTTGCTACGTGCTACATATATCTTACTCAATAGCAGTTAGTCAGCTTATATTCCAGTAATGAGAAATGGCACAATCATCTCGTGCCATTTCGTGGGAGCAGTAGAAGTGACATCTATGCTATGGTCTGAAGTAGAATTGTAGAACACTAATTGTATGCTATGGTCTGAAGTAGAAGACATTAAGGCGGTTCAGCTATCATCCGAGCATTCAAATAGGCAATGTTCTGTCAGCTAGAACGCATCAAGTTTTTGGTTGATGTTCATACTTTTGCGTAATGTTCCTACTTTGGCTGCGCACAGATGTAGCTACGTTACAGGTGGGACATCAGCCAAGTATGTTTCGAGGTGAGACATCCATCATGTTTGTTTGGAGGTGAGACATCCAGCAAGTTTGTTTGAAGCCTCTGCAGACCTTCTCACAGATGTTTGTTCATATATAAAATTGACTATTCGAAATAGTACACTGATAATTTTGCCGAACGAATCTTATTTGAAGCAAATAAGGGCCTTAGAAGAAAATAAAAAAGTAAGTTCCCCTTACACCGTTGCACGTATTTAGTAGATTAAATATGTTTTTTCCTAAAAAAGATTTTTTTTATGAATGTTTGTGTTTGCAAGCACTTGTTTGAAAGCCATTTACACTTACTTTTGGATGTACCTCCTGTTTTTTGAAGTGAAGGCCATTTACACTTACTTTTGGGTGTACCTCCTGTTTTGAACCCATTAACTTAGATTCTGTTTTAATTTGTGGATATATATTCCTTCAACCAATTGTTCTTCGATATTCTGATGGTTATAAGAAAAATGTAAGTTCTTGTTTAGGATTTACATTGAGTAAAAGTCAACCTTGCTTAGCGTTTCAATTGAAGAATTTGTAACAAAATGCTCAACAGTAAGGAAAAGTGTGTTTCGTTTGTTGTGTGTATCTGATTTGATTAGCACCTGAAATCTTGTTGAACTGATAAGGTTGTACATTTTCCAAATTGTTTGTCGGAAGGGTAATTTCTTTTATTGCTCATGAACAGAAATTGTGCAGCCTAGCTCCTGTGTGCTGGTCACCGAGCTCCACTGTGTCCAGCTCATCCGACCATGTGCTCCACTGCATCTAGGTCAGTCGATCTTGTGGCAGAGCTACACTGACGCAAGAGCAAATAGTTTTACAATTTCTTTGTTGTTCCTTTGTACTGGATAACTGTGCATTTTTAGAGGTGTGAAGATGTAATGCAATAACAGTAACTGGGCGTAGGCACATCCGTCTCGATAAGCATTATGGGAACGGACAAAGGCAAGGCATTCCAATGTAAGAAATGGATGAAGGCAAGGTATGTCATTCTAAAAAAAGCAAGGCATACCAGGATGTTGCATTGCTTAATGTCCAGTTCTCTACGCTTTCCCTATAGCAACCTTTTTTAGATCTTATGAGTTGTGTTTTCCTAACAAAAAAATGTCCATATGGATTCACTGAAACAAGATTATATTATCAGCAATTTTGTTTGCATGTAATTAATTAGTGATAGCCTATGCCTCACACGACTATTTTTTTCAGTTCAGTTGTATCCTTCAATATGGGTGCAATGAAGTGTGGATAGACAAACACATTTCTTTTACTGTGATATCATTGACCTTGTTGATTTATATTTTCAAAACTGATAGGAATGAAATCCATATGAATCTTGTGATGCCAAAGCTCTAAGTGCTGATGATTTAAATTCCTATTAAAAAATCCTTAAATAGAAAGTGGACCTTATAGCGGAGAATAATGTGTAAGCTACAGGTGGAGTCCGTCTCAAGGGAAGTGAAACCGAAAACATAGACCACATTAGAGTCGAAGATAAGGTGAATGCAATCACAGATCCACATGAGAGTCAGATAAGATTGGTGAATGCAATCAGAACTGTCAAATGTGTGTTTTCCAATTTTTCATGCCGCATGATCTCTGCCCACTTTACTAGAAGAAGAGCCTTCCTACAGGGTGAAGGTGGATAAGGAGCCATTCAACTTAGAGGAAGTGTCTCAATAAATGTGTGTGTTACCAAGGTTGAATTGTCTACTCGCTCTCTTGGAGGTTATGTTCCTTCCCGTCTATTAAGTTGTTAGTATCCTTATCACCGTGTCTGGCTCCATTGAAAAGCTCACACCGCCATGCTTGAAGAACATAAATGGTGGTACATTATTCTGATATATTTTATGTGCCGCCATTGTGGTAGAGCCCGACATGAAGGGTGGGTCCAGTATATAAGCAGGTGGTACTAGCACTAAGATAGGAAGGTCATTTCCGCCCTTGTCCTTTGTTGATGGCCTGCCAAGGCGGCGTCGATTACTGGTTCAATTTGAACACGAGTTAGTGGATTTTATTATAAAAGTGAGGTTTAAGAGTGGGTGATGGTTATTTGGGTTGATATGTTCAGTTATGGATGTCTGAGCGGAATAATTTCCATACCTTAGAAAATATGGCAAAGTGCATTTAATTAGAGATGGCATTGTAGCAAATTGCATGAGTGAGCGGTTCATATTTTTTCATTAAGTCATACATTTTTTTGGTTAGGATGAAAGGGTATATGCATTGGGGGGGTTGTTTCAAGAGTTAATAATGGACACGGTGGTGTATCAGTTGCATGCCAACGGCTATATCATATTTTTGTTTCATCGTAATACACGACATTCATTTCTGTGTTACAACATGGCAATGGATCAGGAGACGTCGGATCCTCCTTCTTGGCTCGGGGGTGTCATGGGCGGCGCATGCCTCGCCCCCCTTGCTGGCGGTGGGATCGGCGTGAGCACGGGAAGGGAGGATTAGGGCAGAGAGTAGGGCGGTTGGTGGTGGACTCTTTATTAGCGGTCCGTGGGGAAGTACGGTGCGAAGGAGAGATGTGTCATTGCGATGGTGATGCGGGCGTCATCTGCCTTTAAAGGAGAGTGCTCCAGTGAGAAATGTCCTGCTACAGCAAGAAATCAAGCATGAAGGGAGGGTCCTGCAGGAAAAGGGAAGGGTGCGTCATGGGGTGGAATTTTTTGTTGGGACTTTGGACCGCCTGTTTAAGATAACATGACAGATAGTGCGGACAACCATATGTCTCCCCCATGGGCTGGATTTGGGGGTGGATGGACTGTCCAGATGGTTGGATTTTGGATAGCCTGTTAGGGGCTTGTTTGATACTCAAACACGCTCGGATGTAAGAGAAATGAATTTCAACCTTGGAAACGGCCTTAATCGTTTATTTGATTTATTTATATGCACTATAGCTCGTATCATATATAAAGAAGCACTCGAAATAAAGCAAACACGGCTGAACTTAATCATTTGTTTGATTCATTTATACATATTGTAGCCCGTACCATACATACAGAAGCACTCGAAATAAAGCAAGCCGATTGGGATTCCGATATATCTGAACAACAACGTTTATATCTGTATGGTATTCCAATGAGCATAGGCGGGTAACAAATTCGGAATACAAACATTTATTTTTGTCATCACTATATATAATATAATATTAATTTTGGAAATTGCGGGGATGTGCCTCGCTATTTTGGTTTTCATTTTATGCTCTGGTGGAATAGTAAAGAACCGGTTAAGCCGCTTTGCGCGATGCGTATTCTCTGTTAAATGTTTGAAGACCTTGGATGTGAAGTACTCATGCTAACTACATTTTTTTGCTTGTGTGGGATGAGTATGAATTGAGGAGCAGTTTTTATTATATTTTCTAAAACATGATGCGAATGAAGCTAAAGAATCTTTTCCATTGGGCGAGAATTTCTTAAGCGCATCAAGTAGTAGATCTTAATAATTTGTAATGGATTTTTAATTGGATCATTGCTCTATATGTATACATCATCAATTTGCATTTTTGTTATCAATTATTGTAAGTGAAGTGGACTTCATTTATTTCTATATGTATACATCATCAATTTGCATTTTTGTTATCTATTATTGTAAGTGAAGTGGACTTCAATTATTATGCAATTGTGTTCATGCTATATTGTCTCTACATGTGAAATTTAATATGCATTAACTTTATATAACACCAGCAAAATATTTCAAAAGCCCGTAGCAACGCACGGGCAGTCTACTAGTATATATAGGATGGCAGTTTGGGACACCTAGGTGCCCAGGCTCCTTGCCTTTCCACCATTTGATTGTATTTAGATGCGTGCTATTGTGATAGGTATATAAGGTAATCGATCAATTCATTAGTAACTGCCAATTCTGAAGTAAATAGTTTTGGAAACAATTATGATGTTTATCATTTAATGGATGTCATTAAGCACGCCATGCATGGTAACATATCTTTAGAAGGAAAAAATACTAAACATTAAGTATACGGATATTTATTTCATACATGTATGAATTCATTTATTTAGTATGTACCTGTTAGATTTTTATTCATATATACCCAGAATATTTGGTACGTACATATTAAATTTTTATCTATGTATATATCCAGAATATTTATTACGTACCAATTAGATTAGGTGTGTACGGATTCGTTTATTTGGTACACAGTCGTTAGATTTTTTTTTAGTATCTATATACCTAGAATATTTAGCATGTAACGCATTATATTTTTTGTGTATGTATACACTTAGAATATTTAGTATGTAACACATTATATTTTTTTGTATGAATACACCTAGAATGTTTAGAACCTTTCAATTAGATTTTTGTGTATGTATATATCCAAATTACGCAATATATTTTCTTGCATGGTTATATGTACGTAGGGAAAATCATGCGTGTGTATCATGACCAGAATATTTAGCACGCACGCATTAGATTGTTTTTCTATGTATATATCCAGGTTATATAGTACATACCAACTAGATTAGGTATGTACAGATTCGTTTATTTCGTACACACTCATTATATTTTTTTAGTAGGTATATACCTAGAATATTTAGTATGTAAAGCATTATATTTTTTGTATATATATACTCAGAATATTTAGTACGTATCCATTAGATTTTTGTATATGTATATACCCAGAGTAAGCAATATATTTTCTTGTGTGGGTATATGTATATACCCAGGCACCTAGGTGCCCCACATAATTTACCTATATATAATTTACCCACATAATTTACCTAGGTGTCCCGTCTATACCGGCGGAAGCCCTTTCGATGGCGTCAAGGGATCCACGATCTTACTACTACTAGTCAATGTAGTTAATGTGTACGTACAATGCATGTTAATTTTAGAAGTACGATCTTACTACTACTAGCCATCGATCGAAAGGGCTTCCGCCGGTATAGACGGGACATTCTTTGTGCTGATCGTTGAGATGGCAATTCACACTCCCCAGAACGGAAAGGAGATAACGCATCCATGGGTTCACTGGACTGACACCATCCACGGCCGTTTTGGCGTTTGTTTTTGCTTCTGCTGGTGTTTCCGTCCGTAGCCGCGCGTGGAAATCGACTTTCTCCACACGAATCATCTCAAGATCAGTACTAGCGTCACACTGTAAATGCTTCTTGACACGACTACGTGGATGCGTAGAGGCCGAAATGCCCACCGCTATTTGCTTGGAGGAGACGCCGCAGTTAGCTTCTGCAAGCATCCGTACCGCACAGATATGCTGCTGAAATCTCGAAACCACCAATCAATGTGTATGTGTACACGGCGTATGGCATCCCTTGGAGTGACGAATGCAGACGGCGATGCGTGTGGGCATGAGCTGTGATATGATGGATAAGCATCGGCTCGCCCCGTGAGGCGTTGAGGTAGACAGCACGTAAGCGGAGCAACGCGCCACCGCGCCAGGATGTGTAGCTTGCCACCTCACGAATTTAGAATGTGGTGCTGGGGAAAATATCAAGTGATACGGGCTATCACATGATACCCTGCTACGGGACTCTGTGGTGCCTTGGATCTACATGCAAGGGACAGGATCAGCTCACTTATTATTTACACATGCCCCCTTGGTACATTTGCATGTGCCCCCCTCGAAAACAGCCCATCTTTGTGAAACCACAACAGACCTGTGCATCTGTCCCCAACATCCACATCGTCAGTTTCTAGATTTTTTTGAAATTATGATGATTTTTTATAGCAAATTCGAAAACTATACACCCTAATGTACAAAAACCAAAAGTATCACCCCGTCAGCCTACCGTTGGCTGAAGAGGGACTTTTCGACCTACCGTTGGCCGAAGAGGGACTTTTTGGCCAACTATTGGCCAAAGAGTACTTTTCGGCCAACCGTTGGCCAAAAAGTCCTTCTTCGGCCAACAATAGGCCGAAAAATGGTCTTCGGCCAGCACATGCTCTCCTGTTTTAGAAAATTCATATCAATTAGGATTTTTAATATTTTAATTTGATTCTTTTTGCATTAGAATAGAAATTTTATGAAGTTTCTGTAGATATCAAGTTTGACTAGATTTAAAACCTTGAATTTGAATTTTCAAGAATTTGCTCAAATCACTAGATTGCCTATAATTTGAGCTAGGAGTATTTTTTTATATGATTCTTTTAATTTGAGCTATTTCTTTTAATTTTAATTGCTTTGAATTGTTTTCTTTAGTTTTTTGACATATTCTTTTAGTTTCTGTTAAGTTAATAGTAGATATTTTATTTGTAGTATTTTTTATAATTTTTTTTTATCCTTCATTTTCTTTCCCACCGTTCTTTCCCTCCATTTTCTCCCGCTATTTTCTTTTCTGCCATTCTTTGCCGCCATTTTCTCCCGCCATTCTTTGCCGCCATTTGCTCCTGACATTTTCTTTCCCGTCATTTTATTTACCGCCATTCTCTCCTTCCATTTTCTCCCGCCATTTTCTTTCACGCCATTCTGTCCCGCCATTTTCTTTCCCGCCATTCTCTCCTGCCATTTTGTTTCCCGCCATTCTCTCCCGTCATCTTCTTTTCCGCCATCTTCTTTCTCGCCATCTTCTCTTCTCAACTTATAAAACGAGCCTCACGGTGTCCACGACCGTAGATAACATCCTCTGACACGGTATGTGTCTTCTGCGTCGGTGCTGGTGGTGGAGTGTGAAACACTGTCTGAGAGAAGTCATAAGTGTTTGCAGCTTCGTCATCATCATTGGAGAGTGTTTCACACTTATGACTTCTCTTAGAGAGTGTTTCACACTCCACATGAAGGCATCATCGTCATCCTCCGCCGATGCAGCACTCTTGCCCTTTGATGATGCAGCACTATTGCCCTTTGACGATGCGGTACTCTTGCCCTTGGTGCTCGGCATGAAAATATCGTCTTCATCCTCGTTGTCTTGGGTCAATAAATAAGTATGTTCTGCTGCAGCCTTTAGGAATGCTTCACCCTTATGTTGTTGCTTCTTCCATCTTCCATGCAACCTGAGAAGTTCTTTTCGTATCTCCTCAAAGGTCCTTGCAGGCTACCCGCACCTACTTAATGTGTGAGCCAACTCATTCAGTAAGGTGTCACTACTGAGGAGTTCGTCTCATGGAACTATCCTATTGTCTATCGTGAAATTGGTGTCTAAACTCAAAAGACATTTGAACATACTAGGGTGAAAACAACTACGATCAAAAGGATAACCGGACATCTTGACGAGACTACACTGGCCTCCTTAGTGTGGCGGAAGAGAATGGCGGGAAAGAAAATGGTGGGAAAGAAAATGGAGGAAAAAAGATTGCGGGAAAGTATAGTTTTTTCATGTATAAAACGGCAATGGTTGTACAGGATTTATAAGGCACTTTTAAATATAAACTCCTATCAAGCTCAAAGTTTTCTAGTAGGATAAAAGAAATAAAATACAAAAAAATACTACAAACAAAATAGCTACTGATAAATTAACAGAAATTAAAAGAATATGTCAAAAAAGCTAAAGAAAACAATTTAGAGTAATTAAAATTAAAAGAAATAGCACAAAACCTATAAAACACTAAAACAGAACTGTTTTCATAAAAATCTAATTTTAAATAATCCTAAAATTTGCCAATTAATTACTACTGATAAACAAAGTCACAAAGAACCACTAGCAAAAAAGAATCATCTAAAAAATACCCCTAGCTCAAATTATAGGCAATCTAGTGATTTGAGCAAATTCATGAAAATTCAAATTCAAATTTTCAAATCTAGTCAAACTTGATATTTACAGAAACTTCATAAAATTTATAATCTAATGCAAAAAGAATCAAATTAAAATACTAAAAATCCTAATTGATATGAATTTTTTAAAACAGAAGAGCAGGTGTTGACCGAAGACCACTTTTTGGCCAACGGTTGGCCGAAAAGTCCTCTTTGGCCAATGGTTGGCCAAAGAGACCCTCTTCGGCCAACAGTAGACCGAAAAGTCCCTCTTCGGCCAACAGGGTGATACTTTTGATTTTTATGCATTAAGGTGTATAGTTTCCGAATTTGCTATAAAAATTATCATAGTTTCAAAAAAAATCCCAGTTTCTACCAACAAGTACGAACACTATACCAGCTTATCTTATCTGAATCAAAACAAAACGCGTGAATTAATCAAACTTAAACCACATCATTTAGGCCTTGTTTTGTTACTTTACATGTGATCAATCAACACAAAAATGAATGTTGCCCAGCTGAACAAATAAAGCGTAGTACATGCTAAAATTCAGTACATTTAAAGTAAGCTCTCATCAGTACAGCAAGCAACAACTTGAAACATTCGTATCTTGCGCCTTCAGGTCACCATCAATTTTATTTCATAATGAATATATAGGCATGTGATCAGCATCAACCAATTTTCCATTCCTGTATTCACATCTGAAATTTTCGATGATCAAAATATTTAGCAGAAATCTTGACAAAAAATCCATCTCAACAAACAATAGTACAAGCTAGCAAATTGTGAGGGATAGCAAATTGCCAAAAATCATTCATAGCATCAAAAGATCGTTGGATCAGAAGCATTTCAACAAATAAAGGTGCATCATATGCTGCCATCTTGGTCTAGGAATTAACATGACCTTAATATACATATATTTACAAGCGTATTACTTAGTTCACTAATTTACATAATTAAACCAAACAGCTTCACTACAGATCACTTGGTGACTCCATATTCTCCTTGTACGCCATCCTATGCTGGGCAGAAATGCACACCTACATGATAACATCAAGAATTACAACAACCGTAAACACTTTCCAAAAGATCGTACAACATTAAATATGTGAAACCGTAAACACTTCTGTGACGCCAAATAACCTGCATGTCTGTTGCCCCATCTAATTCTCCTGATCAATTTTGTTGTTTCTTGACCTATAACAGCATGTAAAAAAAATCGCTTGTTACACTAAGAGTATGTTTAGTTGTAGAACCAAGTGGAATAGAATTGAATGGTTCCATTCCATCGGAACGGAATGGTTCCGTCTTAGTGTTCAGTAGAGCTAACGAGATGGAACGAAATGGTTCCGTCTCAGCGTTTGGTTAGAGGAATAGGATAAGATACAGGTCACGAAGAATTATTTTCTCCAAGTGCTAGTACGGTGATTAAATACGCATCAACTAGTACTGGTACTGAGCATCAACAGTAGCGCATCAACTACGTAGTAATATCAAGCAGGGTGGAAGGGAAATTGATTTCTTCCGTCGCCCGACCAGGTGAAGATTGCTGCTCTCGCCGTCAAATTCAGAAGTATCAAGTAGTATGAAGATTGCTGCGGACGGAAATCAATTCAAATGTATCAACTAGTATCAAGGTAGGTGCTCCCGGAAATCAATCTGAAGTCAGGCAAATCGCTCAAACCGAGCGGTGTCAGGCACCAATAGCGGCGAGACACTGTCGTCCTGCTTGTGCTCTGCTTCGCACCAACAGCAGCGACGACAGGAACAAGCCGCGGGAAAAGAAGACCCGCCAATCCGTTGGGACGACGCGGCGGCCACCGATGACGACAGGAACAGGCAACCGCGTCCTGCTCTCTGTTTATGTTGCTCCGCTGGCTACTAGCCTGCCGCCTGCTGCTAGATCGCCTCCAAGCTGTTGCTGCACGCCATGGGAGAGGATAGACGACTGGGACGCGAGGTACAGCCGCCGCCGGAGAGCGAGAGAAGTGTTTTGGGCGGCGGCGGCTCAGATAGAGAGAGGGAGAGGTGCGGGACGGACGCGGCGCTGACGGGGAGAGGCACGCGAGAGAGGTGGTTCCGCGTGGTCCGCTCGTTTTCGAGGAACGCCTCGGTTCGGCATAATCAGCGAATATGCTGTTTCATATTCCGATTCCTTCGACTAACTAAACACGGGATGGAACCGACCCATTACATTCCATCCGATGACAGAAACCAAACACACTCTAAGAGATCATGACATGCTCACAAGTCACGAACAGTAGAGTTATATTCACCTCTTTTTCTTCTTTCCACTTTTGCTATGTAGTTAATCAAGAAAGTAGCAGCCGACAATCGCACATGTACTGAGTTCAGTGTGCCGAGTACGAAAGGTTTGTTACTCGCCCTCCATGTCATTGTTCTCTTGTTAGAAAACTAAACAATGCTTACATCTTATTTTACCCATAGTAGTTGTAGATAGTCAAAGAAGACACTATTTTGATTAGCAGGCCAGTTTATTTGGCCAGCAAGTCAGCTTATTACACTGTGATAAAGTAATTTTGTTCCATCAAACTTTCCTAATTCCAGCTGCTGCAAAGTGAGAACAAGTACATAGATTTCCAATACTGGGAGGTCCCAGCCTGACCTAGAGTTCTACTGGGATTTTCTGTTAGTCAAGCATTATTGAGCCTCATTTGGCATGAATTTTAGTCAATTACTCTAAATGCTCACTTATGCCAGGTTGTACATGAGGTTTTCAACTACTGTATGTAAGAAACATTCTGACACTTTATAAGAAAGATTACGTGTATATACAATTCAGATGGACATATTAGGACAAGAAGTGGTGATATTATAACACTGCTAGATCTCAGGATTAGATGCCAGAACCAATGACTGAACAAGAACATCACTATGTTGCAGTAATCATTCTTCTAAATCTTCAAGATTAAAATACTGATGCATATCTCCACTACGAATTAACTTTAACATCTGCTGCGACTGAAATGTGAGACACATAATTTTATACTAGAACTAATAGTACATGTAGCTGTATCTGCATGATTTTTCCAGTTCGTTCATTTGTTGACATACAATTGAACAGTTGCCTAAGAGTTGTGACACTCTAGCCTTGTCTAGAAGTAACCCACAACTCACAAAAGGAAATGGCCAAACAAAGAGGCACCTTCTTGTGTGCCTATATGTTTCCCAAAATATTTCCTAGTGATAATGCTTTTGCACATCAACACTTATTCAGAGTCTTTCATGCAAGGTTTCCTATCATTAAGGGCTACATTGTGGAGAACAATTGAAAAGCAAATCTTATATTCTCAAAAAAAGATGTCCGGACGAACACTGAAGTTGCTGCTGCCACACCTCTTTACGTAGCCGTCGACTGCTACTGCCTAATGTTACATCTTCCTTACTACAGGCAACTACTGTTGCTTTATTTAGTTTAACTGTCCTAATAGGATGACATATTGGTTTCAATTCTATATTGATACCCACAAATAAATCCATTATTTAATGAGATTATAGGATGAACTTATCATATAGAGATCGGCTTTTCCAATATGTGTTGCACTTAGTGACGAACGAGCCGCAGGCAAGCATGGATTACAACTCTGGGCTGGTCCAGAACTTCCAATGTGCGCAACACTGCAGCTGGAGGACACAGATTGAAGTCTGAACGCCACGGCATGTACTGGCAGATCAAGCTCAGCTGTCGACGGTGATCGGACATGCGCCATCGTTGCCAGCGAGAGACATGCCCAGTAGTATCCCACTCGAGTGGCTCGGCTAGGAACCGCCCGAACGACACAGACTCCCGCAGCGCCAACATCCAGTTCTAAAACCAAAGAATCAAAATCTGGAATGCAACGGCCAGGTACTGACAAGAAAGGAGGCGCTGCCTCTTACCTGATCGTCGTTGAGTAGGGTCACCGACTCCCGCGACTTGGTCGGATCTAGCTGCGGCGACGAGAGGTTCGTCTCCGCTCCCATGGGGATGCCAACAGCTTGTGCCGGCTCTGAGCAAACTATTCGGCGCACGCGCGATAGCCCTCTAGGTTGCTCTGGATTGGGGCGCCCAGCAGCGGATGGGGCATGCTCCGTGGTGGCCGGCGGCGGTAGGATATGACCTAAGCGGCGGCGGTGGGGAAAATTTCGTATCGAAGAAGAGGAAAACGGAACAGAGCGGTGTGCACTTCGGCTGAATCACGGAATAACCCAGGGTGTCTTTTGCATAAATTGCAATGCGAACTGAGCCTGCTCCATCCTGTGCCTCCAGTCCAGATCGAACGGCCAACAAGGTCTCGTATCAGGGGATCATGCCACACACGGTATCACCAGGCTGGTGCTGCTCGGAATGCTAGCACGTTCGGCGCTGAAGGGGCTCGTTCACGCAGTTGAGTTGGTTGGGCAGGAGAGTTCACGGGGGAGGTTGGGCCGAAACACCGAAACAATCAAGCACACGGGTGGAACCTTGCAGGCCAGACAAGGATTAGGAGCAATCCGTATTTTTTTGAACAACTTTAGTGGTCAAATTAACCAAAGTATCTATAAGAGCTCGGGGCAATTGGTTAGAAAATGCTAAATCTAGCACTTTTCTAGCTCAAATACTACATAAATCAACAACAATTAATATGGAGCTGAGGGAGTAATGTTTCCGTGAGAGAGGATGTATGCATGGAACTGTATATTACTCCCTCCGTCCAGAAATACTTGTCATTAAAATAAATAAAAGGGAACGTATCTAAATGTATTTTAGTTCTAGATACATCCCTCTTTATCCATTTTGATGACAAGTATTTTCGGACGGAGGGAGTATAAGAGAAGCTCTCTCCTCTCGCAAAAAAAAAGAGAAGCTCTCTCCGATAAGTATTTGGACCTCCCAACTATGGTTGGGCTTTGCTCGGAAAAAACTATGGTTGGGGGTTTGCTTGGGGAAAAAAATACACCATTCTAGTGTAATACTTGTTTAAGCATTGTTTGTAATATTCATATTTTTAAATAGTGTGGTGGTTGGTACTGGCTCTCGGATCAATATTTAGCAAGATCCATGGTTACCATTTAGTCAAGCCAAAAAGTTATCACTCCTATAGGGGTTATCATGTTGACAAAAGTTGAAGAACTGATTAACCCACTTTCAAGACAGTGGGATGAAGTTCTTATCGTGATGTTTTGTTTATGGTGGATGCTCAACGAATTCTCCAAATTACATTGAATGCGCTAGAGATCAGAGATTTTGTTGCTTGGATTTATAAACAACTGGGAACGTTCTTTGTTCGGTCAGCTTATCATAAGGAGTTGGAGCATCAATATGGGTAGTTACTAAATAAATCGGATGGTCGGGGAGGTGCAACATTTAATCTGATAGCTGAGTGCCCGTGCGTTGCCACGGAATAATAAATAAAAGCTATATAGAGAGATTGATTATCTACATTTTCTATTTTATGAATGTCTTTATCAAGGGTAATGTGTATGCGATATATGACTATCTAACAATTTCCCCCCCTTGTTTTACATTAATCTTATTGGGTTTTTCTCATAAAATGACCCATGTTGTATCATATAAAAAGAAATGTTATAACCATGATAGTCCCAATACACAAAATCCACTATTTCTCATAGTACTACGCATAAAAATACACCATTAGTTGAACAAGGATTATAAAGTATCATGTAATCATATTTGAAAGGGGATAAACAAAGTACCTCAGGCACATCTTTCCTTTGACTGAACCCGAGATTTTGTACAGTGTTATGTTTGCATCAAATACTTCTTGCCAAAAAAAATTGTTTGCATCAAATACATTGTAAAACTAAAACACTTCACCAATCCAAAGAAAAATAATATAAATCTGAAAAAATTTCTTGTTGACAACAAGAGAAAGTTGTGTTGCCTTTCCAGAATCATATAGCACACGTCGGATTTTAGCAATCCAACTGTACAGATTTTTTATAAGCAATCCAACTTCGGTACCTAGGACTTCTGCTGACAAAGCATATATTAATCTCATCTCCTAAGTGGATTCGTAAATTTGCAAATGAGTGCCAATGACATCAGTCCTGCAGCTGTAATCTCTCACATTATTAATTAATAGTTAAATATGTAACAGTTAGATGCAAAGTTCAGAGAAAACCCGTAATGATCTATGACTGCAGTTTCAGTTTAGTGAAACTAACTTCGAATAACTAAAGCACAGGGAGGGAAGGAGAGTCGCTGCATTGGTATTCCATTATTATATTCGATGTAAGTTCTTCCCTCATGTATGCTCCTGTTGTAATGTCAAGGGCTTTGTATTCCAATTTCTAAATACATATTAGATAATATAAAGTTTAAAGAAATATGACCTGCTTATTCTATTTCTCAAAGTCGAAGCACAAATGAAGAGAGTACAATTCATGATTGCCATAAGCCTAAGAGTACAATCCAAGATTGCTGCAAAATTCCTTAGCATTGCCATCACCTCAGTTCTGTTACTTTTCTTGACAATATACTCCTAAAATCTTGTGAAACAAAACCTTCATTATTACCCCCCCATGCATACAGTTCCATTTTATACAATTAAGGGATCAAAGTGTTGGCATGGGAGATGTCATTGATACCTTGGTAACATTGACAGTGCAAAGCTAGGCCCCGGCCCCCAACAATGAAAAAAAAATCACCTTTCAAGGGGCTAAGTCCTTCTGCAAGGCATTAAAAAAATGTAATGTGAGAATAGGAAGGACACCCATTTTAGAAAAATTGATATGATTCTGATATGCAAAACTCAGAGCAATTGGTATCTGCTTCCCATGTTACGTTGGAGCTTGGTGTGTGGAAAATCAAATGTACACGCTATTAAGACTACAAAAACTCATGCAGTAACACATTACGAAGCTTAGAAAAACAGAATAAATATTGTGATTGCCAAATTAGTTGAAGGAAATAAAGGGGTTATAGAATTGTGATATACTTGTGTGAGGACTCCCATAGGAAATAATGTTCTAACTCGATGGACGTACAAACAGAGGCGTGCACATCGGAGGATACCACCAATACGGCCAGCCTCGCCGATTCCAACATCAAACAACTTAATCAACCCATTCCTTGTCTTTGGGAACATGGAAATGACGCAGGGAATCACCTAGAAATCCGTGTGCGGCTGCTACGACAGTGACCGGGGTTTGGGTTTTCTCGGGAAGGAAACACGGGTGCAACTGCTACGCATTTTCTGCTGATTGCAAGAACCGCAATGACCAGACGATGACTGAAGTGAGCAAACATGTTCAGGTTCTTTTGGCATAATGAGTGGCATCCTATTCCTAGCTACAAACAGTTTGAGGCCAAACAGACGGCAGCATCACAAGTAGATAATTGAAATAAATTACAATAGCAGAAGAACAACTTGATATAATCCAATAGATCAAGCAAAAATAATTAAAACAAACTTTCTGTCCGTTCTTTCACTGAACAGTTGGAGTGCTTTAGTAGCAGTATCGAACTACCGATAGATTAGATAGAGTTGTCAGTTCTAAACTTACGATAGTATAAGCGACCTCTCTTGGGTTTCGTCACACAAGCAGAAACAAAGAGAAGAGGAAAACATGACAAGCAGCAGCGAGAATGAAAGGCTGGAGGGTAGCATCACTCACCTGAGCCTGCTATGAGCCTGTAACCGTGACTATGCCCAGGCCGCCCGTACCCCCACCCGGCGTCCAGTTCCTCCATGCCTCCATCACATGGGACGGCTACATGTACGTCCACGCCAAAATATAGGTGCACTATAGCCATTGAGTCTCCACCGCCAGTGCACTACAGCCATTGAGTCTCCACCGCCAGTGCACTACAACCATTGAGTCTCCACTGCCACTCCAGTAGACTAACTAACACAGAGACCAACAGAGGAGTGGGCCCGCTATGAATGGATTCTTCACAATACCAGAAGATGTGACACAAGGAATGATTTGTCAATCTCAGTCCAAAGCATATAACTGGAACATAACCAAAGATTTGAGATATCATGAGAGGAAGAATGCTTACAGAAGAAAACAAGAACTTCTTCATGGCACATGTGCTGAGCTTGGTAAAGTCTGACGCCACTGCATTCATGCCCAAGGACCTGCTGGCACACCCTCTACATGTTCAACCCTGCCGCCTCTCTGCTCCCTCCCACCAACGAGAGCCACGTCCCCGTCCTCCAAAGGTCACCAGTAGAAGCAGCGAGGGCGACCTAGAGGATGACGATACATCACTAACGTTACCCATGTAGCCTTTCCGATGCTGGTTTATTCCTTCTCCATGGGGCGGCGAAACCGGAGCTCGCCTGGCGACAGGGGTGGCCGAGGAGAAGGGGGTCGTCCGCGCCGAGGTCGGGCTTCTCCGGCACGTACTCCACCTGCAATAAAACATGGAGTTAGGAGCGGCTCGAGCGGATTACGGGGCGGCGGAACAGGAATCACCTGGGGGCGGGGGTCGGGTTTGGGGCGGACGCACTCCTCGGAGCCCTCGCCGGCTCACGCGGCCCTATTCTTCCCGTCCCAGCGTCGGCAGCGGGGGTGGCCATGCCCGGTGTCCCGTGGTTTGGGGCTCACCGTGTCCGCCGCGGCGGCGACGGCGATTGGGGTGGCGGCGTCAGCAGAAGCGAGCGAGGCGACCCCTTCCTCCTCGGTGCCTACGCTGCACTCCTTCCTCTCTCTGGCGGCGACAATATTTGGTAGGGAGAGAGACGAGATCGGGAGAGAGGGCTCGGGGAGAGGTGGGGGCGAGGCATGGGTGGGATCGTGGGCTGGTTTTTCGGGTTTCTGGTGCGTGCGGGATCCAGCGTTTTGTTTACCGCATCGAGGGGGAGGGACGAGGTCGAACCATCACGACGTTTGATCCCCTTTAATACTAGAGATTTGGAATGAATTTTGGGGTCTTCTCATACTTGGAAAAGTAAAAGTCTTCAACTGGAAGGGGGTTACATGGAGAGTTACCTTGCTATTGAGTTAATGTTCAACGACACATTCGTACTACTGTTCAATGTCCACTATGTTCTATTGGTATGGAGGAAATACAATAGTGTCTATTATCTCGTGTGTGAGCAAAGAAAATTTGGAAAGAACTCGGCCTAATTGAGGAAGTTAATAAAGCAATGTTAGAGGATCGGTTGAGAATGCTCACTTTGAAAATTCTTGCTAAACTATACTAGGACTGGAGATATCCCATCGATAGAACTTGCAGCTGTTGTAGCGTAGTTCATATGGTGGAACCAAAGACAACTTGTGAGAGGAGAATCAGTGCAGTCATGTGAGAGATTGGCCCTTGCCATCAAAGTTCTAGCCACAAAATTCAATAGAGCGCCATCTTCAAAATTCCCAAGTGCAAGTGTGATCATATGAAGAAGAAGTGGACAAATGGAATTATTTAAGTTAGCGTGGATGCTTATTTATCTGAGGAAGCCTTTTTAGGTGCTACTGGTGCATTGGCATGAGATGAATATGGGAATTTCATTCCGGCTGCGACTTGGTTCTTACCCCATGTGAGTAGCATGGGCTCAACTAAAATAATTGCTAATCGAAATGGTTTGTAGTTCGCTTTGAATAGATCATCTCATACAACAATTTTATATAATCACGTCTTGACCATATTACATCACAACATGCCCTGCAAAAACAAGTTAGACGTCCTCTACTTTGTTGTTGCAAGTTTTATGTGGCTGCTACGGGCTTACCAAGAACCGTTCATACGTACGCATCAAAAACCACAACGATTTTTCGTCAAGTGTGCTGTTTTAACCTTCAACAAGGACCGGGCGTAGTCACACTCGATTCAATTAAAGTTGTAGAAACAGACACCCACTAGCCACCTGTGTGCGAAGCACGTTGGTAGAACCAGTCTCATGGACGCGGTCATGTAATGTCGGTCTGGGACGCTTCATCCAACAATACCAGCGAATAAAGTATGACATGCTGGTAAGCAGTATGACTATTATCGCCCACAACTCTTTGTGTTCTACTCGTGCATATAACATTTACGCATAGACTTGGCTCTGATGCCACTGTTGGGGGACGCAGTATTCCAAATTTTTCCTATGATCACGCAAGATCTATCTAGGAGATGCATGACGGTTTCCTGGACTAGGGGGTACTCACCACATCGTCTCCCGATCAGTTGGATTGGGCCGAGGACCCCCCCAGGGCCATTTACTCGTGGGCCAGTTCGGACAGTCGATGACATGCACAAGGAAGATTCCACAAGACTTGGTGATCAAGATAAGGACTCCTCTCCACCGGCGTATTCGACTAGGACTCTTGTTATCCTAGGCCTCTGGTGCATTATATAAGCCAAGGCCAAGCTAGTCGATAGATTATTATGACATTACTCATCACACCTGTAGGGTTTAGACCACAACATACGATCTCGAGGTAGATCAACTCTTGTAACCCCCATACTCATCAAAGTCAATCAAGCAGGAAGTAGGGTATTACCTCCATCAAGAGGGCCTGAGGGAGTCCTGGATTAGGGGGTCTCCGGACAATCGGACTATATCCTTTGGCCGGACTGTTGGACTATGAAGATACAAGATTGAAGACTTCGTCCCGTGTCTGGATGGGACTTTCCTTGGAGTGGAAGGCAAGCTTGGCAATACAGATATGTAGATCTCCTCCCTTGTAACCGACTCTGTGTAACCCTAGCCCCCTCCGGTGTCTATATAAACCGGAGGGTTTAGTTCGTAGGACAACAGACAATCATACCATAGGCTAGCTTCTAGGGTTTAGCCTCTACGATCTCGTGGTAGATCAACTCTTGTAATACTCATATCATCAATATCAATCAAGCAAGACGTAGGGTATTACCTCCATCAAGAGGGCCCAAACCTGGGTAAACATCGTGTCCCCTGCCTCCTGTTACCATCCGCCTTAGACGTGCAGTTCGGGACCCCCTACCCGAGATCTGCCGGTTTTGACACCGACATTGGTGCTTTCATTGAGAGTTCCACTGTGCCGTCACCATAAGGCTCGATGGCCCCTTCGATCATCAATAACGATGCGGTCCAGGGTGAGGTTTTCCTTCCCGGGCAGATCTTCATATTCGGCAGCTTCGCACTACGGGCCAATTCGCTTGGCCATCTGGAGCAGATCGAGAGCTACGCCCCTGGCCATCAGGTCAGGTTCAGAAACTTAAACTACACTGCCGACATCCGCGGAGACTTGATCTTCGACGGATTCGAGCCCAGGTCAGGTGCGCCGCACAATCACGACGAGCATGACGCAACTCTGCCGTCAGACAGTGTTCGGGAGATCGCATCTGCAACTACTCTGGCCTTCAATCCGGAGCAAATTGTGCCATCCGACGACGGAGGGATGGACCCCACCATGGAGGCCGCACTCTCAGTGGCGATGGAGCCGGATACTGACTTCACCCCTTACAAGAGCCGTGTTGCCGAACCACTGGATTCGTCTCTGGCCACGGACTCCGAACCGCCTGCATCCGTGCCTATCGATTCCGATTGGGCGCCGATCTTGGAGTTCACCTCCGTGGATATCTTTCAGCACTCGCCTTTCGGCGATGTGCTAAATTTATTAAAGTCTCTCTCCTTGTCAGGAGAACCTTGGCAGAACTATGTCCGGCTAGAATGGGATGCGGACGACGAAGAAATTCGCTGCCCACCCACCACCCACTTAGTAGCCACTGTCGACGATTTAACCGACATGCTAGACTTCAACTTTGAAGACATCGACGGTATGGACGACAATGCGGGAGACGAACAAGAACCACCGCCCACAGGGCGCTGGACCGCCACTTCATCACATGACATATACATGGTGGATACACCCAAAGAAAACAATGACGAGGAACGGGAGGAGACAGCGGAGGATGACCCCTCCAAAAAGCAAACAAAGCGTCGGCGTAGGCGCCGCTCCAAATCCCGCCTCGGCAAAAACAGCGATAAGAGCGCAAGAGAAAATAATACTCCAGTCGACTTCAGAGGAAACGACGACCTCATTGCCCCGGCGGCAGAGCACGATGAAGCTGCAAACGGCGAACACAGTACGGATCCGACGTCCGAACACGGTGGTGCCGAGGATAAACCTCATCAAACCCCCTATGGGGAGGAAAACAGTCCGGACGACGATGCACACATCATCCCGGAAACAAACTTGGAGCAAGAGAACCTCCACAGAAGGCTTATTGCCACTACGAGGAGTCTGAAGAAGCAGAAGCAAAGGCTTAAGGCCGAACAAAATACGCTCAACAACAGGTGGAACAAAGTGCTCGACAATGAAGAAAAGTATGATGGAGGTTACCACACAAAGAGCTATCCAAAGCGCAAGCTATTGCCTGAATTCAACAATGAGGCCTTAGAGCCCATACAGCCGAAAAATAAAACGGCCAACCGGCCGGATCAACCACCTTGTGACCGCGATAGAGCGGCTAACAAGGTCGCACATAAGTCAACACACGATCTACGTGAGGACTTGCGCCAAAAATCCAGTATGACCAGATCCATCTATGGATCTAGGAAGCGCACTCCGGCACAAAATCAAAATTGAATACTACAACCGTTCAAACGCCATGATACATCCAAATACAGGGGTGCCGCACACCCCCTATGTTTCACCGATGAGGTGCTGGACCACGAATTCCCAGAAGGATTCAAACTAGTGAACATAGAAGCGTACGATGGGACCATAGACCCTGGGGTCTGGATTGAGGACTTTATCCTCCACATCCACATGGTTCGTGGAGACGATCTCCATGCCATCAAGTACTTGCCCCTCAAGCTTAAAGGACCAGCTTGGCACTGGCTAAAAAGCCTCCCCGAAAACTCAATTGGAAGTTGGGAGGAGCTCGAGGACGCTTTTCGGGCTAATTTTCAAGGGACGATTCCTCCGGATGTAGATGATTTAAGTCATATAATTCAACAGCCCGGAGAGTCAGCCCGAAAGCTTTGGAACAGGTTACTCACTAAGAAGAACCAAATCGTCGACTGTCCGGACATCGAAGCCTTAGCAGCTTTCAAGCACAATGTCCGAGACGAATGGCTCGCCAGACACCTCGGCCAAGAAAAACCGAGAACAATGGCAGCCCTGACAAGCCTCATGACCTGCTTTTGCGCGGGCGAAGATAGCTGGTTAGCCCGCAGTAGCACCAGCGACCCAAGCACATCCGAAGTAAGGGATGGCAATGGAAAACCATGACGCAGTAAAAACAAGCGTCGAAATAAAGAAGACATCCCAGATAATACGGCGGTCAACGCCAGATTCAGGGGCTCTCGGCCAGGTCAGCGGAAAAAGCCTTTCAAAGGCAGCAGAGATGGACCATCTAGCCTAAACAAGATCCTCGACAAACTATGTCAGGTCCATGGCACCCCCGACAAACCTGCAAATCACACCCACAGAGAATGTTGGGTCTTCAAGCAGACCGGTAAGCTAAACGCCGAACACAAGGGGGGAGACACCAAGCGAAGACGAGGACGAACCGCGCCAGCAAAGCATTGGAGGACAGGAAAAATTCCCACCAGAGGTTAAAACAGTAAACATGATCCATGTGACGAAGAGGAGAAGCAAACATGCACTCCGAGACATACGCGCCATAGAGCCCGTCACCCCTAAGTTCAACCCCTGGTTGGCCTGCCCGATCACTTTTGATCGCGGGGATCACGCGACAAGCATCCGGCATGAAGGATTGGCTGCCTTGGTGTTAGACCCAATAATAAACGGATACCACCTCACACGAGTCCTTATGGACGGCGGTAGTAGTCTAAATCTGGTATATCAGGACACAGTCCACAAAATGGGGATAGACCCGACAAAAATAAGCCACCGTAATACTACCTTCAAGGGAGTAATACCAGGCCCAGAGGCCCATTGTACGGGCTCTCTATTACTAGAGGTTGTATTCGGTTCTCCCGACAACTTCCGAAGCGAAAAGTTAACTTTCTACATCGCTCCATTCCGAAGTGGCTACCAAGCACTACTCGGAAGAGCGGCTTTCGCCCGTTTTAATACAATACAACATTACGCTTCTCTCAAGATTAAGATGCCCGGTCCACATGGCACCATCACAGTTAGTGGAAATATTGTGCGTTCTATACGCGCGGAAGAATGTGCGGCGGCCTTAACAGCCGAGCACTAGACAACCTCACCAACCAGAATAAATGACAGGTCGTCAAGACCACGGACACGGTTAGACGAGTCCGGCGCATCACTACACATGAGATTGGTTTGATGGTTAAACCCTCATAGACGGTACCAGGGGTTTCCCGCGTGTAATCGGGGCTAGTTTGGCTCAACTTGACTTATCTTGAATTTTAATGGTTTATTGATAATAACCAATTTTCTGGCACAACAACTTTCACCTAAGTTCTTCTCTTTTACAGATGGCAATCATGCTACACCCGTCTAGGACACGGCACAACGGAGACACAGGCGCAGACGTGCAGCAGGGACCCGCTCAAAGGTTTCTTTTCAGATTAAGACCCTACGTAAACCTTTTTTATTGTCTCTTGTTGTTCACATCCTCCGGATACTCAATACAACCGAGAAGGATACTGACGTTCTTGGCATGTGGCCACGTCAGGATATTGCACGTACCTAGACACTCGGGGTTTATTATTAAGGGCATTGTTCAGCCCGGCATATGTTATAAAGACCGAATACCTTAGGGAGTGTTCGGCATCGCGAGTTTGGCCTTATATGCATCAGCTCCGAATCATGTCTTTGGTCAAATGTTGGGTTTGCCCGGCTCCCGTGTTTTGCTACCTTACATTCCGCTCAATCGGTTAAGGCGGCACCGGGAGAACTACTGCGATTGTGCCCTGGTTCATTGATACGTCCATTCTGCATCATGCTTTTATATCGATATTTATTGCATTATGGGCTGTTATTACACATTATGTCACAATACTTATGCCTATTCTCTCTTATTTTACAAGGTTTACATAAAGAGGGAGAATCCCGGCAGCTGGGATTCTGGGCTGGAAAAGGAGCAAATATTAGAGACCTATTCTGCACAGCTTCAAAAGTCCTGAAACTTCACGGAAGATGTTTTCCAAATATATAAAAAATACTGAGAGCAAGAACTTCACCAGGGGGGCCACAACCTTCCCACGAGGGTGGGGGCGCGCCCTACCCCCTGGACGTGCCCCCCTACCTCGTGGGCCCCCTGGTGGCCCTTTGGTGGCCATCTTCTGCTATATGGAGTCTTTTGATGGGAAAAAATCATAAGCCATCTTCTTGGACGAAACTCTGCCGCCACGAGGCGGAACCTTGGCAGAACCAATCTAGGGCTCTGGCGGAGCTATTCTGCCAGGGAAACTTCCCTTCCGGAGGGGGAAATCATCGCCATCGTCATCACCAATGCTCCTCTCATCGGGAGAGGGCAATCTCCATCAACATCTTCATCATCACCATCTCCTCTCAAAACCCTAGTTCATCTCTTGTATCCAATTCTTGTCTCTAAGTCCGGGATTGGTGCTAGTAGGTTGCTAGCAGTGTTAATTACTCCTTGTAGTTGATTCTAGTTGGTTTAATTGGTGGAAGATCATATGTTCACATCCTATATGCATATTAATACCCCTTTGATTATGAACATGTTTATGCTTTGTGAGTAGTTACTTTTGTTCCCGAGGACATGGGAGAAGTCTTGCTATTAGTAGTCATGTGAATTTGGTATTCGTTCTATATTTTGATGAGATGTATGTTGTCTCTCCTCTAGTGGTGTTATGTGAACATCGACTACATGGCACTTAGAGGAAGGCATTGGGAAGTAATAAGTAGATGATGGGTTGCTAGAGTGACAGAAGCTTAAACCCTAGTTTATGCGTTGCTTCGTAAGGGGCTGATTTGGATCCATATGTTTCATGCTATGGTTAGGTTTACCTTAATACTTTTGTTGTAGTTGCAGATGCTTGCAATAGAGGTTAATCATAAGTGGGATGCTTGTCCAAGTAAGGGTAGCACCCAAGCACCGGTCCACCCACATACCAAATTATCAAAGTACCGAATGTGAATCATATGAACGTGATGAAACCTAGCTTGACGATATTCCCATGTGTCCTCGGGAGCGCTTTACATCATATAAGACTTTGTACAGGCTTGTCCTTTGCTACAAAAAGGATTGGGCCACATTGCTGCACCTTATTTACTTTTGTTATTTGTTGCTAGTTGCAAATTATCTTATCACAAAACTATCTGTTACCACTTATTTCAGTACTTGCAGAGAATACCTTGCTGGAAACCGCTTATCATTTCCTTCTGCTCCTCGTTGGGTTCGACACTCTTACTTATCTAAAGGACTAAGATAGATCCCCTATACTTGTGGGTCATCAAGACTCTTTTCTGGTGCCGTTGCCGGGGAGTGAAGCGCCTTTGGTAGGTGGAATTTGGTAAGGAAAAATTTATATAGTGTGCTGAAATTTACTGTCACTTGTTACCATGGAAAGTAATCCTCTAAGGGGCTTGTTCGAGGTATCTTCACCCTGACCAGTAGAGCAAAGAGTTTCTCCTCAACCTACTCAACCTACTGAAAATGAAAATGAAAATGAAAATTCTTGCTTTGAAGTTCCTGCGGGTATGATAGAAAAACTGCTAGCTAATCCTTTTTTAGGAGATGGAACAAAACATCCTGATGAACATCTGATATATGTGGATGAAGTTTGTGGATTATTTAAGCTTGCAGGTGTACCCGGAGATGTTGTTAAGAAGGTCTTCTCTTTATCTTCGAGGGGAGATGCATCGACATGGTATAGGCTATGTGATGATATGGGGTCTTGGAGTTACAAACGATTGAAATTGGAATTTCATCAGAAGTTTTATCCCATGCACCTTGTTCATCGTGATCGCATTTACATATATATTTTTTGGCCTCACGAAGGAGAAAGCATCGCTCAAGCTTGGGGGAGGCTTAAATCAATGTTATATTCATGCCCCAATCATGAGCTCTCAAGAGAAATGATTATTCAAAAATTTTATGCTCGGCTTTCTGGTAACAATCGCACCATGCTTGATACTTCTTGTGCTGGCTCTTTTATGATGAAGACTATTGAATTCAAATGGGATTTATTGGAAATAATTAAACGCAACTCTGAAGATTGGGACCTCGACAATGGTAAGGAGTCAAGTATGACACCTAGTTTTGATTGTGTTAAATCTTTTATGGATACCGATATTTTTCGTAAATTTAGCACTAAATATGGACTTGACTCTGAGATAGTAGCTTCTTTCTGTGAATCTTTTGCTACCTATGTTGATCTCCCCAAGGAGAAGTGGTTTAAATATCATCCTCCCATAGAAGTAAAAGTAGCTGCACCTATTAAAGTTGAAGAAAAGACTATCACTTATAATGATCCTATTGTTCCTACTTCTTATGTTGAGAAACCACCCTTCCCTGTTAGGATAAAGGATCATGCTAAAGCTTCAACTGTAGTTCATAAAAGCAATATTAAAACATATACACCTCCTGAGCAAGTTAAAGTTGAACCTAATATTGCTATTGTTAAAGATCTCTTGTCTGATAATATAGATGGGCATGTTATTTATTTCTATGATGAAACTACTAGAATTGCTAAACCATGTGCCAAAGATAAATCTAGACTTGTGGTAGGCATGCCTGTTATTTCTCTTAAAATAGGAGATCATTGTTATCATGGCTTATGTGATATGGATTCTAGTGCTAGCACAATACCTCATTCCTTATACAAAGAAATTATGCATGAGATTGCACCTGTTGAGTTAGAAGATATTGATGTTACAATTAAACTTGCCAATAGAGATACTATTTCACCAATGGGAATTGTTAGAGATGTTGAAGTCTTGTGTGGGAAAACTAAATATCCTGCTGATTTTCTTGTTCTTGGTTCCCCACAAGATAGCTTTTGTCCCATTATATTTGGTAGACCCTTCTTAAATACTGTTAATGCTACCATAGATTGCAAAAGAGATGTTGTTACTATCGGTTTAGATGATATGACTCATGAATTTAATTTTTCTAAATTTAGTAGACAGGACCGTGAAGAAGAATTACCTAGTAAGGATGAAATTATTGGTCTTGCTTCTATTACCGTACCTCCTAGTGATCCTTTAGAACAATATTTGCTAGACCATGAAAATGATCTATTTATGAATGAAAGAAGGGAATTAGATGAAGTATTCTTTAAACAGGAACCTATTCTGAAAAACAATTTACCTGTTGAAATCCTAGGGGATCCTCCTCCACCCAAGGGCGATCCCGTGTTTGAGCTTAAACTGTTACCTGATACTCTTAAATATGCTTATCTTGATGAGAAAAAGATATATCCTGTTATTATTAGTGCTAACCTTTCAGAGCATGAGGAAGAGAGATTATTGAAAACTCTGAAGAAGCACCGTGCTGCTATTGGGTATACTCCTGATGATCCTAAGGGCATTAGTCCCACTCTATGTCAACATAAAATTAATTTGGAAGAAGATGCTAAACCTGTTCATGATCATCAACGCCGGCTGAATCCTAAAATGAAAGAAGTGGTAAGAAAGGAGATACTAAAGCTCCTTGAGGCAGGTATAATTTATCCCGTTGCTGATAGTCAGTGGGTAAGCCCTGCCCATTGTGTCCCTAAGAAGGGAGGTATTACTGTTGTTCCTAATGATAAAGATGAATTGATTCCTCAAAGAATTATTACAGGTTATAGGATGGTAATCGATTTCCGCAAATTAAATAAGGCTACTAAAAAAGATCATTACCCCTTACCTTTTATCGATCAAATGCTAGAAAGATTGTCCAAACATACACATTTTTGCTTTCTAGATGGTTATTCTGGTTTCTCTCAAATACCTGTGTCAGCCAAAGATCAATCAAAGACTACTTTTACATGCCCTTTTGGTACTTTTGCTTATAGACGTATGCCTTTTGGTTTATGTAATGCACCTGCTACCTTTCAAAGATGCATGATGGCTATATTCTCTGGCTTTTGTGAAAAGATTTGTGAGGTTTTCATGGACGACTTTTCCGTTTATGGATCTTCTTTTGATGATTGCTTGAGCAACCTTGATTGAGTTTTGCAGAGATGTGAAGAGACTAATCTTGTCTTGAATTGGGCAAAGTGCCAATTTATGGTTAATGAAGGTATTATCTTGGGTCATAAAGTTTCTGAAAGAGGTATTGAAGTTGATAAAGCCAAGGTTGATGCTATTGAAAAGGTGCCATGTCCCAAGGACATCAAAGGTATAAGAAGTTTCCTTGGTCATGCCGGTTTTATAGGAGGTTCATTAAGGACTTCTCAAAAATTTCTCGGCCTCTGACTAATTTATTAAAAAAAGATATACCATTTGTTTTTGATGATGATTGTGTAGAAGCATTTGAAATACTTAAGAAAGCATCGATCTCTGCACCTATTGTCCAGCCACCTGATTGGAATTTACCCTTTGAAATTATGTGTGATGCTAGTGATTATGCTGTAGGTGCTGTTCTAGGACAAAGAGTTGATAAGAAACTAAATGTTATTCAATATGCTAGTAAAACTCTAGACAATGCTCAAAGAAATTATGCTACCACTGAAAAGGAATTCTTAGCAGTTGTATTTGCTTGTGATAAGTTTAGACCTTATATTGTTGATTCTAAAGTAACTATTCACACTGATCATGCTTCTATTAAATATCTTATGGAAAAGAAAGATGCTAAACCTAGACTTATTAGATGGGTTCTCTTGCTACAAGAATTTGATTTGCATATTGTTGATAGAAAAGGAGCTGAGAATCCCGTTGCAGACAACTTGTCTAGGTTAGAAAATGTGCTTGATGACCCACTACCTATTGATGATAGCTTTCCTGATGAGCAATTAAATGTCATAAATGCTTCTCATACTGCTCCATGGTATGCTGATTATGCTAATTACATTGTTGCTAAGTTTATACCACCTAGTTTCACATACTAGCAAAAGAAAAAGTTCTTCTATGATTTGAGGCATTACTTTTGGGATGACCCACATCTTTATAAAGAAGGAGTGGATGGTGTTATTAGATGTTGTGTACCTGAGCATGAACAGGAACAGATCCTATGCAAGTGTCACTCCGAAGCTTATGGAGGACACCATGCTGGAGATAGAACTGCACATAAGGTACTGCAATCTGGTTTTTATTGGCCTACTCTCTTCAAGGATGCCCGTAAGTTTGTCTTATCTTGTGATGAATGTCAAAGAATTGGTAATATTAGTAGATGTCAAGAAATGCCTATGAATTATTCACTTGTTATTGAACCATTTGATGTTTGGGGCTTTGACTATATGGGACCTTTTCCTTCCTCTAATGGTTATACACATATTTTAGTTGCTGTTGATTATGTTACTAAGTGGGTAGAAGCTATTCCAACTAGTAGTGCTGATCATAACACTTCTATTAAAATGCTTGAAGAAGTTATTTTTCCAAGATTTGGAGTCCCTAGATATTTAATGACTGATGGTGGTTCACATTTTATTCATGGTGCTTTCCGTAGAATGCTTGCTAAATATGATGTTAATCATAGAATTGCATCTCCTTATCACCCTCACTCTAGTAGTCAAGTAGAATTGAGTAATAGAGAACTCAAATTAATTTTGCAAAAGACTGTTAATAGGTCTAGAAAGAATTGGTCCAAGAAACTTGATGATGCATTATGGGCCTATAGAACTGCATGTAAAAATCCTATGGGTATGTCTCCGTATAAAATGGTCTATGGAAAAGCATGTCACTTACCTCTCGAACTAGAACACAAGGCTTATTGGGATATTAAAGAACTTAATCATGATTTTAAACTTGCCGGTGAGAAGTGGTTATTTGATATTAGCTCACTTGATGAATGGAGAACCCAAGCCTACGAAAATGCCAAGTTGTTTAAAGAAAAAGTTAAAAGATGGCATGACAAAAGGATACAAAAGTGTGAGTTTAATGTAGGTGATTATGTATTGCTATACAACTCTCGTTTAAGATTTTTTGCAGGAAAACTTCTCTCTAAATGGGAAGGTCCCTACGTTATCGAGGAGGTCTACCGTTCCGGTGCCATAAAAATCAACAACTTCGAAGGCACAAATCTGAAGGTGGTGAACGGTCAAAGAATCAAACACTATATCTCAGGTAATCCCATAAATGTTGAAACCAATGTTATTGAAATCGTAACCCCAGAGGAATACATAAGGGACACTTTCCGGAACGTTTCAGACTCCGAAAAGGAATATGTATGTGGTACGGTAAGTAAACCGACTCCAAAACAGTTTTTAAGGCAATATTTCTCCGTTTTGGAATATTTAGAAAAATAGAAAAATAAGCAGCAGTCCGGGAAGGACACGAGGGCTCTGATACGTCTCCATCGTTTCTACTTTTCCAAACACTTTTGCCCTTGTTTTGGACTCTAACTTGTATGATTTGAATGGAACTAACCCGGACTGACGCTGTTTTCAGTAGAATTGCCATGATGTTGTTTTATGTGCAGAAAACAAAAGTTCTCGGAATGACCTAAAACTCCACGGGATATCTTACAATAAATAATAAAAAATCCTCGCCAAAGATGAAGACCAAGGGGCCCACACCCTTCTCACGAGGGTGGGGGCGCGCCCCCCTACCTTGTGGCCCCCTGGAGACCCCCCGACTCCAACTCCAACTCCAACTCTATATAACTGCTTTCGGGGAGAAAAAAATAGGAGAGAAGAAATCATCGCGTTTTATGATACGGAGCCGTCGCCAAGCCCTAAAACCTCTCGGGAGGGCTGATCTGGAGTCCGTTCGAGGCTCCAGAGAGGGGGATTCATCGCCGTCGTCATCATCAACCATCCTCCATCACCAATTTCATGATGCTCACCGCCGTGCGTGAGTAATTCCATCATAGGCTTGCTGGACGGTGATGGGTTGGATGAGATTCACCATGTAATCGAGTTAGTTTTGTTAGGGTTTGATCCCTAGTATCCACTATGTTCTGAGATTGATGTTGCTATGACTTTGCAATGCTTAATGCTTGTCACTAGGGCCCGAGTGCCATGATTTCAGATCTGAACCTATTATGTTTTCATCAATATATGAGAGTTCTAGATCCTATCTTGCAACTCTATAGTCACCTATTATGTGTTATGATCCATTAACCCCGAAGTGACAATAATCGGGATACTTACCAGTGATGACCGTAGTTTGAGGAGTTCATGTATTCACTATGTGCTAATGCTTTGTTCCGGTTCTCTATTAAAAGGAGGCCTTAATATCCCTTAGTTTCCATTAGGACCCCACTGCCACGGGAGGGTAGGACAAAAGATGTCATGCAAGTTCTTTTCCATAAGCATGTATGACTATATTCGGAATACATGCCTATATTACATTGACGAATTGGAGCTAGTTCTGTGTCACCCTATGTTATGACTGTTACATGATGAACCGCATCCGGCATAATTATCCATCATTGATCCGATGCCTACGAGCTTTCCATATACTGGTTTACGCTTATTTACTTTCCTGTTGCTATTGTTACAATCACTACAAAACACCAAAAACATTACTTTTCTTTCATTACTCTTTTGTTACCGTTACCATCTTTATCATATTACTTTGCTACTAAACACTTTGCTGCAGATACTAAGTTTCCAGGTGTGGTTGAATTGACAACTTAGCTGCTAATACTTGAGAATATTCTTTGGCTCCCCTTGTGTCGAATCAATAAATTTGGGTTGAATACTCTACCCTCGAAAGCTGTTGCGATCCCCTATACTTGTGGGTTATCAAGACTAATTTCTGGCGCCGTTGCCGGGGAGCATAGATCTATTCTTTGAGTCACTTGGGATTTATATCTGCTGGACACTATGAAGAACTTGAGAGATCCAAAAACCAATATCTATCCCTCAACTACGAGGGGAGGTAAGGAACTGCCATCTAGCTCTGCACTTGATTCACCTTCTGTTATGAGTAAGCTTGCGACACCTAAACGTGCTTCTACTATTCGTTCTGATATGTCGCATGTTATTGATGATGCTACTTTTGCTATACATGATACTTATGATGAAACTACCTCTATGCCTGATACTACTATGCCACTTAGTGATTTTCTCGAGGAACGACTTGCTAGGGCTAGAGAGATTGAAAATATTGAATCTGATTATGAAGATGAAAGTGAAGATGAAGAATAACTTGTTATTCTCGAGGGTTATTTATTTGATCAAGATGCTTCTTTGGCTATTTTAGCTTGCAAAGATAGATATGAACTCAAAAGGTTATTAGCCAAATGTAATAAGCAATCTCTAAATGCTAGGATGAGACCTGACCCTGCTTTTGCTACTTCACCTATCTCTGTTGCTGATAAGGATTATGAATTCTCTGTTGATCCTGATATAATTACTTTGGTTGAATCTGATTCTTTTCATGGCTATGAATCTGAAACTGTTGTAGCACATCTTACTAAATTAAATGATATAGCCACCCTGTTCACTAATGATGAGAGATCTTGCTACTTTTATATCCTTAAAATATTTCCGTTCTCATTAAAGGGTGATGCTAAGATATGGTTTAATTCTCTTGATGCTGGTTGTGTGCGTAGTCCCCAGGATATGATTTATTATTTCTCTACTAAATATTCCCCTGCTCATAAGAAACAAGCTGCTTTAAAAGAAATATACAACTTTGTGCAAATTAAAGAAGAAAGTCTCCCACAAGCTTGGGGGAGGCTTCTCAAGTTACTTAATGCTTTGCCTGATCATCCTCTTAAGAAAAATGAAATAGTTGATATCTTTTATAATGGACTAACCGATGCTTCCAGAGATTACCTGGATAGTTGTGCTGGTTCTCTTCTCAGGGAAAGAACACCGGATGAAGCTGAAATCTTATTGAATAATATGTTGACAAATGAAAATAATTGGACACCTCCGGAGCTAGCTCCTGAGCCATCTCCTGCTCCAATTAACGATCCTATTCCGAAACCAACTCTGAAGAAGAGAGGTATTCTATTTCTTAGTCCTGAAGATATGCAAGAGGCAAAGAAATCTATGAGAGAAAAAGGTATTAAAGCTGAATATGTTAAGAATTTACCTCCTATTGAAGAAATACATGGTATTAATTTATCGCTCGATGAAGAAATATATGATCTTAATCCTTTATTTATTGAAGAACCTCCAGACCTCGATAACCCGACACAGGTAGTAAAGGTAAATTCTGTCTATAGATATGATAAAACTGAAATCCCTCCTACTAAAATTGCTAGTCAATGCTTGGATGAGTTTGATAATTTTATGTTTAAGCAAGAAGACTTCAATGCTTATTTTGGTAGACAATTAAAATAAGATGCTGATATGATTAAATATTTAGGTGACTATATGGCTAATATTAGAGGTGAACTTAAACTTGTTAGCAAACATGCTTATATGGTCACCACTCAAGTAGAACAAGTACTTAAAGCTCAAAAAGAATTGCTCAATGAGATGAATAGTAAGAAAAATAATTATGCTGTTAAAGTGGCTACTAGAACTGGTAGAATGACTCAGGAACCTTTGTATCCTGAAGGCCACCCTAAGAGAATTGAGCAAGATTCTTAGAGAAATAAAATTGATGCACCTAGTTCTTCTAAAAAGAAGAAAAAGAAAAATGATAGAACTGTGCAAACTTCTAGTGAACCTATTGCTGAACCACCTGATAATCCAAATGATATCTCTATGTCTGATGCTGAAACACAATCTGGCAATGAACATGAACCTAATGAAAATGTTAATGATGATGTTCATAATATTGCTCAACCTAGTAATGATAATGATGTAGAAATTGAACCTGCTGTTGATCTTGATAACCCACAATCAAAGAATCAACGTTATGATAAGAAAGACATTGTTGCTAGGAAACATGGTAAAGAAAGAGAACCTTGGGTTCAGAAACCCATGCCTTTTCCTCCCAAACCATCCAAGAAAAAGGATGATGAGGATTTTGAGCACTTTGCTGAAATGATTAGACCTATCTTTTTGCGTATGCGATTAACTGATATACTCAAAACCAATCCTTATGCTAAGTACATGAAAGATATTATTACAAATAAAAGAAAGATACCGGAAGCTGAAATTTCCACCATGCTTGCTAATTATACTTTTAAGGGTGGAATACCAAAGAAACTTAGGGATCCAGGAGTACCTACTATACCATGCTCCATTAAAAGAAACTATGTTAAAACTGCTTTATGTGATCTTGGAGCCGGTGTTAGTGTTATGCCTCTCTCTTTATATCGTGGACTTGATTTGAATAAGTTGACACCTACTGAAATATCTTTGCAAATGGCTGATAAGTCAACTGCTATACTTGTCGGTATTTGTGAGGATGTGCCTGTTGTAGTTGCAAACGTTACTATTTTAATGGACTTTGTTATTCTTGATATTCCCAAGGACGATAGTGTGACTATTATTCTTGGAAGAACTTTTCTTAATACTGCAGGGGCTGTTATTGATTGCAACAAAGGCAATGTCACTTTTCATGTTAATGGTAATGAGCATACGGTACACTTTCCGAGAAAACAACCTCAAGTTCATAGTATCAATTCTATCGGAAAAATTCCATCGATTATATTTGGAGGTTTTGAATTTCCTCTTCCTACTGTGAAGAAATATGATATACTTATTATTGGCGATGTGCATATCCCTGTTGAGGTAACCTAGTGTTATTCGAAATTTCTCTGGTTTCATGTTAATCGGAATGGGTTTGTTAACAAGACTTGATCAACCTTGTTAGTGGATTCCTTTTGACGAGCATGAGATGGATGAAACTAGAAGCACAACCTTCTGTACCCTCTCTATACTTTCTGTTATTTAGTTGAAATAAAGTGAAAATAAATAATTTTCTGTCTATTATCTGATTATCCATGCAATATAAAAATACCTCGAAAATAAAATTTCTCCAAATGCCCTGAAAATTAAATATGATTTTTTCTAGAATATTTGAGGATTTATGGAACTGAACACACACCAGGGGGGCCAACCACCTTGCCACGAGGGTGGAGGGCACGCCCACCCCCCTAGGGCGCGCCCCCTGCCTTGTGGGCCCACGGTGGCCCTCCTCCACTTATTCTTTCAGCCACATACTTCATCTTCCTCCCCCAAACAAGAAAAACCAGCTCAAACCCGAGTCCAAGCTCGTTTTGCTGCCATTTTCGATCTCCTTGCTCAAAGCACCTCTCACAAAACTACTTGGGGAGATTGTTCCTTGGTACGTGACTCCTCCATTGGTCCAATTAGTTTTTGTTCTAGTGCTTTATTCATTGCAAATTTGTGTTGCTTAGGTGACCCTATTCTTGAGCTTGCATGTCAAATTTATATGGTCAAAAGTAGTTTTGATGCATGATATAGGCCCTAGGCACTTGTAGGAGTAGTTGCTATCAATATTATTGAGTTTGGTTTACTTTTATTTTGAAGTTACTAAAAAATTTCAGAATTTTTCAGAGGAAGAAATATGCTTAGGAAAATGTTCCAAGGTGGTTGTCGGTGTCAAAACCGGCGGATCTCGGGTAGGGGGTCCCGAACTATGCGTCTAAGGCGGATGGTAACAGGAGGCAGGGGACACGATGTTTTACCCAGGTTTGGGCCCTCTTGATGGAGGTAAAACCCTACGTCCTGCTTGATTATTCTTGATAATATGAGTAGTACAAGAGTTGGTCTACCACAAGATCGGAGAGGCTAAACCCTAGAAGCTAGCCTATGGTATGATTGTTTGTTGTCCTACGGATTAAAACCCTCTGGTTTATATAGACACCAGAGGGGGGCCAGGGTTACACAAGGTCGGTTACAAAGGAGGAGATATCCATATCCTTATTGCCTAGCTTGCCTTCCACGCCAAGTAGAGTCCCATCCGGACACGGGACGAAGTCTTCAATCTTGTATGTTCATAGTCCAACAGTTTGGCCAAAGGATATAGTCCGGCTGTCCGGAGACCCCCTAATCCAAGACTCCCTCAGTAGCCCCTGAACCAGGCTTCAATGACGATGAGTCCGGCGCGCAGTGTTGTCTTCGGCATTGCAAGGCGGGTTGCTCCTCCGAATACACCACAGAAGAGTTTGAATACAAGGATAGTGTCCGACCCTGCAAAATAAGTTCCACATACCACCATAGAGAGAATAATATTTCCACAAATCTAGTCTGCTGACACGTTCTGGTAGCGTGACATCATGCCATGGCCAGGTAATTATTCAAACCGTTTTTCTTCAACCAGCCCCGCACATAACGCGAGGCGGTTTCTTGACACGTCTTGTCAAAGCAGAGATCGTGTTCCCCTTATTACAGGATTCTCATCAATACGGACATGGGTAACCCAACCACGCCATCAATTACGGCGCTTGGTGAACAAGCGAGTTTTACCAGGCTAGTGGAGGCGCATAGTTTAGTCCGCCCTTATAAAGGGATGAGATCTCACCTTTTTCTACCCACGCCTTCTTCCTCCTTGCTCACCCATTCTCGCGCACTCGAGCTCCAACGCCCAAGTCCACATCCTTCTCCTCAACTCCAAACATGTCTGGAGCGGGAGGCAAGTGCCTCTACTGTCACGGAGGGTCACATCAAAAAGTTACGTGGAGCCGGATACTAAGCCGCGGATATCGGCACCGGCTGCCAGCCGCGGGGCAGGTCATCCCTACCCCAGAACCTCACGAGAGGGTGGTCTTCCTCCACCACTTTGTCCGCGGACTAGGGTTTCCCCTCCATCCATTTGTCCGCGGCCTCATGTTCTACTATGGGCTGGACTTTCATGATCTGGCCCCGAACTTCATCCTCAACATCTCGGCGTTCATCGTCGTGTGCGAGGCCTTCCTCCGCATCCAGCCCCACTTCGGCCTATGGCTGAAGACCTTCAATATCAAGCCGAAGGTGGTAGGTGGCCAACAGGCGGAATGCGGTGGAGCCATGGTGGGCAAGATGCCCAACGTTACATGGCTCGAGGGCTCCTTCATGGAGACCATAAAGGGGTGGCAGTCGGGGTGGTTCTACATCACCGAGCCGCGCGACTCCAACTGGGTGGCGGCCCCCGAGTTTCGATCCGGAATCCCCACGCGGCTCACTTCCTGGAAGGAGAAGGGCATGTCCCGGGGTTCATCGGTGGAGCCGGACAGACTCCAGAAATGTATCCGAAATATGACAAGCAAGAAGCTCAAGCTTGTCAACATAGTCCAGGTCATGCTCTTCCGCCAGATCCTCCCGTGTCAACAACAGGATTTTAACTTATGGGAGTTCGACCCGGCCCAGCACCAAACTCTGAGCGAGCACTTCGACACGACGCACAAAGACGTCTGGAGGGTGCTGTTCAAGGGCGCTGAGGTCCCTCCCTCTCTCACCGAGGACCACGGGCTGAGCGCGAAGCGCCCTGCGAATCCGGTAAGTTCTGCACATCTAATAGGATATTTACTTCCCATAGCTTAACCATGTGCGGGTCTGAGCTCCCATGCCTTTGACATGACTGGGTGGAGGCCTCAGAGCAGATCGACTGTCCGGCCCCTCTGCCCGAAGACACTACGGATGCTCTCCTGATGGAGATGCTGACTCCGGATCCTTATAAGGTGCCGGAGAAGACCAAGAAGAAGGCCAAGGGAACCCGAAAGAATTATTTTAGGCAATATTGCTCCATGCTGTATTATCTACTGTTTTAGGCAATATTGGGCTTTATTTTCCACTTTTATAGTATTTTTGGGACTAACCTATTAACCGGAGGCCCAGCCCAGATTTGATGTTTTATGCCTATTTCAGTGTTTCGAGAAAAGGAATATCAGACGGAGTCGAAACGGAACGAAATCAACTGGAGAAGTTATTTTTGGAAGGAAACACACCTGATGGACTTGGACCCCACGTCAGAAGATACGGGAGCTGCCCACGAGGGTGGGGGGCGCGCCCACCCCCCTAGGGCATGCCCCCTGCCTCGTGGGCCCCCCATGGCTCCCCTGACGTTCTTCTTCTGCCTATGTAACTCCATATACCCTAAAACTTCCAGAACATACAATAGATCGGGAGTTCCGCCGCCAGAAGCCTCCGTAGCCACCAAAAACGAATCTAGACCTGTTCCGGCACCCTGCCGGAGGGGGCAATCCCTCTCCGGTCGCCATCTTCATCATCCCGGTGCTCTCCATGACGAGGAGGGAGTAGTTCTCCCTCGGGGCCGAGGGTATGTACCAGTAGCTATGTGTTTGATCTCTCTCTCTCTCTCTCTCGTGTTCTTAAGGTGATACGATCTTGATGTATCGCGAGCTTTGCTATTATAGTTGGATCCTATGTTTCTCCTCCCCCTCTTCTCTCTTGTAATGAATTAAGTTTCCCCTTTGAATTAATCTTATCGGATTGAGTCTTTAAAGATTTGAGAACACTTGATGTATGTCTTGCCGTGGATATCTGTGGTGACAATGGGATATCACGTGATTCACTTGATGTATGTTTTGGTGACCAACTTGCGGGTTCCGCCCATGAACCTATGCATAGGGGTTGGCACACGTTTTCGTCGTGATTCTCCGGTAGAACTTTGGGGCACTCTTTGAGGTCCTTTGTGTTGGTTGAATAGATGAATATGAGATTGTGTGATGCATATCGTATAATCATACCCACGGATACTTGAGCTGACATTGGAGTATCTAGGTGACATTAGGGTTTTGATTGATTTGTGTCTTAAGGTGTTATTCTAGTACAAACTCTAGGGCTCTTTGTGACACCTATAGGAATAGCCCAACGGATTGATTGGAAAGAATAACTTTGAGGTGGTTTCATACCCTACCATAATCTCTTCGTTCGTTCTCCGCTATTAGTGACTTTGGAGTGACTCTTTGTTGCATGTTGAGGGATAGTTATGTGATCCAATTATGTTATTATTGTTGAGAGGACTTACACTAGTCAAAGTATGAACCCTAGGCCTTATTTCCACACATTGCAATACCGTTTACGCTCACTTTTATCATTCGTTACCTTGCTGTTTTTATAATTTCAGATTACAAATACCTTTATCTACTATCCATATACCACTTGTATCACCATCTCTTCGCCGAACTAGTGCACCTATACAATTTACCATTGTATTGGATGTGTGGGGGACACAAGAGACTCTTTGTTATTTGGTTGCAGGGTTGCTTGAGAGAGACCATCTTCATCCTACGCCTCCCACGGATTGATAAACCTTAGGTCATTCACTTGAGGAAATTTGCTACTGTCCTACAAACCTCTACACTTGGAGGCCCAACAACGTCTACAAGAAGAAGGTTGTGTAGTAGACATCAAGATCTTTTCTGGCGCCGTTGCCGGGGAGTTTAGTGCTTGAAGGTATATCTTTAGATCTTGCAATCGAGTCTTTTAGTTTCTTGTTTTATCACTAGTTTATTTTATAAAAGAAAATTACAAAAAAATGGAATTAAGTTTGTCTCATACGCTTCATCTTTTTAATATCTTTCGTGAGTATGATGGAAAGGAAAATTGTGCTCAAGTGCTAGAAGAAGAAATCTATAAAATGTTTGGCACTAAATATTTGAATGATGAGCATGATTGCAATGTTGTTAGTATGAATTCCTTGAATATCCATGATGCTAATGATATGCAAAGCAACAAGCTTGGGGAAACTATGTTTGATGAGGATGATATTTTTTGTCCCCCAAGTTTTGATGAACAAATTTATTATGATGAAAGCATGCCTCCTATCTATGATGATTATTGTGATGACACGTATGCTTTAAAGAATGATGATAACCATGAAACTTGTCATCTTGATCTTAATTTTCAATCACCTGATAGTTATTTTGTTGAGTTTGCTCCCACTATTATTCATGAGAAGAATTTTGCTTATGTGGAGAGTAGTAAATTTTGCATGCTTGTAGATCATGAAAATAATGCTTTAGATGCTGGTTATATTGTTGAATTCATTCATGATGCTACTGAAAATTATTATGAGGGAGGAATATATGCTTGTAGGAATTGCAATAATATCAAGTTTCCTCTCTATGTGCTTAAAATTTTGAAGTTATGCTTGTTTTGCTTTCCTATGCAAGTTGATTCTTGTTCCCATAAGTTGTTTGCTCACAAAATCCCTATGCATAGGAAGTGGGTTAGGCTTAAACGTGCTAGTCATATTCTTCATGATGCTCTCTTTATGTTTCAATTCTTATCCTTTATGAGAGCATCATTGAAATCATCATGCCTAGATAGGGGCGTTAAACGATAGCGCTTGTTAGGAGGCAACCCAATTTTATTTTAGTTCCTTGCTTTTTGTTCCTGTTTAGTAATAAATAATTCATCTAGCCTCTGTTTAGATGTGGTTTTATGTGTTTAATTAGTGTTTGTGCCAAGTAGAACCTTTGGGAAGACTCGGGGAAAGTCTTTGCGATCATGCTGTAAAAAACAGAAACTTTAGCGCTCGTGAGAATTGCTGCCATTTTTATTTGGAGAGTGATATTTAGTTAATTCTTTTTGAATATGATTAATAGAGAAATTCCTCAGGTCCAGCAATTTATTTGAGAATTTTATGAGTTCCAGAAGTATACGTTTGATCCAGATTACTACAGACTGTTCTGTTTTTGACAGATTCTGTTTTTCATGTGTTGTTTACTTATTTTGATGAATCTATGGCTAGTAAAATAGTTTATAAACCATAGAGAAGTTGGAATACAGTAGTTTTAACACCAATATAAATAAAGAATGAGTTAATTAAAGTACCTTGAAGTTGTGATTTATTTTCTTATACTAACGGAGCTTACGAGTTTTCTGTTAAGTTTTGTGTTGTGAAGTTTTCATGTTTTGGGTAAAGATTCGATGGACTATGGAATAAGGAGTGGCAAGAGCCTAAGCTTGGGGATGCCCAAGGCACCCCAAGGTAATATTCAAGGACAACCAAGAGCCTAAGCTTGGGGATGCCCCGGAAGGCATCCCCTATTTCGTCTTCGTTCATCGGTAACTTTACTTGGAGCTATATTTTTATTCACCACATGATATGTGTTTTGCTTGGAGCGTCAATTTATTTTGTGAGTATTTGCTTGGTATTATTTAGAACAATGTTTTACATCTTTTATTCCAATAAAAGTGGCATTGGTAGCCTTTACTATGCCTATTTTAGAAGTCCACATGTTGCTGTTTGAAAACAGAAAGTTTACCGCTGTTGCAATAATTCCCTAGAAAAGTCAGAATGTGATAAAATGTTGAAACCTTTTTCATATTAAGCTCTGATAAATTTAATACAGTGGGAGTTTTCTTTCATAATTTTTGGATCTAGGGAAGTATGGATGTTGCAGCATTCTTTACAGACTATCATGTTTAGGCAGATTGCTGTTATGTTTGCATTGTTTGCATATGTTTGCTTCTTTAATGATTCTATTTGAGGATAGGACTATTAAATATGCAGAGGCATTTAGTATGCAATGTCGAATAATAATTTTTGTGGTTTGCCACAGTAGAGTATGATAAGGTTTTTGCAATGGTTTATACTAACTTATCTCACGAGTCCTTGTTGAGTTTTGTGTGGATGAAGCTTTTGAGATTTAGGGAGACCGTGATATGAGAGGAATTAAGGAGACACAAAAGCTCAAGCTTGGGGATGCCCAAGGCATCCCAAGATAATATTTCAAGAAGTCTCAAGCGTCTAAGCTTGGGGATGCCCCAGTTGGCATCCCACCTTTCTTCTTCAACAACTATCGGTTAGTATCGGTTGATCCTAAGTTTTTGCTTCTTCACATGATGTTTGCCATTCTTAGAATGTCATTTTATTTTGCTTTGATTGCTGTTTGAATAAAATACCAAGATCTGAAATTATTAAATGTTAGAGAGTCTTCACATAGTTGCATAATTATTCGACTACTCATTGATCTTCACTTATATCTTTCGGAGTAGTTTGTCATTTGCTCTAGTGCTTCACTTATATCTTTTAGAGCATGGTCGTAGTTTTATTTTTAAGAAATAGATGAACTCTCATGCTTCACTTATATTATTTTGAGAGTCTTAAATAGCATGGTAATTTGCTTAAAATCCTAATATGCTAGGTATTCAAGAATAATAAAATTCTCTTATGAGTGTGTTGAATACTAAGAGAAGTTTGATTCTTGATGATTGTTTTGAGATATGAGGATGGTAATATTAGAGTCATGCTAGTTGAGTAGTTGTAAATTTGAGAAATACTTGTGTTGAAGTTTGTGATTCCCGTAGCATGCACGTATGGTGAACTGTTATGTGATGAAGTCGGAGCATGATTTATTTATTGATTGCCTTCCTTATGAGTGGCGGTCGGGGACAAGCGATGGTCTTTTCCTACCAATCTATCCCCCTAGGAGCATGCGCGTAGTACTTTGTTTCGATAACTAATAGATTTTTGCAATAAGTATGTGAGTTCTTTATGACTAATGTTGAGTCCATGGATTATACGCATTCTCACCCTTCCACCTTTGCTAGCCTCTCTAATACCGCGCACTTTTCGCCGGTATCATACACCTACCATATACCTTCCTCAAAACAGCCACCATACCTACCTATTATGGCATTTCCATAGCCATTCCGAGATATATTGCCATGCAACTTTCCACCATCCAGTTTATCATGACACATTCATCATTGTCATATTGCTTAGCATGATCATGTAGTTGACATAGTATTTGTGGCAAAGCCACCGTTCATAATTATTTCATACTTGTCACTCTTGATTCATCGCATATCCCGGTACACCGCCGGAGGCATTCATATAGAGTCATCTTTGTTCTAGTATCGAGTTGTATCATCGAGTTGTAAATAAATAGAAGTGTGATGATCACCATTCAATAGAGCATTGTCCCAAAAAAAGAGAAAGGCCAAATAAAAAAAAGAAAGTCCAAATAAAAAAGAAAGGCCAAAAAAAGGGACAATGCTACTATCCTTTTACCACACTTGTGCTTCAAAGTAGCACCATGATCTTCATTATAGAGAGTCTCCTATGTTGTCACTTTCATATACTAGTGGGAATCTTTCATTATAGAACTTGGCTTGTATATTCCAATGATGGACTTCCTCAAAATGCCCTAGGTCTTCGTGAGCAAGCGAGTTGGATGCACACCCACTTAGTTTCTTTTCGAGCTTTCATACACTTATAGCTCTAGTGCATCCGTTGCATGGCAATCCCTACTCACTCACATTAATATATATTAATGGGCATCTCCATAGCCCGTTGATACGCCTAGTTGATGTGAGACTCTCTTCTCCCTTTTTGTCTTCTCCACAACCACCATTCTATTCCACCTATAGTGCTATGTCCATGGCTCACGCTCATGTATTGCGTGAAGATTGAAAAAGTTTGAGAACATCAAAAGTATGAACCAATTGCTTGGCTTGTCATCGGGGTTGTGCATGATTTAAATATTTTGTGTGGTGAAGATAGAGCATAGCCAGACTATATGATTTTGTAGGGATAGCTTTCTTTGGCCATGTTATTTTGAGAAAACATAATTGCTTAGTTAGTATGCTTGAAGTATTATTATTTTTATGTCAATATGAACTTTTGTCTTGAATCTTTCGGATCTGAATATTCATATCACAAGTAAGAATAATTACATTGAAATTATGCCAACTAGCATTCCACATCAAAAATTATCTTTTTTATCATTTACCTACTCGAGGACGAGCAGGAATTAAGCTTGGGGATGCTTGATACGTCTCCAACGTATCTATAATTTTCGATTGCTCCATGCTATATTATCTACTGTTTTAGGCAATATTGGGCTTTATTTTCCACTTTTATATTATTTTTGGGACTAGCCTATTAACCGGAGGCCCAGCCCAGATTTGCTGTTTTATGCCTATTTCAGTGTTTCGAGAAAAGGAATATCAGACGGAGTCGAAACGGAACGAAATCAACTGGAGAAGTTATTTTTGGAAGGAAACACACCTGATGGACTTGGACCCCATGTCAGAAGATACGGGAGCTGCCCACGAGGGTGGGGGGTGCGCCCACCCCCTAGGGCGCGCCCCCTGCCTCGTGGGGCCCCCGTGGCTCCCCTGACGTGCTTCTTCTGCCTATATAACTCCATATACCCTAAAATTTCCAGAACATACAATAGATCGGGAGTTCCGCCGCCAGAAGCCTCCGTAGCCACCAAAAACCAATCTAGACCCATTCAGGCACCCTGCCGTAGGGGGCAATCCCTCTCCGGTGGCCATCTTCATCATCCCGATGCTCTCCATGACGAGGAGGGAGTAGTTCTCCCTCGGGGGTGAGGGTATGTACCAGTAGCTATGTGTTTGATCTCTCTCTCTCTCTCTCGTGTTCTTAAGGTGATACGATCTTGATGTATCGCGAGCTTTGCTATTATAGTTGGATCCTATGTTTCTCCTCCCCCTCTTCTCTCTTGTAATGAATTGAGTTTCCCCTTTGAAGTAATCTTATCGGATTGAGTCTTTAAAGATTTGAGAACACTTGATGTATGTATTGCCGTGGATATCTGTGGTGACAATGGGATATCATGTGATTCACTTGATGTATGTTTTGGTGACCAACTTGCGGGTTCCGCCCATGAACCTATGCATAGGGGTTGGCACACGTTTTCGTCGTGATTCTCCGGTAGAACTTTGGGGCACTCTTTGAGGTCCTTTGTGTTGGTTGAATAGATGAATATTAGATTGTGTGATGCATATCGTATAATCATACCCACGGATACTTGAGCTGACATTGGAGTATCTAGGTGACATTAGGGTTTTGATTGATTTGTGTCTTAAGGTGTTATTCTAGTATGAACTCTAGGGCTGTTTGTGACACCTATAGGAATAGCCCAACGGATTGATTGGAAAGAATAACTTTGAGGTGGTTTCGTACCCTACCATAATCTCTTCGTTCGTTCTCCGCTATTAGTGACTTTGGAGTGACTCTTTGTTGCATGTTGAGGGATAGTTATGTGATCTCATTATGTTATTATTGTTGAGAGGACTTACACTAGTCAAAGTATGAACCCTAGGCCTTATTTCCACACATTGCAATACCGTTTACGCTCACTTTTATCATTCATTACCTTGCTGTTTTTATAATTTCAGATTACAAATACCTTTATCTACTATCCATATACCACTTGTATCACCATCTCTTCGCTGAACTAGTGCACCTATACAATTTACCATCGTATTGGGTGTGTTGGGGACACAAGAGACTCTTTGTTATTTGGTTGCAGGGTTGCTTGAGAGAGACCATCTTCATCCTACGCCTCCCACGGATTGATAAACCTTAGGTCATCCACTTGAGGGAAATTTGCTACTGTCCTACAAACCTCTGCACTTGGAGGCCCAACAACGTCTACAAGAAGAAGGTTGTGTAGTAGACATCAAGTTCCCGATGCCAGGTGGTATCGGACTCATCGTCCGATAACTCCGTGACGCGCTCCTCCCATGAAGATGAGGAGGAGGAAGATGAAGATGCTCCCCCTCCAGCCGGGGGAGACAAGAAAAGGAAGGCCGCCCCAACCGGGGAGGCCGAAGGGTCCATGCAAGGAAGGACTCTCCTTCCGGACTGCTCCACCACCGCCGTCAAAGGCAAAGATGAGTGGCTACTCAGGGCCAAGCCGCTGGTGAAGTCGTAAGTATTCGGATACCAGAGTAACTCATAGCATTCCTTTGTCACACTGCTTCCCCTAATGCCAAATATGATTATGCAGACCGCCCCAAGCCCGTATCGACGTATCCTCGTCGGACGGCTCCTTGGATTCGTCGGATATGGATAGTGATCCAGTTCCGACCGCCTCCTCCCCTTGCCCTACGGACAATGCCGAGGCGTTGTCCCAGGGGGCACCGAGCCGGGGGGAGACAGTCCCGAAGGCGCCTCAAGGTGACCTTCCGGACTCCAGGAGCAAAGGGAGCAAGGCTTCCGGGGGCTCCAAGTCCGGCACTCAGCCGGACACCGTGCCGGAACCTCCAGTGGTTCCGGACTCGGGCAGGCGGCCTCCTTCCAAAAGGGGTAAGATGCCCGTGCCAGTGACCTCTATCTATCTAGAGGCACCGGACAACCTTCTGGGAGCGCTTCGTGGCACTTCCATCGACGAGGAGCACCACACTATTATGAGTGCGGTGATCAAGAAGGTTTAGTCCGCCAAGAGTGGACTGACTGAAGCCTGTGCCAGCCTTCTAACAGGCTTTGAGGTAAGTGTTTAGAATATAAGAAAAATATTACCGCATAGACAGTAACCCCTGATGTTCTGTTCGGTGTTCACAAAGAAAAGCCGAATAGAGGATCAAATAATATCGCAGGAGTCTATTATAAGTATGTCTATATGCGTATGCAGGCTTCGCTGCTAGCCTCTGCCGCACTGATTGCAGAGGTTGCCGCACTGAAGCAGGACCTCGGAGGGTCCGAGAAGGAGCTCGGCCTTGCTAAGAGGCAGCTCGAGGAGAACAAAGGTAAGAAATACCTAGTATATATATATATAAAGAAGATGCGATTGCGAAATGACAGGATCATCATGAATTTGCCAGGGGCCATGACCGAGGTGGCGGCCCTGAAGCAAGCGCTATCCGAGGCCGAAAACAAAGCGGCCAAGGAGCGCACCGAGCGGGAAAAGCAAGAGGCACGGGTGGGCGAGGTGCAGCAAGAGCTCCAGGCTCTCGTGATGAAGCACGAGGCTTTGGAGCTTGACTCGAAGACGCGAGAGTCCGAGCTTGCCGCGGCCCTTGAGAGCGCAAAAAATGCCAAGGCCGAAGCCTAAAAGGCCCTCCAAGAGATTGAGGCGATGAGGAAGATAGCGGCGGGTAAGGCATTCAATATGCAAAGCAAGCATGTGAGAGTAAATTACTTGTTACTTACCTGAGTCCGGAGCTCTCTAGGAGCGTTCGCAGATTTGCCCCGCAGCGTGTCGGATGCCGCACAGTTTTACCAGGCCGAGGAGGGAAGCTCGACGGAGAAGCTGTTCTGGTCTCAGTATACTGGGACTGAACACCCGATGCCTATGAGCGACCAGCTGAAGCAACTGGTCGAGCTGCACAAGGCGGCCGAACATGCCATGAAGGGCTTTATAGTCCGGATGTGTCCTGGCGACGCCCTTCCCAACAGCTACTTCGGCCTAGTGAGGCGGCTTGTGGATGCCTGCCCACGGCTGGAAATCATCAAGCGGTCCGTCTGCATCGAAGGTGCACGTCGGGCTTTTGCCCGTGCGAAGGTGCACTGGGCCAAGCTGGACGCCATGAAGCTGGTGAAGGAGGGGCCGCTGCAGGGCAAGGAGCATCGCCACCCCGAGATGTACTATGAGGGTGTCCTGAAGGGTGCCCGTCTTGTAGCGGACGAGTGTATGAAAGATGTAATATTTGAATGAATTTGCTCGTGTGATCCTGTGTGATGAAAACTTGTTCATATGCGCTATGCAACGCTTGTTTGAATTTAAAATATTACCTTCTGTTCGGCTGTTTATCAAATCTGAGAGATGGCTAGTCGTCGGCTTCTGCCCCCATGCCACGAGTGCTGGGGTGTTTGGGCTAAACCTGAGCACTCTTGTTCCCATTTTTGGGTCCTTCGAGGGAGGTGCTCAGCACAACGAACAAGGCAATCGGACTATAATGCTTTATCACTCTCACTTAGCCATAGAATTCTATAATTTTAAATTTCGGCAAAGCCCCTGGTATTCGAAAGGCCGAATTCGGGGCACTATACACGCCTTAAGCCAGACAGAGCCGACTCCTCGCTTTAAGCGCCATAAGTCTTTAGGGACTCGAAACCTCTCGAACAGCGACCAGTCTCTCGCCTTATCATGACAGTCAGTTTTAGCTTTCTCTACTGAGGTGCTTAGCCCAGCAGAACCGGGGCACAATCGCAGTAGTTCTCCCAGTGCTACCTTAGCCGATATAGCGAAACGTAAGGTACCAAAACATGGGAGCCGAGCAAACCCAACTATTGACCCAAGACCTGATTCGGAGCTGATGCATATAGTACTATAAGTTCGGGGTGCCGCACTGTCGAAAGTGTTCGGACTTCTCACGCCGTATTACGGGGTATGCTTAAGCCCCTGGCGTATTGGCCGTACCAAAGTGTACGGGTGCTGGATGTCATGAATGAACACACACACACACACACACACATATATATATATATATATAAGAAGAATGCAATAATAGTCTTGGTGCTATGCATTGTTTATTCAAAAAGGTGAGTTAAAGCTGAATAATACAAGTAGCGCGATAAGCAAAAAGTAGGACTATTTGACATGTCCCTTCCAAGGGCAAGCTGAGGAATGGTATTAAAGCAAGTATTTCACTCGTTATCGTAATCCACCTGGGAGTTCCGCGGTGCGACGTAGCTTTCTGCCTCCTTGGTTGCTACATCATGTGTCCGGCGATCATACTGCTGGACAGGATTTTCAGAGATTAAAGTCCGGAAAGAGAAAAATAACAGAGCGGGAAGCCCCTAGTGCGGTTGAGCCGCGTCTTGGGGCGTGCCGTAGTCGTGCCCCCCTCCCCACCTGTGCCCATGGTATTTTTAATGCGTAATTATGTACGCGTGGCACGGATTTCACCCTTGGCTGGCACCGGGGTGGGGGCCACATTGCTACGCGATCTCGGACGTGCCAGGCGGTCTTGTTGCCGATTACTCCGGGTGCGCTTAAAGGTGTCCGGGTCCTTAATCGCCGAACTAGTGGATTGCCTTAAGAGGCTGCTTTGCGCTTCTGCTGCGAGGGCCGCAGTGTGCTCCTCCGTGCGGAGAGAGCGCTCTGTGTTTCCATTAACTGTGATGACCCCCCGAGGTCCTGGCATCTTGAGCTTGAGGTATGCATTATGCGATACCGCATTGAATCTCGCAAATGTGGTTCGCCCGAGCAGTGCATGATAGCCATTGCGGAACGGGACTATAACGAAGATTAACTCTTTGCTTCGAAAGTTATCCGGGGATCCGAAGACCACTTCCAGTGTGACTGAGCCTGTGCAATGGGCCTCTACACCTGGTGTTGGGGATATTACTACTGGGCGTAAACCGACCTATCTGAGCCGGATTAACTTCATCAGTAGTTAAGCATGTTAAAGCCCATGAAGATAGATGAGGGCTCAAGACCCATAATCGGCTGAGAGCCTGTAGCCGTAAACCGGCGTCAATATGTAACTTGTATTGTAAGTAAGGAATAAGTAGAGACCAAACCGGACACATCTATGAGCCGGTGTTGGGACTTTGTAAACCGACGGGTGTCACCCATGTATATAAGGGGATGACCCGGCGGCGGTTCAGGGGGAACAGACAACAACTCGAGACATAGGCGAAGCTTATTTGCTCCCTAGTCATCGAAACACCCATCAATTCCATCACAACTAGACGTAGGCTTTTACCTTCCTTGAAGGGGCCGAACTAGTATAAACTCTCTTGCGTCCTTGTGTCTGCTTTAACCCCTTCAAGCTAACCCGTAGCGATGGCTCCACGACTAAGTCCTTTCTCTAGGACATCTGCCGTGACAAAACCATGACAGTTGGCGCCCACCATGGGGCTATCGCACGATGGTTTCCGGTTCTTGGAGGGCCACTTTGAAGGACTCGAGGGCTACGCTGTAGGCCGGATGACTAAGAGTCGTCGCGGCAAACTCTACATCGACGACGCAGGCTGGGGCCCCAAGGCCGGCTCAATTGAGTACGGGTACCGGGTCCCCTTTGGTAGCATTCACGTTTTCATTGGCAAGATCGACGAACCGGGCCCTGAGCCGGACATCTGCACCGACCTCGTCGAGACGGCTCAGCGTACGCGATCCGCCCGGGTTAAACCGGCCATGAAGCGTGCCTTCGTGGGAATGATCCATGCAGGGAGTTACGAGGATGGATCGGAGCTTCGCGGGGCAACTGCCATTCGTTCCGGTGATGAATCTTCGACCGGAGAAACCGAATCTCTTTATCAGCTTCAAGATGGCCGGATTGAGAGCTGTTCCGATGGCGACAGTATTCCGGACCCCTCTGATCTGCCTAACCGGGTTGGAATATTCATGACCGAAACACAAGCAGCGCTTCACTCTTCGACAGCTGCGGCAACGTTCTCCGGTTCAGCAGCGGCAACGGTTGCCGGGGCGGGAGGCCCTGTGCGCCCACCGGCTCAGGTTCTATCAGAGCTATTTGATGCGTTGGCTGTGCTTATGGCAGAAGTTAATCCGCCAGATCAGGACGCTCACAACGCGGAGATTGCAAAGGTAAAAGAACAAATCACCCAGGCCAAAACGGATCTGGCGGCTGAGGACACCAGGATGGCCGCAGAGCGGGCCGCTTTAGACGCACAAGCGTACAGGCTTATGTTGGATCAGAGCGCGTCGCATGAAGTCATGAGGAGGAAGCACCGGTCCCGCTTACCTCCGGTTTTCGAGGCCAGAGACCTTTTCAACACTCCAGGACCAAGAGCCAGTAATCCACTGGAGGGGAACCGGGCAGAAGCCCCTGGGACCGGTGCACCGGTTCAGCCCCGTCAGATGGACCCACCTCGTCAAAACACCGTTATACCTCGAGATGCTTTAACACCTCCGGGTCACTACTCCAACCCAATGGATAATCTTGTTGCCGCTGCTGCACGACTGGAGGCCATTCCAGTTGAAGGTGACTCGCCGCAAGCAGTAGAGACGTGACGGGTCAAGGAACTTCTGAGGACGGCTTTGGCCCAACAGGAGGCGTACTCGTATAGCCGCGACCGAATCCACTCGACCCCCCGTCCAAGCCGGAGCTATAGCAGACATATGGATGAACCAGCAGTGTCGAGTAATGAACGACGTGGAGCACCCCGTGGTAACAACCCGACGGGTGGTGCTGATGACGCTCAGGAAGTGGTGAACCGGGCCCGAGCGCGTAGGGAGGCCGAGTTAGCCGCACAGCATCAGGCTCGGCAGCTCACGCCGGTTCGTCCAACCATTTCAATCGAACCTGGGGTTACTTCTAGTTCTTTGGGGGTGCCTTGCCTAGTCCCCGCTTTACGCAATGTGCACTTGCCCAAGGATTTCAAAGGCCCACGCAAGGTACCAAATTATACGGCGGATCAACCACCAGAGACATGGGTAGAGAGCTATGAGATGGCCATGGAGATGCTTGATGTGGATGACGGCGTGTGCGAAATACTTCACCATGATGCTCGAAGGAACGGCCCGTACTTGGTTAAAAAGCTTGCCCGCTAATTCTATCAATTCATGGGCCCAATTACGAGCCCGGTTTATCAACAATTTCAAGGATACCTGTAAACAGCCTATGTCGATAGTGGACTTAGCTGCATGCGTCCTGGAGGAAGGAGAGTCAACGACTCATTGGGTGCGCCGGGTTTCACAAGTGATGCACTCCTCATACCGCATCAACGCTAACACCGCAGTATTAAACCTAGAAGTCAACTGTCGATTTGGGCCCCTGAAGTTGAAATTGGGACGGATGCAACGTCATTGCACCGACATGGGGACCCTCATGGCCGCTTTGGTAAAATATGCTGATTCTGATAGTACCAAGGATCCCGAATCTGATGATGACAAGACAGGGAAGGGGAAGAAGAACAGCAGCTCCAAAGGTCAGCAGCATCACTGGGCAGGCAATGGCGGAGGAGGCAAGCGTAAAGCGGATGTCAACATGGATTTTGTGGCTAATACCAACGTACAGGACAATGGCCAACGGCGCAAGGGTAGGCCGAAAAATCGTAGTGGAGCACCCAACCCCAACCCAAACCGCCTGAACTATCTGCTAAGCCAGCCCTGTCCAAGACATGGGACGAAGGAGGAGCCAGCAAACCACCTTTGGAAGGATTGCTTTATTTTGCTGGAGTTCAAGAATTCTAATAATTTCCGGTATGATCACGGATCTGGCAGTGGCTCAGGGTCCGGGCCGGGTTACGGTGGAGGAAGTTCCGGTTCAGGATTTAATGGTAATCCGGGCGGACATAATGGTTAAAATAGTCAGAACAACCAGGGTGGTTACAACCAACAGCAGCAACAATCAGGTTACCAAAGCAACCCAAAGCAGTTGAGTAATGGGAAGTACCATGTCTTTACCACTAGCTTGGACAAGCGAGACCGGAAGGTTCAGAGGCGGGCAGTCAACTCTGTTGAACCGGCCACACCCCGTTATCTACGTTGGTCTGAACAGCCAATCATATGGAGCAGAGAGGATCACCCACTCCAGGTCGATAATCCGGGTCAGTTGGCTCTGGTGGTGGCGCCTCAGGTGGGAGGTTATAAGTTCACCAAGGTGCTCATGGATGGAGGGAGCAACATTAACATCCTATACTATGAGACCTTCCGTCGTATGGGACTTACAGATAAGAATCTCAAACCGTCCAATACAGTATTCCACGGTGTAGTGCCTGGCAGGTCAGCATATCCCGTTGGAAAGATAGCTCTTGAAGTGGCCTTTGGGGATGATCATGATTCCAGGTCAGAGACATTAACGTTTGAAGTAGTGAAAATCCAAAGTCCATATCATGCCCTGTTTGGGCGTCCAGCATACGCCAAGTTTATGGCTCGGCCCTGTTATGTGTATTTGCAGCTCAAGATGCCGGGTCACAAGGGGACAATAACGGTTCACGGAAGCCGCAAAATTGCTTTGGAATGCGAGGAAGGAGATGCGGCTTATGCAGAGACGGTTTGTGCCACCGAGGAGTTGAAGTACTATAAAGACAATGTTGACCCGGCGGACATGACTCCGTTGAAGAAGCCAACTACGGAGCATGATCCGGCCCTGAAGTTCAAATCAGCACCAGAAACTAAGCTTGTTGACTTCGTACCTGGCGATTCGTCCAAGCAGTTCAGCATTAGTGCCAACTTGGATCCAAAATAGGAAAGCGCGCTCATCGAGTTCATCCGTGAGAATCGGGACATTTTTGCATGGAAGCCCTCTGACATGCCAGGTGTACTGAGGCAACTCGCTGAGCACACACTTAATGTGGATCCTAAATACAAACCGGTGAAACAGTTCCTCCACCGGTTTAACGAAGAAAGACGCAAGGCGATTGGAGAAGAGGTAGCCAGGCTCTTAGCAGCTGGTTTTATTGTTGAAGTTTTCCACCCTGAGTGGCTTGCCAATCCGGTGCTAGTCCTTAAGAAAAACGGCACCTGGCGTATGTGTGTGGATTACACAGATCTTAATAAAGCTTGTCCATCGGATCCTTTTGCCCTCCCCCGTATTGATCAAATCATTGATGCTACGGCGGGTTGTGAGCGTTTAAGTTTTTTGGATGCATATTCTGGCTATCATCAGATCAAAATGGCAGTTAAGGACCAGGAGAAGACGACATTCATAACTCCCTTTGGAGCCTTCTGCTATGTGTCTATGCCCTTTGGGCTCAAAAGTGCCCAGGCAACTTATCAACAGTGTGTACAAAATTGTCTTCACAAGCAGATTGGCCGTAATGTACATGCTTACGTGGATGATATCGTGGTTAAATCCAGGGAGAAGGAGACTCTGGTTGATGATTTGAAGGAAACCTTTGATAACCTAAGGACGTACAAGATGATGCTTAATCCGGACAAGTGTGTCTTTGGTGTACCGGCGGGCAAGTTGTTGGGTTTTCTGGTGTCCAATAGGGGAATTGAGGCTAATCCGGAGAAGATCACAGCCATCACCTCCCTAGCTAAACCGAAGTGTATCAATGATGTTCAACGCCTGGCAGGCCGGATTGCCGCGTTAAGCCGGTTTATCAGCCGCCTTGGTGAGAAGGCGATCCCTTTGTATCAGATGTTGAAGAAGACTGATGAATTCATCTGGAGTTCTGCTGCTGATGAAGCATTTGAGGACTTAAAGTGGCAATTGGCCAAACCGCCTGTGCTCGCCGCTCCCATTGACAAGGAGCCGTTACTGCTATATGTTTCTGCTAATGCTCGTGCGGTAAGCGTGGCTATTGTGGTGGAACGAAAGGAGGCAGGTAAGGAGCATCCGATTCAACGTCCGGTCTATTATATCAGCGAGGTACTCATTGAGTCCAAGCAAAGGTATCTGCATTGGCAGAAGCTGGTGTACGGAGTTTTTATGGCAAGCCGGAAGCTTAAGCAATACTTCCAAGGGCACCCAATTACGGTGGTCAGTTCTGCTCCTTTGGGAGATATCATCCAGAACCGGGAACCAACTGGCCGGATTGCAAAGTGGGCTATAGAGCTGGGGCCGTACGGTTTGAAATATGTGCCTCGGACAGCGATTAAGTCTCAAGCACTTGTTGATTTCATCAATGATTAGACGGAAATGCAAGCACCTGAAGAAAAGCCGGATCATACGTATTGGACCATCCATTTTGACGGATCCAGGCAGTTGGAAGGCTCAGGGGCTGGAGTCGTATTAACTTCCCCACGAGGTGATAAGTTTTGTTATGTTCTCCGTTTAATGTTCCCTTGTACTAACAATGCAGCTGAGTATGAAGCCTTGCTCCATGGTCTTCGGATGGCTAAGGAGATGAATCTAAGTCGAGTTAAGTGCTTCGGTGATTCGGACCTTGTGGCTCAGCAAGTGTCTGGCACTTGGGACTCCAAGGACCCACTCATGGCAGCATATCGTCGTGAGGTGGATATTGTTGCAGGTTATTTCAGAGGCTATCAGGTGGACCACGTGGACCGGCGGAAAAATGAAGCGGCAGATGCTTTAAGCCGGCTGGGCTCTCAGCGCAAACCGGTCCCACCCAATGTTTTTCTGGATGTGCTGCACAACCCGTCGGTGAAGATCCCTGGTGAAGAGGATTTGGCCATTCCTGATCCGGAGGCTCAATTGGTGGCAGTTCTTCATGTTATTCCGGATTGGACGCTTCCTTATCTGGCGTACAAGAACCGGGGCGAGTTGCCAGAAGATGAGATTCTGGTCCGGCAGATAATCCGGTGATCCAAGTCCATGGCTGTCATCACGGGTGAGTTGCATCATTGCAGTGTATCAGGAGCTTTTCAACGTTGCGTGTCTCCTGAAGAAGGCCGTGAAATTTTGCGGGAGATCCACGAAGGAGATTGTGGTCACCACGCCGGTTCCAAGTCTCTGGTGGCTAAAGCGTTTCGCCATGGTTTCTATTGGTTAACTACTCATGCTGATGCGAAGGATCTGGTCAGACGATGTGATGGTTGCCAAAGGTTTTCAAGGCGTGCTCATGTACCGGCTCAAGAATTGAGGATGATTCCAATTACTTGGCCGTTTGCGACTTGGGGGCTGGATATGGTTGGGCCTTTCAAAAGGTCCAAAGATAAGAAGACCCACCTCCTGGTGGCGGTGGACAAGTTTACAAAGTGGGTGGAGGCAGAACCTGTTAGCAAGTGTGATGCAGCCACGACGGTTCAGTTCATCAAAAAGGTGATTTTCTGGTTTGGCTTTCCACACAGTATTATCACAGATAATGGTACCAATTTATCCAAAGGTGCTATGAAGGAGTTCTGCGAACGGGAGCACATCCGGCTCGACGTTTCATCAGTGGCACATCCACAGTCCAATGGTCAAGCAGAAAGAGCTAATCAAGAGATCTTGAGAGGCATCAAGCCCCGGCTCATGGTTCCTTTGCAGAGAACGCCGGGTTGTTGGGTAGAAGAATTACCATCTGTGTTATGGAGCATCAATACAACACCCAATAGATCAACAGGATACACACCGTTCTTCATGGTTTATGGAGCGGAAGCGGTTCTCCCCAGTGATATCCGTCATGATTCACCTCGTGTCACGGCTTATATTGAAGCGGACAACGAGACAGCACGGCAAGATGCTTTGGACCGGTTGGATGAAAAGCGTGACATCGCAGCCACCCAATCGGCGATTTACCAGCAGGATCTTCGTCGTTATCACAGTCGCCAAGTCAGAACCAGAGCCTTCCAGGAAGGAGATTTGGTGCTTCGGCTCATCCAAGATCAGACTGATATGCATAAGCTATCCCCACCTTGGGAGGGGCCTTTCGTGGTCAGCAAGAATCTGCATAACGGGTCATACTATCTGATTGATATTCGAGAGCATAAGGACTCACGTACATCAGAGGAAGAGACTAACAGGCCGTGGAATATAGCTCATCTTCGGCCTTACTATACCTGAGCCATTGGCTATGCTTATGTACATACAATGTATATATTATGATTAAGTATAATAAACCGGAACCTCAGCTAAAGCGGGGTATCTGTTCTTTTACATCATGTGAGGTTACACGGAGTTGCTCTAAAGCGGCCTCCGGTTTACCCCTTGAGTTCGCTTTGCTAAAAGCATCGTGTTATATCACTTGGAGGATTGGTCGTGGCCGAACCAATACCATGCCTCTTGATAGGCCACCAGATCACTTGGGGACTTGGTCATGTCTGAACTAGTCATGCCTCTTGATCGGCCTAAGGCCACAGAATCACTTGGGGGCTTGGTCGAACCCAAACCATGACCACGCCATTTGGTCGGCATAAATGCCACAAGAATCACTTGGGGACCTGGCTAACTAGAACCATAGTTACACCTAACGGGAGCTTGGCCGTGTTTGGCCATGGTTACACCATTTGATCAGCTTAAATAAATCTTTTTTGACAAACATTTTTGTCGTTGCTTTTACTTTTCTTTGAAGGTTTTTTTGCTTTTTATTGTGTTCTTTAAACCGACAAAGTTTTTTAACCAATCAATTGACGGAACACAGTTCACGTCAATCCGGAGACTATTTATCCGGTTTGATCCTTGTAGTTAACATCCTCTTATGGAGTAACACGGTGTTCATTATAACCCGGCACGGTTTACATGGTAACCAGTGTCATATACATATACAGGAGTTGTTATTTCCTCCAAACAATGTGGGTTTGCAAAAGCTCCACTTCAAGGTTGGCCAAGCCAACTTCACACTCAATGGTGGCAGGTATTATGTATCTCAAATTTTTTGATCATATACTTAAAATTTTGTTTTGGATGTTTTGACTTTATATATACAAACATCATATTCCGCCTGACGTACAACTGCGGTGGCACTTAACGAATTTCTTATTTCAGAAAGTATTTTGGAAAGTTCATTACCACAGGAAGAACAAGTTATGCGCGAAGGCATATCAACATCAAAGGTATCAGCTAGCCTATTACAAGGCAACATGGTGCCCATAATAACATAATTGTTTTTCACAAAGGAGAGATAGTTTTAAAACCGGCTTCCGGTTTAAGCTTGGCCACCAGCCTGGCCTGATGGTTGTGGGTCATCCTGCACCGCTTCAGCTTCCGTTTCTCTACCCAGTGGCTGAAAATCCACAGTTGTCCAGTCGATTCCCATCAATGCTTGAAAAACAGCTTCGTCATGGATTAGCGAAGACGGGTCAATATCGGGAGCGTAAGTATGCTTACGGATTAGAGGGATCAGGTTTTTCGATTCATGGATTGGTGCAGCTATTCGCTTGTTCTGGCTGTCATATTGGGCTTGATAATGAGACAAATCTGCTTGCCCAGCCAGTTGACAAGCTAGCGGACGTACCTCCCGGTTTATGGCTCGCAGATCCGCTTCACCAAATTCTGACCCGTCTTCCTTCAAACTGGGATAACCCTGAGCCGCTTCAATAGGATCAAAATCCAGCACCCAGGCTTTTGCCCGGATTAAAGCATTGATTGCACCGGTTCGAGCAGCAGATTTCTTCAGCTCTTCAACCCGGGCAGGAAGCACTGACAGTTTCATCAAAGTATCTTGAATCAGAGTGGGCGCCGGTTTGTTATGAGACGCGGTACAGATGATCCGCTGGGTACCAGTATACAATTGTTCAACCAAGGTATAGGTGGCTTTCAATTTCTTCCGCACATCTGACCCCAAGTGACCAATGCGTGTCCCTGAAATACCATAAAAGGTTAATAAACCGGCGACTCGGTAAGAAGGCAGAACCAATTCAGAAGGCAAGCTGGCTTACCAAAGATAGCAGTGGTCATGGCATGAACGTGCCGCTTTATGCTGGTCAGTTCATCCGTCACTGGTTTCAGTGCAGCCTCAGCATTAGCCCCCAAGTCCCAAGCTCAATACAAGTATTCAACTTGGCACTTGGGGGCTAATGGCTATTTGATCATATGTATTCTGATGCGGCAGTTTCAATTACTTAAAGTACCGGTTTAACTACGCTAAGTTGAACCAGCCCTTGGGGGCTACATCAGCAAATTTCAATGCATCAAGATTTATATTATTAAGTCCCGGTTTGAAAGAATAGTTCAAACCGGCCCTTGGGGGCTAGGAGAGTCAGCAAGAATAAAAGCATACAAGCAGGAAGGACCATATGGAAGTTACCTCATATTTATCTTTCATCATATTAACCAGACCGGCTTTGTAGCCACGGCTGGTATACAGCCGGTTCGGATAGCCGGAATGGATATCTTGGGCGTTCAGAGCAGAGTAAGCCGTCAGATCAGCGTTCCACGTGCCTTTGCCAAAAGTAGCAAATTCTTCCTTGGCAGAATGTTTGGATAAAGCGACAAGATTGCTTGGTTCAGCATGACCAGTGCCAGTAATGACAACCTCATCATCCTTGGTACCGCCGGTTTGCACTGGAGCTGTTGGCTTCTCAGTAGATTTTGCTAGACCGGTGGAGCTTTCAATCCGGATGGAACCTGTGGGCTGTTGGATAGGGCCTGAGGTATCAACAGGTCTCTCTTCAGCAATAAGATCATCATCTGGCCGCGGTGGATTGTTGGGAATATCCTCAGAGATAGCCGCTTCAGGAATGGCATCTTCTTCGGCCGCTTTGTCCAGGCGGGCCTTCTTGCTTGGCCTAGGTTTGGCCCTGAGAAGAGTAACCAAATTAAATACAGCATGTGTTCTAAGGCAATGTACTGCAAACATCACAATAAATATGGCTTACCCAAGCACCGTTTTGAGCGGCGGGAGCTGAGTGGCCGATGACTCGCCAGAAGATGAGTGGGAGATAACCTAGTAATCGGAGTCAGACGGATTAAGAGGTTGACGAAAGCATCCCGCTTTAGGACAAGCACTGATAGGCGAGTTAGAGACCTCGGAATGACGTTTCCGAACCGGACTGTTCGGTAAACTGGCAAAGGTAACTACCTGGCCGCTGTGCCGGGTGGTGCGGCAAGCCTTGTGTTGTTGAGTCTTCATAAGAAGTTTAGGATCCAAATAAGCAAGAGGATGAGAAAATTTAACTTTCTGGTTTGCCTGACGTATTTTTTGTGAAGGCAAAGTTTCTGAATCGGAAGAGAGAATAATTACCTCTGCAACATCCGCGTGGCTGGCTTCGGCATCATCCTGACAAATATCATCATCAATAAGACGCATGAAAAATAAACCAAGTGAGTCAAGCTCTACCTCAAAGTCCGGGTTATCCACCTCATCATCAGGGGCCGGATTAGAAGATGCAGTGGTTCTTTTCCTGTGGGCAGTCTTCTTCACAGCTTTAGTTTTTTGCCGGATTGCTCTTTCCAGTTTGTCTGCCTTCTCTGGTTTCTCCCGCGGCAGCTTTTTGCTCCAAAACGGATCATCGCCCTGATTATACAGACACTGATATTACAGACAATGACCAGACATGTCAATAACAGATTCAGCAAAGAGAAAAATCATAGTGTTACAGCTGGCGGTTTGTTGGTGGCATAGAAGGGAAGCAGGCTGGTTCTAGCGCAGATGTGCTCCGGTTCATTCAGTATCTTACGCACAACCTCTGTGATTTCTTCACTGGAGAGCTGGAGTCTTGAATGTCGCAGTGGGTCATCCACACTATCAGTATATTCGCACATCAAACCGGAGCGCTGACTAAGGGGCAGTATGCTCCATGATATCCAACAGCGAGCAAGGTCAACCCCTGTTAAACCATTGGCCATAAAGGCTCTGAGCTTTGATAGCTGAGGAGCATATTTGCTTCTCTCCTGGGCAGTCAATCGTTGAGGAAAAGGATGGGTATTGCTGAGCCGCTCCGGACGAAAACCAGGCAAGGGATTCTCGCTAGTAGGGGAGGTGTCTTTGCAGTAGAACCATGTCTGATTCCACTCCTTGGGGTGACTATGCAGCTTGGCGTGAGGGTATGTGACCTCTTTCCTTTTTTGAATCGCCATGCCACCCAACTCCGTATTAGAGCCATCAGTAAACTCAGTATGGCGGTTTAGATGGAAAAGATCTCTGAATAATTCCACTGTGGGCTCCTCTTGAAAGAACACCTCACAGAGCACTTGGAAGTGGCACATATTTGTAACAGAGTTGGGGCCAGTGTCTTGCGGATGGAGTTGGAAATCAGCTAGAACATCCCGGTAGAATTTAGAACCGGGCGGTTTAAAACCCCGGGCTAAGTGGTCTACGAAAACAACAACCTCTCCTTCTCGAGGTGTGGGGGGCATTCTTTGCCAGGAGCCCTCCAATGGATGGTATCTTTGCTGCCCAAGGCGCCAATCAGGACTAAATCGTCCAGTTGATCCTCTATGACGCGAGAAGGGACCGAATTGCACTCATACACTTGCTTGGCCATGATGGAATCTACAAGGTAGAAGATCCCGGTTCAAAAAGGCATTTGATCAAGATACATTGGTATGGACACTGTTAAACCGGAGACAAAACTATCTGAACCGGAGTTTCATGAAGCAACCAACATCTGGCGGTTCAACAAGGGGACTAATGGTATATACCGGTTCGTAAAAATTTTCTACAAAGTTAAACTGCCTGATCTAAGCATTGAACAGTCAAGACTGCATATGAGTAAGTACACAAAAACAGATTTCACAAGATTATACTACAGCTTTGGATCTGGAACATGTTTATGAAGGAGATAAATATTCAAGGCTCTAAAGGAGCAGTGCCGAATCAATAAGCGAAGGTACGGATAAGATCTATGGTCTTAATATGCGAAAGTGAAAATGGAGGTTAAAAACTACTGCTACACAGAGCGAAGATTCACAGACTCGTCTAAGGATCTATCATATGAACAAGAAGCAAGCCATGAACAGTCGAGAACATGGAAACCCTAGAACAGATCTATGATGAAAGGGATAGAAGACTTACCGGAGCTGAGGAAGAAGCGGAAGGTCGCCGCGGTGCTCTGGTACGCTCAGGGTGATGCAGCGGTCAAAGTTGGTGCAGAGGTCGACGACGGCGGCGAAGCTCCGAAGACTGGGCGACGCGAGGAAGAAGAAGCAGAAGGGCAAGCAGGGAAAAAGAAATGACCCTTCGGTCCTATTTATAAAGCAAGGGACATGGGTCAGGCGCGAAAATCAAGGAGCTGCAAGTTTGGAAACAGAGCTGTCGCCTCGATTATCGCAGATCTATTAAACAAGAAGGTATCACGGATAGTTTCTTTATGATAGATGACGTCATGCCGATTTACAGCAATCGGAGAAGATGACATCACGGCAGTTCACCAAACTACAAGAAGACGTTGAAGATGAAGTTTTGCTAAGGATTGACATGAACCTGTTCAAATCAATCTGGGGCCTAATGTTGGGGATATTACTACTAGGCGTAAACCGGCCTATCTGGGCCGGATTAACTTCATCAGTAGTTAAGCATGTTAAAGCCCATGAAGATAGATGAGGGCTCAAGACCCATAATCGGCTGAGAGCCTGTAGCCGTAAACCGGCGTCAATATGTAACTTGTATTGTAAGTAAGGAATAAGTAGAGACCAAACCGGACACATCTATGAGCCGGTGTTGGGACTCTGTAAACCGACGGGCGTCACCCATGTATATAAGGGGATGACCCGGCGGCGGTTCAGGGGGAACAGACAACAACTCGAGACATAGGCGAAGCTTATTTGCTCCCTAGTCATCGAAACACCGATCAATTCCATCACAACTAGACGTAGGATTTTACCTTCCTTGAAGGGGCCGAACTAGTATAAACTCTCTTGCGTCCTTGTGTCTGCTTTAACCCCTTCAAGCTAACCCGTAGCGATGGCTCCATGACTAAGTCCTTTCTCTAGGACATCTGCCGTGATAAAACCACGACACCTGGTATGATACCCATTTTGCGCACTGTGTCCTGGTAAAGTAGGTTCAGGCTGCTGCCGCCATCCATAAGGACTCGAGTGAGGTGAAATCCGTCAATGATTGGGTCTAGCACCAGTGTGGCAAATCCGCCATGACAGATACTAGTGGGGTGGTCCCTGCGATCGAAGGTGATCGGGCAAGAGGACCATGGGTTGAACTTTGGGGCGACTGGCTCCAACGCGTATACGTCCCTTAGCGCACGCTTCCGCTCCCTCTTGGGGATGTGGGTTGCGTATATCATGTTCACCGTCCGCACTTGTGGGGGGAACCTCTTCTGTCCTCCGGTGTTCGGCTGCCGGTGCTCCTCCTCGTCATCGCTATTTGACCACTTATCTTTGTTTTCGGCATTTAACTTGCCGGCCTGCTTGAACACCAAACAATCCCTGTTGGTGTGGTTGGCTGGTTTGTCAGGGGTGCCATGTATTTGACACGAGCGGTCGAGTATACGGTCCAAACTGGACGGGCCCGGAGTGCTTCTTTTGAATGGCTTTTTCCGCTAACCGGGTTTAGATCCTTTGAATCCGGCATTGACTGTCGTATCCTCAGTATTGTTGCCGTTAATGCGGCGCTTATGTTTGTTGCGACGTGACCTTCCATTGCCATCCTTGGTATTCGAAGTACCATGGTTCTTTGATATGTTATTGTTGTGAGCCAGCCAGCTATCTTCTCCCGCACAAAAGTGGGTCATGAGTGTCGTGAGGGATGCCATAGATTTCGGCTTTTCCTGGCCAAGGTGCCGGGCGAGCCATTCATCGCGGATGTTGTGCTTAAAAGCTGCTAGGGCCTCTGCATCCGGACAATCGACGATTTGATTTTTCTTTGTTAGGAACCGTGTCTAGAATTGCCTGGCCGATTCCTCTGGCTGCTGAATTATGTGGCTCAGGTCATCGGCATCTGGTGGTCGCACATAAGTGCCCTGGAAGTTGTCGAGGAATGTGGCTTCCAAATCCTCCCAACATCCAATGGACTCTGCTGGCAAGCGATTAAGTCAATGTCGAGCTGATCCTTTGAGTTTGAGTGGGAGGTATTTGATGGCGTGTAGATCATTACCGCGGGCCATGTGGATATGCAGGAGGAAATCCTTGATCCATACCGCAGGATATGTTGTGCCGTCGTATGATTCTATGTTTACGGGTTTGAAACCCTCTGGGATTTGATGATCCATTACTTCGTCTGTGAAGCATAGGGGATGTGCGGCGCCTCTGTACTGGGCTATATTGCGGCGTAGCTCAAATGAGTCTTGCCCGCTGTGTTCGACCCGGCCGGACTTACTTTTACTGTATCCGGCGTGATGATTATTGTCACGCATAGTGTGTAACATCCCAAATTTTCAATTTGGAATGTTATACATTAGGTCATCATGCATATCATATTTTATTTTGCATTTTGGTTGATCCTAGAAATTCTACACAACTCAATGACCCACGGAGAGAGTTGGGGATTTTGTTGTTTTCATATTTGAGTTTTCTCAAATTTTGAGAATAGGATCATTTGGTTTTATTTATTTTATCATCAATTATTTCTAATACAAAAATATGAGAGAGGGAATAAAATGACTTTCCTAAAATAAAGAAATATTGAGGATTTAATAATAAAATCAAATAAGATTTTATTTCGGAGTTTTTCGGTGTTTTATTTGAATTTAGGAAAAAAGTGTGTTTTTCAAAATTGCATTTAGGGCCCAAATAAATGTTCACCTTGTGCGGCTTGATTTTAGAAGCCCGTGAAAATTTATTTCGGAATTTTTGGAGTCCGTTTAGTATTTATTTTTATTTTTCTTCCGAGCGGAATAATAAAAAAAAACGAACCGACTTCGGGCCGTACCCGAGCGGGACACCGCCCAGGGGCAGCCTTTAAATAGCGCCGCCCTGAGCCGCCCCAGCCCATCAGCTCCGCCTCGATCCGCGCGCGCCGCCGTAGCCGCCGCCGCCGCCGACGATCCCGCCGCCCGAGGTTCGTCGTGCCTCGTTTTCCGTGCCGAAAAAAAAGAAAGAGAGAAAAAAAATTCGGCGTTCGTCGTTTTTCTTTTTCTCGGATTAAATCCACGATTTTTTGATCGCGATTCCTGATCCGATTTTCGTTTTAGTTTAACTTTTCGCTCGTTTATCGGAATCAGGCGATTCAAGCGCCTAGAGTTTCGTCTCGAAACCCTCTATCCGTTTAACCAACTTAAACAAGTTTTTGTTACTGTAAATTTTTCCCTAGATCCAAATTACTAGAACGAAGTTGTTTTCTTTCGCCGTTTGTCTTTCCTTGCTTCGTTCGATTTGATTCTTTTTGCCAACCGGAGTTCTTAAGTTGAACCTTCTGGTTAGATCTCTTATTTGAGTTTTACCTGTGCATTAGATGAGTACTTATTGTATGCTTGTTTGTTTGTCTGTGATAGAATACCCGGAGTGCGTCGCCTGTTACTTCGAATCGTTAGGTTTCGCGGATCACCAGCAAGGCAAGTAACACTTTGATCATACCTTTTCTACTACCCAGTTTTATTGCATTAGATCAATCCTCACACATTGCATGATTAGGATCTAATTAAATTGTGGGATGGGAAGTAGATGAGGTAGTACCTATTACCTGTTTATTATCAAACCTTTGGGAGTTACTTCTACGTTTGCTTATTATGCCATGCTATGCTAGTAGACGTGGATTGGGTGAGTGAAATCCATGACAGATGTGAGATTGTTAATTAATGGTTTATCTAAGGTGGCAACTTAAACACACATCTGGGTGGATTGAGGCACCTGGGTATTCCAGGACTTGCCTGTTTTCTTTTGGACCGCCACCCAGGCTCAAAGGGATCATGAGACTATTCATACTAGAAACTTCCGTGTGCAGCCACAAGCTATTATGGGCTCTAGCATAGTTGACTAAGTCGTGCGAACTCTTACAGTGGTAGACTAGCAGATGTAGGGGATGTAGGTGGTACGGTCTACCCATCGCAAGGTGCTAGCGTTTCTGAAAGACTATGTCTCGGTCATCCGTCTTCTCAAACACCATGTAGTGCGAGAAACCAAACGGAGGCGATCGAGTCTTGTGGGGAAAAGTGCGCAAACCTCTGCAGAGTGTAATAAACTAATCATGGTTAGCTGTGTCCCCGGTTATGGACATCTTGAGTATCTAGTACCTGGATTTTCATGTGAATCTCAACATGTTACTCTAAATAAATTTTGTTGGGTTTTGTTAATGATGATCCTTAATTGGGATTGAGAATGCTGTCAACCATTCTCAATGTTTAACAACCACCATGATAGTAATTAAATTTTATTTCTTTGAAGTAGGGAAAAATTGGCTTTACGCAAAACTGTAACCATAGAGCTTTCCACCAGCCAAATATGCATATAGTATAGCCGTTTCATTCCATTATTCCCTATGTGTTACCTTGCCAGCATATTCCATGTGCTGACCCGTTTTCGGGCTGCAACGTTAATGTTGCAGACTTTTCAGACGACGATTAAGGAGTTTTTAGGTCGTGGTTCTATACTCAGTGATGCTGTTGGAGTTGATGGACTCACTTATCTTCCAAGCCTTTCGCTGTTATCGTTATTAGATGGCCTTAAGCCATATTTATTGTAATAAGTTCTCTATTGAGACACTCGATGTAATAAGTGTGTGATTGCTACTCTACTATAAATCCTCCGAGTACTGTGTGGTGTCAGCATTACTGATCCAGGGATGACACAGGAGCACAGAGATCAGACTGTTTGAGGTCTGGTCGCTACAGAGATGGTATCAGAGCACACGCTGACTGTAGGACATGACCACTAAGCTAAAGACCTAGATCACTATTCACTCTCTTCTCTTCTGACCTCTCATCTTTTCTACTCTTTAGGATGGCGGATGCAAGGAACAAGTTCACACAACCAAATGAAGATACACCCTTTGGACGCCACTTGAAGGAAGTCACTAGATACCTGAATATAGGAGTACCAAGCTTCACCGGAACCTACAACGCCACTTTACCTGAAGAAGAGCGCTGGATGATTCAAGTTCAAGTTCCAGGAAGGACGTTCATGCCAGTCACTGAGCCCATAGAATTTTCTTTTGATGCACCAACTTGGAGTCTAGGAAAGAGCATGGCAGCTCACATCGCCATGGGACGCATTGGAGAAGTCTACCGCAAGGATCTCAAGGATACTATCTACCAGATTTGTGGGCGCCGAGATGAACACTGGGAGATGATCAGCACCAGGAAGGATAGATCAATCGCAGCTTTTATCCAGGAGCTAAACTAGCACATTCGACGACAGGAGAACCAGATGTGCGCCGACATGATAGACCTAAAGAAGGCAAAGACTAGAATCAAGGAACTGGAGGAAGAACTCAAGGCTACACGTGAAGATTATGAAGAGGAAATTGAAGTATTGGTGGAGAAGAATGACGACCTGATCAAGAAGATTGGAATATTTATGGGAGACCCTACGCCAGTAGATGAAGACGAAGAACCCCAGGAAATTAGCCCGGAAGACTACATCATCATCGACGGCACCGACTCGGAAGCAGATAGTAGCGATGATGACTATGTTGATGAAGCTGGAGCAGATATCATGGAGTCAACGACCGTAGAATATTTCTAGGAGACCACCTCATCAGTAGTAGTAGTCCACCATGTAAATATAGTAGTCCGAGCACTTTTGTGATAGTTAGATCGATTGTATGCCCTTGTTTGATTGAAGTGAATTGTTTGTTTTGCCTCATGTGCATATGGGTAGTGTTTTCTCTTTAGACCCCCTCCATTCTTATATCTCATCTTTTCTAAACCCTCAGATTCCTCCGAGACGTGACCCCGGATTTGCCTTTCCACCAGAGCTCACCCAGTTGATCCAGCAGCAGAACACATTGATGCACTTGCTAGTCCAGAATCAGAATCAGGGGAACAACAACAACCCACCACCACCACCACCACCTGTTGACCACTTAGCCCGTTTTCTTAGGCTGAATCCGCCGGTGTTTTCCAATAGCACCGAGCCGATAGTAGCAGATGATTGGCTCCGCAAGACAGCTAGGGAGTTGACCACAGCAGGATGCACAGATGCAGAGAAGGTGAAGTTTGCCGCACATCAGTTAGAAGGACCCGCAACATCATGGTGGGAGAATTTCACAGCCACTTTCCCAGTAGACACTGTCACATGGGACCAGTTTCAGCAGGCTTTTCGTACTTCCCATGTTTCAGCAGGAGCTATGGCCATGAAGAAGCGTGAGTTTTGCAACTTGCGCCAAGGAGGACGGACAGTTGGCCAGTATGTGGAGGAATTTAGTAAGTTAGCACGTTATGCACCAGATGATGTCGCTATGGATGCAGCGAAGCAGGAGAAGTTTTTAGAAGGACTGAATGATGAGTTGAGCATGCAGTTGATGGTAGCCACCTTCAACAACTACCAGGAGTTGGTAGATCGTGCTCTTATGATTGAAGGCAAGCAGCAGCAAATTGAGAATCGCAAGAGGAAGTATGGACAAGGGAAGTATAATTCAGGAGCTCAGCAGAAGCCACATTTTACCCCTAGACCGGGAGGACATTTTCAGCATACCCATGGAGGAGGTAGCTCGCACAATCACAATGGCACCAAGAATGATAATGGCAATGGAAGAAGCAACGGCCAGAACTGCACCAACCCCTCAACCCCAGCCAAGAAGGACCTAAGCCAAGTCACTTGCTTTAAGTGTTCGAAGACAGGTCATTATGCCAATGAATGTCCTGAATTACAAAATGGAAATAGCAATGGAAGTTCTGGGAAGAAGCCGAACCCTTTCAACAGGGGACAGGTGAACCACATTAGCGTGGAGGAGGTTGAAGCTCAGCCCGATGCAGTAATAGGTAAGTTTTTGGTTAAGTCATTTACTGCACTCGTTCTCTTTGATACTGGTGCATCACATTCATACATCTCAAGGGGATTTGTGGATAAGTATAACCTACCAACCCAAGCCCTTAGGTCACCCATGTTAGTAACCTCGCCCGGAGCAGAGTATGTGGCTAGTCTATGGTGTGATCGGTTACCATTAAGGATTGGTAACTACGTTTTTCCCTCAGACCTAATAGTATTGGAATCCCAAGGATTGGATGTGATATTAGGCATGGATTGGTTATCAAAGTATGAAGGGAATATTGAATGTGCTAGTAAGTCAATTTTGCTTACCACCCCAGAAGGGAGAAGGATCAAGTATGTATCCCGGCATGTGCCAAAGAGGACTCAAGTAAATTGCCTAACAGGAGTTGTGCAGGAGGAAGTACCAGTGGTAAGGGATTTCCCTGATGTATTTCTAGAGGAGTTGCCAGGCATGCCACCGGATAGAGATATTGAGTTTTTGATTGAGCTATTGCCAGGCACCGGGCCAATATCAAAGAGACCATATAGGATGCCAGCAAAGGATTTGGTGGAAATTAAGAAGTAGATTAAGGAGTTACTGGATAAAGGATATATTCGCCCAAGTTCTTCACCTTGGGGATCACCAGTACTTCTAGTGGAGAAGAAGGATGGATCGTTAAGGATGGTTGTTGATTATCGAGGATTGAACGAAGTAACGATCAAGAACAAGTACCCACCACCAATGATCAATGATCTGTTTGATCGATTGCAAGGAGCTAAGGTATTTTCCAAGATCGGTCTGCGATCAGGATACCACCAGTTGAAGATTCGAGAACAGGATATTCCGAAGACAGCTTTTACCACCAGGTATTTGCTGTACGAGTATACCATTATGTCATTTGGTCTGACTAATGCACCTGCCTATTTTATGAACATGATGAACAAAGTGTTTATGGAGTTTTTGGATAAGTTCGTCGTAGTGTTCATTGATGATATCCTGGTTTATTCGAAGAATGAAGAGGAGCATAAGGAGCATTTGTTGGGGAACGTAGCAATAATTCAAAATTTTCCTACGTGTCACCAAGATCAATCTATGGAGTCATCTAGCAACGAGGGAGGAGTGGATCTACATACCCTTGTAGATCGCGCGCGGAAGCGTTCAAGAGAACGGGGTCGATGGAGTCGTACTCGTCGTGATCCAAATCACCAATGATCCTAGCGCCGAACGGACGACACCTCCACGTTCAACACACGTAAGGAGCAGCGACGTCTCCTCCTTCTTGATCCAGCAAGGGGGAAGGAGAGGTTGATGGAGATCTAGCAGCACGACGGCGTGGTGGTGGAAGTAGCGAGATTCCAACAGGGCTTCGCCAAGCGCTGCGGGAGGAGGGAGATGTGTCATGGGAGGGAGAGGGAGGCGCCAGGGCTTAGGTATGGTTGCCCTCCCTTCCCCCCACTATATATAGGGCCAGGGGAGAGGGGGGGGGGCGCAGCCTTGGCCCTTCCTCCAAGGAAGGGTGCGGCCAGGGAGGAGTCCCACCTCCCCAAGGCACCTAGGAGGTGCCTTCCCCCTTTAGGACTCTTCCTTTCCCCCATCTCTTGGCGCATGGGCCTCTTGGGGCTGGTGCCCTTGGCCCATACAGGCCAAGGCACACACCCCTACAGCCCATGTGGCCCCCGGGGTAGGTGGCCCCACCCGGTGGACCCCCGGGACCCTTCCGGTGGTCCCGGTACAATACCGGTGACCACGAAACTTGTCCCGATGGCCGAAATAGCACTTCCTATATATAAATCTTTACCTCCGGACCATTCCGGAACTCCTCGTGACGTCCGGGATCTCATCCGGGACTCCGAACAACTTTCGGGTTACCGCATACTAATATCTCTATAACCCTAGCATCACCGAACCTTAAGTGTGTAGACCCTACGGGTTCGGGAACCATGCAGACATGACCGAGACGTTCTCCGGTCAATAACCAACAGCGGGATCTGGATACCCATGTTGGCTCCCACATGCTCCACGATGATCTCATCGGATGAACCACGATGTCAAGGACTTAATCAATCCCGTATACAATTCCCTTTGTCCATCGGTACGATACTTGCCCGAGATTCGATCATCGGTATCCCGATACCTTGTTCAATCTCGTTACCGGCAAGTCTCTTTACTCGTTCCGTAACACATCATCCCGTGATCAACTCCTTGGTCACATTGTGCACATTATGATGATGTCCTACCGAGTGGGCCCAGAGATACCTCTCCGTTTACATGGAGTGACAAATCCCAGTCTTGATTCGTGCCAACCCAACAGACACTTCCGGAGATACCTGTAGTGTACCTTTATAGCCACCCAGTTACGTTGTGACGTTTGGCACACCCAAAGCACTCCTACGGTATCCGGGAGTTGCACAATCTCATGGTCTAAGGAAATGATACTTGACATTAGAAAAGCTTTAGCATACGAACTACATGATCTTGTGCTAGGCTTAGGATTGGGTCTTGTCCATCACATCATTCTCCTAATGATGTGATCCCGTTATCAACGACATCCAATGTCCATGGTCAGGAAACCGTAACCATCTATTGATCAACGAGCTAGTCAACTAGAGGCTTACTAGGGACATGGTGTTGTCTATGTATCCACACATGTATCTGAGTTTCCTATCAATACAATTCTAGCATGGATAATAAAAGATTATCATGAACAAGGAAATATAATAATAAATAATTTATTATTGCCTCTAGGGCATATTTCCAACAGTCTCCCACTTGCACTAGAGTCAATAATCCAGTTCACATCGATATGTGATTAACACTCAAGGTCACATCCCCATGTGACTAACACCCAAAGAGTCTACTAGAGTTAATAATCTAGTTCACATTACCATGTGATTAATACTCGATGAGTTCTGGGTTTGATCATGTTATGCTTGTGAGAGATGTTATAGTCAACGGATCTGAACCTTTTAGATCCATGTGTGCTTTACAAATCTCTATGTCATCTCCTAGATGCAGCTACCACGTTCTATTTGGAGCTATTCCAAACAACTGTTCTACTATACGAATCCAGTTTACTACTCAGAATAATCTGGATTAGTGTCAAAGTTTGCATCGGCGTAACCCTTTACGACGAACTCTTTTACCACCTCCATAATTGAGAAAATTCCTTAGTCCACTAGTTACTAAGGATAACTTTGACCGCTGTCCTGTGATCCATTCTTGGATCACTCTTATACCCCTTGACTGACTCATGGCAAGGCACACTTCAGGTGCGGTACACAACATAGCATACTGTAGAGAGCCTATGATAAAAGCATAGGGGACGACCTTCGTCCTTCCTCTTTCTTCTGTCGTGGTCGAGCTTTAAGTCTTAACTTCATACCTTACAACTCAGGCAAGAACTCCTTCTTTGACTGATCCATCTTGAACACCTTCAAGATCATGTCAAGGTATGTGCTCATTTGAAAGTACCATTAAGAATTTTGATCTATCCTTTTAGATCTTAATGCTCAATACTCAAGTAGCCTAATCCAGGTTTTCCGTTGAAAAACACTTTTCAAATAACCCTATATGCTTTCTAGAAATTCTACGTCATTTCTGATCAACAATATGTCAATAACATATATTCATCAGAAATTCTATAGTGCTCCCACTCACTTCTTTGGAAATACAAGTTTCTCATAAACTTTGTATAAACCCAAAATCTTTGATCATCTCATCAAAGCGTACATTCCAACTCCGAGATGCTTACTCCAGTCCTTAGAAGGATTGCTGGAGCTTTGCATACTTATTAGCATCTTTCAGGATTGACAAAACCTTCTGGTTGTATTACATACAACCTTTCCTCAAGAAAATCGTCGAGGAAACAATGTTTTGACATCCTATCTGCAAGATTTCATAAATAATGCAGTAATCGCTAATATAATTCCAACAGACTCTTAGCATCGCTACGAGTGAGAAAGTCTCATCATAGTCAACTCCTTGAACTTGTCGGAAATCATCTTAGCGACAAGTCAAGCTTTCTTAATGGTGATACTTACCATCATTGTCCGTCTTCCTTTTAAAATCCATATGTACCTAACAGCCTTACGACCATCAAGTAGTTCTTCCAAAGTCTACACTTTGTTTTCATACATGGATCCTATCTCGGATTTTATGGCCTCAAGCCATTTATCGGAATCCGGGCCCACCATCGCTTCTCCATGGCTCGTAGGTTCATTATTGTCTAGCAACATGACTTCCAAGACAGGATCACGTACCACTCTGAAGTAGTACGCATCCTTGTCATCCCACGAGGTTTGGTAGTGACTTGATCTGAAGTTTCATGATCACTATCATAAGCTTCCACTTCAATTGGTGTAGGTGCGACAGGAACAACTCCCTGTGCCCTGTCACACACTAGTTGAAGAGACGGTTCAATAACCTCATCAAGTCTCCACCATCCTCCCACTCAATTCTTTCGAGAGAAACTTTTCCTCGAGAAAGGACCCGATTCTAGAAACAATCCCTTATTGCTTTTGAATCTGAGACAGGAGGTATACCCAACTGTTTTGGGTGTCCTATGAAGATGCATTTATCCACTTTGGGTTCGAGCTTATCAGCCTGAAACTTTTCACATAAGCGTTGCAGACCCAAACTTTTAAGAAATGACAGCTTAGGTTTCTCTAAACCATAGTTCATACGGTTTCATCTCATCGGAATTACGTGGTGCCCTATTTAAAGTGAATGTGGTTGTCTTTAATGCCTAACCCATAAACTATCGTGGTAATTCGATAAGAGACATCATGGTATGCATCATATCCAATAGGGTGCAGTTATGATGTTCGGACACACCATCACACTATGGTGTTCCAGGCTGTATTAGTTGTGAAACAATTTCCACAATGTCTTAATTCTGTGCCAAACTCGTAATTCAGATATTCATCTCTATGATCATATCATAGATATTTTATCCTCTTGTCACGACGATCTTTCAACTTCACCCTGAAATTACTTGAACCTTTCAATAATTCAGACTCGTGATTCATCAAGTAAATATACTCAACATCTACTCAAATCATCTGTGAAGTAAGAACATAACGAGATCCACTACATGCCTCAGCACTCATTGGACTGCGCACATCAAAATGTATTACTTCCAACAAGTTGCTTTCTAGTTCCATTTTCCTGAAAATGAGGCTTTCAGTCATCTTGCCCATGTGGTATGATTTGCATGTCCCAAGTGATTCAAAATCAAGTGAGTCAAAACGGTCCATTTGCATGGAGTTTCTTCATGCATATACACCAATAGACATGGTTCGCATGTCTCAAACTTTTCAAAAACGAGTGAGCCCATAGATCCATCAACATGGAGCTTCTTCATGCGTTTTATAGCGATATGACTTACGTGGCAGTGCCACAAGTAGGTGGTACTATCATTACTATCTTTTGGCATGAACATGTGTATCACTACGATCGAGATTCAATAAACCATTCATTTTAGGTGTAAGACCATTGAAGGTATTATTCAAATAAACAGAGTAACCATTATTCTGCTTAAATGAATAACCGTATTGCGATAGACATAATCCAATCATGTCTATGCTCAACGCAAACACTAATCTCGATGGTAGAGGGAGCGTACGATATTTGATCATATCAACATTGGAAACACTTGCAACACATATCGTCAGCTCACCTTTAGCTAGTCTCCGTTTATTCCGTAGCTTTTATTTCGAGTTACTAACACTTAGCAACTGAACCGGTATCTAATACCTTGGTGCTACTAGGAGTACTAGTAAAGTACACATCAACACAATTTATATCCAATATACTTCTATCGACCTTGCCAGCCTTCTCATCTACCAAGTATCTAGGGTAATTCTGCTCCAGTGGCTGTTCCCCTTATTACAGAAGCACTTAGTCTGGGGTTTGGGTTCAACCTTGGGTTTCTTCACTAGAGCAGCAGCTGAATTGCCGTTTCGTGAAGTATCCCTTCTTTCCCTTGCCTTTCTTGAAACTAGTGGTTTCATCAACCATCAACAATTGATGCTCCTTCTTGATTTCTACTTTTGTGGTGTCAAACATCGCGAATATCTCAAGGATCATCATATATGTCCCTGATGCATTATAGTTCATCATGAAGCTCTAGCAACTTGGTGGTAATGACTTCGGAGAAACATCAATATCTCATCTGGAAGATCAACTCCCACTCGATTCAAATGATTGTTGTACTCAGACAATCTGAGCACAAGCTCAACAATTGAGCTTTTCTCCTTAGTTTGTAGGCTAAGAAAATCGTCAGAGGTCTTATACCTCTTGACGTGGGCACGAGCCTGAAATCCCAATTTCATCCCTCGAAGCATCTCATATGTTTCGCGACGTTTCAAAATGTCTTCGGTGCCTCAACTCTAAACCGTTTAACTGAACTATCACGTAGTTATCAAAATGTGTATGTCAAATGTTCGCAACATCCATAGACGACGTTCGAGGTTCAGCACACTGAGCGGTGCATTAAGGACATAAGCCTTCTATGAAGCAAATGAGGACAATCCTCAATTTACGGACCTAGTCCGCATAATTGCTACTATCAACTTTCAACTAAATTTTTCTCTAGGAACATATCTAAATAGTAGAACTGAAGCGCGAGCTACGACATAATTTGTGAAGACCTTCTGACTATGTTCAAGATAATTAAGTTCATCTTATGAACTCCCACTCAGATAGACATCCCTCTAGTCATCTAAGTGATTACATGATCCGAGTCAACTAGGCCGTGTCCGATCATCACGTGAGACGGACTAGTCAACATCGGTGAACATCTTCATGTTGATCGTATCTACCATACGGCTCATGCTCGACCTTTCGGTCTCTTGTGTTCCGAGGCCATGTCTGTACATGCTAGGCTCGTCAAGTTAACCTAAGTGTTTCGCATGTGTTCCGAGGCCATGTCTGTACATGCTAGGCTCGTCAACACCCGTTGTATTTGAACGTAAGAATCTATACACCCGATCATCACGTGGTGCTTCGAAATGACGAACTTTCACAACGGTGCACAGTTAGGGGGAACACTTTCTTGAAATTTTAATGAGGGATCATCTTATTTACTATCGTCGTTCTAAGCAAATAAGATGTATAAACATGATAAACATCACATGCAATCAAATAGTGACATGATATGGCCAATATCATATTGCTCCTTTTGATCTCCATCTTCGGGGCTCCATGATCATCATCGTCACCGGCATGACACCATGATCTCCATCATCGTGTCTTCATGAAGTTGTCTCGCCAACTATTACTTCTACTTCTACAACTAACGGTTAGCAATAAAGTAAAGTAATTACATGACGTTTATGCTGACACGCAGGTCATAAATAAATTAAGACAACTCCTATGGCTCCTGCCGGTTGTCATACTCATCGACATGCAAGTCGTGATTCCTATTACAAGAACATGATCATCTCATACATCACATATATCATTCATCACATCCTTTGGCCATATCACATCACATAGCATACCCTACAAAAACAAGTTAGACGTCCTCTAATTGTTGTTTGCATGTTTTACGTGGCTGCTATGGGTAAGGTCGGTCCGGTCCGCTTCATCCCACAATGCCACCGAATCAAGATTGGACTAGTAACGGTAAGCATATTGAACAAAATCAACGCCCACAACTACTCTGTGTTCTACTCGTGCATAGAAACTACGCATAGACCTAGCTCATGATGCCACTGTTGGGGAACGTAGCAATAATTCAAAATTTTCCTACGTGTCACCAAGATCAATCTATGGAGTCATCTAGCAACGAGGGAGGAGTGGATCTACATACCCTTGTAGATCGCGCACGGAAGCGTTCAAGAGAACGGGGTTGATGGAGTCGTACTCGTCGTGATCCAAATCACCGATGATCCTAGCGCCGAACGGACGGCACCTCCACGTTCAACACACGTACGGAGCAGTGACGTCTCCTCCTTCTTGATCCAGCAAGGGGGAAGGAGAGGTTGATGGAGATCCAGCAGCACGACGGCGTGGTGGTGGAAGTAGCGGGATTCCAACAGGGCTTCACCAAGCGCTGCGGGAGGAGGGAGATGTGTCATGGGAGGGAGAGGGAGGCGCCAGGGCTTAGGTATGGTTGCCCTCCCTTCCCCACTATATATAGGGCCAAGGGAGAGGGGGGGCGCAGCCTTGGCCCTTCCTCCAAGGAAGGGTGCGGCCAGGGAGGAGTCCCACCTCCTCAAGGCACCTAGGAGGTGCCTTCCCCCTTTAGGACTCTTCCTTTCCCTCATCTCTTGGCGCATGGGCCTCTTGGGGCTGGTGCCCTTGGCCCATACAGGCCAAGGCGCACACCCCTACAGCCCATGTGGCCCCCGGGGTAGGTGGCCCCACCCGGTGGACCCCCGGGACCCTTCCGGTGGTCCCGGTACAATACCAGTGACCCCGAAACTTGTCCCGATGGCCAAAATAGCACTTCCTATATATAAATCTTTACCTCCGGACCATTCCGGAACTCCTCGTGACGTCTGGGATCTCATCTGGGACTCCGAACAACTTTCGGTTTACCGCATACTAATATCTCTATAACCCTAGCGTCACCGAACCTTAAGTGTGTAGACCCTACGGGTTCGGGAACCATGCAGACATGACCGAGACGTTCTCCGGTCGATAACCAACAGCAGGATCTAGATACCCATGTTGGCTCCCACATGCTCCACGATGATCTCATCGGATGAACCACGATGTCAAGGACTTAATCAATCCCGTATACAATTCCCTTTGTCTATCGGTACGATACTTGCCCGAGATTCGATCGTCGGTATCCCGATACCTTGTTCAATCTCGTTACCGGCAAGTCTCTTTACTCGTTCTGTAACACATCATCCCATGATCAAATCCTTGGTCACATTGTGCACATTATGATGATGTCCTACCGAGTGGGCCCAGAGATACCTGTCCGTTTACACGGAGTGACAAATCCCAGTCTTGATTCGTGCCAACCCAACAGACACTTTCGGAGATACCTGTAGTGTACCTTTATAGCCACCCAGTTACGTTGTGACGTTTGGCACACCCAAAGCACTCCTACGGTATCCGGGAGTTGCACAATCTCATGGTCTAAGGAAATGATACTTGACATTAGAAAAGCTTTAGCATACGAACTACATGATCTTGTGCTAGGCTTAGGATTGGGTCTTGTCCATCACATCATTCTCCTAATGATGTGATCCCGTTATCAACGACATCCAATGTCCATGGTCAGGAAACCGTAACCATCTATTGATCAACGAGCTAGTCAACTAGAGGCTTACTAGGGACATGGTGTTGTCTATGTATCCACACATGTATCTGAGTTTCCTATCAATACAATTCTAGCATGGATAATAAACGATTATCATGAACAAGGAAATATAATAATAACTAATTTATTATTGCCTCTAGGGCATATTTCCAACAGCATTTGCGTTTGGTACTTGGAAAGCTCAGAGAACATCAATTATATGCCAAGTTCAGCAAATGTGAGTTTTGGTTGAAGTAAGTAGGATTCCTCGGACATGTTATATCTGGAAAAGGTATAGCAGAGATCCCACTAAAGTTGAAACCGTGACCAAGTGGGAAGCCCCAACAACAGTTGGAGAGATCCGGAGTTTTCTTGGACTCGCAGGATACTACCGGACATTTATTGAGAATTTCACAAAGATTGCGAAGCCTATGACGGAGTTATTAAAGAAAGATACCAAGTTCATATGGACAGAGGAATGTGAGGCTAGTTTCCAGGAGTTGAAGAAACGTTTGGTTACCTCACCAATGTTGATTTTGCCAGACCAGACCAAGGATTATGAGGTGTATTGCGACGCTTCACGTCGAGGACTTGGAGCAGTGCTTATGCAGGAAGGGAGAGTTGTTTCATATGCCTCAAGACAACTGAAATCTCATGAGTTGAATTATGCCATGCATGATTTGGAGTTAGCAGCCGTAGTGCATGCATTGAAGACATGGAGACATTTTCTCATTGGAAATCATTGTGAGGTGTACACGGATCATAAGAGTTTGAAGTACATTTTCACACAGAAGGAGTTAAATCTCAGACAAAGGAGATGATTGGAGCTCATCAAGGATTATGATATGAGATTGCATTACCACCCGGAAAGGCTAATGTAGTAGCTGACGCATTAAGCCGTAAGAGCCATGTCAATACATTAATGACGGGAGAAATACCAAGGGAGTTAGCCGAAAATCTTCGTGAACTGTGTTTGGAAATAGTTCTGAGAGGCTATGTAGCAGCATTGGAGATTCAGTCAACCATTGATGGATAAAATCAGGGAAGCTCAAAAAGCTGACAAAGAGATTGCCGCTATAAAGGAGAAACTGTGCAAAGGAAAAGCTAAAGGATTTCATGAGGATGAGCACGACACCCTATGGTTTGAAGACCGTGTCTACGTGCCCAATGACCCGGAGATCAGGAAGTTGATTTTGCAAGAGGCACACGACTCACTGTATTCAATTCACCCAGGAAATACCAAGATGTATTTGGATTTGAAGGATATTTTCTGGTGGACCGAATGAAGAAGGATATTGCGGAGTATGTAGCAGTTTGTGATGTATGCCAGAGAGTAAAGGCAGAGCATCAGAAGCCAGCAGGATTGTTACAACCATTGCCGATACCCGAATGGAAGTGGGATAAGTTCGGCATGGATTTTATCACGGGATTGCCCAGGACTCCTTCAGGCTATGACTCGATTTGGGTTGTAGTTGATCGATTGACGAAATTAGCTCATTTCATCCCAGTAAAGACCACTTACACCAGTGCTAAGTTGGCAAAGATATACATGACCCAGTTTACCTCAAAGTTCTGGAAGCAGTTGCATGAAACTTTGGGTACCAGGCTAGAATTCAGTACAACTTTTCATCCACAGACAGATGGACAGACCGAGAGAGTCAATCAGATTTTGGAGGATATGCTGAGAGCTTGTGCGCTAGATTACGGATCTAGTTGGGACGATAATTTGCCATATGCAGAGTTCTCTTACAACAACATTTATCAAACCAGTTTAAAGATGGCCCCTTTCGAAGCTTTGTACGGAAGGAGGTGCAGGACACCGCTGTCGTGGGATGAAGTTGGAGACCACCAGTTGTTTGGACCTGACTTGATTAAAGAGTCTGAACAGAAGGTGAAGTTGATTCGCTATAGGCTCAAGGTAGCCCAGTCCAGACAGAAGAGTTATGCGGATTCTAAACGCAAGGAGACAGTTTACGAAGTTGGAGATAGATCTTATCTTCGAGTATCTCCACTTCGGGGAACAAAGCGTTTTGGAGTTAAAGGGAAGTTAGCACCACGATTTGTAGGACCATATCGAGTTTTGGATCGTATGGGAGAAGTGGCCTACAAGTTGGAATTGCCCGAAGGATTGTGAGGAGTACATGATGTGTTCCATGTCTCTCAGTTAAAGAAATGTCACGCGGAGATGGCTGACATACCGTTGAGAGATACAGTGCCTTTGGAAACTATTCAGTTGGATAACGATTTGACGTACGAGGAGAAACCAATTAAGATCCTCGAGTTTGCCAGTCGAGTCACTCGCAACAAGGTTATCAAGTTTTGCAAGGTTCAGTGGAGCCACCACACGGAGGATGAAGCTACCTGGGAACGAGAGGAAGATTTGCTCAAAGACCACCCTCACCTATTTTCTACCCAACCCGAGTCTCGAGGGCGAGATTCATCTTAAGGGGGGGTAGGTTTGTAACATCCCAAATTTTCAATTTGGAATGTTATACATTAGATCATCATGGATATCATATTTTATTTTGCATTTTGGTTGATCCTAGAAATTCTACGCAACTCAATGACCCACGGAGAGAGTTGGGGATTTCGTTATTTTCATATTTGAGTTTTCTCAAATTTTGAGAATAGGATCATTTGGTTTTATTTATTTTATCATCAGTTATTTCTAATACAAAAATATGAGAGAGGGAATAAAATGACTTTCCCAAAATAAAGAAATATTGAGGATTTAATAATAAAATCAAATAAGATTTTATTTCGGAGTTTTTTGGTGTTTTATTTGAATTTAGGAAAAAAGTGCGTTTTTCAAAATTGCACTTAGGGCCCAAATAAATGTTCACCTTGTGCGGCTTGATTTTAGAAGCACGTGAAAATTTATTTCGGAATTTTTGGAGTCCGTTTAGTATTTCTTTTTATTTTTCTTCCGAGCGGAATAATTAAGAAAAAGAACCGACTTCGGGCCGTACCCGAGCGGGACACTGCCCAGGGGCAGCCTTTAAATAGCGCCGCCCCGAACCGCCCCAGCCCATCAGCCCCGCCTCGATCCGCGCGCGCCGCCATAGCCGCCGCCGCCGACGATCCCGCCGCCCGAGGTTCGTCGCGCCTCGTTTTCCGTGCCGAAAAAAAAGAAAGAGAGAAAAAAAATTCGGCGTTCGTCGTTTTTCTTTTTCTCGGATTAAATCCACGATTTTTTTGATCGCGATTCCTGATCCGATTTTCGTTTTAGTTTAACTTTTCGCTCGTTTATCGGAATCAGACGATTCAAGCGCCTAGAGTTTCGTCTCGAAACCCTCTATCCGTTTAACCAACTTAAACAAGTTTTTGTTACTATAAATTTTTCCCTAGATCCAAATTACTAGAACGAAGTTGTTTTCTTTCGCCGTTTGTCTTTCCTTGCTTCGTTCGATTTGATTCTTTTTGCCAACCGGAGTTCTTAAGTTGAACCTTCTGGTTAGATCTCTTATTTGAGTTTTACCTGTGCATTAGATGAGTACTTATTGTATGCTTGTTTGTTTGTCTGTGATAGAATACCCGGAGTGCGTCGCCTGTTACTTCGAATCGTTAGGTTTCGCGGATCACCAGCAAGGCAAGTAACACTTTGATCATACCTTTTCTACTACCCAGTTTTATTGTATTAGATCAATCCTCACACATTGCATGATTAGGATCTAATTAAATTGTGGGATGGGAAGTAGATGAGGTAGTACCTATTACCTGTTTATTATCAAACCTTTGGGAGTTACTTCTACGTTTGCTTATTATGCCATGCTATGCTAGTAGACGTGGATTGGGTGAGTGAAATCCATGACAGATGTGAGATTGTTAATTAATGGTTTATCTAAGGTGGCAACTTAAACACACATCTGGGTGGATTGAGGCACCTGGGTATTCCAGGACTTGCCTGTTTTCTTTTGGACCGCCACCCAGGCTCAAAGGGATCATGAGACTATTCATACTAGAAACTTCCGTGTGCAGCCACAAGCTATTATGGGCTCTAGCATAGTTGACTAAGTCGTGCGAACTCTTACAGTGGTAGACTAGCAGATGTAGGGGATGTAGGTGGTACGGTCTACCCATCGTAAGGTGCTAGCGTTTCTGAAAGACTATGTCTCGGTCATCCGTCTTCTCAAACACCATGTAGTGCGAGAAACCAAACGGAGGCGATCGAGTCTTGTGGGGAAAAGTGCGCAAACCTCTGCAGAGTGTAATAAACTAATCATGGTTAGCTGTGTCCCCGGTTATGGACATCTTGAGTATCTAGTACCTGGATTTTCATGTGAATCTCAACATGTTACTCTAAATAAATTTTGTTGGGTTTTGTTAATGATGATGCTTAATTGGGATTGAGAATGCTGTCAACCATTCTCAATGTTTAACAACCACGATGATAGTAATTAAATTTTATTTCTTTGAAGTAGGGAAAAATTGGCTTTACGCAAAACTGTAACCATAGAGCTTTCCACCAGCCAAATATGCATATAGTATAGCTGTTTCATTCCATTATTCTCTATGTGTTACCTTGCCAGCATATTCCATGTGCTGACCCGTTTTCGGGCTGCAACGTTAATGTTGCAGACTTTTCAGACGATGATTAAGGAGTTTTTAGGTTGTGGTTCTATACTCAGTGATGCTGTTGGAGTTGATGGACTCACTTATCTTCCAAGCCTTCCGCTGTTATCGTTATTAGATGGCCTTAAGCCATATTTATTGTAATAAGTTCTCTATTGAGACACTCGATGTAATAAGTGTGTGATTGCTACTCTACTATAAATCCTCCGAGTACTGTGTGGTGTCAGCATTACTGATCCAGGGATGACACCGGAGCACAGAGATCAGACTGTTTGAGGTCTGGTCGCTACATAGTGGCGCACCCTCATGATCCGTAGATCGATCTTGCATGTTTTGCTTTGTCCTCCAATACATCTTGCAGGTTTGGCATATTTCCCCATGCCTTGGCATTTTTATTTGAGTGGCGTTGGAGTGCGGGCTAGGCTTTTGGCTGAAATGCCTCTCTGTCGCGGCCACGAGGTGGCCGGTCAGCCGCATCATATGCTTCCTCCTCCAGTCGGGGTAGCAACTTACGCTTTGGGTAACTCTTGGAGGGGCATTCGAGTTTATATTCCTCGGCCGCAAGGACTTCAGTCCATCAGTCGGCTAGCAAATCTTGATCAGCTTGAAGCTGTTGTTGCTTTTTCTTAAGTCTTTTTGTCGTGGCTATAAGCCGGCGCTTGAAGCGTTCTTATTCGACGGGATCCCCAGGCATGACAAATTCATCATCGTCGAGGCTTGCCTCGTCTTCGGAGGGAGGCATGTAATCATCATTCTCCGCCTCTCCATCTGTTGCTCTCTCGAGAGGGCTGGTTTCTCCATCCTCCTACTCTAAATCTTGCTGGAGGGGATTATTGTTATCTTCGGCACTATCCGGAGTGCTGTTATCTCCTGTGCCGGTATCACCACTTTTCCCTTGGCGGGACTTAGAGCGGCGCCGCTGATGTTGGCGCTTGGGTTGCTTCTTGGAGGGGTCATCCTCCGCTGTCTCGTCGCCATTGCCTTCTTTGGGTGTGTCCACCATGTATATATCATATGATGAGGTGGCTGTCCAGTGCCCTGTGGGCAGTGGTTCTTCTTCGCCTCCCGCATCGTCGTACATACCGTTGATGTCTTCGGAGTGGAAGTCGATCATGTCGGTTAAATCGTCGATAGTGGCTACTAAGTGGGTGGTGGGTGGGCGGCGAATTTCTTCGTCATCTGCATCCCAATCCTGCCGGACATAGTTCGGCCAGGACTCTCCTGACAGGGAGAGAGACCTTAATGAGTTCAGTATGTCGCCGAAGGGCGAGTGCTGAAAAATATCCGCGGAGGTAAACTCCATGACCGGCGCCCAATTGGATTCGATAGGCACAGGCGCAGGCGGGTCGGAGTCCGTGGCCGAGGAGGAATCCAGTAGTTCGGCGTCACGTCTCTCGTGAAGAGTAAGGTCGATACTCGGCTCGATCGCCGATGAGAATGCGGCCTCCGTGGCGGGGTCTATCCAACCGCCCATGGAAGGCGCAGCTGGCTCCGAATTAAAGGTCGGAGCGGTTGCCGGTGCGATCTCCTGGACACTGTCCGATGGCAGAGCTAGATCATGCTCATCGTGGCCGTGTGGCGCACTAGGCAGGGGCTCGAATCCGTCGAAGATCAAGTCTCCACGGATATCGGCCGTGTAGTTTAAGCTTCCAAACTTGACCTGATGGCCAGGGGCGTAACTCTCGATCTGCTCCAGATGGCCGAGCGAGTTGGCCTGCAGTGCGAAGCCGCCGAATACAAAGATCTGTCCGGGGAGAAAAGTCTCACCCTAGACTGCATCGCTGTTGATGATCGAAGGAGCCATCAAGCCTAACGGCGACGACACAGAGGAACTCTCAATGAAAGCACCAATGTCGGTGTCAAAACTGGCGGATCTCGGGTAGGGGGTCCCGAACTGTGCGTCTAAGGCAGATGGTAACAGGAGGCAGGGGACACGATGTTTTACCCAGGTTCGGGCCCTCTTGATGGAGGTAAAACCCTATGTCCTGCTTGATTATTCTTGATAATATGAGTAGTACAAGAGTTGATCTACGACGAGATCGGAGAGGCTAAACCCTAGAAGCTAGCCTATGGTATGATTGTATGTTGTCCTACGGACTAAAACCCTCCGGTTTATATAGACACTGGAGGAGGCTAGGGTTACACAAGGTCGGTTACAAAGGAGGATATATCCATATCCGTATTGCCTAGCTTGCCTTCCACGCCAAGTAGAGTCCCATCCGGACACGGGACGAAGTCTTCAATCTTGCATCTTCATAGTCCAACAGTCCAGCCAAAGGATATAGTCCGGCTGTCCGGAGACCCCCTAATCCAGGACTCCCTCAGTGGTTCTTCAAAGAAGCAAGGACCCAGGCTTGCAATGCGTGATGCTGACGAAGAGCCACCAAGAGACGCTCCAGTGCGTCCTTGTGAGTGGCCTTCTAAAAATTTTATGGATCGAGCGGGAATCAAAGAAGAATTTAGTGCATATTTGCGTAATGCCGATCTTGAGGACTTTGAGGAAGAGAAATGCCCCCAGTATCATGAGCTCACAAGCTCTTTTGTGAGGAGGTTTGAGTATTCATCTTCGTGTAATTCTCCTTCAGTCATGTTTGATCTTTATGACAAATCTTATACCATGGACTTAGAGGATTTCACTTTTTCTTGCAAACTTCCACAATGGGGTAGTGTTATCTGAATTTAGAAATTTTCTTGCTAGTATAACTGTAGGAGAATCCAGAGATATAACGCAAGCTACCATAGGAAGCATTCACTTTCCTGCTATACATTATTTTTCTCTCTTCATAGGTAGGTGCATAAATGCTAAGGATGAAGCATGTCACATGTGTGTCCCTGACCTTAGCATTCTTAGGAGTGCTGTGTCAGGAGACCAATCTTATCATATGGGAGACATTGTAGCTCATAGGTTGCATCATAATAGACATAATGGAGATTTCTTTGGAGGAATTTATGCAACCCGCTTAACTAAATTTCTTGAGATAGACATTCGTGAAGGAGACATGGAGTTGCCTCCTGCTTATTTAGATTTTGATTCTATGGTTTCCCACCATTTTGTCGAGAGGAACGAATCACCTCTCCAGTACCGACTAATCTTTGACAGACGCCATGCTGTCCATATTACTCTCCCTGCTCCTGCTTTCTTCGATTATCAGGCAAGAGGAGGATATACTATTACCAGAGAGGAGGCAGATGAGTACGAGAGGAGAGCGGAGGCCGCTCGTCGCCATGCTGCAGCTCAGGAGGCGATAGCCGCAGCATCACAGTACGACCCCAACAACTATTATTATGGATATTAGCCAGGCCAGCTGTGGCCATAGACTAACTTAGGCCAAAATCCTAAGCTTGGGGGAGTACGTATTTCTCACCGACATTACATTTACGTTCACACACACTCATTGCTAGATGTCAGTGCTCATACTTTTCCATTGTATCATGCATGCTAGTTTATTTTCTTTTATGCCTTCTTCTTGTGTGTTTAATAAACCTTAAGAAAAAAAATTAGTTGTAGCTTTTAATTAATTTACTTTCCATGCCTGTAGTAGTAATTAAAAAGAAAACCCAAAAACATTTCCCGTTCTTCTTTTGCTTGTTGGGAGCTTTCCCGTGTAAATAGTTTTATTTCTTTTCTTTTCTTTGGGGGTCAGTAGGAGAAGACCATGATTAAATTGTTGAAGTGGCTCTTACATGCATTATTATTTATCTGACAAAAGAGCCCATATTGCCTTGTCTTCTCCTATTTATTGAATGCTCGCAGATTCCAGCTTAGTGTAATGCACGCGCACTCTTATTATTATTCACATCGTTCGGTCGTGCAAGTGAAAGGCAATTATGATGATATATGATGGACTGACTGAGATGAGAAAAGCTGGTATGAACTCGACCTCTTTTGTTTTTGTAAATATGATGAGTTCATCGTTCTTGATTCAGCTTGTTATGAATAAACATGTTTGAAATGACAATTAGAGATCATACTTGCTTGTGCCATGCTTGATTAGCTATGAGTTATAATGATTTACCTTGCGTGCCAACATGCTATTAAAATGGTTATGATGTGGTATGATAGGGTGGTATCCTCCTCTGAATGATTTAAGTGACTTGACTTGGCACATGTTCACGCATGTAGTTGAAACAAATCAACATAGCCTGTTCATGGTGGACTATATCCTACTCATGCCTGCATCCAATGTTCATTAATTTAATGCATGTACATGGCTGTTGTCGCTCTCTAGTTGGTCGCTTCCCAGTCTTTTGCTAGCCTTCACCTGTACTAAGCGGGAATACTACTTTTGCATCCAAACTCCTTAAACCCCAAAGTTATTCCACATGAGTCCACTATACCTTCCTATATGCGGTATCTACCTGCCGTTCCAAGTAAATTTGTATGTGCCAAACTCTAAACCTTCAAATAATATCCTGTTTTGTATGCTCGAATAGCTCATGTATCAACTAGGCCTGTCTGTATCTTCCATGTTAGGCGGGTTATTCTCAAGAGGAGTGGACTCCGCACCTCACTCACGAGATAAATGGCTGGTCACCGGGATGCCCAGTCCCATGCTTTATGCAAACTAAATCAAAAATAATTGCAAACAAAACTCCCCCTGGGACCTGATGTATGTTGGAGGCACTCGTTGTTTCGAGCAAGCCATGGATTGATGTTTGTTGGTGGAGGGGGAGTATAAACTTTACCATTCTGTTTGGGAACCGCCTATAATGTGTGTAGCATGGAAGATATCACCATCTCTTCGTTGTTATGTTGACAATGAAAGTATACTTCTTAAAGTGTTATTCACCTCTATTTCAAAACCGAGCTCTGGCACCTCTACAAATCCCTGCTTCCCTCTACGAAGGGCCTATCTATTTACTTTTATGTTGAGTCATCACCCTCTTATTAAAAAGCACTAGCTGGAGAGCGCAGCTGTCATTTGCATTCATTACTGTTAATTTATATTGGGTGTGACTATGATTGGATCTCTTTTACCATGAATTACAATGTCTAGTCAGTCCTTGATCTCTAAAGGTGCTCTGCATTTATGTTTTGCGGTCTCAGAAAGGGCTAGCAAGATACCATCTTGTTATATCATATTATGATTGTTTTGAGAAAGTTTTGTCATCCCAGATTTATTATTATGGCTTGCTAATTTATTATGTTATTGATATGAGTAATCATGAGACTTGAGAATTATTGCAAATGTTGTTAGTTATAATCTTTGCTGAAAACTTGAATGATAGCTTGACATATTTACAACAACAAGAGCAAACAGAGTTTGTAAAAGTTTTTCTTTATTTCTTTCAGTCTGTCAACTGAATTGCTTGAGAACAAGCAAGGGTTTAAGCTTGGGGGAGATGATACGTCTCCGTCGTATCTACTTTTCCAAACACTTTTGCCCTGGTTTTGGACTCTAACTTGTATGATTTGAGTGGAACTAACCCGGACTGACGCTGTTTTCAGCAGAATTGCCATGATGTTGTTTTATGTGCAGAAAACAAAAGTTCTCGGAATGACCTAAAACTCCACGGGATATCTTACAATAAATAATAAAAAATCCTCGCCAAAGATGAAGACCAGGGGCCCACACCCTTCTCACGAGCGTGGGGGGCGCCCCCACCTAGGGCGCGCCCCCCTACCTCGTGGGCCCCTGGAGACCCCCCGACTCCAACTCCAACTCTATATAACTGCTTTCGGGGAGAAAAAAATAGGAGAGAAGAAATCATCGCGTTTTACGATACGGAGCCACCGCCAAGCCCTAAAACCTCTCGGGAGGGCTGATCTGGAGTCCGTTCGGGGCTCCGGAGAGGGGGATTCGTCGCCGTCGTCATCATCAACCATCCTCCATCACCATTTTCATGATGCTCACCGCCGTGCGTGAGTAATTCCATCGTAGGCTTGCTGGACGGTGATGGGTTGGATGAGATTCACCATGTAATCGAGTTAGTTTTGTTAGGGTTTGATCCCTAGTATCCGCTATGTTCTGAGATTGATGTTGGTATGACTTTGCTATGCTTAATGCTTGTCACTAGGGCCCGAGTGCCATGATTTCAGATCTGAACCTATTATGTTTTCATCAATATATGAGAGTTCTAGATCCTATCTTGCAAGTCTATAGTCACCTATTATGTGTTATGATCCGTTAACCCCGAAGTGACAATAATCGGGATACTTATCGGTGATGACCGTAGTTTGAGGAGTTCATGTATTCACTATGTGCTAATGCTTTGTTCCGGTTCTCTATTAAAAGGAGGCCTTAATATCCCTTAGTTTCCATTAGGACCCCACTGCCACGGGAGGGTAGGACATAAGATGTCATGCAAGTTCTTTTCCATAAGCATGTATGACTATATTCGGAATACATGCCTACATTACATTGATGAATTGGAGCTAGTTCTGTGTCACCCTATGTTATGACTGTTACATGATGAACCGCATCCGGCATAATTATCCATCATTGATCCGATGCCTACGAGCTTCCCATATACTAGTTTACGCTTATTTACTTTCCCGTTGCTATTGTTACAATCACTACAAAACACCAAAAACATTACTTTGTTTTCATTACTCTTTTGTTACCGTTACCATCGTTATCATATTACTTTGCTACTAAACACTTTGTTGCAGATACTAAGTTTCCAAGTGTGGTTGAATTGACAACTCAGCTGCTAATACTTGAGAATATTCTTTGGCTCCCCTTGTGTCGAATCAATAAATTTGGGTTGAATACTCTACCCTCGAAAGCTGTTGCGATCCCCTATACTTGTGGGTTATCAGGCTCCACGAGGGTGGAGGATGCGCCCTACCCTACTGGGCGCGCCCCCTACCTCGTGGGCACCTCGTGTGCTCTCCGGACTCCGTTTTCATACACGACACGTATTTTCGCCGGTAAAAATTCATTATAAAATCTCCCGGGGGTTTTAACTCTTGTATCACGCAAAAATCTCTAGTCTTTGTTTTGAGCTGTCCTGCTGCAGATAGAGCAACATGTCGTCCCAGGATTCAGAAGGAGAAAGCTACGTGGCTGATTACCTTGCAGATCCTAAGGTCTATGGGGATGTGGAGCATTGCGGTTGGACTACGGAAGAAGAAGAGGACTATGAACCCAAGGGAAAGGAGGAGACGAGCTCAGATGAAGATGAAATCCCACTACTTCAACCTGGGGACATGCATGTGGAGTTCAAAAAGTCAAGCCTCCCAGATAGGGTAAAGAAACCTAAGATCAAGTTTATCCCTTTTCGCCTCTTGCAGGAGAACAAGCAGAAACTATGCAAAAATATACTGAGCTTGGAGCAGGAGATCGAGGACCTAAGGGACCAAAATTCTGTCCTCAAGCGCAAACTAAGGAAGAAGCCTACGCCATCAACAAAATCACCACCGTCTCCACCAACAAAGAAGAATTGAGTATCTGGTATGAGCACTCCACTTGGCAACTGCCAAGCTTGGGGGAGTGCCCCGGTATAGTATCACCATCACTTTATCTTTACCATTTTTCTTAGTTCGATCCTTTTGGTAATATCTTGATCTAGTAGAATAAAAGTTCTTAGTATGATCTAGTTGTGAGTTTTGCTTTATTATCCTTCTATGTAATCGAGTCCGTGAGCTATATAATAAAGATTAGTGTTGAGTCAAGGGCATGATTATTTTGCCATGATCCTAAGGGAATAAAAGAAAAGAGAAAGAAATAAAAAGAAACAAAGAGATCATGTGAGTCTTATGGAGAGTAATGAGCTCACAGTTTTGGTCATCGTTGCAATTAATTGGAAGTAATAAAGAAAGAGAGGTCTTCACATATAAATATACTATATTGGACATCTTTTATGATTGTGAGCACTCATTAAAATATGACATGCTAAAGAGTTGACATTGGACAAGGAAGACAACGTAATGGGTTATGTTTTCTTACATCTGAGATGAATTATATTGTCTTGGATCTTCCAACATGATGAGCTTGCCTTTCCCCCTAATGCTAGCCAAATTCATTGCACCAAGTAGAGATACTACTTGTGCTTCCAAATACCCTTAAACCAGTCTTGCCATAAGAATCCACCATATCTACCTATGGATTGAGTAAGATCCATCAAGTAAGTTGTCATCGGTGCAAGCAATAAAAATTGCTCTCTAAATATGTATGACTTATTAGTGTGGGAGAAAATAAGCTTTATACGATCGTGTGATATGGAAATAATAAAAGTGAGAGACTACATAATAAAGGTCCATATCACAAGTGGCAATATAAAGTGATGTTATTTCGCATTAAGATTTTGTGCATCCAACCATAAAAGCGCATGACAACCTCTGCTTCCCTCTGTGAAGGGCCTATCTTTTACTTTTATGTCCTACATTGCATAAGAGTCATGGTGATCTTCAACCTTCCTTTTTACATTTTATCCTTTGGCAAGCACAATATCTTGGAAAGATCCTGGTATATATGGCTAATTGGATGTGAGTTTTCATGAACTATTACCGTTGACATTACCCTTGAGGTAAAACGTTGGGAGGCAAAACTATAAGCCCCTATCTTTCTCTGTGTCCGATTAAAACTCCATACCCATAAGTATTGCATGAGTGTCAACAATTGTGAAAGATTATATGATAGTTGAGTATGTGGACTTGCTCAAAAGCTCTTATACATTGACTCTTTCCAATGTTATGATAAATTGCAATTGCTTCAATGACTGAGATTGTAGTTCATTAGTTTTCAATGAAGTTTACGATTCATACTTGATATTGTGATTGAATTATTACTCTAGCATTAGAGATTATATGAAAAGAATTATATGAGTTGATGTTCTAAGAATGGTGATGATGCCCTCATGTCCGTATTTTATTTTTATCGACACCTCTATCTCTAAACATGTGGACATATTTTTCGATTTTGGCTTTTCGCTTGAGGACAAGCAAGGTCTAAGTTTGGGGCAGTTGATACGTCCATTTTGCATCATGCTTTTATATCGATATTTATTGCATTATGGGCTGTTATTACACATTATGTCACAATACTTATGCCTATTCTCTCTTATTTTACACGGTTTACATAAAGAGGGAGAATGCCGGCAACTGGGATTATGGGCTGGAAAAGGAGCAAATATTAGAGACCTATTCTGCACAGCTACAAAAGTCCTGTAACTTCACGGAAGATGTTTTCCAAATATATAAAAAAAAATACTGAGAGCAAGAACTTCACCAGGGGGGCCACAACCTGCCCACGAGGGTGGGGGCATGCCCTACCCCCTGGGCGCGCCCCCTACCTCGTGGGCCCCCTGGTGGCCCTCTGGTGGCCATCTTCTGCTATATGGAGTCTTTCGATGGGAAAAAAAATCATAAGCCATCTTCTTGGACGAAACTCCGCCACCACGAGGCAGAACCTTGGCGGAACCAATCTAGGGCTCTGGCGGAGCTGTTCTGCCGGGGAAACTTCCCTCCCAGAGGGGGAAATCATCGCCATCGTCATCACCAACGCTCCTCTCATCGGGAGAGGTAATCTCCATCAACATCTTCATCAGCACCATCTCCTCTCAAAACCCTAGTTCATCTCTTGTATCCAATTCTTGTCTCTAAGTCCGGGATTGGTGCTAGTAGGTTGCTAGCAGTGTTAATTACTCCTTGTAGTTGATGCTAGTTGGTTTAATTGGTGGAAGATCATATGTTCAGATCCTATATGCATATTAATACCCCTCTGATTATGAACATTTTTATGCTTTGTCAGTAGTTACTTTTGTTCCTGAGGACATGGGAGAAGTCTTGCTATTAGTAGTCATGTGAATTTGGTATTCGTTCGATATTTTGATGAGATGTATGTTGTCTCTCCTCTAGTGGTGTTATGTGAATGTCGACTACATGACACTTCACCATTGTTTGGGCCTAGAGGAAGGCATTGGGAAGTAATAAGTAGATGATGGGTTGCTAGAGTGACAGAAGCTTAAACCCTAGTTTATGCGTTGCTTCGTAAGGGGCTGATTCGGATCCATATGTTTCATGCTATGGTTAGGTTACCTTAATACTTTTGTTGTAGTTGCGGATGCTTGCAATAGAGGTTAATCATAAGTGGGATGCTTGTCCAAGTTAGGGCATCACCCAAGCACCGGTCCACCCACATACCAAATTATCAAAGTACCGAACGCAAATCATATGAACGTGATGAAACCTAGCTTGACGATGTTCCCATGTGTCCTCGGGAGCGCTTTACATCATATAAGAGTTTGTCCAGGCTTGTCCTTTGCTACAAAAAGGATTGGGCCACATTGCTGCACCTTATTTACTTTTGTTACTTGTTGCTCGTTGCAAATTATCTTATCACAAAACTATCTGTTACCACTTATTTCAGTACTTGCAGAGAATACCTTGCTGGAAACAGCTTATCATTTCCTTCCGCTCCTCGTTGGGTTCGACACTCTTACTTATCGAAAGGACTATGATAGATCCCCTATAGTTGTGGGTCATCATTCATCCGGATGAGCACCTCAGTAGAGAAAGCCGAAAACTGACTGTCATGATAAAGCGCGAGGCTGGTCAACCACTCGATGACTTAGCAGAATCTTCGGGATTCCTCCGCATTAACGAAGGGCCATTTCCCAGTCATGTATGTACGCGCCCCGTATTCGGACGAGCGCAGAAGTACCAGGGGCTATATAGTAGTCCCACCGTCAAACTCCTATAGCTAAGTGAAAGTGTTAAAGCAATATAGTTCGGTTGCCTCGTTCACTGTGCTACCACCTCCTTCATGGACCCAGACGTTGGATCAACTGTGAATACGCGTTTTTTGCGAACACCCCCGCATTATATGCGTGGGGGCTGAAGCCGACGACTGCAATCTTTCAGGTTATATACATATATACATAAACGGCTGCACAGGAGCCATCATAATACTTTCTGGCAAAAGTATAAACACAGCCTTTATAAATCAAATAAAACATTGTTTTTACAATGGGAATACATGTCACTAGAACATAATATTCTTCGAGCATTGCGCCTCTATCGAACGAGCGCCTTCAAGGACCTCTTGAAAGTAGTGCTTGGCAGCTACTCGGCCCACGGCCGAACCCTGTGGTGCAACAGTGGTGGCCTCCATCTCTACCCAGTATGTCTTGACACGGGCAAGTGCCATCCGCGCACCCTCTATGCACGCCGACCTCTTCATAGCGTCGATATGCGGCACAACACCAAGGAATTGTTGCACTAAACTAAAGTAACTATTCGGCCTTGGCCCTTCCGGCCACAGATGATCCACAACAGACCTCATGGCAAGTCCGGACAACCTATGGAGCTCAGCCCACTCGGCCATTCGCTCATTCAACAGCAGCGGACGCACTGGAGCATGGAACTGTGACCAGAACAACTTTTCCACTTCACGATCTTTTTGATCCTTGAAGAACTCGGCCGCATCAGCAGCACTTGCTGCCAAATCCATGTATGCGTCTGCAGAACTCCATAGTTGATCAAGAGGAGCATACTTCGGATCTCCGAACTTAGTCTGCAACAAAAAGGGCTTCCCAGCTGCAATATCTGCAGCTTGACGCAGCTCCTCCTTCGTCGCTCTGATTTTGGAGCGGGCTTCCTTGGCTGCTACCATGGCCTTCTCCAGGTCCGTCGCCTTCGCTCGGCTTTCTTTTTCAAGAAGCTGGTAACGGTCAGCGGCATCTTTCAACTCAACGGCCATCTTTGCTATTCTTTCCTTGCTATGGCAATGCGCGGCCTGTTCGGCCCTCGGCTCTTCGACCGCCTTTAGAGCGACCGCATCGCTATTCCTTGCTTGTTCCTTGGCCCGTGCAAGTTCCGCCCGAAGGGTCTCCACGATGGCAGCTCCATCTGCAGTCACAACATATTAAAGATACTGTCATCATGCTCCTCTTACTATGTGTTTATCACCGGAGAAATCACTTACCCTATGCCTTGTCAAGCCACTTGTTGACAAGCACGATGTCGGCATCTGCCGCATCAAGCTGCCGCTTTAGCTCGGCAAACTCATCAGTCCGGCTAGCCACCGGACCTTCAGCCACCTGAACATAAAGGCGGTCTGGTTATTACCTGGGAATATGATCCTCTATTTGCCGCCATTTTCAATGACAACCAGAGTCTCAGGGGCTACTATCTGCATAGGGCACACCTAACTTGTGCGGTACTGTAAAAAACATACACTATTTCACGTACCGCAAAGCCTTTTAGCAGACTCATAAAAGCTTCATGCAACCCACTTTCGATGGATGAAATCCTTTCAATCACCGTACCCATTAGCGTACGATGCGCTTCTGAGATGGCCGCTTGCTCTAGAAGATCCTTCAGTGCGTCCAACCGCACACCGTACGGTTCCAGACTCTTTCTGTTGCTCTCTTTAGGAGACGAATACTGAGGACTTTGGGTGGCCAAAGGATTACCCTCTGGCCTTGGAGGATCAGGAGAAACCCTCCGCGATGACACCTCAGGGTCGCCCGCCTCATGAGGCGGGGTGGCAGGGGGAGGTGTTTCGCTCTCCATCATCTTCGGAAGAAGATCCCCTGAAGACGAACTCTGTTGAGAAGGGCTACGATCCGAACTGCAAGATATATGCTTCGGTTATTATCTTCAGAAGTAATGTAAGATATTTTTACTATTAAGTACCTTTTCACTTGCAGCTCGATAGAGGGCTGATCCCCTTGCGGACACTGTGCGGCAAGGATACCCTCCGAGGTAGGACCCTCTGGCGAAGATTTCTTCCCCCATTTGGAAACCTCTGTTTCTGGGTCTTCAGAGGTGGTCCTCTTCCTTCCTTGGGGAGAGTGGATTTCAGATTCTTCTCCTTGGTTGTCCTCCTTCGTGGAGGCGCTAATTCCCCCGGTTCGGATGAATGATGTGTGAGGCCTGCTTTCAGCCTCTTTATTCCCCCCTTCATCTTCCCCTGAGGGCACCTGACAAGGCGCCGGCTCGAGCATTCTGTCTAGTACTGGATTGGCCAAGCCTTCGGGAAGGGGGGCCGAACACCTGATCATCTTCGCCTTTGTTATCTAGTCCTGGTCAAAGATCGACTTTTCATAATGATGTTATGATAAATAGAAAGACAGTGTGTTCGGCCATGGGATTATTTACTTGGGTATCGGGGCGATTACAGCTCAGACCCGCATCCTCGATGGTGTCCGGACACTGTATTTGGGGCCCGAAGAACAATTTGTACATCTCTTCGAGCGTCATGCCGAGGAAGTGCTGAATAGTTTGCGGCCCTTCTGGGTTGAATTCCCACATACGAAGGGGTCGACATTTGCAAGGCTGGACTCGACGAACTAGCATGACTTGCATTACCTTGACCAGGCTGACATCTCTCTCAAGGAGATCTCAGATGCGACTCTCAATATCGGCACATCATTCACTGGCCCCCAGTTCAGCCCCTTGTTGATCCATGACGTCAGTTGTGGTGGGGGGCCTGAGCGAAAGGCAGGGGCGGCTACCCACTTGGAACTCCGGGGAGCTGTGATATAGAACCACTCCCGCTGCCACAAGCTGGATACCTCTGGGAAGGAACCCTCTGGCCATGGAGCCTCAACGCTTTTGCTTATTACGGCACCTCCGCACTCTGCGTGCCGCCCCTCGATCATCTTCGGCTTCAGATTGAAGGTCTTGAGCCACAGGCCGAAGTGTGGGGTAATGCGGAGGAAGGCCTCACACACGACGATGAACGACGAGATGTGAAGGAGGGAATCAGGGCCAGATCATGGAAATCCAGCCCATAATAGAACATGAGCCCCCTAACAAAGGGATCCAGAGCAAGGCCTAGCCCTCGGAGGAAGTGAGAGATGAAAACAACACTCTCGTTGGGTTCGGGAGTGGGGATGACCTGCCCTCGGGCGGGCAGCCTGTGCGAGATTTCGGCGGTCAGATACCTGGCCTCTCTCAGTTTCTTGATGTCCTCCTCTGTGACAGAGGAAGGCATCCACCGACCTTGGAGGTTGGATCCGGACATGGTTGAAGGTCGGAAGCGCCTGACCTAAGCCTTGGGTGTTGGAACTCGAGGCGGGGGAAGGATTCGATTGAGCATGAGAGGGAAAAAAGGACATGCCTTGGCCTCTTTATAAAGAAGGAGAATATCAAGCGTCCTCCTCGTGACCGTTTGGGACTTGCCTAAAATCGAGGAGTCATACCAGCAAGCACGATTGGGTTACCCATGTTCCTATTGATGAGAATCTCGTAATAAGGGGGACACGATCTCTGCTTCAACAATACGTGTCGAGAAAACTGCCTCGCAATATGTGCAGAGCTGGTTGAGAAAATGGTTCGAATAATGACTGGGCCGTGGCGTGATGTCATGCTATCAAACGTGTCAGCAGATTAGGTCTGTGGAAATATTATTCTCTCTACGGTGGTATGTGGAACTTGTTTTATAGAGCCGGACACTATCCTTGTGTTCAAGATCTTCTATGGAGTACTCGGAGGAGGAACCCGCCGTGCAATGCCGAAGACAAATCTGCGCGCCAGACTCATCGTCATTGAAGCCTGGTTCAGGGGCTACTGAGTGAGTCCTGGATTAGCGGGTCTCCGGACAGCCGGACTATATCCTTTGGCCGGACTGTTGGACTATGAAGATACAAGATTGAAGACTTCGTCCCGTGTCCGGATGGGACTTTCCTTGGTGTGGACGGCAAGCTTGGCAATACAGATATGTAGATATCCTCCTTGTAACCGACTCTGTGTAACCCAAGCACCCTCTGGTGTCTATATAAACTGGAGGGTTTAGTCCGTAGGACAACAGACAATCATACCATAGGCTAGCTTCTAGGGTTCAGCCTCTACGATCTCATGGTAGATCAACTCTTGTAATACTCATATCACCAATATCAATCAAGTAAGACGTAGGGTATTACCTCCATTAAGAGGGCCCGAACCTGGGTAAACATCGTGTCCCTGCCTCCTCTTACCATCCGCCTTAGACGTGCAGTTCGGGACCACCTACCCAAGATCTGTCGGTTTTGACATCGATAGGGCCCGAATCTGGGTAAACATCGTGTCCCCTGTCTCCTGTTACCATCGATCCTTAGACGCACAGTTCGGGACCCCCTACCCGAGATCCGCCGGTTTTGACACCAACAATGCAAAGCAACGAGAGGGGAGAGTGTGTCTACGTACACTCGTAGACCGAAAGAGGAAGCGTTTAGTAACGCGGTTGATGTAGTTGAATGTCTTTGCGATCCAACTGATCAAGTACCGAACGCACGGTGTCGTGAAATTGTCACGGCAGATGTCCTAGCAGAAGGACTTAGTCGTGGAGCCATCGCAACTAGGTTAGCTTAAAGGTGTTAAACAAGACAAAGGACACAAGGAGTTTTATACTGGTTCGGCCCCTTGCGGTGAAGGTAAAGGCCTACTCCAGTTTGAGATGGTATTGCTTGGGTTTCGATTTCCAGGGAGCGAATACGCTTGACCTAGTTCTTGATCTCTTGTATCTTGTTCTGAACCGCCGCCGAGTCGTCCCTTTATATACACAGGTTGACGCCCAGTGGCTCATGGAGTATGGCCGGCACACAACGTGTCCGGCTCGGTGACTAACTACACATGCCTTACAATACAAGTCATACATATATGGCGGTTTACACATGTGGGCTTTAAGTCGTCTTTGGGCTTTGGGCCTTCAGTAATCCTGCTTCGTGAACCCCCATGTCGGTGTCAAAACCGGCGGATCTCGGGTAGGGGGTCCCGAACTGTGCGTCTAAGGCGGATGGTAACTGGAGGCAGGGGACACGATGTTTTACCTAGGTTCGGGCCCTCTTGATGGAGGTAAAACCCTACGTCCTGCTTGATTTATTCTTGATGATATGAGTATTACAAGAGTTGATCTACCACGATATCGGAGAGGCTAAACCCTAAAAGCTAGCCTATGGTATGATTGTATGTTGTCCTATAGACTAAAACCCTCTGGTTTATATAGACACTGGAGGGGGCTAGGGTTACACAAGGTCGGTTACAAAGGAGGAGATATACATATCCGTATTGCCTAGCTTGCCTTCCACGCCAAGTAGAGTCCCATCTGGACACGAGACGAAGTCTTCAATCTTGTATCTTCATAGTCCAACAGTCCGGCCAAAGGATACAGTCCGGCTGTTCGGAGACCCCCTAATCCAGGACTCCCTCAGTAGCCCTTGAACCAGGCTTCAATGACGATGAGTCCGACGCGCAGTGTTGTCTTCGGCATTGCAAGGCGGGTTCCTCCTCTGAATACACCAGGGAAGAATTTCAATACAAGGATAGTGTCTGACCCTGCAAAATAAGTTCCACATACCACCGTAGAGAGAATAATATTTCCACAAATTTATTCTGCTGACACATTTTGGCAACATGACATTATGCCATGGCCCGGTGATTATTCGAACCGTTTCCTTTAACTAGCCCTGCACATAACGCGAGGTAGTTCATTGACACGTCTTATCAAAGCAGAGATCGTGTCCCCCTTATTACGGGATTCTCATCAATACGGGCGTGGGTAACCCAACCGCGCCATCGATTACGATGCTTGGGGGATAAGCGAGTTTTACCAGGCTAGTGGGGGCGCACAGTTTCAGCCGCCCTTATAAAGGGATAAGGTTTAACCTTTTTCTACCCACGCCTTCTTCCTCCTTGCTCATCCATTCTTGCGCACTCGAGCTCCAACGCCCAAGTCCACATCCTTCTCCTCAACCTTCTCCAAACATGTCCGGAGCGGGAGGAAAGTGTATGGTGTCCTCCGTCACGGAGGGACACATCAAAAAGCTGCGCGGGGCCGGATACCTGGCCGTGAATATCGCGCATCGGCTGCCCGCTGCAGGGCAGATCGTCCCTGTTGGGGAACGTTGCAGAAAACAAAAAAATTTCCTATGGTTTCACCAAGATCCATCTATGAGTTCATCTAGCAACGAGTGATAAGATTGCATCTACATACCTTTGTAGATCACGCGCGGAAGCGTTCAAAGAACAGGGATGAGGAAGTCGTACTCGACGTGATCCAAATCACCGGAGATCCTAGCGCCGAACGGACGGCACCTCCGCGTTCAACACACGTACGGTCAGCGTGACGTCTCCTCCTTCTTGATCCAGCAAGGGGGAAGGAGAGGTTGAGGAAGATGGCTCCAGCAGCAGCACGACGGCGTGGTGGTGGTGGAGCAGCAGTACTCCGGTAGGGCTTCGCCAAGCTCGTGACGGAGGAGGAGATGTGTTGGGGAGGGGAGGGGCTGCGCCTTGGATGTGTCTTGCAGCCCTCCCCTCACCCCTCTATTTATAGGGGAAGGGGGGAAGGGGGCCGGCCCCCTCTAGATGAGATCTAGAGGGGGGGCGGCGGCAAAGGGGAGGGGGGCTTGCCCCACCAAGCAAGGGGGCGCCCCCCTTTAGGGTTTCCCCCAACCCTAGGCGCATGGGCCCTAGGGGGAGTGGCGCCCCAGCCCACTTTGGGCTGGATCCCTTCCTCATATAGCCCATAAGGCCCTCCGGGAGAGGTGGACCCCCGGAACCCCTCCGGTGGCCCCGATACAATACCGATATGCCCCCGAACCTTTCCGGTGACCGTATGACAACTTCCCATATATAATTCTTTACCTCCAGACTATTCCGGAACTCCTCGTGACGTCCGGGATCTCATTCGGGACTCCGAACAACTTTCGGGTTACTACATATACATATCTCTACAACCCTAGCGTCACCGAACCTTAAGTGTGTAGAACCTACGGGTTCGGGAGACATGCAGACATGACCGAGACGACTCTCCGGTCAATAACCAACATCGGGATCTGGATACCCATGTTGGCTCCCACATGCTCCTCGATGATCTCATCGGATGAACCACGATGTCGAGGACCTAATCAATCCCGTACTCAATTCCCTTTGTCAATCGGTACATTACTTGCCCGAGACTCGATCGTCGGTATCCCAATACCTTGTTTAGTCTCGTTATCGGCAAGTCACTTTACTCGTACCGTAATGCATGATCCCGTGATCAACCACTTGATCACATTGAGCTCATTATGATGATGCATTACCGAGTGGGCCCAGAGATACCTCTCCATCATACGGAGTGACAAATCCCAGTCTCGATTCGTGCCAACCCAACAGACACTTTCGGAGATACCTGTAATGTACCTTTATAGTCACCCAGTTACGTTGTGACGTTTGGCACACCCAAGGCACTCCTACGGTATCCGGGAGTTGCACAATCTCATGGTCTAAGGAAATGATACTTGACATCCAGAAAAGCTACAGCAAATGAACTACACGATCTTTGTGCTATGCTTAGGTTTGGGTCTTGTCCATCACATCATTCTCCTAATGATGTGATCCCGTTATCAATGACATCCCCATGTCCATAGCCAGGAAACCATGACTATCTGTTGATCAACGAGCTAGTCAACTAGAGGCTCACTAGGGACACATTATGGTTTATGTATTCACACATGTATTACGATTTCCGGACAATACAATTATAGCATGAATAATAGACAATTATCATGAACAAGGAAATATAATAATCATTTTATTATTGCCTCTAGGGCATATTTCAACAGTCTCCCACTTGCACTAGAGTCAATCATCTAGTTACATTGTGATGAATCGAACACCCATGGAATTCTGGTGTTGATAATGTTTTGCTCTAGGGAGAGGTTTAGTCAATGGATTTGCTACATTCAGGTCCGTATGTACTTTACAAATCTCTATGTCTCCATTTTGAACACTTTCACGAATGGAGTTGAAGCGACGCTTGATAAGCCTGGTCTTCCTGTGAAACCTGGGCTCCTTGGCAAGGGCAATAGCTCCAATGTTGTCACAGAAGAGAGTCATCGGGCCCGACGCATTGGGTATGACTCCTAGGTCGGTAATGAACTCCTTCACCCAGACTGCTTCGTGTGCTACCTCCGAGGCTGCCATGTACTCCGCTTCACATGTAGATCCCGCCACAACGCTTTGCTTGCAACTGCACCAGCTTACTGCCCCACCATTCAAAATATACACGTATCCGGTTTGTGACTTAGAGTCATCCAGATCTGTGCCGAAGCTAGCATCGACGTAACCCTTTACGACAAGCTCTTCGTCACCTCCATAAACGAGAAACATTTCCTTAGTCCTTTTCAGGTACTTCAGGATATTTTTAACCGCTGTCCAGTGTTCCATGCCGGGATTACTTTGGTACCTTCCTACCAAACTCACGGCAAGGTTTACATCAGGTCTGGTACACAACATAGCATACATGATAGACCCTATGGCCGAGGCATAGGGGACGACACTCATCTTTTCTCTATCTTCTGCCGTGGTCGGGCATTGAGCCAAGCTCAATCTCATACCTTGCAATACAGGCAAGAACCCCTTCTTTGACTGATCCATTTTGAACTTCTTCAATATCTTGTCAAGGTACGTACTCTGTGAAAGACCAATGAGGCGTCTCGATCTATCTCTATAGATCTTGATGCCTAATATATAAGCAGCTTCTCCAAGGTCCTTCATTGAAAAACACTTGTTCAAATAGGCCTTTATGCTTTCCAAGAATTCTATATCATTTCCCATCAACAGTATGTCATCCACATATAATATGAGAAATGCTACAGAGCTCCCACTCACTTTCTTGTAAATGCAGGCTTCTCCATAAGTCTGCATAAACCCAAACGCTTTGATCATCTCATCAAAGCGAATGTTCCAACTCCGAGATGCTTGCACCAGCCCATAAATCGAGCGTTGGAGCTTGCACACCTTGTCAGCATTCTTAGGATCGACAAAACCTTCCGGCTGCATCGTATACAGTTCTTCCTTAAGATAACCGTTAAGGAATGCCGTTTTGACGTCCATTTGCCATATCTCATAATCATAGTATGCGGCAATTGCTAACATGATTCAGACAGACTTCAGCTTTGCTACGGGAGAGAATGTCTCATCGTAGTCAACCCCTTGAACTTGTCGATAACCCTTAGCGACAAGCCTAGCTTTATAGATGGTCACATTACCATCTGCGTCTGTCTTCTTCTTAAAGATCCATTTATTTTCTATGGCTCGCCGATCATCAGGCAAGTCAGTCAAAGTCCATACTTCGTTTTCATACATGGATCCTATCTCGGATTTCATGGCTTCCAGCCATTTGTCGGAATCCGGGCCCGCCATCGCTTCTTCATAGTTCAAAGGTTCACCGTTGTCTAACAACATGATTTCCAAGACAGGGTTGCCGTACCACTCTGGTGCGGAACGTGTCCTTGTGGACCTTCGAAGTTCAGTAGGAGCTTGATCAGAAGTATCTTGATCATCATCATTAACTTCCTCTCTAATTGGTGCAGGCACCACAGGAACATTTTCCTGAGTTGCTCCACTTTCCGGTTCAAGAGGCAATACTTCATCAAGTTCTACTTTCCTCCCACTTACTTCTTTCGAGAGAAACTCTTTCTCTAGAAAGGATCCATTCTTGGCAACAAATATCTTGCCTTCGGATCTGAGGTAGAAGGTATACCCAATAGTTTCTTTAGGGTATCCTATGAAGACGCATTTTTCTGACTTGGGTTCGAGCTTTTCAAGTTGAAGTTTCTTGACATAAGCATCGCATCCCCAAACTTTTAGAAACGACAGCTTAGGCTTCTTCCCAAACCATAATTCTTACGGTGTCATCTCAACGGATTTCGACGGAGCCCTATTTAAAGTGAATGCGGCAGTCTCTAAAGCATAGCCCCAAAATGACAGCGGTAAATCGGTAAGAGACATCATAGATCGCACCATATCTAATAGAGTGCGATTACGACGTTCGGACACACCATTACGCTGAGGTGTTCCAGGCGACGTGAGTTGTGAAACTATTCCACATTTTCTTAAGTGTGTACCAAATTCGTGACTCAAGTATTCTCCTCCACGATCTGATCGCAAAAACTTGATTTTTCTGTCACGTTGATTCTCAACCTCACTCTGAAATTCCTTGAACTTTTCAAAGGTTTCAGGCTTGTGTTTCATTAAGTAGATATACCCATATCTACTCAAGTCATCAGTGAGGGTGAGAACATAACGATAGCCACCACGAGCCTCAACACTCATTGGACCGCACACATCAGTATGTATGATTTCCAATAGGTTGGTTGCTCGCTCCATTGTTCCTGAGAACGGAGTCTTGGTCATCTTACCCATGAGGCATGGTTCGCACGTGTCAAATGATTCGTAATCAAGAGACTCTAAAAGTCCATCTGTATGGAGCTTCTTCATGCGTTTGACACCTATGTGACCAAGGCGGCAGTGCCACAAGTATGTGGGACTATCATTATCAACCTTACATCTTTTGGCATTCACACTATGAATATGTGTAGCATTACGCTCGAGATTCATTAAGAATAAACCATTCACCATAGGAGCATGACCATAAAACATATCTCTCATATAAATAGAACAACCATTATTCTCGGATTTAAATGAGTAGCCATCTCGTATTAAACGAGATCCTGATACAATGTTCATGCTCAAACTTGGCACTAAATAACAATTATTGAGGTTCAAAACTAATCCCATAGGTAAATGTAGAGGTAGCGTGCCGACGGCGATCACATCGACCTTGGAACCATTCCCGACGCGCATCGTCACCTCGTCCTTCACCAATCTCCGCTTATTCCGCAGCTCCTGCTTTGAGTTACAAATGTGAGCAACTGCACCGGTATCAAATACCCAGGAGCTACTACAAGTATTGGTAAGGTACACATCAATTACATGTATATCACATATACCTTTCGTTTTGCCGGCCTTCTTGTCCGCTAAGTATTTGGGGCAGTTCCGCTTCCAGTGACCACTTCCCTTGCAATAAAAACACTCAGTCTCGGGCTTGGGTCCATTCTTTGGCTTCTTCCCGGCAGCTTGCTTACCGGGCGCGGCAACTCCTTTGCCGTCCTTCTTGAAGTTCTTCTTACCCTTGCCTTTCTTGAACTTAGTGGTTTTATTCACCATCAACACTTGATGGTCCTTTTTGACTTCTACCTCTACTGATTTCAGCATTGCAAATACTTCAGGAATGGTCTTTTCCATCCCCTGCATATTGAAGTTCATCACAAAGCTCTTTTAGCTTGGTGGAAGCGACTGGAGGATTCTGTCAATGACCGCGTCATCCGGGAGATTAACTCCCAGCTGAGTCAAGCGGTTATGTAACCCAGACATAGTGAGTATGTGCTCACTGACAGAACTATTTTCCTCCATCTTACAGCTGAAGAACTTGTCGGAGACTTCATATCTCTCGACCCGGGCATGAGCTTGGAAAACCATTTTCAGCTCTTCGAACATCTCATATGCTCCGTGTCGCTCAAAACGCTTTTGGAGCCCCGGTTCTAAGCTGTAAAGCATGCCGCACTGAACGAGGGAGTAATCATCAGCACGTGTTTGCCAAGCGTTCATAACGTCTTGGTTCTGTGGGACGGGTGCGTCACCTAGTGGTGCTTCTAGGACATAATCTTTCTTGGCAGCTATGAGGATGATCCTCAGGTTTCGGACCCAGTCCGTATAGTTGCTGCCATCGTCTTTCAACTTGGTTTTCTCTAGGAACGCATTGAAGTTGAGGACAACGTTGGCCATTTGATCTACAAGACATATTGTAAAGATTTTAGACTAAGTTCATGATAATTAAGTTCATCTAATCAAATTATTCAATGAACTCCCACTTAGATAGACATCCCTCTAGTCATCTAAGTATAACATGATCCGAGTTGACTAGGCCGTGTCCGATCATCACGTGAGACGGACTAGTCAACATCGGTGAACAACTTCATGTTGATCATATCTTCTATACGACTCATGCTCGACCTCTCGGTCTTCTGTGTTCCGAGGCCATGTCTGTACATGCTAGGCTCGTCAAGTCAACCTAAGTGTATTGCGTGTGTAAATCTGTCTTACACCCGTTGTATGTGAACGTTGGAATCTATCACACCCGATCATCACGTGGTGCTTCGAAACAACGAACTGTCGCAATGGTGCACAGTTAGGGGGAACACTTTCTTGAAATTATTATGAGGGATCATCTTATTTACTACCGCCGTTCTAAGTAAACAAGATGCAAAAACATGATAAACATCACATGCAATCAAATAATAATAGTGACATGATATGGCCAATATCACATAGCTCCTTTGATCTCCATCTTGGGGCTCCATGATCATCTTGTCACCGGCATGACACCATGATCTCCATCATCATGATCTCCATCATCGTGTCTCCATGAAGTTGCTCGCCAACTATTACTTCTACTACTATGGCTAACGCGTTTAGCAATAAAGTAAAGTAATTTACATGGCGTTTCTCAATGACACGCAGGTCATACAAAAAATAAAGACAACTCCTATGGCTCCTGCCGGTTGTCATACTCATCGACATGCAAGTCGTGATTCCTATTACAAGAACATGATCTCATACATCACATATATATCATTCATCATTCATCACAACTTTGGCCATATCACATCACAAATCACTTGCTGCAAAAACAAGTTAGACGTCCTCTAATTGTTGTTGCAAGTTTTACGTGGCTGCAAAAGGGTTCTAGCAAGAACGTTTTCTTACCTACGTAATAGCCACAACGTGATTTGTCAACTTCTATTTACCCTTCATAAGGATCCTTTTCATCGAATCCGCTCCAACTAAAGTGGGAGAGACAGACACCCGCTAGCCTCCTTATGCAACTAGTGCATGTCAGTCAGTGGAACCAGTCTCACGTAAGCGTACGTGTAAGGTCGGTCCGGGCCGCTTCATCCCACAATACTGCTGAAGCAAGATAAGACAAGTAGCGGCAAGAAAGTTGACAACATCTACGCCCACAACAAATTGTGTTCTACTCGTGCAAGGAGAACTACGCATAGACCTAGCTCTGATACCACTGTTGGGGAACGTTGCAGAAAACAAAAAATTTCCTACGGTTTCACCAAGATCCATCTATGAGTTCATCTAGCAACGAGTGATCGGATTGCATCTACATACCTTTGTAGATCATGCGCGGAAGCGTTCAAAGAACAGGGATGAGGAAGTCGTACTCGACGTGATCCAAATCACCGGAGATCCTAGCGCCAAACGGACGGCACCTCCGCGTTCAACACACGTACGGTCAGCGTGACGTCTCCTCCTTCTTGATCCAGCAAGGGGTAAGGAGAGGTTGAGGAAGATGGCTCCAGCAGCAGCACGACGGCGTGGTGGTGGTGGAGCAGCAGTACTCCGGCAGGGCTTCGCCAAGCTCGTGACGGAGGAGGAGATGTGTTGGGGAGGGGAGGGGCTGCGCCTTGGATGTGTCTTGCAGCCCTCCCCTCACCCCTCTATTTATAGGGGAAGGGGGGAAGGGGTCCTGCCCCCTCTAGATGAGATCTAGAGGGGGGCGGCGGCCAAGGGGAGGGGGGCTTGCCCCCCAAGCAAGGGGGCGCCCCCCTTTAGGGTTTCCCCCAACCCTAGGCGCATGGGCCCTAGGGGGAGTGGCGCCCCAGCCCACTTTGGGCTGGATCCCTTCCTCATACAGCCCATAAGGCCCTCCGGGAGAGGTGGCCCCTCCCGGTGGACCCCCGGAACCCCTCCGGTGGCCCCGGTACAATACCGATATGCCCCCGAACCTTTCCGGTGACCGTATGAAAACTTCCCATATATAATTCTTTACTCCGGACTATTCCGGAACTCCTCGTGACGTCCGGGATCTCATCCGGGACTCTGAACAACTTTCGGGTTACTTCATATACATATCTCTACAACCCTAGCGTCACCGAACCTTAAGTGTGTAGACCCTACGGGTTCAGGAGACATGCAGACATGACCGAGACGACTCTCCGGTCAATAACCAACAGCGGGATCTGGATACCCATGTTGGCTCCCACATGCTCCTCGATGATCTCATCGGATGAACCACGATGTCGAGGACCTAATCAATCCCGTATTCAATTCCCTTTGTCAATCGGTACGTAACTTGCTCGAGACTCGATCGTCGGTATCCCAATACCTTGTTCAGTCTCGTTACCGGCAAGTCACTTTACTCGTACTGTAATGCATGATCCCGTGATCAACCACTTGATCACATTGAGCTCATTATGATGATGCATTACCGAGTGGGCCAGAGATACCTCTCCGTCATACGGAGTGACAAATCCCAGTCTCGATTCGTGCCAACCCAACAGACACTTTCGAAGATACCTGTAATGTACCTTTATAGTCACCCAGTTATGTTGTGACATTTGGCACACCCAAGGCACTCCTACGGTATCCGGGCGTTGCACAATCTCATGGTCTAAGGAAATGATACTTGACATCCAGAAAAGCTACAGCAAACGAACTACACGATCTTTGTGCTATGCTTAGGTTTGGGTCTTGTCCATCACATCATTCTCCTAATGATGTGATCCCATTATCAATGACATCCCCATGTCCATAGCCAGGAAACCATGACTATCTGTTGATCAACGAGCTAGTCAACTAGAGGCTCACTAGGGACACATTATGGTCTATGTATTCACACATGTATTATGATTTCCGGATAATACAATTATAGCATGAATAATAGACAATTATCATGAACAACGAAATATAATAATCATTTTATTATTGCCTCTAGGGCATATTTCCAACAGTCCCTACCCCGAAACCTCACGAGAGGGTAGTTTTCCTCCACCACTTCTTCCGCGGACTGGGGTTTCCCCTCCATCCATTCGTCCGCGGTCTCATGTTCTACTACGGGCTAGACTTTCATGATCTGGCCCCGAACTTCATCCTCAACATTTCGGCATTCATCGTTGTGTGTGAGGCTTTCCTCAGCATCCGGCCCCACTTCAGCCTGCGGCTGAAGACATTCAATATTGAGCCGAAGGTGGTGGGAGGCCAACAAGCAGAATGCGGCGGAGCCATGGTGGGCAAGATGCCCAATGTTATATGGCTTGAAGGCTCCTTCGTGGAGACCATAAAGGGGTGGCAATCGGCGCGGTTCTACATCAGCGAGCCACGCGACACCAACTGGGTGGCTGCCCCCGAGTTTTGATCCGGAATCCCCACGCGGCTCACCTCCTGGAAAGAGAAGGGCCTATCCTGGGGTTCATCGGTGGAGCTGGACGGACTCCAGGAATGTATCCGGAATATGGCAAGCAAGAAGCTCAAGCTTGTCAACATAGTCCAGGTCATGCTCATCCGCCGGATCCTCCCATGTGAACAACAGGATTTCAACTTGTGGGAGTTCGACCCAGCCCAGCACCAGACTCTGCGCGAGCTCTTCGACACGACGCACAAGGACGTCTGGAGGGTGCTGTTCAAGGGCGCCGAGGTCCCTCCCTCTCTCACCGAGGACCACGGGCTAAGCATGAAGCGCCGAGCGTATTCAGTGAGTTCTTTACATCCGGTAGGATATTTATTTCCCCTAGCTTAACCATGTGCGGGGTCTGAGTGTAACGCCCCGTGACCGATGTGCCAGGTGTCGTGCAGTTATTCGTTGTTGTTGCCTTGTCATTGCTTGCGTGTCATGTATTGCATATCATGTCATCATGTGCTTTTCATTTGCATACATGTTCGTCTCATGCATCCGAGCATTTTCCCCGTTGTCCGTTTTGCATTCCGGCGCTCCGTTCTCCTCCGGTGGTCATTTCTACCTTCTTCTCATGTGTGGGGATTAAACATTTCCGGATTGGACCGAGACTTGCCAAGCGGCCTTGGTTTACTACCGGTAGACCGCCTGTCAAGTTTTGTACCATTTGGACTTCGTTTGATACTCCAATGGTTAACCGAGGGACCGAAAATGCCTCGTGTGTGTTGCAGCCCAACACCCCTCCATTTTGGCCCAAAACCCACCTAAACCTTCTCCATCATCTCGGTCGTTCGATCACGATCGCGTGGCCAAAAACCGCACCTCATTTGGACTCTCCTAGCTCCCTCTACCTATAAATATGTGCTCCCCTCCCAAAATTCGCGGATGAACCCTAACCTTCGTCCTCCTTGCGCCGCCGGACACGTCCGCCCGGCGGCCGGACATGTCCACCCCGCCCGGCCACCTCACTCTGACCTATCAGCTTCCGCCATGTCACTCCACCGCCGATTTCCACCAACCAGGCGCCGCCACCTCATCCGCGCCGACCCCCCTCTCTCTCCTCCCCGCGCCAGGCCCGCCGCGGCCCATCGCGGACCCACCCGGGCCCGAGCCGTCAGCCGCCACGCCCGAGGTGCCCGATTCCCGCGCGCCGCCCGCGAACCCTGCCACGCGGTCGCTCGCCGCCCGCCCTCTCCGCCGGCGACCATCGCCGCCCGCGCTGGCTCCGCCCCGCCGCCGCACGCCGGCTCCGCCTCGCAGCGCCTCTGCCCCCGCCATGGGCGCCCCCGCCGCCGCTCGTCGCGGATCCGGTCGGGCTGGACCGGATCCGGCCGCCCCCACTTCTCTGGCGCCGCCCCGTGCCTCCCTGCCTTCTTTCCCATCTCCAGCGAGTCTCTCCGGCGAGATCCGTGCTGCATCGAAATCTGTGTCCCCGAGTTTCCCACGTTTCAAATGCACATGTTCGTCGCATCGTAACTTTGCATCCATAGCTCCGATTCATGCATATAGCATATCAAAATGTTCATCTCAAAGAGTACATCATTTCATTCCATTGCATCATTTTAATTTGAGTTCATCTTGATGCCCGAAATGCTATTAGAAGAGGGCTACTTGAGTTAATTGTCAGATCTGCTACTCCATTTGCATATTTGTCATTTTTGCCATGATTATTGTGTGCATGTTATGCCCATGAGCTCTACATATGTTTTGTTAAGGGTTTTGCCATCTTTCCAGAGGTGCAGCCCATGTATTTTTATGATGTGTGTGGTGACTAGCACAAGCTTGCAAAGTGGTGCACTTGGTAATTCTGTTTTTAGGGACTTAGCATTTCCACTAAGTCCTTGAGCTGCTTATCTCATACGGCCATATGTTCATGTTGTTTCCTAGTGATCCGTGCCTCTTTTGAGGATGATCAGTAAGGATGTTTTGTTAATCTTATAGTGCTCTGTCCATCCATGTCTTTTTTTGAAATTATGGAGCACCCTAGCTTGAGTCAATCGAGCTCTACTTTTGCTATTTCGTGAATCTAGGCAGATTGTCTACTTGTTAGCGATTTTGCCGAGGATGTTGTAGTTGATCCGTGCATGCTATGTTATTGTTCTTACCATTTCTAGCTTGCATTTTGTGTATTCTTGATGGGTGTATGCTTAGATTGCCATGCCTTGCTCTGTAGTGAGTGCATCGAGCTCGTAAACATGCCTACTTGATATCTGTTTCAGGATGCTCCAGTTTTCACTAAGTCTGAGAACTGATTGTGTTTTTGCCATGTTCACATGCTTGCAATTGTATTTTCTGATCCCTTTTGGCTCAAGGCCACTAAGGGACTTTTGTAAGCTCTTTGAGTAGCTCCATGCCATGCTTTACTTTTCCATGTTCAGGTCCTGTAGCATATAGTTTTCATGCTCCGAAGAGTGCTACCTGATCTGAAATTCCAGACAAGTGTTAATTTCACCAAGTCTGATATCTGTTTACCATATGCATTTTTGCCATGCTTGTTTGAACCTGTTAATGGATGAATTGGCCGTAGCTCAGTGCTAGACTTTTGTTAAGAATCTTGAATGGATACCTGCCATGTATTTTGATGCCATGTTTGGGTGCTATAGCATGTTCATCTCGTTGCATTTAGATGGCTACTTGCTGTAAATCGCAGAACCTGGCCATATTTGAATTGCTTGCCATTTCCAAACCGTAACTCCGATTCCGGCGTTCTTTATATCGTTTTCAAGCGATTTCGTCTCATCTTTCCAGTGGCACACTTGTATTTCCATGTTGAGGCCAGGTTCATGCATCCCTTGTCAAATCTTGCATATGCATCCCGCATCGCATCCCGCATAGCATACCATCTTTGCATCATATTGTTTGAGCTTTGCACGTGGTTGATTGTGTTCCGTTTGCTTGTTTGTCTTGTTTGGGTAGAGCCGAGATACGAGTTCGCTAACGAGGAGCCCGTTGAGTTTGCTTTCGAGGATCCAGTCAACTCCGACAACTTTGCAGGCAAGATGACCATACCCTCGAAATCACTTCTATCTTTGCTTGCTTAGTTGCTCGCTCTTTTGCTATGCCTATGCTGCGATACCTACCACTTGCTTATCATGCCTCCCATATTGTTGAACCAAGCCTCTAACCCACCTTGTCCTAGCAAACCATTGTTTGGCTATGTTACCGCTTTGCTCAGCCCCTCTTATAGCGTTGTTAGTTGCAGGTGAAGATTGAAGTTTGTTCCTTGTTGGAACATGGAGATGTTGTTCCTTGTTGGAACATGTTTACTTCTTGGGATATCACAATATCTCTTATTTAATTAATGCGAGGGTGCGAGGTTGCTGAGTCCCCGTGACTCACAGATACTTCCAAAACCAGCTTGCAGGTGCCGATGAGTCCGTGCAGATGACGCAGCCAAGCTCAAGGAGGAGCTCGATGAAGATCTTGTCCTTTGTGTTGTTTCGTTCTAGTTGATCAGTAGTGGAGCCCAATTGGGGTCGATCGGGGACCTTGTCACATTTGGGGTTCTTCTTTTATTTTGGCTCCGTAGTCGGCCCTTGATTGTATTTGGATGATGTAATGCTTTATTCAGGTATTTGGGTGAAGTGGCGATTGTAAGCCAACTATGTATCTCTTTCCCTTATGTATTACATGGGTTGTGTGAAGATTACCTCACTTGCGACATTGCTTTCAATGCGGTTATGCCTCTAAGTCGTGCTTCGACACGTGGGAGATATAGCCGCATCGAGGGCGTTACACTGAGCTCCATGCCTTTGACAGGACTGGGTGGAGACATCGGGGCAGATTAACTGTCCGGCCCCTCTGCCCGAAGACACTGCGGACGCTCTCCTGACGGAGATGTTGACTCTGGCTCCTTACAAGGTGCCGGAGAAGACCAAGAAGGCCAAGGGAACCCGAAAGAGTTCCCGACGCCAGGTGTTATCGGACTCATCGTCCGATAACTCCGCGACGCACTCCTCCCCCGAAGATGAGGAGGAAGATGAAGATGCTCCCCCTTCAGTCGGGGGAGACAAGAAAAGGAAGGTCGCCCCGACCGGGGGGGGGGGGCGAAGGGTCCAAGAAGGGGAGGACCCTCCTTCCGGACTACTCCTCCACCGCCGCTGAAGGCGAAGACGAGTGGCTGCCTAGAGCCAAGCCCCTGGCGAAGTCGTAAGTATTCGAATACTAGAGTAACTCATAGCATACCTTTGTCACACTGGTTCTCCTAACGCAAAATCATGATTATGTAGACCGCCACGAGCCCGTATTGACGTATCCTTGTCGGACGGCTCCCTGGGCTCGTCGGATATGGATAGCGATCCACTTCCAACCGCCACCTCCCCTTGCCCTACGGACAACGCCGAGGTATTGTCTCAAGAGGCACCGGGTCGAGGGGAGACAGTCCCAGAGGCGCCTCAAGGCGACCTTCCGGACTCCGAGAGCAGAGGGAGCAAGTCTCCCGAGGGCTCCGATTTCGGCCCTCAGCCGAACATCGCGCCGGAACCCCCGGTGGTTCCGGACTCGGGCAGGCGGCCTCCTTCCAAAAGGGGCAAGACGCCTGTGCCGGTGACCTCTGTCCATCCAGAGGCACCGGACAATCTGCTGGGAGCGCTTCGCAACGCTTCCATCGATGAAGAGCACCACACTATTATGAGTGCGGTGGTCCAGAAGGTTCAGTCCGCCAAGAGCGGACTGACTGAAGCCTGTGCCAGCCTTCTAACAGGTTTTGAGGTAGGTTTTTGAAATATAGGAAAAATATTACCGCATAGACAGTAGCCCCTGATGCTCTGTTAGGTGTTCACAAAGAAAAGCCGAAAAGAGGATCAAACAATATTGCAGGAGTCTAATATAAGTATGTCTATATGCGTATGCAGGCTTCGTTGCTGGCCTCTGCCGCACTGACTGCGGAGGTCGCCGCACTGAAGCAGGACCTCAAAGGGTCCAAGGAAGAGCTTGGCCTTGCCAAGAGGAAGCTCGAGGAGAACAAAGGTAAGTAGTACCTAGTCTATGGATATGTATAAAAAGAATGCGATTGCAAAATGACAGGATCATCGTAAATTTGCCAGGGGCCATGACCGAGGTGGTGACCCTGAAGCAAGCGCAATCCGAGGCCAAAAACAAAGCGGCCAAGGAGCGCACTGAGCGGGAAAGGTAGGAGGCTCGGGTGGGCGAGGTGCAACAAGAGCTCCATGCTCTCGTAACGAAGCACGAGGAGTTGGAGCTTGACTTGAAGACGCGAGAGTCCGAGCTTGCCGCGGCCCTCGAGAGCGCAAAGAATGCCAAGGCCGAAGCCCAAAAGACCCTCCAGGAGATTGGTGCGATGAAGAAGATAGCGGCGGGTAAGGCATTCTATATGCAAAGCAAGCATGTGAAAGTAAATTACTTGTTACTTACCCGAATCCGGAGCTCTCCAGGAGCATTCGCAGATTTTCCCCGCAGCGTGTCGGATGCCGCACAGTTTACCAGGCCGAGGAGGGAAGCTCAACGGAGAAGCTATTCTGGTCTCAGTATACTGGGACCGAACACCCGATGCCTCTGAGCGACCAGCTGAAGCAACTGGTCGAGCTGCACAAGGCGGTCGAATAGGCCATGAAGGGCTTTATAGTCCGGATGTGGCCTGGTGACGCCCTTCCCAATAGCTACTTCGGCCTGGTGAGGCGGCTTATGGATGCCTGCCCACGGCTGGAAGTCATCAAGCGGTCCTTCGAGGGAGGTGCTCAGCACAACGAACAAGGAAATCGGACTATAATGCGTTATCACTCTCACTTAGCCATAGAATTCTATAATTTTAAATTTCGGCGAAGCCCCTAGTATTCGGAAGGCCGAATTTGGGGCGCGATACACGCCTTAAGCCGGACAGGGCCGACTCCTCGCTCTAAGAGGCATAAGTCTTTAGGGACTCGAAACCTCTCGAACAGCGACCAGTCTCTCGCCTTATCATGACAGTCAGTTTTAGCTTTCTCTACTGACGTGCTTAGCCCAGCAGAACCGGGGCACAATTGCAGTAGTTCTCCTAGTGCTACCTTAGTCGATATAGCGGAACGTAAGGTACCAAAACATGGGAGCCGGGCAAACCCAACTATTGACCCAAGACATGATTCGGAGCTGATGCACATAATGCTATAAGTTCGGGGTGTCGCACTGTCGAAAGTGTTCGGACTTCTCATGCCGTATTATGGGGTATGCTTAAGCCCCTAGCGTATTGGCCGTACCAGAGTGTACGGGTGCTAGATGTCGTGAATGAACATATATATAAAAAGGAAGAATCCAATAATAGTCTTAATGCTATGCATTGTTTATTCAAAAAGGTGCATTAAAGCGGAATGATACAAGTAGTGCGATAAGCAAAAAGTAGGACTGTTTGACATGTCCCTTCCAAGGGCAAGATGAGGAATAGTATTAAAGAAAATATTTCACTCGTTATCGTAATCCACCTGGGAGTTTCGTGGTGTGACGTCGCTTTCTGCCTCCTTGGTTGCTGCATCATGTGTTTGGCAACCATGCTGCCGGACAGGGTTTCCAAAGATTAAAGTCCTGAAAGAGAAAAATAACAAAGCGGGAAGCCCCTAGTGGGGTTTAAGCCGCGACATGGAGCGTGCCGTAGTCGTGCCCCCCTCCCCGCCTGTGCCCATGGTATTTTTAATGCATAATTATGTACGTGTGGCACGGATTTCACCGTCTGGCTAGGACCGGGGTGGGGGCCGCATTGCTGTGCGCGCTCGGAACGTGCCAGGCGGTCCTGTTGCCGATTACTCCGGGCGCGCTTGAAGGTGTCCGGGTCCTTAATCGCCGAACTAGTGGATTGCCTTAAGAGGCTGCTTTGTGCTTCTGCTGCGAGGGCCGCAGTGTGCTCCTCCGTGCGGAGAGAGCGCTCTGTGTTTCCATTGACTGTGATGACCCCCTGAGGTCCTGGCATCTTGAGCTTGAGATATGCATAATGCGGTACCGCATTGAATATCGCAAATGCGGTTCGCCCGAGCAGTGCATGGTAGCCACTGCAGAACGGGACTATGCCGAAGATTAACTCTTCGCTTCGGAAGTTATCCGGAGAGCCAAAGACCACTTCCAGTGTTACTGAGTCTGTGCAATGGGCCTCTACACCTGGTATGACGCCTTTAAAGGTCGTTTTAGTGGGTTTGATCCTTGAGGGGTCTATACCCATTTTGCGCACTGTGTCCTGATAAAGCAGGCTCAGGCTGCTGCCGCCATCCATAAGGACTCGAGTGAGATGAAATCCGTCAATGGTTGGGTCTAAGACCAATGCGGCAAATCCGCCATGATGGATACTAGTCGGGTGGTCCCTGCGGTCGAAGGTGATCGGGCAAGAAGACCATGGGTTGAACTTTGGGGCGACTGGCTCCAACGCATATACATCCCTGAGCGCATGCTTCCGCTCCCTCTTGGGGATGTGGGTTGCGTATACCATGTTCACCGTCCGCACTTGTGGGGGGAACCTCTTTTGTCCTCCGGTGTTCGGCTGCCGGGGCTCCTCCTCGTCATCGCTATGTGACCCCTTATCTTTGTTTTCGGCATTCATCTTGCCGGCCTGCTTGAACACCCAACAATCCCTGTTGGTGTGGTTGCCTGGCTTGTCGGGGGTGCCGTGTATTTGGCACGAGCAATCGAGCATACGGTCCAAACTGGATGGGCCTGGAGTGCTTCTTTTGAATGGATTTTTCCGCTGACCGGGTTTAGAGCCTTTGAATCCAGCATTGACTACCGTATCCTCGGTATTGTCGTTGTTAATGTGGCGCTTATGTTTGTTGCGACGTGATCTGCCATTGCCATCCTTGGTATTCAAAGTACCATGGTTCTTTGATATGTTATTGCTGTGAGCCAGCCAGCTGTCTTCTCCCGCACAAAAGCGGGTCATGAGTGTCGTGAGGGCTGCCATAGATTTCGGCTTTTCCTGGCCAAGGTGCCGGGCGAGCTATTCGTCGCGGATGTTGTGCTTGAAAGCTACTAGGGCCTATGCATCCGGACAGTCGACGATTTGATTTTTCTTTGTTAGGAACCGTGTCCAGAATTGCCTGGCCGATTCCTCTGGCTCCTGAATTATCTGGCTCAAGTTGTCGAGGAATGCGGCTTCTAGATCTTCCCAACAGCCGATGGACTCTGCTGGCAAGCTGTTGGGCCAATGCCGAGCTGGTTCTTTGAGTTTGAGTGGGAGGTATTTGATGGCGTGTAGGTCATCACCGCGGGCCACGTGGATGTGCAGGAGGAAAACCTCGATCCATGCCATGGGATCTGTTGTGCCATCATATGATTCTATATTTACGGGTTTGAAACCATCTGGGATTTGTTGATCCATTACTTCGTCTGTGAAGCATAAGGGGTGTGCGGCACCTCTGTACTGGGCTATGTCGCGACGCAGCTCGAATGAGTCTTGCTCGCTGTGTTCGGCCCGGCCGGGCTTACTTTTACTGTACCCAGCATGACGATTATCATCTCGCATAGTGGCGCGCCCTCGTGATCCGTAGATCGATCTTGCATGTTTTGCTTTGTCCTCCAATACATCTCGCAGGTCTGGCGTATATCCCCATGCCTTTTTATTTGAATGGCGTTGGGGTGCGGGCTGAGCTTTTGGCTAGAATGTCTCTCTGTCGCGGCCACGAGGTGGCCGATCAGCCGCGTCATATGCTAGGGATGTAGGTTTTGGTGCTTCCTCCTCCAGTCGGGGTAGCAACCTGCACTTTGGGTAACTCTTGGAGGTGCGTTCGAGTTTGTATTCCTCGGCCGCCAGGACTTCAGTCCATCTGTCAGCTAGCAAATCTTGATCAGCTTGAAGCTGCTGCTACTTTTTCTTAAGGCTATTTGCTGTGGCTATAAGCCGGCGCTTGAAGCGCTCTTGTTTGACGGGATGCTCAGGCACGACGAATTCATCATCGTCGAGGCTTGCCTTGTTTTTGGAGGAAGGCATGTAATTATCATCCTTCGCCTCTCCATCTGCCGCTCTCTCTGGAGGGCTGGCTTCTCCATCCTCATGTCTTAAATCTTGCTGGAGGGGATTGTTGTTGTCTTTGGCACTCTCTGGAGTGCTATTATCTCCGGTGTCGATATCACCACTTTTGCCTTGGCGGGACTTAGAGTGGCGCCGCTGACGCCGGCGCTTGGGTTGCTTCTTGGAGGGGTCATCCTCCGTTGTCTCGTCGCCATTGCCTTCTTTGGGTGTGTCCACCATGTATATATCATATGATGAGGTGGCTGTCCGGTGCCCTGTGGGCAGTGGTTCCTCTTCGTCTCCTGCATCGTCGTCCATACCGTCGATGTCTTCGGAGTCGAAGCCGAGCATGTCAGTTAAGTCGTCAAAAGTGGCTACTAAGTGGGTGGTGGGTGGGCGACGAATTTCTTCGTCATCCGCATCCCAATCCTGCCGGACATAGTTCGGCCAGGATCCTCCTCACAAGGAGAGAGACCTTAATGAGTTCAGTATGTTGCCAAAGGGCGAGTGCTAAAAAATATCCGCGAAGGTAAATTCCATGATCGGTGCCCAATTGGATTCGATAGGAATGGGCGCAGGCGGTTCGGAGCCCGTGGCCGGAGAAGGATCTGGCAGTTTGGCAACACGGCTCTCGTGAAGGGTAAGGTCGATATTCGGCTCGATCGCCATAGAGGATACGGCCTCCGTGGCGGGGTCTATCCACCCGTCCATGGATGGGGCAATTGGCTCTGAACCGAGGCTCGGAGCGGCTGCCGGTGCGATCTCCTGAATACGGTCCAATGGTAGAGCTAAATCGTACTTATCGTGACCGCGTGGCGCACAAGGCAGGGGCTCGAATCCGTCGAAGATCAAGTCTCCGCGGATATTAGCCGTGTAATTTAAGCTTCCATACCTGACCTGGTGGACATGGGTGTAACTTTCGATCTGCTCCAGATGGCCACGCGAGTTGGCCCGCAGTGCGAAGCCGCTGAACACAAAGATCTGTCCGGGGAGAAAAGTCTCACCCTGGACTACATCGCTATCGATGATAGTAGGAGCCATCAAGTCTGACGGCGACGACACAGAGGAACTCTCAATGAAAGCACCAATGTCGGTGTCAAAATCGGCGGATCTCGGGTAGGGGGTCCCGAACTGTGCGTCTAAGGAAGATGGTAACAGGAGGCAGGGGACACGATGTTTTACGCAGGTTCGGACCGTCTTGATGGAGGTAAAACCCTACGTCCTGCTTGATTTATTCTTGATGATATGAGTATTACAAGAGTTGATCTACAACGAGATCGGAGAGGCTAAACTCTAGAAGCTAGCCTATGGTACGATTGTATGTTGTCCTACGGACTAAAACCCTTCGGTTTATATAGACACCGGAGGGGGCTAGGGATACACAAGGTCAGTTACAAAGGAGGAGATATACATATCCGTATTGCCTAGCTTGCCTTCCACGCCAAGTAGAGTCCCATCCGGACACGAGACCAAGTCTTCAATCTTGTATCTTCATAGTCCAACAGTCCGACTGTCTGGAGACCCCCTAATCCAGGACTCCCTCACCCCATCTTCAACATCTTCATGGGCTTTGTATTTTATGAACCGCCAGCGGTATGACCCGGCCCCTCCTGGGCGGGTCATACCTAATAGTTATATCCCCAACACATGGCACCTCCGCGACCTGCACATGTTCAGCTCGGTGACGTTCTTCGTACTCTTGATCCAGCTGAGGCCGAGGGTGATGTGATAGCCTAGCTTATTAGGGATGATAGACTACTCATATCAATAAGGAATTCCTTCTTTTCCGGGAGCCCATTCGGACAGAACTCCAAAGTTAAGCGTGCTCAGCTTGGAGTAGTGTCAGGATGGGTGACCGACCGGGAAGTTGCTCCTGGGTGCGCACGAGTGAGGACAAAGTGCGCAGAAAAGACTAGTATTGATCTGTGGGGCCAGTCTAGATCCCGCCAGGAGTGACGACCACCGGCGGGTATGTCCGGGGCGTTACAGGTGAGTTCCGTCAGCACGACGGCGTGTTGAGGTGTTGATGAAGTTACCGACGCAGGGCTTCACCTAAGCACTACGACAATATGACCGAGGTGTGAAACTGTGGAGGGGGGCACCGCACACGGCTAAAGATCAACTTGTGTGTCTATGAGGTGCCCCCTCCCCCGTATATAAAGGAGGGAAGGAGGAGGAGGGTCGGCCACAAGGGGCGCGCCCAAGGGGGGGAATCCAAATCCTAGTAGGTGTAGGTTTCCGCCTTTCCTAGTCCTAGTAGGAGAAGAAGGAAGGAAAGGAAGAAGAGAAGGAAAGGGGGGCGCCCCCCTAGCCCTAGTCCAATTCGGTTTGGGCTAGGGGGCACGCGCCACACCTTGGCCTGCCTCCTCTCTTCCACCATTAGGCCCGTGAGGCCCAATAACTTCCAGGGGGGTCCGGTAACCCCCGGTACTCCGAAACTTATCGGAAACGACCCGAACCATTCTGATGTCCGAATGTAGCCTTCCAATATATGAATCGTTATGTCTCGACCATTTCGAGACTCTTCATCATGTCCGTGATCTCATCCAGGACTCCAAAAAACCTTCAGTACATCAAATCACATAACTCATAATACATATCGTCATCGAACGTTAAGCGTGCAGACTCTACGGGTTCGAGAACTATGTAGACATGACCGAGACACATCTCCGGTCAATAACAAATAGCGGAACCTGGATGCTCATATTGGTTCCTACATATTCTACAAAGATCTTTATCGGTCAAACCGCACAACAACATACGTTGTTCCCTTTGTCATCGGTATGTTACTTGCCCGAGATCCGATCATCGGTATCATCATACCTAGTTCAATATCGTCACCGGCAAGTCTCTTTACTCGTTCCGTAATGCATCATCCCGCAACTAACTCATAGTCACATTGCTTGCAAGGCTTATAGTGATGTGCATTACCGAGATGGCCCGGGGATACCTCCCCGACAATCGAAGTGATAAATCCTAATCTCGATCTATGCCAACTCAACAAACACCATCGAAGACACCTATAGAGCATATTTATAATCACCCAGTTACGTTGTGACGTTTGATAGCACACTAAGTGTTCCTCCGGTATTCGGGAGTTGCATAATCTCATAGTCATAGGAACATGTATAAGTCGTGAAGAAACAAATAGCAATATACTAAACGATCATAGAGCTAAGCTAATGGATGGCTCTAGTCCATCACATCATTCTCTAATGATGTGATCTCATTCATCAAATGACAACACATGTCCATGGCTAGGAAACTTAACCATCTTTGATTAACGAGCTAGTCAAGTAGAGGCATACTAGGGACACTCTGTTTGTCTATGTATTCACACATGCACTAAGTTTCCGGTTAATACAATTCTAGCATGAATAATAAACATTTATCATGATATAAGTAAATATAAATAACAACTTTATTTATGCTTCTAGGGCATATTTCCTTCAATTATTGAGTCAGATTGCTTCAACCATGCAAAAGGAGGAAGATAAATTTGGCCCTGATAGGGCTTGTGATAACGGAGTGCAAACAGTTAGCCAACAATTTAGTTAGATGATCATTAATGCTACTATTAGGAAGCTTAAATGAGGTGAAAATTGTTTAGCTAATACTTCTCTTAATTCTAGGTCTTCTTCCTATTTGGATTCTTCTTTCTCGGACTTTAGTTTATCTTTGCTATTAAAAGATCTATCGATCATATGATGAGTAAAGTTCTGTTACACTAAAAAACAAAGTAAGTACATGTGTGGCTGTCTACAAAGTAGCAAAGAAAATTTGTATGTGTCAAAATGCACGATGCCCCACTAATGTTCTTTCTGAGAAACACATGTAATTCTATTCATACTCGAAATCATTAGAGGTACAATGTTCTAGATACAAATCCAAGAAATTACATAGTAATTCCTACAACTAAAAATAAAAATATTTTTTTGGAGATATCTTCTCTACGATATATATCTTTGCAAGATGAATTAATTCTAACACATCAGTAAAGAGACATAAATTGGATCGAAGCAGCAAGATTGCCACTCGTTCACAAGCACAAACTTGATTACTAATAAAGGTTTATGAAAGCCCCTTTAGTATCCCATCCAAATGTATGGGAAGCCAATATCGATTAACAGACTTGGGCCGGGGAGCTGTGATATAGAACCACTCCCGCTGCCACAAGTTGGATACCTTCGGGAAGGAACCCTCTGGCCATGGAGCCTCAGCGCTTTTGCTTATTACGGCACCTCCGCACTCTGCATGCCGCCCCTCGATCATCTTCGGCTTCACATTGAAGGTCTTGAGCCACAGGCCGAAGTGTGGGGTAATGCGGAGGAAGGCCTCACACACGACGATGAACGACGAGATGTGAAGGAGGGAAACCGGGGCCAGATCATGGAAATCCAGCCCATAATAGAACATGAGCCCCCTAACAAAGGGATCCGGAGCAAGGCCTAGCCCTCGGAGGAAGTGAGAGATGAACACAACACTCCCGTTGGGTTCGAGAGTGGGGATGACCTACCCTCGGGCGGGCAGCCTGTGCGAGATTTCGGCGGTCAGATACCTAGCCTCTCTCAGTTTCTTGATGTCCTCCTCTGTGACAGAGGAAGGCATCCACCGACCTTGGAGGTTGGATCCGGACATTGTTGAAGGTCAGAAGTGCCTGACCTGAGCCTTGGGTGTTGGAACTCGAGGGGGGGGAAGGATTCGATTGAGCACGAGAGGGAAAAAAGGACATGCCTTGGCCTCTTTATAAAGAAGGAGAATATCAAGCGTCCTCCTCGTGACCGTTTGGGACTTGCCTAAAATCGAGGAGTCATACCAGCAAGCATGATTGGGTTACCCACGTCTGTATTGATGAGAATCCCATAATAAGGGGGACACGATCTCTGCTTCAACAAGACGTGTCGAGAAAACCGCCTCGCAATATGTGCAGAGCTGGTTGAGAAAACGGTTCGAATAATGACCGGGCCGTGGCGTGATGTCATGCTGTCAAATGTGTCAACAGATTAGGTCTGTAGAAATATTATTCTGTCTACGGTGGTATGTGGAACTTGTTTTGCAGAGCCAGACACTATCCATGTGTTCAAGATCTTCTATGGAGTATTCGGAGGAGGAACCCGCCTTGCAATGATGAAGACAAATCTGCGCGCCAGACTCATCGTCATTGAAGCCTGGTTCAGGGGCTACTGAGGGAGTCCTGGATTAGGGGGTCTCCGGACAGCCGGACTATATCCTTTGGCCGGACTGTTGGACAATGAAGATACAAGATTCAAGACTTCGTCCCGTGTCCGGATGGGACTTTCCTTGGCGTGGACGGCAATCTTGGCAATACGGATATGTAGATCTCCTCCCTTGTAACCCACTCTCTGTAACCCTAGCCCCCTCTGGTGTCTATATAAACCGGAGGGTTTAGTCCGTAGGACAACAGACAATCATACCATAGGCTAGCTTCTAGGGTTTAGCCTCTACGATCTCATGGTAGATCAACTCTTGTAATACTCATATCGTCAATATCAATCAAGCAAGACGTAGGGTATTACCTCCATTAAGAGGGCCCGAACCTGGGTAAACATCGTGTCCCCTGCCTCCTCTTACCATCCGCCTTAGACGTGCAGTTCGGGACCCCCTACCCGAGATCTATCGGTTTTGACACCGATAGGGCCCGAATGTGGGTAAACATCGTGTCCCCTGTCTCCTGTTACCATCGATCCTTAGACGCATAGTTCGGGACCCCCTACCCGAGATCCGCCGGTTTTGACACCGACAATGCAAAGCAACGAGAGGGGAGAGTGTGTCTATGTACACTCGTAGACCGAAAGAGGAAGCGTTTAGTAAGGCGGTTGATGCAGTCGAACGTCTTTGCGATCCAACTGATCAAGTACCGAACGCACGGTGTCGTGAAATTGTCACGGCAGATGTCCTAGTAGAAGGACTTAGTAGTGGAGCCATCGCAACTAGGTTAGCTTAAAGGTGTTAAACAAGATGAAGGACACAGGGAGTTTTATACTGGTTCGGCCCCTTGCGGTGAAGGTAAAGGCCTACTCTAGTTTGAGATGGTATTGCTTGGGTTTCGATTTCCAGGGAGCGAATACGCTCGACCTAGTTCTCGATCTCTTGTATCTTGTTCCGAACCGCCGCCGGGTCGTCCCTTTATATACACAGGTTGACGCCCAGTGGCTCATGGAGTATGGCCGGCTCATACACAACGTGTCCGGCTCGGTGACTAACTACACATGCCTTACAATACAAGTCATACATATATGGCGGTTTACACATGTGGGCTTTAAGTCGTCTTTGGGCTTTGGGCCTTCAGTAATCTTGCTTCATGAACCCCCATGTCGGTGTCAAAACCGGCGTATCTCGGATAGGGGGTCCCAAACTATGCGTCTAAGGCAGATGGTAACTGGAGGCAGGGGACATGATGTTTTACCCAGGTTCGGGCCCTCTTGATGGAGGTAAAACCCTACGTCCTGCTTGATTTATTCTTGATGATATGAGTATTACAAGAGTTGATCTACCACGATATCGGAGAGGCTAAACCCTAAAAGCTAGCCTATGGTATGATTGTATGTTGTCCTACAGACTAAAACCCTCTGGTTTATATAGACACCGGAGGGGGCTAGGGTTACACAAGGTCGGTTACAAAGGAGGAGATATACATATCCGTATTGCCTAGCTTGCCTTCCACGCCAAGTAGAGTTCCATCCGGACATGAGACGAAGTCTTCAATCTTGTATCTTCATAGTCCAACAGTCCGGCCAAAGGATACAGTCTGGCTGTCCGGAGACCCCCTAATCCAGGACTCCCTCAGTAGCCCTTGAACCAGGCTTCAATGACGATGAGTCCGACGCGCAGTGTTGTCTTCGGCATTGCAAGGTGGGTTCCTCCTCCGAATACACCAGGGAAGAATTTCAATACAAGGATAGTGTCCGACACTGCAAAACAAGTTCCACATACCACCGTAGAGAGAATAATATTTCCACAAATCTATTCTGCTGACACATTTTGGCAACATGACATTATGCCATGGCCCGGTGATTATTCGAACCGTTTCCTTTAACTAGCCCCGCACATAACACGAGGTAGTTCATTGACATGTCTTGTCAAAGCAGAGATCGTGTCCCCCTTATTACGGGATTCTCATCAATACGGGCATGGGTAACCCAACCGCGCCATCGATTACGATGCTTGGGGGATAAGCGAGTTTTACCAGGCTAGTGGGGGCGCATAGTTTCTGCCGCCCTTATAAAGGGATAAGGTTTAACCTTTTTCTACCCGCGCCTTCTTCCTCCTTGCTCATCCATTCTTGCACACTCGAGCTCCAATGCCCAGGTCCACATCCTTCTCCTCAACCTTCTCCAAACATGTCCGGAGCGGGAGGCAAGTGGATGGCATCCTCCGTCATGGAGGGACACATCAAAAAGCTGCGCGGGGCGGGATACCTGGCCGCGAATATCGCGCATCTGCCCGCTGCGGGGCAGATCGTCCCTACCCCGAAACCTCACGAGAGGGTAGTTTTCCTCCACCCCTTCTTCCGCGGACTGGGGTTTCCCCTCCATCCATTCGTCCGCGGCCACATGTTCTACTACAGGCTGGACTTTCATGATCTGGCCCCGAACTTCATCCTCAACATTTCGGCGTTCATCGTCGTGTGTGAGGCTTTCCTCCGCATCCGGCCCCACTTCGGCCTGCGGCTCAAGACCTTCAATATTGAGCCGAAGGTGGTGGGAGGCCAACAAGCAGAATGCGGCGGAGCCATGGTGGGCAAGATGCCCAATGTTATATGGCTTGAAGGCTCCTTCGTGGAGACCATAAAGGGGTGGCAATCGGCTTGGTACTACATCAGTGAGCCGCGCGACACCAACTGGGTGGCGGCCCCCGAGTTTCGATCCGGAATCCCCACGCGGCTCACCTCCTGGAAAGAGAAGGGCCTATCCTGGGGTTCATCGGTGGAGCTGGACGGACTCCAGAAATGTATCCAGAATATGGCAAGCAAGAAGCTCAAGCTTGTCAACATAGTCTAGGTCATGCTCATCCGTCGGATCCTCCCGTGTCAACAACAGGATTTCAACTTGTGGGAGTTCGACCCAGCCCAGCACCAGACTCTCAGCGAGCTCTTCGACACGACGCACAAGGACATCTAGAGGGTGCTGTTCAAGGGCGCCGAGGTCCCTCCCTCTCTCACCGAGGACCGCGTGCTAAGCGCGAAGTGCCGAGCACATTCGGTGAGTTCTATACATCCGGTAGGATATTTATTTCCCCTAGCTTAACCATGTGCGGGGTCTGAGCTCCATGCCTTTGACAGGACTGGGTGGAGACATCAGGGCGGATTAACTGTCCGGCCCCTCTGCCCGAAGACACTGTGGACGCTCTCCTGACAGAGATGCTGACTCTGGCTCCTTACAAGGTGTCAGAGAAGACCAAGAAGGCCAAGGGAACCCGAAAGAGTTCCCGACGCCAGGTGTTATCGGACTCATCGTCTGATAACTCCGAGATGCACTCCTCCCCCGAAGATGAGGAGGAAGATGAAGATGCTCCCCCTTCAGTCAGGGGAGACAAGAAAAGGAAGGTCGCCCCGACCGGGGGGGCGAAGGGTCCAAGAAGGGGAGGACCCTCCTTCCGGACTACTCCACCACCGCCGCTGAAGGCGAAGACGAGTGGCTGCTTAGAGCCAAGCCCCTAGCGAAGTCGGAAGTATTCGAATACTAGAGTAACTCATAGCATACCTTTGTCGCACTTCTTCTCCTAACGCCGAATCATGATTATGTAGACCGCCACGAGCCCGTATCGATGTATCCTCGTCGGACGGCTCCCTGGGCTCGTCGGATATGGATAGCGATCCACTTCCGACCGCCACCTCCCCTTGCCCTACGGACAACGCCAAGGTATTGTCTCAAGAGGCACCGGGTCGAGGGGAGACAGTCCCGGAGGCGCCTCAAGGCGACCTTCCGGACTCCGAGAGCAGAGGGAGCAAGGCTCCCGAGGGCTCCGAGTTAGGGCCCTCAGCCGAACACCGCGCCGGAACCCCCGGTGGTTGCGGACTCGGGCAGGCGGCCTCCTTCCAAAAGGGGCAAGACGCCTGTGCCGGTGACCTCTGTCCATCCAGAGGCACCGGACAATCTGCTGGGAGCGCTTCGCAGCGCTTCCATCGACGAAGAGCACCGCACTATTATGAGTGCGGTGGTCCAGAAGGTTCAGTCCGCCAAGAGCGGACTGACTGAAGCCTGTGCTAGCCTTCTAACAGGCTTTGAGGTAAGTTTTTGAAATATAGGAAAAATATTACCACATAGACAGTAGCCCCTGATGCTCTGCTCGGTGTTCAGAAAGAAAAGTCGAACAGAGGATCAAACAATATCGCAGGAGTCTAATATAAGTATGTCTATATGCGTATGCAGGCTTCACTGCTGGCCTCTGCCGCACTGACTGCGGAGGTCGCCGCACTGAACCAGGACCTCAAAGGGTCCAAGGAAGAGCTTGGCCTTGCCAAGAGGAAGCTCGAGGAGAACAAAGGTAAGTAGTACCTAGTCTATGGATATGTATAAAAAGAATGCGATTGCAAAATGACAGGATCATCGTAAATTTTCCAGGGGCCACGACCGAGGTGGCGACCCTGAAGCAAGTGCTATCCGAGGCCGAAAACAAAGCGGCCAAGAAGCGCACCGAGCGGGAAAGGCAGGAGGCTCGGGTGGGCGAGGTGCAGCAAGAGCTCCATGCTCTCGTAACGAAGCACGAGGAGTTGGAGCTTGACTTGAAGACGCGAGAGTCCGAGCTTGCCGCGGCCCTCGAGAGCGCAAAGAATGCCAAGGCCGAAGCCCAAAAGGCCCTCCAGGAGATTGGTGCGATGAAGAAGATAGCGGCAGGTAAGGCATTCTATATGCAAAGCAAGCATGTGAAAGTAAATTACTTGTTACTTACCCGAATCCGGAGCTCTCCAGGAGCATTCGCAGATTTGCCCTGCAGCATGTCGGATGCCGCACAGTTTACCAGGCCGAGGAGGGAAGCTCAACGGAGAAGCTGTTCTGGTCTTAGTATACTGGGACCGAACACCTGATGCCTTTGAGCGACCAGCTGAAGCAATTGGTCGAGCTACACAAGGCGGCCGAACATGCCATGAAGGGCTTTATAGTCTGGATGTGGTCTGGCGACCCCCTTCCCAACAGCTACTTCGGCCTGGTGAGGCGGCTTATGGATGCCTGCCCACGGCTGGAAGCCATCAAGCGGTCCTTCGAGGGAGGTACTCAGCACAACGAACAAGGCAATCGGACTATAATGCGTTATCACTCTCACTTAGCCATAGAATTCTATAATTTTAAATTTCGGCGAAGCCCCTAGTATTCGGAAGGCCGAATTTGGGGCGCGATACACACCTTAAGCTGGACAGGGCCGACTCCTCGCTCTAAGCGGCATAAGTCTTTAGGGACTCGAAACCTCTTGAACAACGACCAGTCTCTCGCCTTATCATGACAGTCAGTTTTAGCTTTCTCTACTGAGGTGCTTAGCCCAGCAGAACTGGGCCACAATCGCAGTAGTTCTCCCAGTGCTACCTTAGCCGATATAGCGGAACGTAAGGTACCAAAACATGGGAGCCAGGCAAACCGAACTATAGACCCAAGACATGATTCGGAGCTGATGCACATAATGCTATAAGTTCGGGGTGCCGCACTGTCGAAAGTGTTCGGACTTCTCATGCCGTATTATGGGGTATGCTTAAGCCCCTAGCGTATTGGCCGTACCAGAGTGTACGGGTGCTAGATGTCGTGAATGAACATATATATAAAGGAAGAATGCAATAATAGTCTTAATGCTATGCATTGTTTATTCAAAAAGGTGCGTTAAAGTGGAATGATACAAGTAGTGCGATAAGCAAAAAGTAGGATTGTTTGACATGTCCCTACCAAGGGCAAGATGAGGAATAGTATTAAAGAAAATATTTCACTCATTATCATAATCCACCTGGGAGTTTCGTGGTGTGACGTCGCTTTCTGCCTCCTTGGTTGCTGCATCATGTGTTTGGCAACCATGCTGCCGGACAGGGTTTCCAGAGATTAAAATCCTGAAAGAGAAAAATAACAAAGTGGGAAGCCCCTAGAGCGGTTTAAGCCGCGACATGGAGTGTGCCGCAGTCGTGCCCCCCCTCCCCGCCTGTGCCCACGGTATTTTTAATGCGTAATTATGTACGTGTGGCACGGATTTCGCCGTCTGGCTAGGACCGGGGTGGGGGCCGCATTGTTGTGCGAGCTCGGAACGTGCCAGGCGGTCCTGTTGCTGATTACTCTGGGAGCGCTTGAAGGTGTCCGGGTCCTTAATCGTCGATCTAGTGGATTGCCTTAAGAGGCTGATTTGTGCTTCTGCTGCGAGGGCCGCAGTGTGCTCCTCCGTGCGGAGAGAGCTCTCTGTGTTTCCATTGACTATGATGACCCCCGAGGTCCTGGCATCTTGAGCTTCAGATATGAATAATGCGGTACCACATTGAATATCGCAAATGTGGTTCGCCCGAGCAGTGCATGGTAGCCACTGTGGAACGGGACTATGCCGAAGATTAACTCTTCGCTTCAGAAGTTATCCGGAGAGCCAAAGACCACTTCTAGTGTTACTGAGTCTGTGCAATGGGCCTCTACACCTGGTATGACGCCTTTAAAGGTCGTTTTAGTGGGTTTGATCCTTGAGGGGTCTATACCCATTTTGCGCACTGTGTCCTGATAAAGCAGGTTCAGGCTGCTGCCGCCATCCATAAGGACTCGAGTCAGGTGAAATTCGTCAATGATTGGGTCTAAGACCAATGCGGCGAATCCTCCATGATGGATACTAGTCGGGTGGTCCCTGCGGTCGAAGGTGATCGGGCAGGAAGACCATGGGTTGAACTTTGGGGTGACTGGCTCCAACGCATATACGTCCCTGAGCGCACGCTTCCGCTCCCTCTTGGGGATGTGGGTTGCGTATATCATGTTCACCGTCCACACTTGTGGGGGGAACCTCTTCTGTCCTCCGGTGTTCGGCTGCCGGGGCTCCTCCTCGTCATCTCTATGTGACCCCTTATCTTTGTTTTCGGCATTTATCTTGCCGGCCTGCTTGAACACCCAACAATCCCTGTTGGTGTGGTTGGCTGGCTTGTTGGGGGTGCCGTGTATTTGGCACGAGCGATCGAGTATACGGTCCAAACTGGATGGGCCTGGAGTGCTTCTTTTGAATGGATTTTTCCGCTGACTTGGTTTAGAGCCTTTGAATCCGGCATTGACTGCCGTATCCTCGGTATTGTCGTTGTTAATGCGGCGCTTATGTTTGTTGCGACGTGATCTGCCATTGCCATCCTTGGTATCCGAAGTACCATGGTTCTTTGATATGTTATTGCTGTGAGCCAGCCAGCTGTCTTCTCCCGCACAAAAGCGGGTCATGAGTGTCGTGAGGGCTGCCATAGATTTCGGCTTTTCCTGGCCAAGGTGCCGGGGGAACCATTCATCGCGGATGTTGTGCTTGAAAGCTTCTAGGGCGTCTGCATCCGAACAGTTGACGATTTGATTTTTCTTTGTTAGGAACCGTGTCCAGAATTGCCTAGCCGATTCCTCTGGCTGCTGAATTATGTGGCTCAAGTCATCGACATCTGGTGGTCGCACATAAGTGCCCTGAAAGTTGTCAAGGAATGCGACTTCCAGATCTTCCCAACAGCCGATGGACTCTGCTGGCAAGCTGTTTGGCCAATGCCGAGCTGGTCCTTTGAGTTTGAGTGGGAGGTATTTGATGGCGTGTAGGTCATCACCGTGGGCCATGTGGATGTGCAGGAGGAAATCCTCGATCCATGCCGTGGGATCTGTTGTGCCGTCATATGATTCTATATTTATGGGTTTGAAACCCTCTGGGATTTGATGATCCATTACTTCGTCTGTGAAGCATAAGGGGTGTGCGGCGCCTCTACACTGGGCTATGTCGCGACGCAGCTCGAATGAGTCTTGCCCGCTGTGTTCGGCCCGGCCCGGCTTACTTTTACTGTACCCAGCGTGACGATTATCGTCTCGCATAGTGGTGCGCCCTCGTGATCCGTAGATCGATCTTGCATGTTTTGCTTTGTCCTCAAATACATCTCGCAGGTCTGGCGTATATCCCCATTCCTTTTTATTTGAATGGCGTCGGGGTGCGGGCTGAGCTTTTGGCTGGAATGTCTCTCTGTCGCGGCCACGAGGTGACCGATCAGCCGCGTCATATGCTAGGGATGTAGGTTTTGGTGCTTCCTCCTCCAGTCGGGGTAGCAACCTGCACTTTGGGTAACTCTTGGAGGGGCGTTCGAGTTTGTATTCCTCGGCCGCCAGGACTTCAGTCCATCTGTCAGCTAGCAAATCTTGATCAGCTTGAAGCTGCTGCTACTTTTTCTTAAGGCTATTTGCTGTGGCTATAAGCTGGCGCTTGAAGCGCTCTTGTTTGACGGGATCCTCAGGCACGACGAATTCGTCATCGTCGAGGCTTGCCTCATTTTCGGAGGGAGGCATGTAATTATCATCCTCCGCCTCTCCATCTGCCGCTCTCTCTGGAGGGCTGGCTTCTCCATCCTCCTGCCCTAAATCTTGCTGGAGGGGATTGTTGTTGTCTTTGGCACTCTCCGGAGTGCTATTATCTCCGGTGTCGATATCACCACTTTTTCCTTGGCGGGACTTAGAGCGGCGCCGCTGATGCTGGTGCTTGGGTTGCTTCTTGGAGGGGTCATCCTCCGTTGTCTCGTCGCCATTGCCTTCTTTGGGTGTGTCCACCATGTATATATCATATGATGAGGTGGCTGTCCGGTGCCCTATGGGCAGTGGTTCCTCTTCGTCTCCCGCATCGTCGTCCATACCGTCGATGTCTTCGGAGTCGAAGCCGAGCATGTTGGTTAAGTCGTCGACAGTGACTACTAAGTGGGTGGTGGGTGGGCGGCGAATTTCTTCGGCATCCGCATCCCAATCCTGCCGGACATAGTTCGGCCAGGATCCTCCTCACAAGGAGAGAGACCTTAATGAGTTCAGTATGTCGCCGAAGGGCGAGTGCTGAAAAATATCCGCGGAGGTAAACTCCATGATCAGCGCCCAATTGGATTCGATAGGAATGGGCGCAGGCGGTTCGGAGCCCGTGGCCGGAGAAGGATCTGGCAGTTTGGCAACACGGCTCTCGTGAAGGGTAAGGTCGATATTCGGCTCGATCACCGCAGAGGATACGGCCTCCATGGCGGGGTCTATCCACCCGTCCATGGATGGCGCAACTAGCTCCGAATCGAGGCTCGGAGCGGCTGCCGGTGCGATCTCCTGAATACGGTCCGATGGTAGAGCTAAATCGTACTTATCGTGACCGCGTGGCGCACAAGGTAGGGGCTCGAATCCGTCGAAGATCAAGTCTCCGCGGATATTAGCCGTGTAATTTAAGCTTCCAAACCTGACCTGGTGGCCAGGGGCGTAACTTTCGATCTGCTCCAGATGGCCAAGCGAGTTGGCCCGCAGTGCGAAGCCGCTGAACACAAATATCTGTCCGGGGAGAAAAGTCTCACCCTGGACTGCATCGCTATCGATGATAGTAGGAGCCATCAAGCCCGACGGCGACGACACAGAGGAACTCTCATTGAAAGCACCAATGTCGGTGTCAAAATCAGCGGATCTCGGGTAGGGGGTTCCGAACTGTGCGTCTAAGGCAGATGGTAACAGGAGGCAGGGGACATGATGTTTTACCCAGGTTCGGACCCTCTTGATGGAGGTAAAACCTAACGTCCTGCTTGATTTATTCTTGATGATATGAGTATTGCAAGAGTTGATCTACCACGAGATCGGAGAGGCTAAACCCTAGAAGCTAGCCTATGGTATGATTGTATGTTGTCCTACGGACTAAAACCCTCCGGTTTATATAGACACCGGAGGGGGCTAGGGATACACAAGGTCGGTTACAAAGGAGGAGATATACATATCCGCATTGCCTAGCTTGCCTTCCATGCCAAGTAGAGTCCCATCCGGACATGAGACGAAGTCTTCAATCTTGTATCTTCATAGTCCAACAGTCCGGCCAAAGGATACAGTCCGGCTGTACGGAGACCCCCTAATCCAGGACTCCCTCACCCCATCTTCAGCATCTTCATGGGCTTTGTATTTTATGAACTGCCAGCGGTATGACCCGGCCCCTCCTGGGCGGGTCATACCTAATAGTTATATCCCCAACACACGGCACCTCCGCGACCTACGCATGTTCAGCTCGGTGACGTTCTTCGTACTCTTGATCCAGCTGAGGCCGAGGATGAGTTCCGTCAGCACGATGGCGTGTTGATGTGTTGATGAAGTTACCGACGCAGGGTTTCGCCTAAGCACTACGACAATATGACCGAGGTGTAAAATTGTGGAGGGGGGCACTGCACACAGCTAAAGATCAACTTGTGTGTCTATGAGGTGCCCCCTCCCCCGTATATAAAGGAGGGAAGGAGGAGGAGGGCCGGCCACAAGGGGCGCGCCCAGGGGGGGATCCTACTCCTAGTAGGAGTAGGTTTCCGCCTTTCCTAGTCCTAGTAGGAGAAGAAGGAAGGAGAGGAAGAAGAGAAGGAAAGGGGGCGCCCCCCTAGCCCTAGTCCAATTCGGTTTGGGATAGGGGGCGCGCGCCACACCTTGGCCTGCCTCCTCTCTTCCACCATTAGGCCTGTGAGGCCCAATAACTTCCAGGGGGGTCCGGTAACCCCCGGTACTCCGAAACTTATCGGAAACGACCCGAACCATTCTGATGTCCGAATGTAGCCTTCCAATATATGAATATTTATGTCTCGACCATTTCGAGACTCTTCATCATGTCCGTGATCTCATCCGGGACTCCAAAAAACCTTCGGTGCATCAAATCACATAACTCATAATACATATCGTCATCAAACGTTAAGCGTGCGGACCCTACGGGTTTGAGAACTATGTAGACATGACCGAGACACATCTCCGGTCAATAACAAATAGCGGAACCTGGATGCTCATATTGGTTCCTACATATTCTACAAAGATCTTTATCGGTCAAACCGCACAACAACATACGTTGTTCCCTTTGTCATCGGTATGTTACTTGCCCGAGATCCGATCATCGGTATCACCATACCTAGTTCAATCTCGTCACCGGAAAGTCTCTTTACTCGTTCCGTAATGCATCACCCCGCAACTAACTCATAGTCACATTGCTTGCAAGGCTTATAGTGATGTGCATTACCGAGATGGCCCGGGGATACCTCTCCGACAATCGAAGTGACAAATCCTAATCTCGATCTATGCCAACTCAACAAACACCATCGGAGACACCTGTAGAGCATCTTTATAATCACCCAGTTACGTTGTGACGTTTGATAGCACACTAAGTGTTCCTCCGGTATTCAGGAGTTTCCTAATCTCATAGTCATAGGAACATGTATAAGTCGTGAAGAAAGCAATAGCAATAAACTAAACGATCATAGAGCTAAGCTAACGGATGGCTCTAGTCCATCACATCATTCTCTAATGATGTGATCTCATTCATTAAATGACAACACATGTCCATGGCTAGGAAACTTAACCATCTTTGATTAACGAGCTAGTCAAGTAGAGGCATACTAGGGACACTCTGTTTGTCTATGTATTCACACATGCACTAAGTTTCCGGTTAATACAATTCTAACATGAATAATAAACATTTATCATGATATAAGTAAATATAAATAACAACTTTATTTATGCCTCTAGGGCATATTTCCTTCAATTATTGAGTCAGATTGCTTCAACCATGCAAAAGGAGGAAGATAAATTTGGCCCTGATAGGGCTTGTGATAACGGAGTGCAAACAGTTAGCCAATAATTTAGTTAGATGATCGTTAATGCTACTATTAGGAAGCTTAAATGAGGTGAAAATTTTTTATCTAATACTTCTCTTAATTCTAGGTCTTCTTCCTATTTGGATTCTTCTTTCCCGGACTTTATTTTATCTTTGCTATTAAAAGATCTATCGATCATATGATGACTAAAGTTCTGTTACACTAAAAAACAAAGTAAGTACATGTGTGGCTGACTACAAAGTAGCAAAGAAAATTTGTATGTGTCAAAATGCACGATGCCCCACTAATGTTCTTTCTGAGAAACACATGTAATTCTATTCATACTCGAAATCATTAGAGGTACAATGTTCTGGATACAAATCCAAGAAATTACATAGTAATTCCTACAACTAAAAATAAAAATATTTTTTTGGAGATATCTTCTCTATGATATATATCTTTGCAAGATGAATTAATTCTAACACATCAGTAAAGAGACATAAATTGGATCGAAGCAGCAAGATTGCCACTCGTTCACAAGCACAAACTTGATTACTAATAAAGGTTTATGAAAGCCCCTTTAGTATCCCATCCAAATGTATGGGAAGCCAATATCGATTACAGACTTGGGTCGGGGATAATCCCCTACAAGTGCAGGCTGTCTAATCACAAGATCTTTACTATATCGTTGAGGAAAGATTCCAATTTCACAAAGAATTAACTTGAGAGAGGAAATATGTCACAATAACATAAACTCATCATATGTGAATAAACAGATCTGTGAGGACACAAACCTCTCTGGTTTCATGGTATCACCATGGTACAGAGAGAAATGTATTCTTAAAAACACCACCACATAAATGTTGTTGAAGACCGTAAAACTCTCAAACCCGAGGTCCCTGACCTCTTAGGATCAAGATGGGAGCTAAAGGCGAGGGGACTGGGTAAATATCCAGTTGTCAGCTCTCTCCTTCCCTCTATAATTTTATTTTAGGGGCTTTCCCCTCTATCTTATGGCATCTAGAGTCCAAATGGGCTTGGCCCAGTCCATTTGGGTCTTGAGGTGAACGCGAAAATACATAGAGTGATTTTAATGTGGTAGCAGTTTTAGCCTAGTCCACTACCTACCTGAGTTCATGCGACCTGAGGTGAAGAGTGATTTGTGTCTTTTGGTGTGTATTTAATTCTGGTCAGGAATTGAGCATAACTTAGATGCTTAGAGCCCTTGGATAGAACCAATACATTTAGTCAAGACTTAGATTTAACATGATGCTAGTATATTTTTCTAGATTCAGTTCATTCTTTCTTGTGCTATTATTTCCATGGTAGGCCCATCCATGAACAAGGCGTGTTAGATCATCTGCAACCAGGCCTCCTATTTCACCTTTTATGTTTGGGTGGATGGTCCATATAATGATCGTAAGTCAGGGAGAACGAAAAAGTGCCACCCACACAAGCCCTCCAAATTGCCCCGCCCATATTCCTGGGTTGTCCACAAACCCCCAAAACCTAGCCATATGCAAAAGGAACTGGGAGTGTTCGGACGTGTCTGGACAAGACAACACATCGGATCCGGCCCACCCCGGACAACTTTCTCTTCTTCTTTTTTCTTTATCCATCATCACCATTCATATGCATTTGTCCAGACAACTGATGGATCAAATGGGGGGGTGTGGTTGTGTCACTTCCTGCGCGGTCAAATGAGGTTTCCCTGGGACATATGTCGTTGTGTGCTCACGGCAGATGCCATGGGTAGGCTTATCGAACGTGGTTGGGGTCAGAGGACGTCGGGGGGTTACGGAAGCGAGATTGGGGACAAGCGCTGCGAGACACACGATGTACCCAGGTTTGGGGCCCTCCGTGGGAGGTAACACCCCTCGTCCTGCCGGAACTGCTATATGGATCACAAGAAGGATACAATGGTGCTCCTGGAGCTGTGTTGGGTGCAGGAGGAAGAAGGATCTATCCCTCCTCTTCCCCTTGCGTATGAGTGTGTGTGTGGAACGAACTAGCCGAAGGAGTCAAAGACCCTTTGCATGGAGGGCCCCTGGGGGGTTTTATAGGCTGGCTCCCCAGGGTACAAGGGTAAATCTACACGGGCGCAGGGCCCTGGTGTCATTGCCTGAGGCCGGACAGTGGGGCCCGTCGGCTGCTCGCCACTGTGGTGTGTCGTTGCCTTCGTCATGGAGTGATTGGCACTGTGTAGCTACAGGACTGCGCCGAACCATCGCCGCCCGCCTCGGTCAGTGGTACCGGGGTGAACGGTTCCCACGAACCTCCTGGTCAGTGGTGTGATGTGCACTGTAACAACACTCTCCCTGTTGTGGGGAGAGTCGTCTCCTCGTACGCCTGGATGGGCTGGGCGCTGACCCGCTGTCCGCCGGTTGTGGTCAGCCGGCCCGTGGCGTCCTGCCACGCCCAGCCGGACTGCCCGAGCCGGCGGGCCGGCTGGAGAGCTTAGCCGGATTGAGGGGCTCTTACGGCTCCAATGTTTTTGAAAAGTGGTAAGTGTTGATGCGCCTACCCGAGGGTCATCCCTCCGACAACATATGCCCATCTTGATGGCCCACCAAGTAAAATGAAATGTATATTATATCTTAACTGAAAAATGGAAAAGAAGACATGACCCAGGGAGACGAAATGTTGTGTACTAATCTTCTTCGGCCGAGGTATGCTCACCGCCCCCTTCATGCTTCATTATCAGTTAATAAAAACACCTTTTCATATATAAAAGGCATGGTCACCATCTCCCCGACCAACTTCTTTGGATGAACCCTTGATAGTTCTGTAAGTAAATGAAGTATACTAATCCTCTTGAGTTCTGACCATCTTCCTTCTTTGAGATGTGTTCATTTTTTCTTCTAATGGTGATGGTATGTGGCGGCGAAGAGATTGGAAGATTGTTTCAAGATTCGCGAGAACTTTTTGTGTATAAATTAACAAATGATTTGTTGTGTAGTACAAATAGTGGTGCATGGGAATACAACTAGTACATGTCAGGTTATGTAACTTTAGGTACGAGAGAGAGTGAGGGAGTGGGAAAAGGGCGGTTTCATGGAGTAGGGCATTTTGGAGACCGAGCTCCATGGAGACCTTTATTTTGAAAAATTCAAATTTCATAAATTTCACTTTCAAAAAATTATGAAAAAAATTTACATGTATGCAAGGATGTAAAGTGTATGTGTCAGAAATGTCAGGATGAAATTCCTTGAACCATGAGCTGCACAAAACAAACCAAAATCAGGGACTTTAAAGATGAACAGTACATATGTTAATAAGCCTCAGATTTGTCTTTTTTGTGTAGCTCACATTTTTATGCATTTCGACCTGAAATTTTGCACACATGTACATTATGTATCTAGGTATATGTGTATTTATTTTCAGAATTTTTTGAAACTGAAAAGTTTGAATTTTGAAGTTTTCAAATAAAGGCCTCCATGGAGCTCGGTCTCCGTTTGGCATTTTCGGGTTTCATGCCTTCTCTCCCCCAAACAAAAAATATGTATTTTATTTCATTGTCACATTTTTTAATGATTCATAACTTTTGAACCAGATATCCATTTTTGAATTTTTTATATTTCTGAATTCAGGTCGATAAGACCTTTAAAACAATACCGATCTTGGATACACCTTGTCTAGTTTGAATTTCATTGTTTCAGTTAGTTTCACATTTCAAGTAACAAATTCATTTTGGAAAACTGATTTCATTTTTTTCACAAAGATGATTTCACTTAGTTTAAAACACTGATTTCACTCATGAAAAACACATACTTCACTTGTTTCAAAGAATTGGTTTCACTAGTTTTCAAAAAACCAATTTCACTCATTTTAAAAAATAAATTTCACTCGTTATAGAAAATATATTTTTTTGTTAATTAAGAGATAATGTTCCATTTATTTAAAATATATATTTAACATATTTAAAATATATATTTCGCTCATTCCGAAAAACTAATTTCACTCACTTTAAAACATCAATTTCACTCAAAAAAGATAGGTTCAGATATTTTCTAAAGAAACTCAACAAAAAACTCACTAAAATAAGAAACTTCACAAAAACTCATTTCAATTATTGGCTACCCCGAATTTCCCTGCTTCAACTAGTTTCACATTTAAAAAATTGGACACTCATTTCAAAATATTAATTCACTCATTCCAGAAAAATCCCTCATTTCAAAACCGATTTCACTCATTTCAACCGACTGCACTCATTTTAGAAAACAGATTTCACTCATTTCATTTGAAAGATATGTTTTAATAATTTTCAAAAGCCAATTCCACTCATTTTATAAAATTAATTTCACTCAATTGAAGAATTTGATTTCACTCGTTTGGAAAAAAATATAATTTCACTTATTAAAATATATTTCACTCAATTCAAAAGCCATATATCACTCAATTTCAGAATACATATTTCACCTTAAAAAAACCGACCACAATCATTTGAAATAAATAATTTCACTCACTTGAATTGTTTCACATGAAATCTGCTTCACATATATGAAAAATGATTTCACTCATTTTATAAACTTATTTCACTCATTTCAAAAACAGATTTTACTCATTTTTAAAAAATGAATTCACTCATTTCAAAACACTGATTTCACACAATTTCAAGAGATAAATTTGCTCATGTCAAAAACGAATTTCACTTGTTTCAGAAAATAAATTTCACTTGTTTCAAAAAATAGAGTTCACTATTCAAAATATAAGTGAAATGGAAATATGATTTCTCGAATGGGCACAAGCATGCGTATCATTCATGAAAGAAGGGTGGGAAAGATTCCCAGGTGTGCCAAAACATTATTTACAAGTAGTTACAATTGGGCTTTGTCCAACTCCACCCTAAGGAACTAGAGAGGCTACTCCTGATCCATCCACGCAGGCTCTCAACCTCACTCATTAGGCTAGCCTTGGCCCAGAGTCTACCCTCATGCTCGATTTGGTCTATACATGTCGACACCGAGGGCACTGCCCCATTGAAGACCACGTCATTTCGGTGTTTCCAAATGGACCACATTCCCAGAATGCACTTGGCTCGGGTGTCCCATCGACGTGCTGGCTCCTGATCCTGCCTGATGCACCAGTCCACAAGTGATTCATTCACTCTTGGCTCGAATCCGGCCCTGCCTGAGTCTACCTGAAACCAGTGCCAGATCTGCTTGGCGAACACACAATGGACCAACAGGTGTGTCATGGTCTCCTCCTGCTGATCGCACAGCGGGCACGCATCCTGATGGGGCATTCCACGTTTCGCCAGTCTGTCGAACGTCCAACATCGGTCTTTGATGGCAAACCAAGTGAAGAAACGGCATCTGAGCAGTGCATTTGATTGCCAAGTGAATTCTGCCGTTGGGGATTTCTCCATACCCATGAACCTCGCAGCGTAGGCAGTCTTAACAGAGAAACGGCCATCTCCCTCCCATGCCCAGCGTATTTTGTCCTCGAGGTCGTCCTGGAGATGGACCAAGGCTAATCGCTGCCAGAGGCGAAGGAACTGCTGGAGGGTGTCAGTCATGAGGTCGGGTCCAATATCTCTCACCCAAGCATGGTCCCTCATAGCATCCGAGACGAGCCTAATTCTCCTCAGCCTCCTTGGTATCCTGCCGTACACTTCTGGAGCGAGCTCACGTATACAGAAGCCATCAATCCACCGGTCTTCCTAGAATAAGGTGCTCTTTCCATCTCCCACCGTGGTATGTGCCACCGCCTGATAAAGTGCCAGTGATTCCACGTGAACTAAGATCTGGAACTCGGACCATGGGCTGTCAAGGTCTGCACGTTGAAGCCATGGCCAGCGCGCTCGCAACGCCTTGTTCATCCAGCAAAGGTTCGGGATGCCAGGGCCGACATACAATGTCCCAAGCCACGTTGCAGTTGCCTCCCTTCGCTTCCTTCTTGCCACACCACAGAAATCCTCTACAAATCTTGTTCATGGCTGTCAATGTCTTCGGGGGGAGACCCAAGGCCAGCATAGAGTGAATTGGTACTGCACATAAGACCGACAAAACTAGGATGAGCCGGCCACTCTTTGGCATCATAGCTGCTTTCCAGTTGGGTAGGTACCCAGCAAGTTGATCGACCAAATATTAAGTTGTTCAGCCGTGTGTTTCCGCAAGGTGAGAGGGAGCCCCAAGTAGGTGCACGGGAAGCTCGCAGCCGTGCAACCAAGGGCCTAAAATGCCATTTTTGTTTCCTCTTGAGAGCATCTAATTGGCACAACTGCACTCTTGTTCATGTTCACTGCCAGTCCAGAGGCTTGACCAAAAAGGTCAAGGATTGCTGCACAAGCCTGCACCTCCATCTCTGTTGGTTTGAAGAACAGCATGACATCATCCGCAAATAGAGAAATCCTCTCCTTCAGCCCGGATCTAGCCAGCATGGCAAACATTCCTTTGGAGGTAGCATACTTGAAGAGGGCGTGCAGGGGTTCCATGCAAAGGATGAAGATCATGGGCGATAGGGGAGCACCTTGCCTCATACCTCGGCAACTCAATATAGGCCTGCCGGCCACGCCATTTGTCATCACCCTGGTGGTGGAGATCGCCAAGAGCCCACATATCCATGCAATCCACCTCTCTCTGAATCCCATTCTTTTAAATACTTCAAGCACGGATGGAGTCGAATGCCTTGGAAATGTCTAGCTTTAGCATAATTGTGGGGATTTTCAGTGCGTGCAGCCTTCTAGCGGTGCATTGGACGAGCATGAAATTATCATGTAATGATCTCCCTCGGACAAAAGCACTCTGGTGTGGCCCCACCAGTTTTGGAAGATCCTCCGCAAGCCTGACTGCCATTGCTTTGTCAAAGATCTTGATCGCGCTGTGCACAAGACTCACCGACCTGTAATCCTTGATATCTGTCGCACCCACTTTCTTTGGTAAAAGTGTCACAATGGCTTTGTTGATCGCTGCCATACCTCTCATATCTCCACTGTAGAATTGATCGAGAGCTCTCATGAAATCATGCTTGATTATATGCCAACATGCCACATAAAAACGGCCATTAAATCCATCCGTCCCAGGGGCCTTATCCAGAGGCATGTCCTTGACTATCCTCTCAATTTCCTCCATTGAGAACGGTCTCTCGAGATCTGATAGATCGAGAGTGGGTATGTCCAAAGCATCCAAGTTCAGGGAGCATGCCCTCGTAGGAGCAGATCCAAGCAATCTGGTGTGGTAGTCATCCACAGCGTCAGTGATGCTGTCATGGCCAGAAAACACCTCATCATTGTGTTTCAGAGTGGTGATGATGTTTTTCCTTTGTCGATGGTGAGTCTGCTGATGAAAGAACTCTGTGTTTGCATCTCCCTCGCGCAAATGCAGCAGCCGGGATCTCTGTCTAGCAATCGATCTGTCGAGGGAGCTGAGACCTAGCAATTTCTTCTTCAAAAGCTTCCTGAGGTTATGCTCTTGGTCTGATAGGGATCTAGACTCTGTGGCCACATCCAAGCGGCTAATAACTTCCATGGGGATGCTCAGCTGCAGGCGCACATTGCCTATCCACCTATCACTACAGCGCTGTAGAGCAAGTGTCATTGCATGCAACTTGTTATCCAGTACGAGGAAATGATTCCCTATCGAGGGAATGGAGCTCCAAGCTTGCTCCACCGTGTCATGGAAACCTTCCGCCTTCGCCCAAAAGCTCTCAAAGCGGAATCGTTGTCCAATGTGGAACTACACATCGAGATCGTGGAGGAGAGGGCAATGATCTAAGATGGCCGAGCCAAGTGCCTCGAGCATGCTTGAGGGGTATATGTCTTCCCAAGAGTTTGTTATGAATATGTGATCAATCTTCTCCATAGTGGGCTGGCGCCGCTCATTGGACCAAGTGTATCGTCTCCCGTTGAGGTATAATTCCTTTAGCTCGAGCCTGTTGAGGAGTGCCTTAAATTTGGCCATCATCTGCCTATTTAGATTGGTATTGCTCTTGTCCTCCGGATTGACAAGGAGGTTGAAATCACCAACTAGCGCCCAGGGGCCCGCGTGCAAGTCCCTCACATCACTTATCTTGGTCATAAACTCCACCTTCTCCGCATCGCCTTGGGGGCCGTACACCCCAGTGAGCCACCACATTCGGCCCTCATCTTGCCTCACAAGTGTCGTGATCATATTAGGTGTTGAGTGGGGATTGGACAGAGACACCACCAAGCTATCCCAAGCCAAGAGCACACCTCCTCGAGTGCCAACCGCGGGAACATAGAAAAACTTGTCAAATTTATTCCCAAGACAGTGCCTTACAATGTCACTTGACAACACCTCCATCTTCGTTTCTTGGAGGCACACAATGCCAACTGAGGGAGTCCTGGATAAGGGGGTCTCCGAACAGCCGGACTATATCCTTTGGCCGGACTGTTGGACTATGAAGATACAAGATTGAAGACTTCGTCTCGTGTCCGGATGGGACTCTACTTGGCGTGGAAGGCAAGCTAGGCAATACGAATATGTATATCTCCTCCTTTGTAACCGACCTTGTGTAACCCTAGCCCTTTCCGGTGTCTATATAAACCGGAGGGTTTTAGTCCATAGGACAACATACAATCATACCATAGGCTAGCTTCTAGGGTTTAGCCTCTCCGATATCGTGGTAGATCAACTCTTGTAATACTCATATCATCAAGAGTAAATAAAGCAGGACGTAGGGTTTTACCTCCATCAAGAGGGCCCGAACCTGGGTAAAACATCGTGTTCCCTGCATCCTGTTACCATCCGCCTTAGACGCACAGTTCGGGACCCCCTACCCGAGATCCGCTGGTTTTGACACCAACATTGGTGCTTTCATTGAGAGTTCCTCTATGTCATCGCTGTTAGACTTGATGGCTCCTACTATCATCGATAGCGATGCAGTCCAGGGTGAGACTTTTCTCCCCATACAGATCTTTGTGTTCGGCGGCTTCGCACTGCGGGCCAACTCGCTTGGCCATCTGGAGCAGATCGAAAGTTACGCCCCTGGCCACCAGGTCAGGTTTGGAAGCTTAAATTACACGGCCGATATCCGCGGAGACTTGATCTTCGACGGATTCGAGCCCCTGCCGTGTGCGCCACGCGGTCACGATAAGTACGATTTAGCTCTACCATCAGACCGTATTCAGGATATCACACCGGCAGCCGCTCCGAGTCTCAATTCGGAGCCAGTTGCGCCATCCATGGACGGGTGGATAGACCCCGCCATGGAGGCCGTATCCTCTACGGCGATCGAGCCGAATATCGACCTTACCCTTCACCGAGCTTTTAAATCTAGGCCGATACGACCGATATATAGGCCGATATATCACTTTTGGGGCTCTACCGATATAAACATAACATATCATTTGGTAAATATCATTTTCCAACATATCATCCGGTAAGGACCGAAATATCGATTGGTATGTCCGATATGTCCACCAATATTGAACGATACGTAGATGGCAACAATTTTTTTATTAGAAAACAGTGAAATAACATTATGCATTTACAACTTCATTATATATTATCAAAGTCATGCACAATGTTTTGTACAAATGCATATATATCATGTTGTTTTTAGTCATGGAGTAAGGATTTTGTGATTCCTTCCTTATTAGTTTCTATATCAACAACTTACTAAACTAGGAATCTAAAAGTGTTATGTTAAAGCATTGAGATCATACATTTTCTTTTACTAAAAGTAAATGTTTTGAGCAAGAATAATGAAAAAAACTAGACTTGGTTTCTCCGATATATCTACATATCGTCCCATATATCACCCGATATCCAATATGTCGAAGCCAAACCGATACGAACCCGATATCCGATATTTTGAAGCTTGCCCTTCACGAGAGCCGTGTTGCCAAACTGCCAGATCCTTCTCCGGCCACGGGCTCCGAACCGCCTGCGCCCGTTCCTATCGAATCCAATTGGGCGCTGATCATGGAGTAGCTCCATGGATATTTTTCAGCACTCTCCCTTCGGCGACATACTGAACTCATTAAGGTCTCTCTCCTTGTCAGGAGGATCTTGGCCGAACTATGTCCGGCAGGATTGGGATGCAGATGATGAAGAAATTCGCCGCCCACCCACCACCCACTTAGTAGCCACTGTCGACGACTTAACCGACATGCTCGACTTCGACTCCGAAGACATCGACGGTATGGACGACGACGCGGGAGATGAAGAGGAACCACTGCCCACAGGGCACTAGCCAGCCACCTCATCATACGATATATACATGGTGGACACACCCAAAGAAGGCAATGGCGACGAGACAACGGAGGATGACCCCTCCAAGAAGCAACCCAAGCGCCGGCGTCAGCGGCGCCGCTCTAAGTCCTGCCAAGGCAAAAGTGGTGATACCGGCACCGGAGATAATAGCACTCCGGACAGTGCCGAAGACAATAACAATCCCCTCCAACAAGATTTAGGGCAGGAGGATGGAGAAGCCAGCCCTCCAGAGAGAGCGGCAGATGGAGAGGCGGAGGATGATAATTACATGCCTCCCTTCGAAGACGAGGAAAGCCTCGACGATGACGAATTCGTCGTGCCTGAGGATCCCGTCAAACAAGAGCGCTTCAAGCGCCGCCTTATAGCTGCGGCAAATAGCCATAACAAAAAGCAGCAACAGCTTTAAGCTGATCAAGATTTGCTAGCTGACAGATGGACTGAAGTCCTGGCGGACGAGGAATACAAACTCGAATGCCCCTCGAAGAGTTACCCAAAGTGCAGGTTGCTACCCCGACTGTAGGAGGAAGCACCAAAACATACATCCCCGGCGTATGACGTGGCTGATCGGCCACCTCGTGGCCGCGACAGAGAGACATTCCAGCCAAAAGCTCAGCCCGCACCCCGACGCCATTCAAGTAGACATGCGATACGTATTGGAGGACAAAGCACAACATGCAAGATCGATCTACGGATCATGAGGGCACGCCACTATGCGAGACGATAATCGTCACGCCGGATACAGTAAAAGTAAGCCCGGCCAGGCCGAACACAGCGGGCAAGACTCATTCGAGCTGCGTCGCGACATAGCCCAGTACAGAGGCGCCGCACACCCCTTATGCTTCACAGACGAAGTAATGGATCATCAAATCCCAGAGGGTTTCAAACCCGTAAATATAGAATCATATGACGGCACAGCAGATCCCGCGGTATGGATCGAGGATTTCCTCCTGCACATCCACATGGCCCGCGGTGATGACGTACACGCCATCAAATACCTCCCACTCAAACTCAAAGGACCAGCTCCGGATTGGCTCAACAGCTTGCCAGCAGAGTCCATCGGTTGTTGGGAAGATCTGGAAGCCGCATTCCTCGACAACTTTCAGGGAACTTATGTGCGACCACCAAATGCCGATGACTTGATCCACATAATTCAGCAGCCAGAGGAATCGGCCAGGCAATTCTGGACACAGTTCCTAACAAAGAAAAATCAAATCGTCGACTGTCCGGATGCAGAGGCCCTAGTAGCTTTCAAGCACAAATCCGCGACGAATGGCTCGCCCGGCACCTTGGCCAGGAAAAGCCGAAATCTATGGCAGCCCTCACGACACTCATGACCCGCTTTTGTGCGGGAGAAGACAGCTGGCTGGCTCGCAGCAATAACATATCAAAGAACCATGGTACTTCGGATACCAAGGATGGCAATGGCAAATCACATCGCAAAAAACATAAGCGCCGCATTAACAACGACAAATACCAAGGATACGACAGTCAATGCCGGATTCAAAGGCTCTAAACCCGGTCAACAGAAAACGCCATTCAAAAGAAGCACTCCGGGCCCATCCAGTTTGGACCGTATACTCGATCGCTCGTGCCAAATACACGGCACCCCCGACAAGCCAGCCAACCACACCAACAGGGATTGTTGGGTGTTCAAGCAGGCTGGCAAGATAAATACTGAAAACAAAGATAAGGGGTCACATAGCGATGACGAGGAGGAGCCCCGGCAGCCGAACACTAGAGGACAGAAGAGGTTCCCCCCCACAAGTGCGGACGGTGAACATGATATACGCAACCCACATCCCCAAGAGGGAGCGGAAGCGTGCGCTCAGGGACGTATATGCGTTGGAGCCAGTCGCCCCAAAGTTCAACCCATGGTCTTCCTTCCCGATCACCTTCGACCGCAGGGACCACCCGACTAGTATCCGTCATGGCGGATTCGCCGCATTGGTCTTAGACCCAATCATTGATGGATTTCACCTCACTCGAGTCCTTATGGATGGCGGCAGCAGCCTGAACCTACTTTATCAGGACACAATGCGCAAAATGGGTATAGACCCCTCAAGGATCAAACCCACTAAAACGACCTTTAAAGGCGTCATACCAGGTGTAGAGGCCCATTGCATGGGCTCAGTAACACTGGAAGTGGTCTTTGGATCTCCGGATAACTTCCGAAGTGAAGAGTTAATCTTCGACATAGTCCCGTTCCGCAGTGGCTACCATGCACTGCTCGGGCGAACCGCATTTGCGAGATTCAATGCGGTACCGCATTATGCATATCTCAAGCTCAAGATGCCAGGACCTTGGGGGGTCATCACAGTCAATGGAAACACAGAGCGCTCTCTCCGCATGGAGGAGCACGTTGCGGCCCTCGCAGCAGAAGTGCAAAGCAGCCTCTTAAGGCAATCCACTAGTTCGGCGATTAAGGACCCGGACACCTTCAAGCGCGCCCGGAGTAATCGGCAATAGGACCGCCTGGCACGTTCCGAGCTCGCATAGCATTGCGGCCCCCACCTCGGTCCTAGACAAACGACGAAATCCATGCCACGCGTACATAATTACGCATTAAAAATACCATGGGCACAGGCGGGGAGGGGGGAACGACTGCGGCACGCTCCAAGTCACGGCTTAAACCGCACTAGGGGCTTCCCGCTTTGTTATTTTTCTCTTTCAGGACTTTAATCTCTAGAAACCCTGTCCGGCAGCATGATTGCTGAACACATGAGGGAGCAACCAAGGAGGCAGAAAGCTACGTCACACCACGGAACTCCCAGGTGGATTACGCTAACAAGTGAAATTTTTGCTTTAATACTATTCCTCATCTTGCCCTTGGAAGGGACATGTCAAACAGTCCTACTTTTTGCTTATCGCACTACTTGTATCATTCCGCTTTAACGCACCTTTTTGAATAAACAATGCATAGCATTAAGACTATTATTGCATTCTTCCTTTTTATATATATGTTCATTCATGACATCTAGCACCCGTACACTCTGGTACGGCCAATACGCTAGGGGCTTAAGCATACCCCGTAATACGACGTGAGAAGTCCGAACACTTTCGACAGTGCGGCACCCCGAACTTATAGCATTATATGCATCAGCTCCGAATCATGTCTTGGGTCAATAGTTGGGTTTGCCCGGCTCCCATGTTTTGGTACCTTACGTTCCGCTATATCGGCTAAGGTAGCACTGGGATAACTACTGCGATTGTGCCCCAGTTCTGCTGGGCTAAGCACCTTAGTAGAGAAAGCTAAAGCTGACTGTCATGATAAGGCGAGAGACTGGTCGCTGTTCGAGAGGTTTCGAGTCCCTAAAGACTTATGCCGCTTAGAGCGAGGAGTCGGCCCTGTCCGGCTTAAGGCGTGTATCGCGCCCCAAATTCGGCCTTCCGAATACTAGGGGCTTCACCGAAATTTAAAATTATAGAATTCTATGGCTATGTGAGAGTGATAGCGCATTATAGTCCGATTGCCTTGTTCGTTGTGCTGAGCACCTCCCTCGAAGGACCCAACAATGGGAACAAGAGTGCTTAGGTTTATCCCGAACACCCCAGCACTCGTGGCGTGGGGGCAGAAGCCGACGACGAGCCATCTCTCAGATTTGATAAACAGCCGAACAGAAGGCAATATTTTAAATTCAGACAAGCGTTGCATAGCGCATATGAACAAGTTTTTCATAATACAGGATTACACGAGCAAGTTCATTCAAAAGTTACATCTTTTGCACACTCGTCCGCTACAAGACGGGCACCCTTCAGGACACCCTCATAGTACATCTCGGGGTGGCGATGCTCCTTGCCCTCCGGCGGCCCTTCCTTCACCAGCTTTACGGCGTCCATCTTGGCCCATTGCACCTTCACACGGGCGAAAGCCCGGCGTGCACCTTCGATGCAGACGGACCACTTGATGACTTCCGGCCGTGGGCAGGCATCCATAAGTCGCCTCACCAGGCCGAAGTAGCTGTTGGCAAGGGCGTCACCAGGCCACATCCGGACTATAAAGCCCTTCATGGCCTGTTCGGCCGCCTTGTGCAGCTCGACCAGTTGCTTCAGCTGGTCGCCCAGAGGCATCGAGTGTTTGGTCCCAGTATACTGAGACCAGAACAACTTCTTCGTTGAGCTTCCCTCCTCGGCCCGGTAAAACTGTGCGGCATCCGACACGCTACGGGGCAAATCTGCGAATGCTCCTAGAGAGCTCCGGATTCGGGTAAGTAACAAGTAATTTACTTTCACATGCTTGCTTTGCATATAGAATGCCTTACCCGCTGCTATCTTCTTCATCGCATCAATCTCCTGGAGGGCCTTTTGGGCTTCGGCCTTGGCATTCTTTGCGCTCTCGAGGGCCGCGGCAAGCTCGGACTCTCGCGTCTTCAAGTCAAGCTCCAACGCCTCGTGCTTCGTTACGAGAGCGTGGAGCTCTTGCTGCACCTCGCCCACGCGAGTCTCCTGCCTTTCCCTCTCGGTGCGCTCCTTGGCCGCTTTGTTTTCGGCCTCGGATAGCGCTTGCTTCAGGGTCGCCACCTCGGTCGTGGCCCCTGGCAAATTTATGATGATCCTGTAATTTTGCAATCGCATTCTTTTTATATATATTCATAGACTAGGTACTACTTACCTTTGTTCTCCTCGAGCTGCCTCTTAGCAAGGCCGAGCTCTTCCTTGGACCCTTTGAGGTCCTGCTTCAGTGCGGCGACCTCCGCAGTCAGTGCGGCAGAGGCCAGCAGCGAAGCCTGCATACGCATATAGACATACTTATATTAGAATCCTGCGATATTGTTTGATCCTCTGTTCGGCTTTTCTTTGTGAACACCGAACAGAGCATCAGGGGCTACTGTCTATGTGGTAATATTTTTCCTATATTTCAAAAATGTAGGATCGAAAGTATGTCTAGAGGGGGGGTGATTAGACTACTTGACCAAATAAAAACTTAACCTTTTCCCGATTTTAGTTCTTGGCAGATTTTAGCTATTGTAGGACAAGTCAAGCAATCATCACACAATTCAAGCAAGCATGCAAAGAGTATATTGGCAGCGGAAAGTAAAGCATGCAACTTGCAAGAATGTAAAGGGAAGGGTTTGGAGAATTCAAACGCAATTGGAGACACGGATGTTTTTCCCGTGGTTCGGATAGGTGGTGCTATCCTACATCCACGTTGATGGAGACTTCAACCCACGAAGGGTAACGGTTGCGCGAGTCCACGGAGGGCTCCACCCACGAAGGGTAATGGTTGCGCGAGTCCACGGAGGGCTCCACCCACGAAGGGTCCACGAAGAAGCAACCACCCATGAAGGGTAATGGTTGCGCGAGTCCACGGAGGGCTCCACCCACGAAGGGTCCACGAAGAAGAAACCACCCACGAAGGGTCCATGAAGAAGCAACCTTGTCTATCCCACCATGGCCATCGCCCATGAAGGACTTGCCTCACTAGCGGTAGATCTTCACGAAGTAGGCGATCTCCTTGCCCTTACAAACTCCTTGGTTCAACTCCACAATCTTGTCGGAGGCTCCCAAGTGACACCTAGCCAATCTAGGAGACACCACTCTCCAAGAAGTAACAAATGGTGTGTTGATGATCAACTCCTTGCTCTTGTGCTTCAAATGATAGTCTCCCCAACACTCAACTCTCTCTCATAGGATTTGGATTTTGTGGAAAGAAGATTTGAGTGGAAAACAACTTGGGGAAGGCTAGAGATATTCATATGGTAGGAATGGAATATATTGGTCTCAACACATGAGTAGGTGGTTCTCTCTTAGAACATATGAGTTGGAATTGTGTATGTGTTCTGATGGCTCTCTCCATGAATGAAGAGGAGGTGGAGAGGTATATATAGCCTCCACACAAAATCCAACCGTTACACACAGTTTTCCAATCTCGGTGGGACCGAATCAACAAACTCGGTCGGACCGAAAAGGTAAACCTAGTGACCGTTAGAGATTTTCGGTGGGACTGACATGCAACTCGGTAGGACCGATATGGTTAGGGTTTGGGCATAACGTAATCTCCGTGAGACCGATTACACAAACTCGGTGAGACCGAGTTTGGTAATAAGCTACCCAGAGAGTTGGTCAGGCAAACTCGGCGGGACCGATTTGCTCTTTCGGTGAGACCAAAAAGTTACATAAGGGAAACAAAGAGTTTACATTGCAATCTCGGTGGGACCGATTCGCTCTTTCGGTGAGACCGAAAAGTTACGAAAGGGAAACAGAGAGTTTGCAATCCCATCTCGGTGAGACCAAGATCCCTATCGGTAGAACCGAATTGCTAGGGTTTGGCAGTGGCTTATGACAAGTGAAACTCGGTGGCGCCGGATAGAAAGAATCGGTAGGACCGAGTTTGGCTTAGGGTTTAGGTCATATGTGGATATGGGAAAGTAGTTGAGGGTTTTGGAGCATATCACTAAGCACATGAAGCAAGAGGCTCATTAAGCAACACCTCATCCCTCCTTGATAGTATTGGCTTTTCCTAAAGACTCAATGTGATCTTGGATCACTAAAATATAAAATGAAGAGTCTTGAGCTTTTGAGCTTGAGCCAATCCTTTGTCCTTAGCATTTTGAGGGTTCCACTTTCACATCCATGCCATGCCAATCATTGAGCTTTCCTGAAATAGTCATCTTGGAATAGCATTAGCTCAATGAGCTATATGTTGTTATGAATTACCAAAACCACCTAGGGATAGTTGCACTTTCAATCTCCCCCTTTTTGGTAATTGATGACAACATATAGATCAAAGCTTCGACAAATGATAATAAGCATGAAATATATCGTCGCTTTGAGAAGTATGTGACAAGTAAGAGCTCCCCCTAAATTTGTGCATATTTAAAATTTGCTTTGGACTGCAAATGCACAAAGAGTTAGAGTCATGGGTTACTCTTCCATGTCACATAAATCTTGGTGGAGCGCTTAAAATGATAAGAATGAAATACATGCACTCATCACCAAGAATAGTGAATGATCACATAAGATAGATAAGATGATAATATTAAGCAAACATTAAGTGTAACTTATGATCAAACACATGATCATCAATGTCTCACGAGCAATGACATAGTATCTCACACAAAAGCAAACAAAGTTCGAAAAACCACCAAATAAAACAAGAGAGAATAAAAGCAACACTCTCTCTCGAAGCCTATGATCTATACATTTTCTCCCCCTTTGGCAACAAGTTACCAAAAAGTTCCTAGAAAATGCATAGTGCTAAGTCGACACTCAGGCTTGATCTTCAGGTGGTGGTGGAGTTCGGAGCACTCCAAGGACGAAGCCTTCTGTAGACATGGTCGGAGTCGAGGCTGAAATGGACGCTGGAGCTGGTGGAACTAAGGCTGTAGCTGGTGCAGACGTGGTGGCTCTGGGGTCAACAACTGGCACTGCAGACGACCTCGGACCTCGTGGCACTCTGGCAAAGGCATCAGTTGTAGTCTTGCCTCTCCTCTCCTGCATGTCATCCTGGAGCTGCTCCACTGTAGTCTGAATCTCTGTCACTTTGACATCCAAGTCATAGAACTTTTGTTCCATGATCCTCTCTAAGCTTGCCTGGTTCTGAGTTAGGGTGGCTAGTCCTTTCTCAATCCGCAGGGTGGATGCAATCAAGTAACCAAGCTGCTCTTGTTTGGTTTTCAGGAAATATTCAGATGCCTCCTCTTGAGTAGGCATCTTGGCAGCTTTCTCCTTCCTCGCCTTCTTCTTCTTGGCTTGTGCTTGGGCAGATGATGGCTCATTCTCAGTCATGACCACTTGATTATCTTCAAAGTCTGGACGGATGGGCAGGTGTTCCTTGTCCAATAAGTATATGCCCGTGCCCATCTTAGAGTTGATGAGCTCCTGAATCTGCGGGGCATATCCACAGCTCCTCTTCTGGTCTGCTGCTGTCCTCTTGATTGTTTCAATCATAAGGCTCATGACTTTGAATTTCTGTGGCACGTCAAAGATATGAAGCAAGTTGATCGCGTGGCCCCTGATCATCTTGTGATCTCCAGACTTGGGCAATAGGGTGTTCCTAAGAATCCAGTTGATGGTTGGCAGCCCTGACAGAAGATAGTGTACTGAGCCAAACTTGAACGTATCAAGTGCTTCATTTGGAATCTCCTTGTACATGTTTGACATTGAGTTGTGGTCCATCTTCTTCTTGGCATAAATGTCCAAGTCATCGTCATGCTCTTCTGGGGCATTAATCAGCTGAGCCCATTCAGCAACTGTAGACCGGTACCTCGTACCCTCTGACATCCATACAATCCTGCCATCTGGATAGAAATGGGCTGTGGAGTAGAACTGCATGATGAGTTCCTCGTTCCACTTTGTGAGCTTCTTCCCAACAAAGTCCTCTACTCCACATGCCTTGAAGCTGTCTTGCACTCCAGGGTAGTACTCTTCGTTGTCCTTGATGTATTGCCAATCAACCCATCTCATATCACAGACAATTGGCTTCTTGTCTAGCAGCACTGTCTCATAAAAGTCTTGCTACTCCTTGGTGTGAAACCTGTAGTCAACTGCAGTCCTTCTCCTTGAAGCATACGGGTCTGCTTCTCTCCACTTCCGGAGCCCTGAATCTCTCCTGAGTTTCATATCCTCAGCCACAGGATGAGCATCGTTGTGGTCTGGGATCTTGGGCTTGAGCTTTCTAAGAACATTCTCTTCTTCTTCTTCTGCAGCTTCAGGCACTGGGGCCTTGTTCTTCTCAGTAGCTGGGATGCTTCTTGTGTTCCTCTTTGGCTTTGGCTTTGGAGCTGGCTTGGCCTTGGAAGCAGCTGCCCCTGTTCTTATGGCATCACCCATCAGCTTGGGTGCCTTAGGTGTTGGTGCAGCTACCTCTTCTTCTTCCTCCTCATCTTCCATGATGGAAGCCTTGCCAAGCACTCTGGCAACAGTTTTCTTCACCCTTTCTTTCCTCTTCTTGCCTTTAGCAGCAACTGGCTCAATGGGAGTGGGCTTCTCAGTTGAAGCTCTGGCCTTTGACATAGGCTGCCTGCCTGCTGGCCTTTTGATCTTCATCCCTGGTTTTATGCCCTGTGCTGGCTCAACTCTCTTGGAAGTTGCTTCCTCTTCTGCCACATAATCCTCATCTTCTGAGTCTGAGGTTCTCTTCTTTCTTTGTCTCGTGGCAGCTTTAGGCAGATTGCTAGGGGTGCTCCTGCTGCCATCATCTGAGGAACTTGAGGGACTAGTGCCCTCACTCATCTGCACTTGCTGCTCTGACAAGTTCTGGCTATCACTTTGGTCTGACATGATGCAAACTCTGACTGCTGACCCTGTGAATAGGTTATAGATGAGATAGAGTGGATAAGCATCACAAAATGCAGAGATTTTTGCAAAAGAATAATTCAAAAACTTAGTTTTAGTTTCCCACTGAAAGCATCTCGGATCTACCGATTTGTAAACTCGGTGATACCGAAGCAGTTTTGGCACCTAAACTAGTCAACTCGGTCAGACCGAGTCACAGTTCGGTGGCACCGAGACTGCTAGGGTTTCACAGAGTTCCAAAATCGGTCACACCGATAAGTAATTCTCGGTCAGACCGAGTCTCACTTGTGCAATGGCATAAGCCAAATCGGTGGGACCGAGTTTTTCAACTCGGTGGGTCCGAGATGGTTTCGGCGGAAACCTAACCCTAAAATTTTCGAATTAAACCTAATCTACGAGTTCATTGACTGGATAGAAGTTTAACAAATGTGGCAAGAATCATGATGATCACAATGTGCTAAGAATCGGATTGGGGAATAGCACAAAGATCGAGTCCATACCCTAGTTCGGCGGAGACTCGCTACGGCGGCAACGGCGGGGTTGAATTTCCGTTGACGGCGACGGAGACCAGCGACTGGAGGCGGCTGGCGGCGAGGAGACGATCCGAAGACCAAGTTGGCAGAGCAGGCTATCACGCGGGCGAAGGGGTTCGGAGAAATTTCCAAATTTTTGCCCGTGACTGTATATAGCCCGACCCTGTTGGTGTGACCGAGTGGAACAACTCAGTGGCACCGAGATGCAAAACTGTATACAGTTGTTGCAACTCGGTGTGACCGAATGGTTCAAATCGGTTGCACCGAGATCGAAAACCTAGATCAACTTAATGATCTCGGTAGGACCGAAAGTAGGGTATCGGTCAAACCGAGAATCATAAAGAGGTTTTGGAAGTTTAAGTCTATGACGAATCGAGGACTCCGAACGCTCCTCACACAGAGTGGTTCGAATCTGACTTGATCAAATTTTGTGATGCAGCATGAATAGAGTTTGAGACGAGAAAAGCATAGATAGCTAGAGGAGGTTCTTAGGCATTCTTGTCCATCCACTTGGCAAAAGGAAATAAAACCAAACAATCAAAACAACAAGTGGATGTCCTCGAATGAGTAAAATATGCAACCAGCATGCTCACACAATAAGATGGCAAATGAAATATGTGACAAGGCATGCACAACCAATTCTAGCATCTATCAAGCAATTTGCGATGACAAGGTCATCTATATATAAGTATATTGACTTAGGAGTCAAGTGAGAACACTTGATCATAGGTCATACTCATCGTTTAAGCTCAAGTGGGGTTACCACTTTTACATAAAGCATTGTTGTGTTCACATCTTTAGAGTTGCTTTAGTTCAAGTCTTAGAGTAAAGCTCCCCCTAGATGTGATATCCCCCCTTAGAGGGATGAACTAACCTCGGGTTTTGTCGATGATGACTTCATGTAGATGTTGAAGATGTGGATGCTCAATGTTGATGTAGATCACTTGGAGCTATCCATTTGAGTGAATTGCACTTTCAATACCTACATGGGTTAGTCCCACAAGGAACAAACAAGGATATCCATAGACATAGAGTGATGCACACACAAGATGATGTCCATGAAAACTTTTAGGTTACCTTGTCCCTTGTCTTACCAACAAGAGGGTTTGTGACTCCTTGAACTAGTGCAAGATGTGGAAGTTGATTGCACTTGTTCTTGCCAAAATGATAAGAGTGAAGTATGTTGGCGGAGTCACCCTCAAGAACTCTCTAGTTCTTCTTCTTTTGGATCCACACCATCTTGATGGGAATCCTTGGAGTTGTAGTCGTACTTGATGAAGTGGAACTTGAAGTAGTCTTGGGAATCCACTTGACTAAGGTCTTAGGAGCTTCTTCAAATGCATCAATTTCCTCTTGAAGCTTGTCCTTGCCTTTTTGCTTGTAGTCTTGTGGTGGAAGATCATCTTGAGCTTGTGTCCCCTTGAAAGAAGTATCATACTTCTCTTGTTGAGGAATAAACTTTGTCTTGGGGTATTGATCTTCTTCCCACTCAACTCCATTGGCATTGAACTTTCGTTCAAAACCAACACCTTGATTCTTCCGGTGCATTTCTTGCTTGCGCACAATTTCCTCGAATTGCTTACTCCTGGCAAGGCTTTTGTACACTCCTTTCTCTATAATTCCCTTCAATAAGCTATTTTCTTGCTCAAGTGTAACTTGGCTAAGAGAATAATTAGTGGAATCAAGAGAACTACTAGAAGCAACAATATTGGATTTAGCATGATTATTGTTACTGCTAGAGGAAGAATCTTTCTTGTTCTTGTTACTAGACTTGACTTGAGGCATGTAAGTGGATAAGAGTAAACGCTTGGCAATGTAAGAAGAACTTTTCTTGTGGAGATCATCATTGATTGCTTTTAAGAACTCATGCTCTTGCTCAAGATTGAGCTTTTCAAAGCGTAATTTCTCATGAGCTCTTAAAAGTTCTCGATGATCTTCGAAGATAGTTTCATGAGCTAACTTAAGAGTGTTTAGTTCTTTAGTTAGAGCCTCAATCTTGTCCTTATCATTGTCATTCGTTTTATCTTGATTAGCATGATTAATTGACGTTTCATCATAGTATTCATCACTAGAGTTGTCAACAAGCAAATCATCACCTAACAAGTCATCTTCATCACTATTGAAATCAACATACTTGGGGTGTGTTACCTTAGGACCTTTGGCCATGAAGCATCTTCCAACTCCTTCATTTGGTGAGTCAAATATGTCGTAGGAGTTGGTTGACACAAGTGCTAGACCGGCAACACCTTCATCTTGAGTATCTTCGGAGTCGGAGTGATAACTTCTCTCGGAGTGGCTGTCGGAGTCGGAGTCGGATACCCATTCACCAACATGAGCTTGATGTCTTTGTTTTGTGTAGCTCCTTGATGATTTTTCCTTCCTTTCCGAATCCTTGCTTCTCCGTGAGTATCTTCGTTCATAACGATCATCTCTACTCCTTCTCTCTCTTGGTGGTGATTCTTTGCTTCTTCTTTTTGGAGAATCTTCTCTTGTAGGGAGCCGTACACTCATTGGAATAGTGTCCGGGTCTTCCACAACTGTAGCAGTTTCGCTCTCGACTAGAAGATCTTTTGTCATTGTAGGACCTTGACTTGAAGCTTCTATCTTTGCTTCTACTCTTGTAGAACTTGTTGAAGTTCTTCACCATTAAGCTCAATTCTTCATTGAAGTTTTGTTTCTCACTTGATGATGTAGGGGCTTCACATGAGGCTTTGTAGGCACCACTTGATTTGTTGTGAAGTTCCTCTTTATCCTTAAGTGACATCTCATGAGCAACAATTCTTCCAATCACCTCCGTTGGCTTGAGATCTTTGTAATTGGGCATCATTTGGATCAATGTGCACACGGTATCATATTTTCCATCCAAGGCTCTTAGAATCTTCTTGATGATGAATCTATCGGTCATCTCTTCACTTCCTAAGCCGGAAATCTCATTTGTGATGAGAGCAAGCCTAGAGTACATTTCAGCGACACCTTCACCATCCTTCATTTTGAACTTCTCAAGTTGACTTTGAAGCACATCCAACTTGGATTCCTTGACGGAGTCGGTACCTTCGTGCATATCAATCAAAGTGTCCCAAATTTCCTTTGCATTCTCAACACGGCTGATTTTGTTGAATTCTTCGGGGCACAATTTGTTGAAGAGAATATCACAAGCTTGAGCATCGTATTGCAACATCTTCAACTCATCCGCGGTAGCTTCACGGTTTGGTTCTTTCCCATCAAAGAAGTCACCTTGCAAACCAACACACACAATAGCCCAAATGGCGGGGTTATGTCCAAGAATATGCATTTTAATTTTATGCTTCCAACTAGCAAAATTAGTACCATCAAAGTAAGGACCTCTACGGTGATAATTTCCCTCGCTAGACTCCATACTCTCCTAGGTTGTGAAACCAAGGCTATGACCACCAAAAGCTATGGAGATCAAAGCAAATGGAGACCAAAGCTCTGATACCACTTGTAGGATCGAAAGTATGTCTAGAGGGGGTGATTAGACTACTTGACCAAATAAAAACTTAACCTTTTCCCGATTTTAGTTCTTGGCAGATTTTAGCTATTGTAGGACAAGTCAAGCAATCATCACACAATTCAAGCAAGCATGCAAAGAGTATATTGGCAGCGGAAAGTAAAGCATGCAACTTGCAAGAATGTAAAGGGAAGGGTTTGGAGAATTCAAACGCAATTGGAGACATGGATGTTTTTCCCGTGGTTCGGATAGGTGGTGCTATCCTACATCCACGTTGATGGAGACTTCAACCCACGAAGGGTAACGGTTGCGCGAGTCCACGGAGGGCTCCACCCACGAAGGGTAATGGTTGCGCGAGTCCATGGAGGTCTCCACCCACAAAGGGTCCACGAAGAAGCAACCACCCACGAAGGGTAATGGTTGCGCGAGTCCACGGAGGGCTCCACCCACGAAGGGTCCACGAAGAAGCAACCACCCACGAAGGGTCCACGAAGAAGCAACCTTGTCTATCCCACCATGGCCATCGCCCACGAAGTACTTGCCTCACTAGCGGTAGATCTTCACGAAGTAGGCGATCTCCTTGCCCTTACAAACTCCTTGGTTCAACTCCACAATCTTGTCGGAGGCTCCCAAGTGACACCTAGCCAATCTAGGAGACACCACTCTCCAAGAAGTAACAAATGGTGTGTTGATGATGAACTCCTTGCTCTTGTGCTTCAAATGATAGTCTCCCCAACACTCAACTCTCTCTCATAGGATTTGGATTTTGTGGAAAGAAGATTTGAGTGGAAAGCAACTTGGGGAAGGCTAGAGATCAAGATTCATATGGTAGGAATGGAATATCTTGGTCTCAACACATGAGTAGGTGGTTCTCTCTCAGAACATATGAGTTGGAATTGTGTATGTGTTCTGATGGCTCTCTCCACGAATGAAGAGGAGGTGGAGGGGTATATATAGCCTCCACACAAAATCCAACCGTGACACACAGTTTTCCAATCTCGGTGGGACCGAATCAACAAACTCGGTCGGACCGAAAAGGTAAACCTAGTGACCGTTAGAGATTTTTGGTGGGACTGACATGCAACTCGGTAGGACCGATATGGTTAGGGTTTGGGCATAACGTAATCTCCATGAGACCGATTACACAAACTCGGTGAGACCGAGTTTGGTAATAAGCTAACCAGAGAGTTGGTCAGGCAAACTCGGTGGGACCGATTTGCTCTTTCGGTGAGATCGAAAAGTTACAAAAGGGAAACAAAGAGTTTACATTGCAATCCCGGTGGGACCGATTCGCTCTTTCGGTGAGACCGAAAAGTTACAAAAGGGAAACAGAGAGTTTGCAATCCCATCTCGGTGAGACCGAGATCCCTATCGGTAGAACCGAATTGCTAGGGTTTGGCAGTGGCTTATGACAAGTGAAACTCGGTGGCGCCGGATAGAAAGAATCGGTAGGACCGAGTTTGGCTTAGGGTTTAGGTCATATGTGGATATGGGAAAGTAGTTGAGGGTTTTGGAGCATATCACTAAGCACATGAAGCAAGAGGCTCATTAAGCAACACCTCATCCCTCCTTGATAGTATTGGCTTTTCCTAAAGACTCAATGTGATCTTGGATCACTAAAATATAAAATGAAGAGTCTTGAGCTTTTGAGCTTGAGCCAATCCTTTGTCCTTAGCATTTTGAGGGTTCCACTTTCACATCCATGCCATGCCAATCATTGAGCTTTCCTGAAATAGTCATCTTGGAATAGCATTAGCTCAATGAGCTATATGTTATTATGAATTACCAAAACCAAGTAGGGATAGTTGCACTTTCAAAAAACTTACCTCAAAGCCTATTAGAAGGCTGGCACAGGCTTCAGTCAGTCCGCTCTTGGCGGACTGAACCTTCTGGACCACTGCACTCATAATAGTGCGGTGCTCTTCGTTGATGGAAGTGCTGTGAAGCGCTCCCAGCAGATTGTCCGGTGCCTCTGGATGGACAGAGGTCACCGGCACAGGCGTCTTGCCCCTTTTGGAAGGAGGCCGCCTGCCCGAGTCCGAAACCACCGGGGGTTCCGGCGCGGTGTTCGGCTGAGGGCCGAAATCGAAGCCCTCGGGAGCCTTGCTCCCTCTGCTCCCGGAGTCTGGAAGGTCGCCTTGAGGCGCCTCCGGGACTGTCTCCCCTCGACCCGGTGCCTCTTGAGAAAATACCTCGGCGTTGTCCGTAGGGCAAGGGGAGGTGGCGGTCAGAAGTGGATCGCTATCCAAATCCGACGAGCCCAGGGAGCCGTCCAACGAGGATACGTCGATATGGGCTCGTGGCGGTCTACATAATCATGATTCGGTGTTAGGAGAAGCAGTGCGACAATGGTATGCTATGAGTTACTCTAGTATTCGAATACTTACGACTTCGCCAGGGGCTTGGCCCTGAGCAGCCACTTGTCTTCGCCTTCAGCGGTGGTGGTGGAGTAGTCCGGAAGGAGGGTCCTCCAATTCTTGGACCCTACGGCCCTCCCGGTCGGGGCGGCCTTCCTTTTCTTGTCTCCCCCGACTGAAGGGGGAGCATCTTCATCTTCCTCCTCGTCTTCGGGGGAGGAGTGCGTCGTGGAGTTATCGGACGATGAGTCCGATAACACCTGGCGTCGGGAACTCTTTCGGGTTCCCTTGGCCTTCCTGGTCTTCTCCGGCACCTTGTAAGGAGCCGGAGTGAGCATCTCCGTCAGGAGAGCGTCCGCAGTGTCTTCGGGCAGAGGGGCCGGACAGTTAATCTGCCCCGACGTCTCCACCCAGTCATGTCAAAGGCATGGAGCTCAGACCCCGCACATGGTTAAGCTAGGGGAAATAAATATCCTATCGGATGTATAGAACTCACCGAATGCGCTCGGCGCTTCGCGCTTAGTCCGCGGTCCTCGATGAGAGAGGGAGGGACCTCGGCACCCTTGAATAGCACCCTCCAGGCGTCCTTGTGCGTCGTGTCGAAGAGCTTGCTTAGAGTCTGGTGTTGGGCCGGGTCGAACTCCCACAAGTTGAAATCTCGTTGTTGACACGGGAGGATCCGGCGGATAAGCATGACCTGGACTATGTTGACAAGCTTGAGCTTCTTGCTTGCCATATTCCGGATACATTTCTGGAGTCCGTCCAGCTCCACTGATGAACCCCAGGATAGGCCCTTCTCTTTCCAGGAGGTGAGCCGCGTGGGGATTCCAGATCGAAACTTGGGGGCCGCCACCCATTTGGTGTCGCACGCCTCGGTGATGTAGAACCACGTCGATTGCCACTCCTTTATGGTCTCCACGAAGGAGCCTTCAAGCCATATAACATTGGGCATCTTGCCCACCATGGCTCCGCTGCATTCTGCTTGTTAGCCTCCCACCATCTTCGGCTTGATATTGAAGGTCTTCAGCCATAGGCCGAAGTGGGGCCGGATGCGGAGGAAACCCTCACACACGACGATGAACGCCGAAATGTTGAGGATGAAGTTCGGGGCCAGATCATGAAAGTCCAGCCCATAGTAGAACATGAGACCTCGGACGAATGGACGGAGGGGAAACCCTAGTCCGCGGAGGAAGTGGTGGAGGAAAACTACCCTCTCGTGAGGTTCCGGGGTAGGGACGATCTGCCCCGCAGTGGGCAGCCGATGCGCGATATTCGCGGCTAGGTATCCGGCCCCGCGCAGCTTTTTGATGTGTCCCTCCATGACGGAGGACGCCATCCACTTGCCTCCCGCTCCGGACATGTTTGGAGAAGGTTGAGGAGAAGGATGTGGACTTGGGAGTTGGAGCTCGAGTGCGCAAGAATGGATGAGCAAGGAGGAAGAAGGCGTGGGTAGAAAAAGGTTAAACCTTATCCCTTTATAAGGGCGGCCAAAACTATGCGCCCCCACTAGCCTGGTAAAACTCTCTTATCCCCCAAGCGCCATAATCAATGGCGCAGTTGGGTTACCCATGCCCGTATTGATGAGAATCCCGTAATAAGGGGGACCCGATCTCTGCTTTGACAAGACGTGTCAAGGAACTGCCTCGCGTTATGTGCGGGGCTAGTTAAAGGAAACGGTTCGAATAATCACCGGGCCATGGCATAATGTCATGTTGCCAAAACGTGTCAGCAGATTAGATTTGTGGAAATATTATTCTCTCTACGGTGGTTGGAACTTATTTTGCAGGGTCAGACACTATCCTTGTATTCAAATTCTTCCGTGGTGTATTTGGAGGGGGAACCCGCCTTGCAATGCCGAAGACAACACTGCGCTTCGGACTCATCGTCATTGAAGCCTGGTTCAGGGGCTACTGAGGGAGTCCTGGATTAGGGGGTCTCCGGACAGCCGGACTATATCCTTTGGTCGGACTCTTGGAATATGAAGATACAAGATTGAAGACTTCGTCTCGTGTCCGGATGGGACTCTACTTGGCGTGGAAGGCAAGCTAGGCAATACGGATATGTATATCTCCTCCTTTGTAACCGACCTTGTGTAACCCTAGCCCTTTCCGGTGTCTATATAAACCGGAGGGTTTTAGTCCATAGGACAACATACAATCATACCATAGGCTAGCTTCTAGGGTTTAGCCTCTCTGATCTCGTGGTAGATCAACTCTTGTAATACTCATATCATCAAGAATAAATCAAGTAGGACGTAGGGTTTTACCTCCATCAAGAGGGCCCGAACCTGGGTAAAACATCGTGCTCCCTGCCTCCTGTTACCATCCGCCTTAGACGCACAGTTCCGGACCCCCTACCCGAGATCCGCCGGTTTTGACACCGACACCAACCTTTGCCGCCGAGACCACTTGGTATATGGCATTCCGCCGCGCCGGAGAGTTCAAGCCTCGGACGTTCCACACAAGAACTTTAGGTGGTTGCATAGACATGTTGCAAGCCCACCGGTCCACCAAGGAGAGAGGCGATCAGCCCTCCACTTCTATCTCCACTGAGTCCTCTACTAGCAAAATAGATTCATCCCAGCCGAAGAGAGCCAAAATTGCCTTCATGTAACAGTCCGTGAGTGGGCAATCAAAGAGTGCCGCATATGCTTTTAGAGCTTCATCCCCAATGATCTCACCCTCATTGGCCAAGCACGGTTTTCGGATGAGGACGACTTGCTGCTTAGACACCTTACTGCCGCGAGCTCCCTTGGCCAGCCTGACACTGCGCCTCGAGGTGTTTACTTGCGGCCTCTTTTGGCGCGGCCGCCTCTACTTTTTGGGGAGCTCCCTGGCCCGCGGCTGGCTCGGCAGTGGGTAGAGAGCAAGGCAGAGCTCAGAGCAGAGCATGCTGACTTGGGAACGGGGGAGGGAGTGGCCCTTGGAGTTGCAGCAGCGGTCGTAGCAGTTGCAGCAGGGGGAGCGTTCGCCTCGCCAGAAGCATCAGAGAGGCTCACGAGGAACCAATCCTCTGTACGTGTGCATGGGGGCGTCCCATCCCCATGCATGTGGGCCACGGGGGGAGTGGTGGGGTCCTCCGAATCCACCAGGCAAGAAAACTACAGGGAACCCAGCTGGTTCAAGCTGGCTGGGCTCGAGAAGAAATCTTCCTCGAGAGTCGCGTCTGGCTGTCCCGGCCTATCTTCCTCGGGGAGGAAGATCTCCCAATCGCCAATCCGCACTGCCCCACGCGAACTGATCTGTCGGCTTGTCATATGCAGCAGGAGGGGTTGATACGTCTCCAACGTATCTATAATTTTTTATTGCTCCATGCTATATTATTTACTGTTTTGACTGTTTATGGGCTTTATTATACACTTTTATATCATTTTTGGGACTAACCTATTAACCCAGAGCCCAGTGCCAGTTTCTGTTTTTACCCTGTTTTAGGGTTTCGAAGAAAAGGAAAATCAAATGGAGTCCAATTGACCTGAAACTTCACGGATCTCATTTTTGGAAGGAAAGAAGCCCAGAAGACTTGGAGTGCACGTCGGGGGATCTGCGAGGAGGTCACGAGGCAGGGGGGGCGCCCACCCCCTTGGGCGCGCCCTCCACCCTCGTGAGCCCCTCGTGGCCCACCTGACGTACTTCTTCCGCCTATATATCTCCATATACCCTAAAAACATCAGGGAGCACAATAGATCGGGAGTTCCGCCGCCAGAAGCCTCCGTAGCCACCGAAAGCCAATCTAGACCCGTTCCGGCACCCTGCCGGAGGGGGCAATCCCTCTCCGGTGGCCATCTTCATCATCCCGGTGCTCTCCATGACGAGGAGGGAGTAGTTCTCCCTCGGGGATGAGGGTATGTACCAGTAGCTATGTGTTTGATCTCTCTCTCTCGTGTTCTTGAGGTGATACGATCTTGATGTATCGTGAGCTTTGCTATTATATTTGGATCCTATGATGTTTCTTCCCCCCTCTACTCTCTTGTAATGAATTGAGTTTCCCCTTTTGAGTTATCTTATCGGATTGAGTCTTTAAAGATTTGAGAACACTTGATGTATGTCTTGCCGTGGATATCTGTGGTGACAATGGGATATCACGTGATTCACTTGATGTATGTTTTGGTGATCAACTTGCGGGTTCCGCCCATGAACCTATGCATAGGGGTTGGCACACGTTTTTGTCGTGATTCTCCGGTGGGAACTTTGGGGCACTCTTTGAGGTCCTTTGTGTTGGTTGAATAGATGAATCTGAGATTGTGTGATGCATATCGTATAATCATACCCACGGATACTTGAGGTGACATTGGAGTATCTAGGTGACATTAGGGTTTTGATTGATTTCTGTCTTAAGGTGTTATTCTAGTACGAACTCTAGGGCTGTTTGTGACAATTATACGAATAGCCCAACGGATTGATTGGAAAGAATAACTTTGAGGTGGTTTCGTACCCTACCATAATCTCTTTGTTTGTTCTCCGCTATTAGTGACTTTGGAGTGACTCTTTGTTGCATGTTGAGGGATAGTTATGTGATCCAATTATGTTAGTATTGTTGAGGGAACTTGCACTAGAGAAAGTATGAAGCCTAGGCCTTATTTCCTATCATTGCAATACCGTTTACGCTCACTTTTATCATTAGTTACCTTGCTGTTTTTATATTTTCAGATTACAAATACCTTTATCTACCATCCATATACCACTTGTTTCACCATCTCTTCGCCGAACTAGTGCACCTATACAATTTACCATTGTATTGAGTGTGTTGGGGACACAAGAGCCTCTTTGTTATTTGGTTGCAGGGTTGCTTGAGAGAGACCATCTTCATCCTACGCCTCCTACGGACTGATACATCTCTGTCGTATCTACTTTTCCAAACACTTTTTCCCTTGTTTTGGACTCTAACTTGTATGATTTGAATGGAACTAACCCGGACTTACGTTGTTTTCAGGAGAATTGCCATGGTGTTGTTTTATGTGCAGAAAACAAATATTCTCAGAATGACCTGAAACTCCACGGAACATCTTAGAAAAAATAATAATAAATCCTCACCAAAGATGAAGACCAGGGGGCCCACACCCTGTCCACGAGGGTGGGGGGCGCCCCCCCCTCTAGGGCGCGCCCCCTACCTCGTGGGCCCCTTGGATGCCCTCCGACGCCAACTCCAACTCTATATATTTGCTTTCGGAGAGAAAAAAATAAGATAAAAGAAATCATCACGTTTTACGATACAGAGCCGCCGCCAAGCCCTAAAACCTCTCGGGAGGGCTGATCTGGAGTCCGTTCGGGGCTCCGGAGAGGGGGATTCGTCGCGGTCGTCATCATCAACCATCCTCCATCACCAATTTCATGATGCTCACTACCGTGCGTGAGTAATTCCATCATAGGCTTGCTGGACGGTGATGGGTTGGATGAGATTTATCATGTAATCGAGTTAGTTTTGTTAGGGTTTGATCCCTAGTATCCACTATGTTCTGAGATTGATGTTCCTGTGACTTTGCTATGCTTAATGCTTGTCACTAGGGCCCGAGTGCCATGATTTCAGATCTGAACCTATTATGTTTTCATGAATATATGTGAGTTCTTGATCCTATCTTGCAAGTCTATAGTCACCTACTATGTGTTATGATCCGGCAACCCCGAAGTGACAATAATCGGGACCACTCCCGGTGATGACCATAGTTTGAGGAGTTCATGTATTCACTATGTGCTAATGCTTTGTTCCGGTTCTCTATTAAAAGGAGACCTTAATATCCCTAAGTTTCCAATAGGACCCCGCTGCCACGGGAGGGTAGGACAAAAGATGTCATGCAAGTTCTTTTCCATAAGCACGTATGACTATATACGAAATACATGCCTACATTACATTGATGAATTGGAGCTAGTTTTTTGTCACCCTATGTTATGACTGTTACATGATGAACCGCATCCGGCATAATTATCCATCACTGATCCGGTGCCTACGAGTTTTCCATATACTGGTTTACGCTTATTTACTTTCCTGTTGCTACTGTTACAATCATTACAAAATACCAAAAACATTACTTTACTACTAAACACTTTGCTGCAGATACTAAGTTTCCAGGTGTGGTTGAATTAACAACTCAGCTGCTAATACTTGAGAATATTCTTTGGCTCCCCTTGTGTCGAATCAATAAATTTGGGTTGAATACTCTACCCACGAAAGCTGTTGCGATCCCCTATACTTGTGGGTTATCAAGACAAATTTCTGGCGCCGTTGCCGGGGAGCATAGCTCTATTCTTTGAGTCACTTGGGATTTATATCTGCTGGACACTATGAAGAACTTGAAAGACGCTAAGACAACAATTTATCCCTCAACTACGAGGGGAGGTAAGGAACTGCCATCTAGCTCTGCACTTGATTCACCTTCTGTTATGAGTAGGCTAGCGACACCTAAACCTACTTCTGCTATTCGTTCCGATATGTCGCATGTTATTGATGATGCCACTTCTGCTATGCATGATACTTATGATGAAACTGCTTCTATGCCTGATACTGCTGTGCCCCTTGGTGAATTTCTTGATGAACAAATTGCTAGGGCTAGAGAAAAAGAAATTATTGAATCTAAATACGATGATGATAGTGATGATGAAAATATGCCTGTTATTCCTGAGGGTTATCTTTTTGATATGGAATCTTCTGCCGCTATTTTAGCTTGCAAAGATAGATATGAGCTCAAGAGGTTATTAGTTAAATGGAACAAAGAATCACTTAGAGATAAAATGAAACCCAACCCTGCTTTTGCTACTTCACCTATATGTGTTCCTGATAAGGATTATGAATTCTCTGTTGATCCTGATATAGTTACTTTGGTTGAATCTGATCCATTTTATGGCTATGAATCTGAAACTGTTGTGGCACATCTTACTAAGTTAAATGATATAGCTGCCCTATTTACTAATGATGAGAGATCGCGTTACTTTTATATACTCAAAATATTTACGTTCTCATTAAAGGGTGATGCTAAGATATGGTTTAATTCTCTTGATCCTGGTTGTGTGCGTAGTCCCCAAGATATGATTTATTACTTCTCCGCTAAATATTTCCCTGCTCATAAGAAACAAGCTGCTTTGAGGGAAATATACAACTTTGTGCAAATTAAAGAAGAGAGTCTCCCACAAGCTTGGGGGAGGCTTCTCAAGTTACTTAATGCTTTGCCTGATCATCCTCTTAAGAAACCTGAAATACTTGATATCTTTTATAATGGACTAACCGATGCTTCCAGAGATTACCTGGATAGTTGTGCTGGTTCTCTTTTCAGGGAAAGAACACCGGATGAAGCTGAAATTCTATTGAATAATATGTTGACAAATGAAAATAATTGGGCACCTCCTGAGCCAGCTCTTGCTCCAATTACTGAGTCTATTCCTAAACCAACTCCGAAGAAGAGAGGTGTTCTATTCCTTAGTCCCGAAGATATGCAAGAGGCAAAGAAATCTATGAAAGAAAAAGGTATTAAAGCTGAAGATATTAAGAATTTACCTCCTATTGAAGAAATACATGGTCTTAATATCCGCCTGTTGAAAAAACATATGATCTCAATTCTTTATTTACTGAAGAACCTCCTGATCCCGATATCCCGACACAGGTAGTAAAGGTAAATTCTCTCTATAGATATGATAAAGCTGAAGTCCCTCCTACTAAAATTGCTAGTCAGTGCTTGGATGAGTTTGATAACTTTATGTTTAAGCAAGACGACTTCAACGCTTATTTTGGTAGACAATTAAAAGAAAATGCTTATATGATTAGACGCTTGGGTGATTATATGGCTAATATTAAAGGTGAACTTAAACTTGTTAGCAAACATGCTTCTATGGTTACCACTCAAGTAGAACAAGTACTTAAGGCTCAAAAAGAAGTGCTTGATAAAATGAATAGTAAGAAAAATGATTATGATGTTAGAGTGGCTACTAGAACTGGTAGAATGAGTCGGGAACCTTTGTATCCTGAAGGCCACCCTAAGAGAATCGAGCAAGATTCTCAAAGAAATAATATTGATGTTCCTAGTTATTCTAAAAAGAAGAAGAAGAAAAATGATAGAACTGTGCAAACTTCTAGTGAACCTATTGCTGAACCACCTGATAATCCAAATGATATATCTATGTCTGATGCTGAAACACAATCTGGTAATGAACATGAACCTAATGAAAATATTAATGATGATGCTCAACCTAGTAATGACAATGATGTAGAAACTGAACCTGTTGTTGATCTTGATAACCCACAATCAAAGAATCAACGTTATGATAAAAGAGACTTTGTTGCTAGGAAACATGGTAAAGAAAGGGAACCTTGGGTTCAGAAACCCATGCCTTTTCCTCCAAAACCATCCGAGAAAAAGGATGATGAGGATTTTGAGCGCTTTGCTGAAATCATTAGGCCTATCTTTTTGCATATGCGATTAACTGATGTGCTCAAAACAAATCCTTATGCTAAATATATGAAGGATATCATTACTAATAAAAGAAAGATACCGGAAGCTGAGATTTCCACCATGCTTGCTAATTATACTTTTAAGGGTGGAATACCAAAGAAACTTGGAGATCCCGGAGTACCTACTATACCTTGCTCCATTAAAAGAAATTATATTAAAACTGCTTTATGTGATCTTGGAGCCGGTGTTAGTGTTATGCCTCTCTCTTTATATCGTAGACTTGACTTGAATAAGCTGACACCTACCGAAATATCTTTGCAAATGGCTGATAAATCAACTGCTATACCTGTCGGTATTAGTGAGGATGTGCCTGTTGTGGTTGCAAACGTTACTATTTTAACAGACTTTGTTATTCTTGATATTCCCGAGGATGATAGTATGTCTATTATTCTTGGAAGACCTTTTCTTAATACTACAGGGGCTGTTATTGATTGCAACAAAGGCAATGTCACTTTTCATGTTAATGGTAATGAGCATACGGTACACTTTCCGAGGAAACAACCTCAAGTTCATAGTATCAACTCCATTGGAAAAATTCCATCGATTATAATTGGAGGTTTTGAATTTCCTCTTCCTATTGTCAAAAAGAAATATGATATACTTATTATAGGGGATGTGCATATCCCCGTTGAGGTAACTTAGTGTTATTCGAAATTTCTCCGGTTTCATGATTATCGAAATGAGTTTGTTAACAAGACTTGATCAACCTTGTTAGTGGATTCTTTTTGATGAGCATGAGATGGATGAAACTAGAAGCACGACCTTCTGTACCCTCTCTATATTTTCTATTAATTAGTAGAAATAAAGTAAAAATAGTATTTTTCTGTTTGTTTCCTGACTTATCCGTGCAATATAAAAATATCCCGAAAATAAAAGTCCTCAGAATGACTTGCCAATTTAATATGATTTTTTCGGGAATATTTGAGGATTTACTGTGCAAAAATTACCGCGGGAGGAGCTGCCACCTGGCCACGAGGGTGGTGGGCGCCCCCCCCCCCACTAGGGCGCGCCCCCTGCCTCGTGGGCCCACGGTGGCCCTCCTCCACTTATCCCAGCACCCATCTTCTTCCTCTGTCTCACACAAACCCGAAAAACCAACTCAAGCACGAGTTCCAGCCACTTTTGCTGTGATTTTCGATCTCCTTGCTCAAAGCACCTCTCGCAGAACTGCTTGGGGAGATTGTTCCTTGGTATGTGACTCCTGCATTGGTCCAATTAGTTTTTGTTCTAGTGCTTTATTCTTTGCAAATTTGTGCTGCATAGGTGACCATGTTCTTGAGCTTGCATGTCAAATTTATATGGTTCCAAGTAGTTTTAATGCTTGATATAGGCTCTAGGCACTTGTAGGAGCAGTTGCTATCAGTTTTATTGAAATTGGTTCACTTTTGTTTGAAGTTACTAAAAATTTCAGAATTTTTCAGAGAAAAACAATATGCTTAGGAAGATGTTCCAAGGTGGTTCTTCTAAGAAGCAAGGACCCAGGATTGCTATGCGCGATGCTGACGAGGATCCACCAAGAGACGCTCCAATACGGCCTTGCGAATGGCCGTCGGAAAATTTTATGGACCGTGCAGGAATTAAAGAAGAATTCAAAGCATATTTGCGCAATGCCGGTCTTGAGGATTTTGAGGCTAACAAATGCCCCCGGTATCATGATCTCACGAGTTCATTTGTGAGGAGGTTTGAGTATTCATCTTCGCGTAATTCTCCTTCAGTCATGTTTGATCTCTATGACAAATCTTATACCATGGACTTAGAGGATTTCACTTCTGCTTGCAAACTTCCATCATGGGGTAGTGTTAGGGATCCCCCTAAATCTGAATTTAGAAACTTTCTTGCTAGTATAACTGTGGGGGAATCTAGAGATATAACGCAGGCTACCATAGGGAGCACTCACTTTCCTACTATACATTATTTTGCTCTCTTCATCGGTAGATGCATAAATGCTAAGGATGAAGCATGTCACATGTGTGTCCCTGATCTTAGCATTCTTAGGAGTGCTGTGTTAGGAGACCAATCTTATCATATGGGAGCCATTGTAGCTCGTAGGTTGCATCATAATAGACATAATGGAGATTTCTTTGGAGGAATTTATGCAACCCGCTTAGCTCATTTTCTTGAGATAGACATTCGTGAGGGTGATACGGAGTTGCCTCCTGCATATTTAGATTATAACTCTATGGCTTTGCACCAGTTTGTCTAGAGGCCTGAATCACCTCTCTTATATCATTTAATTTTTGATAAACGACGTGTTTTCCGTATTACTCTCCCTGCTCCTGCCTTCTTTGATTCACAGACAAAAAGAAGATATGTTATTACCAGAGAGGAGGCAGAAGAGTATGAGAGGAGAGCGGAGGCAGCTCGACTCCACGCTGCAGCTCAGCAGGCGATAACCGCTGCACATCAGTATGATCCCAACTATTCTTCGTCGCAGTACGACCCCAGCTACACCTATGGGTATCCGCCAGGCTATCCCTGGCAATAGACCAACTTAGGCCAAAAGCCTAAGCTTGGGGGAGTACGTATTTCTCACCGACATTACATTTATGCTCACACACTCATCACTACATGTTGGTGCTCATACTCTTTCACTGTAATATCCATGCCAGTTTATTTTCTTTTTTCTGCTTTCTTCTTGTGTGTTTGTTAAACCTTAAGAAAAACCAAAAAATTAGTAGTAGTTTATTTTTCCGCTGTAGTAGTGATAATTAAAAATAAAACCCAAAAATATTTCTCGTTCTTCTTTTGCTTGTTGGGAGCTTTCCCGTGTAAATAGTTTTATTTCTTTCCTTTTCTTTGGGGGTCAGTAGGAGAAGACCATAATTAAATTGTTGAAGTGGCTCTTATATGCATTATTATTGATTTAACCAAGAGCCCATATTGCCTTGTCTTCTCCTGTTTATTGAATGCTCGCAGATTCCAGCTTAGTCCAATGCACGTACACTCTTATTATTATTCACACCGTTCGGTCGTGCAAGTGAAAGGCAATTATGATGATATATGATGGACTGACTGAGATGAGAAAAGCTGGTATGAACTCGACCTCTTTTGTTTTCGTAAATATGATGAGCACCTCATTCTTGATTCAGCTTATTATGAATAAACATGTTTGCAATGACAATTAGAGATCATAGTTGCTTGTGCCATGCTTGATTAGCTATGAGTTATAATGATTTACCTTGTGTGCCAACATGCTATTGAGATGATTATGATGTGGTATGATGGGGTGGTATCCTCCTTTGAATGATTTAAGTGACTTGACTTGGCACATGTTCACGCATGTAGTTGAAATAAATCAACATAGCCTTCACGATATTTATGTTCATGGTGGATTATATCCTACTCATGCTTGCATCCAATGTTTATTAAATTTAATGCATGTACATGGCTGTTGTCGCTCTCTAGTTGGTCGCTTCCCAGTCTTTTGCTAGCCTTCACTTGTACTAAGCGGGAATACTGCTTGTGCATCCAATCCCTTAAACCCCAAAGTTATTCCAGATGAGTCCACAATACCTTCCTATATGCGGTATCTACCTGCCGTTCCAAGTAAATTTGTATGTGCCAAATTCTAAACCTTCAAATAAACATTCTGTTTTGTATGCTCGAATAGCTCATGTATCAACCAAGGTTGTCCTTATCTTCTGTGTTAGGCGGGTTATTCTCAAGAGGAGTGGACTCCGCTCCTCACTCACAACAAAATGGCTGGTCACCGGAATGCCCAGTCCCATGCTTTATGCAAACTAAATCAAAATTAATTGCAAAAAAAACTCCCCCTGGGACCTGATGTATGTTGGAGACACTCGTTGTTTCGAGGAAGTCATGGATTGATGCTTGTTGGTGGAGGGGGAGTATAAACTTTACCATTCTGTTTGGGAACCGCCTATAATGTGCTTAGCATGGAAGATATCGCCATCTCTTAGTTGTTACGTTGACAATGAAAGTATACCGCTCAAAATACAATTTATCTCTACTTCAAAACCGAGCTCTGGCACCTCAACAAATCCATGCTTCCCTCTACGAAGGGCCTATCCATTTACTTTTATGTTGAGTCATCAGCCTCTTATTAAAAAGCACTAGCTGGAGAGCACAGTTGTCATTTGCATTTATCACTATTAATTTATATTGGGTGTGACTATGATTGGATCTCTTTTACCATGAATTACAATGTCTAGTCAGTCCTTGATCTTTAAAGGTGCTCTGCATTTATGTTTTGTGGTCTCAGAAAGGGCTAGCGAGATACCATCTTGTTATATCATATTATGATTGTTTTGAGAAAGTGTTGTCATCTGAGATTTATTATTATGACTTGCTAGTTGATTATGCTATTGATATGAGTAATTATGAGACCTGAGAATTATTGCAAATGTGGTTAGCTATGATCTATGCTGAAAACTTGAATGCTGGCTTGACATAGTTACAACAACAAGAGCAAACAGAGTTTGTAAAAGTTTTTCTTTCTTTCAGTTTGTCAACTGAATTGCTTGAGGACAAGCAAGGGTTTAATCTTGGGGGAGTTGATACGTCTCTGTTGTGTCTACTTTTCCAAACACTTTTGCCCTTGTTTTGGACTCTAACTTGTATGATTTGAATGAAACTAACCCGGACTGACGTTGTTTTCAGCAGAATTGCCATGGTGTTGTTTTATGTGCAGAAAACAGATATTCTCGGAATGACCTGAAACTCCACGGAACATCTTAGAAAAAATAATAAAAAATCCTCACCAAATATGAAGACCAGGGGGCCCATACCCTGTCCACGAGGGTGGGCCCCCCCTCTAGGGCGCGCCCCTACCTCGTGGGCCCCTTGGATGCCCTCCGACGCCAACTCCAACTCTATATATTTGCTTTCGGAGAGAAAAAAACAAGAGAAAAGAAATCATCACGTTTTACGATACGGAGCCGCTGCCAAGCCCTAAAACCTCTCGGGAGGGCTGATCTGGAGTCCGTTCGGGGCTCCGGAGAGGGGGATTCGTCGCCGTCGTCATCATCAACCATCCTCCATCACCAATTTCATGATGCTCACCGCCGTGCGTGAGTAATTCCATCGTAGGCTTGCTGGACGGTGATGGGTTGGATGAGATTTATCATGTAATCGAGTTAGTTTTGTTAGGGTTTGATCCCTAGTATCCACTATGTTCTGAGATTGATGTTGCTATGACTTTGCTATGCTTAATGCTTGTCACTAGGGCCCGAGTGCCATGATTTCAGATCTGAACCTATTATGTTTTCATGAATATATGTGAGTTCTTGATCCTATCTTGCAAGTCTATATTCACCTACTATGTGTTATGATCCGGCAACCCCGAAGTGACAATAATCGGGACCACTCCCGGTGATGACCATAGTTTGAGGAGTTCATGTATTCACTATGTGCTAATGCTTTGTTCCGGTTCTCTATTAAAAGGAGACCTTAATATCCCTTAGTTTCCAATAGGACCCCGCTGCCACTGGAGGGTAGGACAAAAGATGTCATGCAAGTTCTTTTCTATAAGCACGTATGACTATATATGGAATACATGCCTACATTACATTGATGAATTGGAGCTAGTTCTGTGTCACCCTATGTTATGACTGTTACATGATGAACCGCATCCGGCATAATTATCCATCACTGATCCGGTTCCTACGAGTTTTCCATATACTGGTTTACGCTTATTTACTTTCCTGCTGCTACTGTTACAATCACTACAAAATACCAAAAACATTACTTTTGTTGTCTTTACTTTTGTTGCCGCTAGCACCACTATCATATTACTTTGCTACTAAACACTTTGCTGCAGATACTAAGTTTCCAGGTGTGGTTGAATTGACAACTCAGCTGCTAATACTTGAGAATATTCTTTGGCTCCCCTTGTGTCGAATCAATAAATTTGGGTTGAATGCTCTACCCTCGAAATCTGTTGCGATCCCCTATACTTGTGGGTTATCACGGATTGATAAACCTTAGGTCATCCACTTGAGGGAAATTTGCTACTGTTCTACAAACCTCTGCACTTGGAGGCCCAACAACGTCTACAAGAAGAAGGTTGTGTAGTAGACATCAAGCTCTTTTCTGTCGCCGTTGCCGGGGAGGTGAGTGCTTGAAGGTATATCTTTAGATCTTGCAAATGAGTCTTTTAGTTTCTTGTTTTATCACTAGCTTAGTTTATAAAAGAAAACTATAAAAAATAGAATTAAGTTTGCCTCATACGCTTCATCTTTTTAATATCTTTCGTGAGTATGATGGAAAGGATAATTGTGCTCAAGTGCTAGAAGAAGAAATCTATAAAATGTTTGGCACTAAATATTTGAATGATGAGCATGATTGCAATGTTGTTAGTACGAATTCCTTGAATATCCATGATGCTAATTATATGCAAAGCCACAAGCTTGGGGAAGCTATGTTTGATGAAGATGATATTTTTTGTCCCCCAAGTTTTGATGAGCAAATTTATTATGATGAAAGCATGCCTCCTATTTATGATTATTATATTGATGAAAGTGGATTTGGAGAGGTCATGACTTTATTTTATGATGAATCCACTATTCCGGAAGAGGTTCCAATTGATTATGAGAACAAGGTTGCTATCTATGATGATTATTGGGATGACTTGTATGCTATAAAAAATAATGATATCCATGAAACTTGTCATCATGATTTTAGCTTTCAATTGGATTATGCCTCACATGATAATTATTTTGTTGAGTTTGCTCCCACTATTATTCATGAGAAGAATTTTGCTTATGTGGAGAGTAGTAAATTTTCTATGCTTGTATATCATGATAAGAATGCTTTATGTGCTGGTTATATTGTTGAATTCATTCATGATGCTACTGAAAACTATTATGAGGGAGGAATATATGCTTGTAGGAATTGCAATAATATCAAGTTTCCTCTCTATGTGCTTAAAATTTTGAAGTTATGCTTGTTTTGCCCTCCTATGCTAGTTGATTATTGTTCTCATAAGTTGTTTGCTCACAAAATCCCTATGCATAGGAAGTGGATTAGACTTAAATGTGCTAGTCATATTCTTCATGATGCTCTCTTTATATTTCAATTCTTATCTTTTATGTGAGCATCATTGAAATCATCATGCCTAGCTAGGGGCGTTAAACGATAGGTTGTTGGGAGGCAAGCCAATTTTATTTTTGTTCTTGTTTAGTAATAAATAATTCATCTAGCCTCTGTTTAGATGTGGTTTCATGTATTTAATTAGTGTTTGTGCCAAGTAGAACCTTTGGGAAGACTTGGGGAAAGTCTTTGCGATCTTGCTGTAAAAAACAGAAACTTTAGCGCTCACGAGAATTGCTGCCATTTTTATTTGGAGAGTGATCTTTAGTTAATTATTTTTGAATATGATTAATAGATAAGTTCCTCAGGTCCAGCAATTTATTTGAGAATTTTATGAGTTCCAGAAGTATACGTTTGATCCATATTACTACAGACTGTTCTATTTTTGACAGATTCTGTTTTTCATGTGTTGTTTACTTATTTTGATGAATCTATGGCTAGTAAAATAGTTTATAAACCATAGAGAAGTTGGAATACAGTAGGTTTAACAACAATATAAATAAAGAATGAGTTCATTACATTACCTTGAAGTGGTGATTTATTTTCTTATACTAATGGAGCTTATGAGTTTTCTGTTAAGTTTTGTGTTGTGAAGTTTTCAAGTTTTGGGTAAGGATTCGGTGGACTATGGAATAAGGAGTGGCAAGAGCCTAAGCTTGGGAATGCTAGAGACACCCCAAGGTAATGTTCAAGGATAGCCAAGATCCTAAGCTTGGGGATGCCCCGGAAGGCATCCCCTCTTTCGTCCACTTCCATCGGTAACTTTACTTGGAGCTATATTTTTATTCACCACATGATATGTGTTTTGCTTGGAGCGTCAATTTATTTTGTTTGCATTTGCTTGAAATTATTTAGAACAATGTTTTTCATATTTTATTTCAATAAAAGTGGAATTGATAGCCTTTACTATGCCTATTTTAGAAGTCCACATGTTGCTGTTTGAAAACAGAAAGTTTACCGCTGTTGCAATAATTCCCTAGAAAATTCAGAATGTGATAAAATGTTGAAACCTTTTGCATATTAAGATCTGATAAATTTACTACAGTGGGAATTTTCTTTCATAATTTTTGGAGCTAGGGAAGTATGGATGTTGCAGCATTCTTTACAGACTATCCTGTTTAGGCAGATTGCTGTTATGTTTGCATTGTTTGCATATGTTTGCTTCTTTAATGATTCTATTTGAGTATAGGACTATTAAATATGCAGAGGAATTTAGTATGAAATGTTGAATAATAATTTTAGTGATTTGCTACAGTAGAGTATGATAAGGTTTTTGCAATGGTTTATACTAACTTATCTCACGAGTCCTTGTTGAGTTTTGTGTGGATGAAGCTTTTGAGATTTAGGGAGACCGTGATATGAGAGGAATTAAGGAGACACAAAAGCTCAATCTTGGGGATGCCCAAGGCACCCCAAGATAATATTTCAAGAAGTCTCAAGCGTCTAAGCTTGGGGATGCCCTGGTTGGCATCCCACCTTTCTTCTTCAACAACTATCGGTTAGTATCGGTTGATCCTAAGTTTTTGCTTCTTCACATGATGTTTGCTATTCTTAGATGTCATTTTATTTTGTTTTGCTTGCTGTTTGAATAAAATACCAAGATCTGAAATTATTAAATGTTAGAGAGTCTTCACATAGTTGCATAATTATTCGACTACTCATTGATCTTCACTTATATCTTTTGGAGTAGTTTGTCATTTGCTCTGGTGCTTCACTTATATCTTTTTAGAGCACGGCGGTGGTTTTATTTTGAAGAAATAGATGAACTCTCATTATTCACTTAGATTATTTTGAGAGTCTTAAATAGCATGGTAATTTGCTTAAAATCCCAATATGCTTGGTATGCAAGATTAATAAAAAAAATATTCTCTTATGAGTGTGTTGAATACTAAGAGAAGTTTGATGCTTGATGATTGTTTTGAGATATGGAGGTAATAATATCAAAGTCATGCTAGTTGAGTAGTTGTGAATTTGAGAAATGCTTGTGTTGAAGTTTGCAAGTCCTGTAGCATGCGTATGGTAAACGTGTGTAACAAATTTGAAACATGAGGTGTTATTTGATTGTCTTCCTTATGAGTGGCGGTCGGGGACGAGCGATGGTCTTTTCCTACCAATCTATCCCCCTAGGATCATGCGCGTAGTACCAAGGCTTTTGATGACTTGTAGATTTTTGCAATAAGTATGTGAGTTCTTTATGACTAATGTTGAGTCCATCGATTATACGCACTCTCACCCTTCCATCCTTGGTAGCCTCTTCGGTACCGTGCATTGCCCTTTTCTCACATTGAGAGTTGGTGCAAACTTCGCCGGTGCATCCAAACCCCATGATATGATACACTCTTTCACACATAAACCTCCTTATATCTTCCTCAAAACAGCCACCATACCTACCTATTATGGCATTTCCATAGCCATTCCGAGATATATTACCATGCAACTTTCCATCATTCCGTTCATCATGACACAATCATCATTGTCATATTGCTTTGCATGATCATGTAGTTGACATAGTATTTGTGGCAAAGACACCGTTCATAATTCTTTCATACATGTCACTCTTGGTACACCGCCGGAGGCATTCATATAGAGTCATCTTTGTTCTAGTATCGAGTTGTAATCATTGAGTTGTAAATAAATAGAAGTGTGATGATCATCATTATTAGAGCATTGTCCCAAGTGAGGAATAAAAAAAGAGAAAGGCCAAAAAAAGAGAAGGCCCAAAAAAAGAGAAAGGCCATAAAAAGAGAAGGCCCAAAAAAATGAAAGGCCATAAAAAAGAGAAGGCCCAAAAAATGAGAGAAAAAGAGAGAAGGGACAATGTTACTATCCTTTTACCACACGTGTGCTTCAAAGTAGCACCATGATCTTCATAGTAGAGAGTATCTCATGTTATCACTTTCATATACTAGTGGGAATTTTTCATTATAGAACTTGGATTGTATATTCCAACAACGGGCCTGAAAGTGCGTTATATCGACTAGAGGGGGGGTGAATAGGCGATTTTTATGAAAGTCTTCAAAACATGAGAGTTATGAAGACAAACAGTGAAGATTATGCCTATTACTATGCAGCGGAAGTTAGATTACACTAGTCCAGCCATGGTCATGTATTCAATAGAGTGAAAGCGCAGTGACAAACAGCTTCAGTGTAATAAGGATCAGGTAGGAAGAAGTTATGAAGCCAAACAGATCATACATTCATGTTGTGAAGACAAAAGATAAAGTAAGCATGCAATGGCTTCACAATGAATAACTGTAAGCAAAAGGAAGTGAAGATGAAACCAGTGACACGTTGAAGACAATGATTTGTTGGACCAGTTCCAGTTGCTGTGACAACTGTACGTCTGGTTGGAGCGGCTAGGTATTTAAACCAAAGGACACACAGTCCCGAACACCCAGTCAAGGACACTTAGTCCAAGACACCCAGTCCTCACCGTTTTCTCCTTGAGCTAAGGTCACACAGACCTCGCCCAATCACTCTGGTAAGTCTTCAAGGTAGACTCCCAAACCTTCACAGACTTCGTTCACTGGCAATCCACAATTTCTCTTGGATGCTCTGAACGCGACGCCTAACCGTCTGGAGGATGCACAGTCCTCAAGTGTAATAAGTCTTCAAATCACACAGACACGAAGACTTAAGTGATGCCCAATTTGCTCTGGCTCTGGGTGGTTAGGGCTTTTCTCCTCACTAGGAATTTTTCTTTCAAAGGCTTCGAGGTGGGTTGCTCTCAAACGATAAAAACCGTGCATTGAAATCTGAGCAGCCAACCGTTTAAGGTTGTGGGGGGGTGGACTATTCATAGCCACTTGGCAACCCGACCTGATCTGTCCGAAATGACCCTGGGTCACTAAGGAACTGACACGTGTACCAACGGTCGGATTTCGAACTCACACGGCAACTTTACTTGGGCTACAAGTAAAGCTGACTTGTCTGACTCTGGACAAGATTTTCTCTCATAGGCTTCGCTCAAAGACATAGGATTTGAATTAGGCATCACTTCAGTCATTCTGACTGGTTCTCTTCGACCCCACTTAACAGTACGGTGGTTCCTATGACACAACATGAATGAAATAAAACTACGAAGGATCTAGGTCTTCGAGTTTCAAAAGCTTCATAGGGAGTCTTCTCATGTCATTGTCTTCAATATGAATATCTTCATAAACCACCATTGTCTTCAATGTCTTCGTACATTTTTGGGGGTCATCTCTGGTAGTAAAACCGAATCAATGAGGGACTTCTACCTGTGTTTTCCTACAATTCTCACAAACACATTAGTCCCTCAACTAGGTTTGTCGTCAATACTCCAAAACCAACTAGGGGTGGCACTAGATGCACTTACAATCTCCCCCTTTTTGGTGATTGATGACAAACTAGTTGAAATTTTCAACGGGGAACATAATTTGTGAGATTGTGTAAGAATTGTCTTCATAAGCTGCAAGGACTCCCCCTGAAGATGTGCATGTAAGTAATTTGCTTCTTGAATGCAAATGCACATGGCAGGTTTTACTTGTGGAGATCCACTTCAGCTTATGATGACAATCCACTATACATGTAAGAGTAGGCGAAGATAATGACATGCATAATGGAAAATGGACATCTGCAGAATGATCTAAGTGCGGAATTTATCGTCGCACATGCGGAATTTATCTTCGCATAACAGGTAGCAGATGACCATCAAGTCTAAGTGTTACAACTCAAAGAAGCAAATGTAGCAAAAAACGGGAGTTGTAAGCACGAAGCAAAGTGTAGCAAAATATGAAGGCACCCGCCCATAGTGACCCACTTGAAGACTATAACCATCATATGTTTCTCCCCCTTTTGTCAGTGATGACCAAAAAGGTTTGAAGACATAGAGGTTTCTACGCGTTCCCAGGCGCAGCAGGGTCGGTGGAATTGTTTGGCGGTGGTGCAGACGAGCTTGGTTCAGATTCGACGCGCGTTGAAGCAGGTGGAGATGATGTCGCGTCGTCTTCTTCTTCAATAATCTGAGCAGACACGGTGGCAGCAGAAGAAGAGAACTCTGAGTCTTCAAGAGATGGTGTGCTGCGCATCACCACTCTTCTTGGAGGCGTGGAGTCAAATTTGAAGTGCTCTGTGAAGCCATCCTCATGGAGTTCAGCTTCAGGGCACATCATGGTGAGGCCCTTCCAAGTGCGGCGACAGGTCTCATGTGTGACAAATGCATTCTTGGTTGCCAGATTTCTGATGCGATTGACTTCTTGCATGATGCTTTTCATCTGCCTCTTGAGCCAGTCGTGATGCCTATCTTGCTTTTGGTGAAGAGCCACAAGAAGCTCTCTGTCATTGAGTGCACGAGCGCGCTTCTTGGGTCTCTTTGCAGCTGTGCTGTTGGTGGCTTCAGTTGATGCAGCGGCACGTGTGGTGCCAGCCATTGGATACACTCGGGAGAGAGCTTCAACACCTTCAATATTTTGAGTGAAGCTCTGGTGTTCTGCATTCTGAAGACTTAGTGGTTGCTTGGCCGGCTCTGGATATATTGCTTCAGCAGATGTGTCCATGTCGGGCAAAAATATCTTATGATTGCGGGCTGAGGGTTGATAGGAGATTGCAGAGTGAAGCTTGATCAGCCTCATAACCCAAGGAGCATAAAACTTTAAGCCAAACAGTTCTGAAGCAGACGCTGCAAATTGACGGATGAAGAGATCCTGTGCATTGAAGCATTTGCCATGAAGAATGCAGAAGATGAGAGTCTTCATTGCACCATCAATCGTTGCATATCGAGAGTGTCCCTTGACTGGCCAGAGAGTCCGCCTTATGATGTGATATATTGTTTTGGGCAGGTACTCTAAGTCTTCAACGAAGAACCTAGTTGGATAGGGTGCATTTGGAGGAAATGGCTTCATCATTGAGAGCATCTGACTCATATCTGGCTCAGGACGCTGAAATATGCTTTCAATGGCTTCAGCATGGAGTTGGCACCCTTCTTCAAAGAATTCGCCAGGAGTGGGAAGGCCGGTAAGCTCAATTAGGTCGAAAGCATTGGCTTCATGATGGATATTGCCTGTCATCCACTCCAAGATCCATGTCTTCGGGTCTCTGTTATAGCCTTTGATATGCAAAGTGGCATAGAACTGGAGCAGAAGCTCTTCGTTCCAGTGCTCTTCGTCAGTGATAAATGGCAGCAACCCCACTTGCTTGAAGTAATCCAGTGCTTCTTCCAGACCAGGCAGACCTGCAACAGCTTCAACCTCAAGGCGCTTGTGAGGAAAGATGCGGCCTTGGTTGTAGAGGATGCATGAATAATAGCTGCGCTGTTGATGGCTCCAGAACCTATCTGATACAATCCGTTCCCTTGAATAAGGGTTCTTGGAGCGGTCGAAAAATGTGTTATCTGCCCTGAAGCCGTTGATGTTGAAGGAACCAGGAGCTGATGCGGGACCTGGGAACCTTGGTAGTCATGGGATCGGCTTCTGGACCTGGGGTCTGTGCGCAATATGATAGTTGAATTGTGGTCCGGCAGCAGACTCAGGCACAGAATGTTCAGGAGCAATAGCTTCGGTGTCTTCTGAAGCTGTTGTTGGGAAGGGCTCCACATTTGCTTCGGCGTTGTTTGTGGCAGCCTCAACATTTTCAGCGTCAGGCATGTTCTCTTTGAGAACTGCTTCTTGTTGGTGCGGGGGAGTTGGAGCTTGTGGTATCTCAGCTTGCTCTTCGGCTGATGCAGCCGGAATGTCTTCAGCAGCCTGAGCCCTTGGCCCTCTGCGAAGCCTATGGAGTGTAAGCGTCGGTGGAGTTGCAGTGGGTTGGAGCTCATCTTCCTCCTGTGGGCGATCTGCCCATGACGCATCTTGTGTGATTGGCGTCAATGGACGACCAATACTGATCTGTTCGCTTGTCTCAAGCTGAGGAAGGGCTGCATCACCTTGCACATTGTCTTGGGGACCAATGTCTTCAGCAGCATTGGGGTTGGCTGCTGGAATGTCTTCAGCGTGCGGAGCCTCTATGTAAGCAGGCTCATGCACTGTCATCTGACGATCTGCGTCAGGATAGCGGACGCAGAGTGGTTCAACTATCAGGGGCTCTGTGGGAGCAGCCCGAGATTTCTTGGTCTTGCGCTTCTTGATGATGGGTTCAGAAGGAGAGGCTTCAGAATGTTTTCTCTTCTTAGCTTTAGCCTCTGCAGTCCGTGTCTTCTTGTGCTGTGAGGCAGTTGATCGACTCTTTGGCTTCGAGCCAGTCGTTGCAGCGGGGAAGACAATTGGAGCATCAGGTTCTGACCTTGGTGCTTCAGGTTCGGGCACAGACGCCTTCTTTTTCTTCTTCGCGGCCATCCTGGGGTCAATGCCGGGACGCCCAAGTGCCTTGCGCTTTTCTGCCTCATTGTAGGCTTGCACGCAGCGATCAGCCAAAGTCTTCATGCGTTCTCGCGAGCCTTGAGCTTCGGCACGCGTCTTCAGGAAGTTTTCTTTCAGCTCGTGCAACATGACCTTGAAGTTCTTCACTTCTTGCACACTGAGCTTGGCCACGTGCTTCTTGAACTGAGCCTTTTCATGATCAATTTTCTGCTTCAGTTCTACAATTCGCTGGGCTATTGCAAGTTCTGAAGCGATTGCACCTTGAAAGGCAACGCTGAGGCCTATGGGTAGCTGCAGATCATTGAAGCTTATGTCTGGTGTGTCAAACCATTCATCGATGAAGTTGTGGATGATGGCGACATCAAACAGAGGCAGATTGTTGAAGATTTCAGCCTCCTCCTTGCTCTTGATGAGCTGCTCAAGAGCATCATCTCCAAGATCTTCATCGCTTGAGAGATCAATGGCTTCGCAGCGCAGAATGTCAGCAGCTGTGAGCTCTTTGCCTGTATGTGGCTGAGGCTTCTTGGCTTCTTGAGGCTTGGACACTCGTGATAAGCCTTCTGACTGTACACTGGCTTTAGGAGGTGCAGTTGCTAAAGGCTTCACTCTTGCGATCTTGGGAGAAGCGGCTGGCTTTGAAGCTTTTGGAGCTTTTGGCTTCTTCTGCTTTGGCTTCGGAGCAGCAGGGGCGTCATCAGACTCAGTATCTGCTGGAGGGTCATTCACAGCAGTCCCTTGGACTAGGATGCGAGTGATGAGGCCTGCAAGATTGGCATACGGCCCGATGATATTGGGATCGGCGTTGCGTGTGCCATCTGCCCTTGGTGAGGATGGACCAGGGTTGAAGTCAAGCCCAAATTTCTTCTTGTTTATCTTCGCTGACTGTTGTGCAAACTGAAAGTTGCGCTTGAAGAGATTATCATCGCGGCACCAGAGAAGTGATGACGGATGTGCCTCAGCTGGCTGTGGTCCTCTCACCATGCATGGATAGAAGCCTTGAGCAATGGCTTCGTCTCTGGACCTGGGTACGAGATTTTTGTATAATACATCTCCCCACGGTCTCTTGATGGCGCATTTCTCCGCATATTCCTGAGTGACAAAGCGGTAGTGGAACCATTGCTCTGCCCAATATCTTCGAATCCATTGGATTCGTGTCTTGCGCTGACCATAGCTTTCTTCAGGATCAGTTTTGTACATCTCTGCCAATTCATCAGGCAGATCTTTGGAAGTTTCACCACGTCGCTGTCTGCCTCCCTTCCTTGCTGCTGTTTCTGAAGCCATGAATAACTTGGAAGGCTTCAAGATGTTCAAAGGCTTCAAAGGCTTCCTTTTGCAAGAACTGGCTTCAGGCGAGTTGATGTGATGCTGCAAGTACTCTGCAAATGAATGCAGACTATGAGAACCAAAGGATTCTCCCACGGACATGTACCTGTGACAGCATTAAGGTGCGAGGGAAGGGGAAGAGGTCATATGCATTCTCAGAAGATTTTGAAGATAAATCGGTTTAGAAGACATTGACCTCATTATGCGAAGACATTCACTTGTAGATAAGAAGTTGGTTCCAGATTTGTACGAACCCATAGATCAGTACAAGTTAGGAATCTAACTACTTCATGAAGTACAAGTGAATATACTAGGCATATTATGAGATGCAGCGAGAGATTTAACTGGTGTGAAGAGAAACTTCTTATGGCAGAAAGTGACTGAACTGTAGGATCAAAAGAAGCTGTAAAAAGAGGTTTTATTTACCACACTTGGAACTGCTAGACGAAGTGAGATTTGAGGCCGAGCAGTTCGATCCTCCGTGCCCTAACTTGGCAACGGAAGACACCTACGGCGACGGCGGAGAGAGCGATGTCCGCAGTCGGCGTGAAAACGGCGTCGGAGAGGTTGCGGCAGTGAAGCACTTCGTCGCCGGCGTCGTCGAGTGCTAGCGGTGGCGCTAGGGTTCGTGCGAGGGTGGAAGAAGGAGATAATGACCGCAGTGAATCGTGTATTTATAGGGATAGAGGCGGCACTGCGCTATTACGCAGGTACCCCTGGCGGTTCGCATTTGAGGCACGCGTGGCCAGTTAGAGGAAGATTGGGATTTGTTCCATGTCCCACGCACGCCTAAATTGTCGGGCGGTCGTTCCTTCTTCTCCGGATCTTATGTGGAGGAATGAGCATTAAAAACGGACTTTTATGGTTGTCTCAATGTCTTCGGCTGACAAGGACACAGTGAAGACATTCGACAGTTTCAACAGAATGCATATGACTTGGAGAGATAGAGTTTGAGATAGAAAGCATAGAGAGGTTAGGGTCCGATCACATTCACTTAGTTCAAAAAGATTCAACCAAGAAGACATAGCTATAAGTGAATGCTGTAGAGGACAGAACATCAGTACATATATATCCATATAATCAACGCAGTGAAGATAATCATGAAGACATATTGAGAATGAAACCAAACCAATTGTGAAGACATTGAGAGGTAACGCCATGAGAGAAACACTTCAAAATGGAATGTTTGGTGGTGGCGTTACCCACCGTATAGGAAGTATTAGACCCAGACACGGCGCACAATTGTCGTGGCACTCCGAAGTCAAATTCCATATTAATGTATTCACACTTAGAATGTATGTCTTCATTGTTTGAAGATATACGCTACTTCGTGTGTTGCACATCTAAGTCATCAATATGCTTAAGTGTTAGGATGTGTGCCTGATCACAGGACATTTAAGGATTCCAAGATATTTAGCTCACACCATAACTTGCAAAATCTCTTCTCATCCAAGGGCTTTGTGAAGATATCTGCCAATTGCTCTTCAGTGTTGACGTGTATGATATCAATGTCTTCCTTCACAACATGATCTCTGAGAAAGTGATGACGAATTTCAATGTGCTTTGTCTTCGAGTGCTGAACTGGGTTGTTGGCAATCTTGATGGCGCTTTCGTTGTCGCAGTAAAGTGGCACTTGCTTCAGATGAATGCCGTAATCCTTGAGTGTTTGCTTCATCCACAGAAGCTGAGCGCAGCAAGATCCAGCAGCAATGTATTCAGATTCAGCAGTGGAGAGTGATACACAGTTCTGCTTCTTTGAAGACCAACATACAAGTGATCGTCCCAGAAAGTGACATGTGCCTGATGTAGACTTGCGATCAACTTTGTCACCGGCATAATCAGCATCCGAAAATCCAACTAAATCAAACTCTGAGCCCTTTGGATACCATAATCCTAGAGTTGGGGTGTGAGCCAAATATCGAAGAATTCGCTTCACAGCTAAGTGATGCGACTCCTTTGGTGCCGCTTGAAATCGAGCACACATGCAAACACTAAGCATGATATCTGGCCTAGATGCACATAAATAAAGCAAAGACCCAATCATGGAGCGGTATACCTTTTGATCGAACTCTTTACCATTGTCGTCGGGACCCAAATGATGCTTGGCTGGCATTGGTGTTGTGAAGCCTTTGCAGTCTTGCATACCGAACTTCTTCAGGCACTCTTTAAGATATTTCTCTTGTGATATGAAGATGCCGTTGCGTTGTTGCCGTATTTGAAGACCGAGAAAGAACTTCAGCTCACCCATCATGGACATCTGATATTGCTCTTGCATCATATATCCAAACTCTTCACTATACTTCTGATTGGTGCAGCCGAAGATAATGTCATCCACATATATTTGGCACACAAACAGTTCACCATCATATGTCTTCGTGAAAAGAGTGGGATCCAGGGAACCAGGTATGAAGCCTTTGCTCTTCAGAAAGTATTTGAGTGTATCATACCAGGCCCTGGGGGCTTGTTTGAGGCCATACAGTGCCTTGTTGAGCTTGTATACCATATCAGGATGTTTTGGATTTTCAAAGCCAGGTGGTTGTGCAACATACACTTCTTCTTCAATCTTGCCATTGAGAAAGGCACTTTTCACATCCATTTGATAGAGAAGTATGTTATGATGATTTGCATAGGCCAGCAGTATGCGTATGGCTTCAAGCCTAGCCACAGGAGCAAATGTTTCATCGAAGTCAATGCCCTCCACTTGAGTATATCCTTGAGCAACTAGACGAGCTTTGTTTCTGACAACTTGACCATGCTCATCTTGCTTGTTGCGGTATATCCATTTGGTGCCTATTATGTTGTGCTTCCGTGGATCAGGACGCTTAACCAGTTCCCATACATTATTCAGCTCAAACTGTTGAAGCTCTTCTTGCATAGCCTGAATCCATTCAGGTTCCATGAAGGCTTCTTCAACTTTCTTGGGTTCTGATATTGAGACGAATGCGAAATGCCCACAGAAGTTTGTTAGCTGAGTTGCCCTTGAACGAGTGAGTGGACCAGGTGCATTGATGCTGTCCAGTATTTTGTCAATTTGTACTTCATTTGCAACACGAGGGTGTGTGGGGCGAAGACTTTGCTCTTGCTGATCTATGTGGTCATTTAAAGGTATATCTTCAGGCTGAGCATTGTCTTCATGTGGATCAGGTGCTGAGATGATAAGTTCTTCTTCAGGTTGAGCTTCAGAAGGTACAATTTCTCCAGTTCCCACAAGCTTGATTGATTCATTTGCTGGAACTTCATCTAGCACATTTGGCAATTGCTCTCTTTGTGATCCATTGGTTTCATCAAATTGCACATCCACTGTTTCAACCACTTTGTAGTGGAAGAGATTGAAGACTCTATAGGAGTGCGAATCCTTTCCATATCCAAGCATGAAGCCTTCATGTGCTTTTGGTGCAAACTTTGAGGTGTGGTGTGGGTCCTTGATCCAGCATTTTGCGCCAAATACTCTGAAATAACTGACATTTGGCTTTTTGCCAGTTAGGAGTTCATAAGATGTCTTGTTCAGGAGCTTGTGAAGATAAACACGATTGATTGTATGGCATGCAGTATCAATGGCTTCAGTCCAGAATTTTCTTGGAGTCTTGTATTCATCTAGCATTGTTCTGGCCATCTCAATGAGTGTTCTGTTCTTGCGTTCGACGATGCCATTCTGCTGTGGCGTGTATGGAGCTGAGAATTCATGTGTGATGCCCAAGGTGTCCAGATATGTATCAAGACCAGTGTTCTTGAATTCAGTGCCATTGTCACTTCTGATGTGCTTTATCTTGGCGCCAAAATTGTTAATAGCTCGATTTGCGAAGCGTCTGAAGACATCCTGCACTTCAGTCTTGTAAAGGATTATGTGCACCCAAGTATATCTAGAATAATCATCAACAATTACGAAGCCATAGAGGCATGCAGAAGTAGTAAAAGTTGAGTAGTGAGTGGGACCGAAAAGATCCATGTGAAGCAGTTCGAAGGGTTGAGTAGTGGTCATGATTGTCTTCGAAGGATGTTTTGCCCTTGTCATCTTCCTGCTTCACAGGCACCGCATAAGTGATCTTTCTTGAACTTGACGCATTCGATGCCTATGACGTGCTTTTTCTTCGCAAGGGTGTGGAGGTTCCTCATGCCAGCATGCCCAAGCCTTCGATGCCAAAGCCAGCATTCTGAAGCTTTTGCAAGAAGACATACTGCAAGTTGTGGTCCTGCTGAGAAATCTACCACATACAAATCACCTTTCCTATACCCTTCAAACACTAGAGATTTGTCAGATTCCATTAGCACCAGGCAGCGATATTTGCCAAACATTACAATCATATTCAAATCGCAAAGCATTGAGACAGACATTAAGTTGAAGCCAAGGGATTCAACAAGCATGACTTTATCCATGTGTTGATCCTTTGAGATTGCAACTCTACCTAGACCCAATACCTTACTTTTACCAGTGTCAGCGAATGTAATGTGGCTCTTGTCGGATGGACGTAAAGTTGAGTCCATAAGAAGGCTTCTTCTGCCAGTCATGTGATTTGTACACCCACTGTCAATAATCCATTCTGAAGACTTTGAAGTCGCTGGTATCGTACCCTACAGTGCAGTTATGGGGATAGGCTTCACGAAGAGTGTTGTGAAGCATAAACATTTGACGAACCAGTGGGTTATGAAAACTTAGATCCAGATTAGGACTAATGGGGAGAGTAGCATGCGATTCAGGAACGAAGTACATAATGATGCCATTTGGGCATTTTATCTTGCGCCCCACAAGATTTTTATGGTCCCCAGCAATAGCATCAGAAGATTTTGTTTTTGTGCTGGAGACCTTTCCCTGCAAAGGAGAGTTAAGCTTTCTTAACCACCCACATCTTCAAGGGTGGCTTAGAAGCTATAAGTCTAAGTGCAGCATCTGAGAATTTTGGCTTTGAAACCTTAGCAAACAGTCTAGCAGGTGGACAATAATACTCATAGGAATAAGCAGAATAATTTTTGGTCATGTGAACATGACGGTTCGATGAACCACTCTCATATTCATATGCCTGAGTATGGTTCCCCTGCAAAACATTTGCGTTAGTGCGACTTAGGTGAGTCCCCTGTTTGTATGAAGCATTTGGACCATATGAAGCCTTTGGTCTGAGGTTTGTCTTCTTCAAGTGAGGTGTCATGAAGACATTCACAGGAAGATTTTCCAGACATGTTTTCGGAACCCAGATCTTCTTCATAGGCGGTCCATTCCTGCAGTTAGTACCAATGTACCTGGCAAACACTTCATCATTCTGATTCTTAAACAGTTTATAGTTTGCACCAAAGGATTCATCAATGATAACTGGGTTAGCACAAGTGAAGCCAGACAGATTGGATGGATCTGCTGAGGATTCCTTTGCAGCAACCCATGTGGTTTTGGGGTACTGCTCAGGTTTCCAGTAAGACCCATCTGCATTAATTTTCCTCACGAACCCAACACCCTCTTTCCTAGGGTTTCGGTTCAGAATCTGCTTCTTAAGGACATCACATAATGTCTGATGCCCTTTCAGACTTTTGTACATCCCTGTTTCAAGCAATGTCTTCAACCTAGCATTCTCATCAGCAATAGCAGTGGTATCCTCAGCAGAGGGGTTAGTTACCACATCAACAGTTGAAGATATTGAAACAGTAGTAGCAGTGGAAAATTCAGCAATAGAAGCAGCATTATCACGCTCAATGCATCTAAGACATGGTGGTTCAAATCCTTCCTGAGCGGGACTGATCTGTTCAGCGCGAAGTGACTCGTTTTCCTTTTGAAGATCTTCATGAGCCACCCTCAATTTCTCAAGTTCTTGCTTCCTTTGAAGATAATCATAGGAAAGCTTTTCATGAGTTGTTGAGAGAGTATCATGACGATCTTCAAGTTCCTGATACTTAACGTGAAGGTTTTTTATGTCTTCAATTAAGGATTCAGATCGAGTCATTTCAGCACCCAACAGATCATCGCTTCTGTCTAACAATTTTTGAATATGTTCCATAGCTTTCTGTTGTTCAGTTGCAATTTTAGCAAGTGTTTTGTAGCTAGGTTTTGAATCACACTCAGAGTCATCGTCACTAGATGTTTCATAGCGAGTTGTGCGTGTGTTTACCTTGGCACCGCGTGCCATGAAGCAGTAGGTAGGAGTGGAGTCGTTCTTGTCATTTGCGTCGGTGTCGGTAATGCAGTCATTGTCTTCAGTATTGAAGATGGACTTGGCGACATATGCTGTTGCCAGACTCGCAATGCCAGAATCAGACTCCTCCTCAGACTCCACCTCTGCCTCCTCAGATGCGGATTCCTCCTCTGAATCCATCTCCTTGCCTACAAACGCACGCGCCTTGCCAGATGAACTCTTCTTGTGTGATGAAGACTTTGATGAAGACTTGGAAGAAGACTTCGAGTGTTTCTTCTTCTTCTTGTCGTCAGAATCATATTCCTTGCTCTTCTTCTTCCTTCTGTTCTCATTGTCCCACTATGGACACTCAGAGATGAAATGCCCAGTTTTCTTGCACTTGTGACACGTTTTCTTCTTGTAGTCATGAGCAGAAGCTTCATCATTCCTTGAGCTTGATCGTGAAGATTTTCTGAAGCCTTTCTTCTTGGTGAATTTTTGAAACTTCTTCACTAGCATTGCAAGTTCTCTTCCAATGTCTTCAGGATCATCAGAACTGCAGTCAGATTCTTCTTCAGATGAGGAGACAGCTTTTGCCTTCAAGGCACGAGTTCGCCCATAGTTTGGACCATAGATATCTCTTTTCTCAGAAAGCTGAAACTCATGTGTGTTGAGCCTCTCAAGTATGTCAGACGGATCGAGTGTCTTGAAATCAGGACGTTCTTGAATCATCAGGGCCAGAATGTCAAACGAACTATCAAGTGATCTCAGCAGCATCTTGACGATTTCATGTTTGGTGATCTCAGTAGCGCCGAGGGCTTGAAGCTCATTTGTGATGTCAGTGAGCCGATCAAAGGTGTGCTGGACATTCTCATTGTCATTTCGTTTGAAGCGGTTGAAGAGATTGCGAAGGACACTGATTCTTTGATCTCTCTGGGTTGATATGCCTTCATTAACTTTGGAGAGCCAATCCCAGACCAGTTTGGATGTCTTCAAGGCACTCACACGGCCATACTGTCCTTTGGTCAGATGACCACAGATGATATTCTTGGCAGTAGAGTCCAGTTGAACGAACTTCTTGACATCAGCAGCAGTGACACCTTCTCCAGCCTTGGGAACGCCGTTTTCAACGACATACCATAGGTCGACGTCAATGGCTTCAAGATGCATGCGCATCTTATTCTTCCAGTAGGGATATTCAGTTCCATCGAAGACGGGACAAGCAGCGGAGACTTTGATTATCCCTGCAGTCGACATAGCTAAAACTCCAGGTGGTTAAACCGAATTACATAGAACAAGGGAGCACCTCGCTCTGATACCAATTGAAAGTGAGTTATATCGACTAGAGGGGGGGTGAATAGGTGATTTTTATGAAAGTCTTCAAAACATGAGAGTTATGAAGACAAACAGTGAAGATTATGCCTATTACTATGCAGCGGAAGTTAGATTACACTAGTCCAGCCATGGTCATGTATTCAATAGAGTGAAAGCGCAGTGACAAACAGCTTCAGTGTAATAAGGATCAGGTAGGAAGAAGTTATGAAGCCAAACAGATCATACATTCATGTTGTGAAGACAAAAGATAAAGCAAGCATGCAATGGCTTCACAATGAATAACTGTAAGCAAAAGGAAGTGAAGATGAAACCAGTGACACGTTGAAGACAATGATTTGTTGGACCAGTTCTAGTTGCTGTGATAACTGTACGTCTGGTTGGAGCGGCTAGGTATTTAAACCAAAGGACACACAGTCCCGGACACCCAATCAAGGACACTTAGTCCAAGACACCCAGTCCTCACCGTTTTCTCCTTGAGCTAAGGTCACACAGACCTCGCCCAATCACTCTGGTAAGTCTTCAAGGTAGACTCCCAAACCTTCACAGACTTCGTTCACTGGCAATCCACAATTTCTCTTGGATGCTCTGAACGCGACGCCTAACCGTCTGGAGGATGCACAGTCCTCAAGTGTAATAAGTCTTCAAATCACACAGACACGAAGACTTAAGTGATGCCCAATTTGCTCTGGCTCTGGGTGGTTAGGGCTTTTCTCCTCACTAGGAATTTTTCTTTCAAAGGCTTCGAGGTGGGTTGCTCTCAAACGATAAAAACCGTGCACTAAAATCTGAGCAGCCAACCGTTTAAGGTTGTGGGGGGGGTGGACTATTTATAGCCACTTGGCAACCCGACCTGATCTGTCCGAAATGACCCTGGGTCACTAAGGAACTGACACGTGTACCAACGGTCGGATTTCGAACTCACACGGCAACTTTACTTGGGCTACAAGTAAAGCTGACTTGTCTGACTCTGGACAAGATTTTCTCTCATAGGCTTCGCTCGAAGACATAGGATTTGAATTAGGCATCACTTCAGTCATTCTGACTGGTTCTCTTCGACCCCACTTAACAGTACGGTGGTTCCTATGACACAACATGAATGAAATAAAACTACGAAGGATCTAGGTCTTCGAGTTTCAAAAGCTTCATAGGGAGTCTTCTCATGTCATTGTCTTCAATATGAATATCTTCATAAACCACCATTGTCTTCAATGTCTTCGTACATTTTTGGGGGTCATCTCTGGTAGTAAAACCGAATCAATGAGGGACTTCTACCTGTGTTTTCCTGCAATTCTCACAAACACATTAGTCCCTCAACTAGGTTTGTCGTCAATACTCCAAAACCAACTAGGGGTGGCACTAGATGCACTTACAGGGCCTCCTCAAGTGCCCTAGGTCTTCGTGAGCAAGCAAGTTGGATGCACACTCCCTAGTTTCTTTTGTTGAGCTTTCATACATTTATAGCTCTAGTGCATCCGTTGCATGGCAATCCCCACTCCTTGCATTAACATCAATCGGTGGGCATCTCCATAGCCCATTGATTAGCCTCGTTGATGTGAGAATTTCTCCTTTTTTGTCTTCTCCACATAACCCCCTCATTATATTCTATTCCACCCATAGTGCTATGTCCATGGCTCGTGTTCATGTATTGCGTGAAAGTTTATAGGTTTGAGATTACTAAAGTATGAAACAATTGCTTGGCTTGTCATCGGGGTTGTGCATGATGAGAGCATTCTTGTGTGACGAAAATGAAACATGACTAAACTATATGATTTGTAGGGATGAACTTTCTTTGGCCATGTTATTTTGAGAAGACATAATTGCTTAGTTAGTATGCTTGAAGTATTATCATTTTTTATGTCAATATGAACTTTTGTCTTAAATCTTATGGATCTGAATATTCATACCACAATTAAGAATAATCACATTGAAATTATGCCAAGTAGCACTCCGCATCAAAAATTCTGTTTTTATCATTTACCTACTCGAGGACGAGCAGGAATTAAGCTTGGGGATGCTGATACGTCTCCAACGTATCTATAATTTTTGATTGCTCCATGCTATATTATTTACTGTTTTGAATGTTTATGGGCTTTATTATACACTATCATTTTTGGGACTAACCTATTAACCCAGAGCCCAGTGCCAGTTTCTTTTTTACCCTGTTTTAGGGTTTCGAAGAAAAGGAAAATCAAACGGAGTCCAATTGACCTGAAACTTCATGGAACTCATTTTTGGAAGGAAAGAAGCCCAGAAGACTTGGAGTGCATGTCGGGGGATCTGCGAGGAGGTCACGACGCAGGGGGGCGCGCCCACCCTCCTGGGCGCGCCCTCCACCCTCGTGAGCCCCTCGTGGCCCCCCTGACATACTTCTTCTGCCTATATATCTCCATATACCCTAAAAACATCAGGGAGCACAATAGATCGGGAGTTCCGCCGCCAGAAGCCTCCGTAGCCACCGAAAGCCAATCTAGACCCGTTCTGGCACCCTGCCGGAGGGGGCAATCCCTCTCCGGTGGCCATCTTCATCATCCCGGTGCTCTCCATGATGAGGAGGGAGTAGTTCTCCCTCGGGGATGAGGGTATGTACCAGTAGCTATGTGTTTGATCTCTCTCTCTCTCTCGTGTTCTTGAGGTGATACGATCTTGATGTATCGCGAGCTTTGCTATTATATTTGGATCCTATGATGTTTCTTCCCCCCTCTACTCTCTTGTAATGAATTGAGTTTCCCCTTTTGAGTTATCTTATCAGATTGAGTCTTTAAAGATTTGAGAACACTTGATGTATGTCTTGCCGTGGATATCTGTGGTGACAATGGGATATCACGTGATTCACTTGATGTATGTTTTGGTGATCAACTTGCGGGTTCCGCCCATGAACCTATGCATAGGGGTTGGCACACGTTTTCGTCGTGATTCTCCGGTAGGAACTTTGGGGCACTCTTTGAGGTCCTTTGTGTTGGTTGAATAGATGAATCTGAGATTGTGTGATGCATATCGTATAATCATACCCATGGATACTTGAGGTGACATTGGAGTATCTAGGTGACATTAGGGTTTTGATTGATTTGTGTCGTAAGGTGTTATTCTAGTACGAACTCTAGGGCTGTTTGTGACAATTATAGGAATAGCCCAACGGATTGATTGGAAAGAATAACTTTGAGGTGGTTTCGTACCCTACCATAATCTCTTCGTTTGTTCTCCGCTATTAGTGACTTTGGAGTAACTCTTGTTGCATGTTGAGGGATAGTTATGTGATCCAATTATGTTAGTATTGTTGAGGGAACTTGCACTAGCGAAAGTATGAACCCTAGGCCTTATTTCCTATCATTGCAATACCGTTTACGCTCACTTTTATCATTAGTTACCTTGCTGTTTTTATATTTTCAGATTACAAATACCTTTATCTACCATCCATATACCACTTGTTTCACCATCTCTTCGCCGAACTAGTGCACCTATACAATTTACCATTGTATTGGGTGTGTTGGGGACACAAGAGACTCTTTGTTATTTGGTTGCAGGGTTGCTTGAGAGAGACCATCTTCATCCTACGCCTCCTACGGATTGATATACCTTAGGTCATCCACTTGAGGGAAATTTGCTACTGTCCTACAAACCTCTGCACTTGGAGGCCCAACAACGTCTACAAGAAGAAGGTTGTGTAGTAGACATCAGGGGTGGCGGGTCTTGTCTTTCGGACCGTTGGTCGTGGCTGGCACGCAGCGGCGGGTCCCGTGGCGGCTGGCGGTTAGTGGAGGCAGGCGAGTCTTCTGGAACCTCGTGGTTGTCGCCCGCGCGGCTGGAGCCACACGACCGCCGAGGTACAAGGCAGGTAGCCCCCACCTCATCCATGCTTTTCGCAGGGATCAGCCGTCTCTCCGCATAAACCGCCTCGTGCCGAGATCTGATAGGCCCATCCACGCTATCCTCTTCCATGCAGCAGAAAGCAGCTGCAGCTAGCGCCAGGTTCGCAACAGCGACGTTGGAGGGACCAGGGCCCGCGTGACGTGGCCGAGGCGACCGCAGGGCCTCCGCTTGGAATCCATGCTGATGCTCCGGCGTAGGAGCCGACGCCGAGGAGCTCGCCGGCGGCTCGAGGGAGCGCGGGCCATGGGCCACTGGACCCGCCAGACGCCCAGCGCCATCCTGCTGCCCAGCCTGTGAGCCAAGGGCATCGTCCTGGTCCGCGTTATCCGGCAGCAGCGGCGGTAGGTCCTCAACCGGCGCCAGAACGTGAGCTGCGGCTTCTTGCACGATAGAGATGGGGTACCATAGCGCGTCCACCTCGCCGACCGGACACGCCGACGGCATGCAACGGCTGCGCAGCTCCTCCACCACCAGAATGCGCTGACTCGAGATGCGCGTGGGGTCGTCTATGCGCAGCCAGACCTTGTAGCCCGCCATGTCGTTTCTTGAAGACGTCGCAGCAGCAACCTCGACCACCACCCCCAGGACATGGAGGAGTGTTTCCGCCGTGCGCCTAGTCCAGGCATTGGGCGGGATTCCACGAAGAGCCAGAGGGACGAGGTAGGGCATGGAGATAGTCGTAGCGTGTGCCTGCTTGATCCACGGGCGCAGGAGCAGGTCGAACTGGGGCGTGCCCGCGCGGCCATGGAACACGAGCGTGTTCCGGAGCTCCACAGACCGGCAGAGAACGAGGTAGTCCTTGGGGTAGAACGCCCAGATGGAGATGTCCATCAGACCAATGCCAAGCTCGGCATGGATGGCAGCCGCCGCCTCCGCAAGATCCACCGCCGGCCGGCGGCCGACGAAAGTGACCACCACCGCACGCTCCAGGTCTTCCTCTAGCGAACGCAAATCCGCACCATCCACCAGAAAGCAGCATTCCACTGGGTCCTCAACCGCCGGCCGTACCGACGCTGGCTCGGGTGCGAAGGGAGCGGCAAAGGTCGGCCCAACGACGCTGGCCACCAACGACTGGCGCACCACATGGCTCCAGGGGACCTCCAGGCGCACCGCGCCGGCAGGAGGCGGCCCTGGGAGGGGGGCGGCGGCAGCGTGGTCTGGGGCAACAAGGGCCTCCACGGTAGGGGAGGGGGAGGAGCGTGACCTTGGGCGGCCGGGGGCGGCCCAGCCACAGCAGCAAGGGGCGGGGAGGGCTGGCGTGAGCGCAGGGCCGGCGGCGGTCGAGGTGGGTCAATGGGCGAGGAGCTTCTGGGACGCGGGCGCATGCAGCCCCTCGAGATGTGGCCGCTTCCGCCGCAGCGGACGCAGAGCGTTGGGGCGGTGCACATGGCAAAGATCTGTCGCTCGTCGCCGCCGTTGTAGCAGCAACCCACCAGCACCACAGGGATGCGGCTCCTCGACGGTCTGGAGGAGAGGAGGACATTGGGCCAGCGCCCTGGGGGCGACCGCCGTCCCGACCCATGCGGCGGAGAGCGCGGCCGCGGAGCAGGGGGGGCGCACCGGCCAGCCACGGTCTGCCATGGCGCAGGCTCCGCCTGGCGCGGGGGGCCGCCGCAGACGATGGGCCTGTGCGCAGAGCCGACCACATCCGGGACGAGGACGAGCGACCGCAGCTAAGGCCGCCGGTCAGGAGGGGAGGACGGAGGAGGTGGCGTCCAAAGACGACGCGGACAGGGAGACCTGTGAGGCCATGGTGAACGCCGGCGCCAGAACGGACCGCCAGCGGGTTTGGTGGGCGACGGGGCCGAAGTGGCCGCCGGCGCAGGGGCGCTCGGTCTCGCGCTCGTGCTCGCTCACAGGGACGGAGGACCCGCGGTGTTCTCAAACCATAGAACAATTGCTCTATGGTTTGCCGAACAATTGGCCCTCTATTATTTCGCGGGACGACGCGAGATGGCTGCGGGGCAGCGAGGTGTCTGGGCGGCGCGGGGACGCGCGCGCCAGCGTGGTTCACAGCTGCGGCGACGCTCCGTGGGCAGGTGCCGGGCCTGATCTGGGTTCGCCACAAGACCGCAGCCAGATTTGGTTGCCCGGGGGTGGCGTGGGTCCCCTGCAGTGGTTATGCATAATGGAAATATGATTGAATAATAAAATTCATACTAGTCAATAGGTATTTTAATATTGGACTTCTTCTAAAGGTCTTTGTGCCAGGAGTATGTAGCGAAGCTAGCAACGGATTACGCCTAGGGCTAAACTAGCTTTGGTGATACACTCCAGTGGTTATGCATAATGTATAAGAAAGAATTCTAAAGTATATTGTTGTTACGCCTAGGGCTATAGCCCCAATTGCCCTAGGCCTATCTCCGCCACTACGAGGAGTTTAAGTACATAAAAAGTTTTGAAATCAATTTTTTAGAAGATATAAATCATTTAAATTAGTAAAGATGAAAAAAAAGGATGGATTTGTTGTGTGTGTGTGTGAGAGAGAGAGGGAGAGAGAGGGGGAGCTTCCATCCTTTTCCCGTCATGCATGTATACTAGTGTGTACGTCTGATAAGGCAGGGCCATCTAGTGGTTTGACTTAAACTCACAAAAGGTAGGCTAACAATACACAAATACTCTCTTCGGTCCTTTTTACTCTACATATAAGGATTGTCTGAAGTCAAACTTCGTAAAGTTTGACCATATTTATATAAAAAACTATTAACATCTACAATGCTAAGTTTATAAAATATGAGAAGTGAAGTCATGACGCATCTAATGTTGTTGATTTCATATTCTAAATGTTTATATTTTTTTTTATAAACTTGGTCAAAGTTTACGAGGTTTGACTTTAGACAAATTTTATACACGAATTAAAAAGAACGGGAGGAAGTACTCGTACAACTAGAGTGGACCCCTGACTGCATGGGATCTTAGTGCAACTACATGGTAGATTTCTCACCCGTAGATACCACCACCGCTAGAAAGGACTTTGCGTTGATGCATCCCCATCCAACCACTTGCCATAGCTCAGCCGTATATAGAAATTTGAGGCATGTGCATTTGTCCGATGCTAACATATGGGCCAGTGTCACCTACATTGTATTCTCTTCACTTCTTTGTCACCACAATATTGCTGCCACCTAAGAGCATGGTTAATAGAAGAGCCGGCTACGGGCTCTATACCGGTGCCATGTCACCTGTAGCTTTCAAAAAAGAAATCTCATACACTAGTGCTGGCTGTAGACGGGCTACTTCACTGGCCAAAACAATTAATGTTCGCATGCAAGGAATGGAGGGAAACGCAGCTGATTGAATCGGAGGAAGCAGCACCAGCTTTTACTGCTTGCATGCTCACCTTTTCTCTCATGAACTGAGCTATAGCCGGGCGATAAGTGAAGCGCCGGCTCCCTTCTCTTTCCTCCTTTCTCTCTCCTCCAGCTGCGATTTTGCTGACTTGGAAAGACTTACAGCCCGCTGACAAGGATCTATTGTACCTGCTCTAAGTAGGCAAGCAGTGAAACTATCCTTTAAAATATATATTTATAATTTATTGCCATGATATAAATGCTAATTGGAAATTGTAGGGTGGGTCATGACCCATCTTATCCACCCTCTAGCTCCCCCCCCCCCCCCCCAAAAAAATGGTACACCAATGAGCAATTTTTACATAACCTATGTAAGTCCCTAAAACACTAATCAACCCCCCCCCCCCCCCTCCCGAATTCTAAGGTGGGCCTGTATCCCCAACTAATGACAAATAAAAACTGCCAAATCAGCAATTACGTAAGGAACATAAGAATCCCTATAGATCTCCACCTACGCCTAAGACTGATGATAGATTTTCTATTCTAGCCAGCAATTATTTCATTTTTTGCAAGCTGTTCAAGAATTCATCCGATTAACCAGTTAACTTGCCGATTAATCCCTACTCATAGGGTCACCGAGTAGACGATAAACTGATAAATCGTCTGATTAATTAATTAAATGGCCGATTAACTTACCGATTAGCCTATTAATCCCCTACTCGCCAGCCAACCGAGCAGTTACCAGTTAACGATTTTCTCAACAATGCTTTATGGCGACACGAGCGAGTAAGCGCATGGTTTTTTATTTCTCATTCTACAAGGAGGTGAGTGACACACCCCCTAATAGTACTACCATGTTGTTCTCTCTCCACAGCTAATAATTGGACTAAACTTAAACACTTATCCATCGATGGAAAACACCTGAAACTAAATAGCAAGGAAAGGCCAAAGAGCAAAAAAGTAGTACGGCAAGCCGAGGAATACAAGTCCATAGGCAGGTGAATGCGTGAGGAGATGAATAACAGAAGACGCCATCCTTGTCACACTGCTTTAGCCAATCTGTGTGAACACAAGTCGATGTCCTCGATAATGGACATTTTGAAATAGTAGAAGTTCAGCTCCTCATGCATCAACCAATCTATCTTTATTACAACCCAAATGATTTAAGGCCGTCAAATCTTCTTGGTGAAGCGGTACGAAGAGTAGGAGAAGGTGGCGTTGGTCCAGCTGTGGTGGATCAGCTCCGCCCTGGCCTCATCCCCGGCGGCGCCCAGCGCGACGTGCAGCGGGTAGATGTGCTCCGGCGAAGGGTGCGCAACCTCAGCCTGGGGCGCCTTCTCCTTGTATCGCTTCACGTCCTCGTACCTGGCCATGCCATTGCCGGCGACGAACAAAACTCAATCTAGGAACAAAAACGATCAAGACACGGCGACCGGATTTGCCATGGTCAGCATTAATTACCTCCCGTCCAGGAGCGCGTCCCTGAGCCAGGCGTCGAAGTCGGCGGCCCACTGCGGCACCGGCGCGTCGAGAGGCCCCAGCTGGCTGAGGTTGTGCGTGGCGGTGCCGGAGCCGAGGACGAGGACGCCCTCGTCCCTGAGGGGCGCCAGCGCCGCGCCTAGGTTGTAGTGGTAGGCGCCGTCGCGGCCGGTCTGCAGGGAGAGCTGGCACGCCGGGACGTCGGCCTCCGGGAACATGAGCATCAGCGGCACCCAGGCGCCGTGGTCGAGCCCGCGGCCGTGCTCCTCGCTCACCGGCCCGAACCCGGCGCCCTCCAGGAGCTCCTTGGTCCTCCTGGCCAGGCCCGGCGCGCCCGGCGCCGGGTACCTCAGCTGCATACGCACAGCGCGCCAACAGACAATGTCAGCTCGTGTAATCGTGTTCGTGACACACACACACACGCAGTCGCAGCGAGCCAGCGAGCTAGCAGAGATGTCAAGTGTTGAGGTGACTTTGTATAACTCGTCGGGGAGGCCCGGCAGGTCGTGGACGGTGTCGTTGGTGCCGCGGACGACGTTGACGGCCGGAGCGTCGGTCTCCCAGTGCGCGGACACCACCAGGACGGCGCGCGGCGCCTGCGCGCCCGCCACCGCCGCTGGCAGCCACGACTTGAAGAAGCCGTGCGCCGGGATCCTCTCGTCGATGCAGATCGCCGGCGAGCCGTGCGACAGGAAGAAGGTGTCCATGGCTGGCAGCGGCCGGCGAGCACGGTGACAGAGACCCTCCCGGTGGCTTGGGCTTGGCTTAGGCTTGGCCCCATCGCCAGCAGCGCCTCTACTTATGGCGCCGCGAATGGTCGTTGATGGAGGTCTCATTCCTCACTCCACTCGTCTCATCGCATTCCATTTTTGACGCTCTCGCGTGTCGTGTTGGGTTGGAGCATACTAACAAGAAGAAAAATCCACCTTTTAAGACACGTCTTGTTCTATTCTTTTCATGTGTAACCCGAAAGGAAATATCATTCCAAAACGGGAAAATTTGCTGCTAGCTAGATCATCACTATGTGAAAAATAAGCTACAAGTGTTGACAGTGAAAAAAAATGTAATAAAGCGACAGTTCATTCAAGAGTTGATGATCTCCTATTATAATTCTACAAGTAATCCATTGAAGAAAATATCCATGAAAAGAATTACTAGTGCCAAAAACGTTCTTATATTATGGGACAGAGGGAGTAGATTACAACTCACCAGCTATCCTATAGGGCCATTCATCGCAAAAGAAAGCTAAAGGGTGATGCATGGTCATATATATAAGCATCTTTGTCAAGTTAGCTAGTTTTCCAGAATACGTAACTAGTGTAGCCACATAACTTTGGCTTCATAGCAAAAATATTGGGTATTAGGCATCTCCAGCGACGATAGGCAGTGTCCAAGAGTATGCACGACAAACCCTCATTTGTCCATGCACACAACTACACCCTACAAATTATCTTTCATATTGTTTACTCATTTCAACAAACTGATCGCATACTACACCGCCTGAGCAAATGCAGAGCACGCTCGGGCGCTGTGACAACTACACGGATGACGCACACAAGCAACCGTACGAGTTCGGTGGCCAGCACACACGCACGCAGCTTCATGAGCACGGCGACCAACACACATGTATGCACGCGAGCTCACACACCCCTCAAACCAAGCCCGAACAAATAGACTGAGTATGAAGGGTTTGCTTGGGTAGGCTCTCTCTCTCTCTCTCTCTCTCTCTCTCTCTCTCTCTCTCTCTCTCTCTCTCTCTCTCTCTCTCTCTCTCTCTCATGTTCGAGCTTTATTCAAGTTGTTCGTCCAGACATATGAAAAAAAAATAGGAGCTCCGATTGAAAATAGTCTTACAGCATAAGGTGCATGTCCAGACCGCATTGGTTGCCCCTTTAATTTTCTTATTTTCTTTCAACTGACATTTATCTTCCTGTTTTGCATGAGACTTCTCATCAGCCATGATGCGTTTAGTAATTTGGGTAATTATCACATCTTTGGGTGACTAGACTCACACATTGAGAAATGTCGCCCAACGGGGGTGGTCCAAATGTTTCCTTACTCAATCTAACTGAGTCAGAGCATCAACCTATAACCAACCACAATCGATAAATGAATACATGATTGGAATAGTGTGATATAACTCCCAATCTCTAAGTCAAATGAGTCGTTTCACATTATATTTGATCATCCTAAATACTGTAGGCCAAGCTGCGTTGCAACGGTCCACAACCCTAAACATAAAGAGAAAGCCTATCATAATAACTCCACAAAAAATAAAAAGTTATAATCATCCTAATAACTCCACAACTCCACAAAATTTTTGAGAATGTTATAATCAAGGAGAAAGAGAAAGCCTATCATAATAACTCCACAACTCCACAAAAAATAAAGCAAGGTGCGTTTCTCCAATTTTTTCATCCGTTCACCACCGAAAATATTTTTCTTATATCCGAGGTGCTACTAAATTTTCGTGGTCCATCTGCTAAAAGATAAAAAGTTATGTCCAGAATTTCGTACGTGGGCCGCACGCACTAAGGCCCAGAAAAGCCACCCATTTATATCGTGCGCACGCAGCGGGGAAACTTTATTTGTCGCTCAGCGCGGCATATAGTTAGAGCTTCCCATCGGTCGCCCAACGTTGGGCCGGCCCATTTCTATTTTTTCTGTGTTCTTTTTCTATTTTTATTTTTTTCCCTTCCAATTTATTATTTCCTTTTCTCAGAAATTAATTTAATTAATTTTACAAAGTTTCGTTTTTTGTACTAATTTTTGTCAAATCTTAGAATTTAAAAATTTGTTACCACTTTCAAAAACATTTCGAAAATGCATTATTTATTTTCATTCTAAATTTGTTTGAAACTAAAAAAGTTCGCATTTTAAAAAAATGAAACTTTTTAAGATTTCTAAAATAAATATTATTTAAAAATAATAGAAATTCGAAAAATATTCATTTTATAGAAATGTTCACAAATTCAAAATAAATTTCGTGATCAAAAAGACATTTTTGAAAATTGATTTGAATGTTCAAAACAATTTTCAATTTTAAAAAATTGTTCACAAATTCAAAAAATGTTCGTTTTTCCGCCTTAAAAATGGTCATGTTTTCAAAAAGTGTTTGTGCATTTAAGAAAATCTTCCTATTTCAAGTTTTGTTTTCCTTTTTCTAGAAATTAACTTTTTTTAAAAAAATGCTCACATGTTTTAAAAAAATCAGGAGGTCACCACAACCTCGACAAGGAGGCGGACCTGAAGGAAAAAAATGCACAAATTGGGTAGTGGCCGCTACTCCCACCAACCCCACTACTATAAAGATCTCACGGACCAAACATGACCCGCGAGAACACCACAATTCTCCGCTCTCTCGCCCCACTATTGTGTGGAGACCGTTTTGATGGACACATCAATTATCTCTCTCGATGCTTCTCGCAAAAAAATCTCTTCCGTTGTAACGCACGGGCGTATGTACTAATAATAATAATCTAAAGTGTGTACTCTAGATTCCTAGCTTTCAACTACAAATCCTCAAGTTTCAAAATAGATTCGTGAGAATATAGACATTATAAAATAGAGCTAATATTTTTTCTTATTGTAGAAGATAATACAATCACACACACACAAAAAAGTTCATTTCTCATGGCCTCAACCAATTTATTAGTACAAACCAAATAACTCAAGGCCGTTATATCTTGGTGCTGAAACGGTATGAAGAGTAGGAGATGCTGGTGTTGGTCCAACTGTGGTGGATCAGCTCCGCCCTGGACTCCTCCCCGGCGGCGCCGAGCGCGACGTGCAGCGGGTAGAAATGATGCGGCGATGGGTGCGCCACCTCAGCGTGCGGCGCCTTCTCCTTGTATCGCTTCACGTCCTCGTACCTGGCCCATGCCAATGATGCGAATGAGAACGTGGAAACAAAAATCAACACGACCACGACGGCGATCGAGTTTCCAGTCAAGTTCGTCTCAATAGTACCTCCCATCTATGAGCGAATCCTTGAGCCAGGTGTCGAAGTCGGAGGCCCACTGCGGCGGCGGCGCGTCGTGAGGCCCCATCCTGGCGAGGTTGTGCGTGGCGGTGCCGGAGCCGAGGATGAGCACGCCGTCGTCCCGGAGCGGCGCCAGCGCCCTGCCGACGTCGTAGTGGTACGTGCCGTCCCTCTCCGTCTGCACGGAGAGCTGGCACACCGGGATGCCGGCGTCGGGGTACATGAGCATCAGCGGCACCCAGGCGCCGTGGTCGAGCCCGCGGCCGTGCTCCTCGCCCACCGGCCCGAACCCGGCGTCCTCCAGGAGCCTCTTGGTCCTCTCGGCCAGGTCAGGCGCGCCGGGCGCAGGGTACGTCAGCTGCGTGCGCATACGTGCGATCGAGCAATGTCAACTTGCATTCGTGACAAATTTGCAGTAGGAAAGAGGAGACGTCGACAGGGGCGGCCAGACTGGGACCTTGTACATCTGGTCCGGGAAGCCATGGAAGTCGTGGATGGTGTCGTTGGTGCCGCGGACGACGTTGACCGCCGGGGCGTCCGTCTCCCAGTGACCCGACACCACCAGGATGGCGCGCGGCGCCTGCGTGCCCGCGATCGCCGCCGGCAGCCACGACTGGAAGAAGCTCCGCGCCGGGATCGTCTCGTCGATGCAGACCGTCGGCGCGCCGTGCGACAGGAAGAAGGTGTCCATGGCAACCTCCGGCGGTGGTGTCTGATACTTGGGTTTGGGCTTGACTTGGCTCTGTCCCATCCATCACCGGCAGCCCGTCTACTTATGGGCGCTGCGAGCGTGGTGGTTGATGGGGTTCGTCTGACTTGGTGACTTTCTCAGCACTTCTCCTTTTGACATTCTCGTGTGCTATGTTACATTTGAGTTCTTAACGTAATCTGTCAGAGTAAAATATAGTTGCAAGGAAAGGAAGTCAATAGATTCACTATGTGGGGTACTATAAAAGATAGTACTGTGCAAGAAAAGAGTATACTCTCGGAGAAATGTAAGACTAACTACAGTCGAGAGTTGAGTTGATATCCTATTCTATGCTAATTGAACACGTGACCCCTTGAAGAAAATATCCATGAAGGGAATCACTAGGTTTACTTTGTGGGCTAAAAAACATTATATGAAAAATCTCTGTGTAGATCTTCTGACCCCTGGATTACTTCGTTGGGAAGAACTCAGCAGCTAACCTATAAGGCCATCCATCGGAAAAAGAGAGCTAAAAGGTGATCATGGTGTCTAATAAGTAAGCGTAACCATCTTTATCAAGTTAGTCTGCTTACCAGCATATACATGACTAATATGCTACATAACTATGGTCGTCTACCGCTTCAGTCTAACTTAATGGCTAGTGGCAGTTTATTTTGTTGTTGCTTTTGTTCTTCTTCCAACGATGAAGCAACGATTCATCATCTTGTCTTGATGGTGTTTGTTACCGATAATTGTTGCGTTTAACAATTTATATCAGATCTTTGGTAGCACCGAACTGGGCGTAACTCAGATGATTAGATTCCTTGTGGTGGAACCAGCCGCCTGAGTTCAAGTCCTAGACTTGGTTCAGTCTTTCCGGCAATGTTTGTTCACTAGGAGATGTTCCTGCCGACTACGAATGTGCATGTGCATGTATGTGGGCATCTTCATTGTACTGTGTTAGAAAAAGATCTTTGGGTAGCCGACTCACACAATTTTTCAAAGGGGACAAGTAATTAAAAAAGTTGTGCCGCCAAGTCAAGTATTGCATGCACCATTTATGTGGGCACGAGGCCTCTATGCGCTTCTTCGTTGTTGCATGTGTCGTAGCTAGAGATTGAAGCCGTCTCGGCTAATATAAAAAGTAAACATTCAACAACAACATCATGGCTTTCAACTAACATGCTACTGACTTCCAGTGGCGGAGCCAGGAAATTAAGATTAGGGAGGCCAAATGACATAATTTTTTTATTACAGGGGCCAAACTACACTGATGCATGTATTTTTTTTCCTAATTTTTGCATTGTTCATCTCCGAACTAATAGCAAATCAGGGATGTCAGGGGGGCCAGGGCCCCTGCCGGTCCCCCCTGTCTCCGCCACTGCTGACTTCCAATAATCACAAAAAATAGTTCTCCCTGTATGGCAAATGGCATCCAATGTCACTCCATTTCCACAACATTCAAATTATGTTAAAAAAACCATTCAACTTATCATAATCCTAATTTCAATTCTAGATCCTAATTTCCAAGTCTTATGCTACCCGCGAATGAGCAAAATCCCAATGTTTAACAAAGAACACCAACTATGAACTCTCACGTCACCAACTTCATCTAAAATCCTCAACTTTCAACCCTCACAATATCAACTTCTAAATAATCAAGATCCCAACCCAACTCTCCCATCCCCAACTTTCAACTCAACAAATCTGAATTTGAGCCATCAAGTCCTAGCTTCCATCCCCATAACCATGAAGTTACAATTAGCAAGCTACTAGGTTTCAGCTAGGAAAATTTTAATAAGAAGGAAAAGCAGGAAAATACTTATCGGGCTATATGCGCCAAGGGGTGTGGTTGGTGAGATAGGTGTCGACCCGATCCGTCTGTTGGGAAAGCTTCCACAACGTGGTGTTTGCGCCCCCAAGTATACAAGCAAAAATGGGAGCCACATGTTGCGGTGCCCGCTTACAAGTGAACCTATCGTCCTCGATAAGCTTGATGATTCTCTTGGTCATGCCTCATGTACCCGGTGCTAGGTATGTCAACTACATACCTCTGAATAATATTGCTACTACGTTACATTGGATTTGTGGTATGCAGTTTCTTATCTTGGACCTATGACCAACTAACAACTTGTTGTCTCCATTATATTCTCCTCCATCACCCCAATTCTGCCATCTTGCGGTCACCCAAGTTCAGTGTTCTGGGGAGGGTATGTTAGTCGATCTCACCCATTGTTCTCCTGCAGTCGATCTCACCCATTGTTCCTGTAGCTGATCTCGCCATTATTGTTCTCCTCCATGGCTCCACCCACATTTGAGGATGTTGTTTCTACTTCCTACCTAACCTATTGCCATTGTGCGCCTTTTAAGCTTGAAGACCGTAAAGGACATTACTCTGAGGAGATGTGCAGGGGAAGTTTCACTAGTGGGCCTGTCGTGCTTAATTAAACCGAAATGATAAGTGCCACACATGTGACACGAAGCACTCCAGGCATGGTGTCTTTTACAACTGAAGTTGCCATCCGAAAAGAAGTTGACATGCTTGATAATTAAAGTTGCCATCCTCGCGTCACTAAACTTGCCATAAAATACGTTCGGAGTTGCCATGTGTTGGTGCCACACGTGTGGCACTTATCAGGGTCCTAATTAAATTACAACCATTGATTCCTGATTGGCCCGTAAAACCCCATGTGTCTAGCAAAGCTCCTAAAATAAAGATCGTGTGCTCGTTCCCTCACTAAAAGAGTGTGATTTACCGTTGCTGTTGTGTTGTTTCAAGGCGCCTCGATCAAAGTGTTGAAAAATTATGAACTCTTTCACAGACACAAACAGAATTATGTAAAAGATGCCATGTAAGACAGCAAGAGTAATACACTGTCAAGGACCACGACCCAACACGAAAGCAAGTGATCTTTCACAACGCATTTCAAGACCCACGAGTCCACCGCACCTAGCGTAATAACATGCTTATTAGTGCCAACCAATCCACCGACGCTCGCACTAGTCAGCTGCCAACACAGCTCGATGGAGGCCGTCAGTTCTTGGTGGTGAAGCGATACGAGGCGTACGAGAGGGAGGCGTTTGTCCAGCTACTGTGGATCAGCTCCGCCTTGGACTCGTCACCGGCGGCGCCGAGCGCGACGTGCAGCGGGTAGAGGTGCTCCGGCCGCGGGTGAGCCATCTTGGCGTTGGGCGCCTTCTCCTCGTACCGGTTCACGTCGTCGTACCTGCCGCCGAGAAGCGAGTCCTTGAGCCAGGTGTCGAAGTCGGAGGCCCACTGCGGCGGCGGCGAGCCGGAAGGCCCCATCTTGCGGAGGTTGTGGGTGGCGCTGCCGGAGCCGAGGACGAGGACCCCCTCCTCCCGGAGCGGCGCCAGCGCCCTGCCGAGGTTGTAGTGGTAGGCGGCGTCGCGGTCGGTCTGCACGGAGAGCTGGCACACCGGGATGTCGGCGTCCGGGAACATGAGCATCAGCGGCACCCACGCGCCGTGGTCCAGCCCGCGGCTCCGGTCCTCCTTCACCGGCCCGAACCCGCCTTGCTCCAGGAGCTCCTTGGTCCTCCTGGCCAGATCAGGGGCGCCCGGCGCAGGGTACTTGAGCTGGACGGTTCCAATGGTACACTTCAGTTAGTTCAAGCAGAGAAGACTGACAACGATGCCCATATAGCTGAAGCTTGAAGAAGTTACGTCAAACTGAATTCATTCAGACCATTTTTAACTAATTCAAATTTTAAACTGACCGTGTTTATCAACTGTTTGGCTGGTGCAAACAAACATGGGATCTTTCTGCGGGAAGGTTCGCACGCAGTAGGCGCTGAACCTGAGTTGCTCAAGGCTATATCGACGCACGTCACCGGACCAGAGTATCGAATTGAGTATCGAATCAAGTAGTAGTAGTAGGTGGGGAATCATTCTTGGATGCTCATTTCGACCACCTCTGACGCCTGAATTGTCTTACTGTGGTGGTTGTTGATCAATCATCAACCTTTCAAATGACAGTGGCAAGCCCACCATACCGGAACCGGATCCGCTAACATTGAGAAGGAAAGTTAGAGAAGCTATAATACTCTAACTTTCCTTCTTTCTTTCATATGATTATGGCTAAAACAATTTAAATTAATTTACAAATTGATGATCTATCATGTACATTTATAATAATTACATACAAACAAATTGATGGTGAAATAAAATTAATTTTAAATTACTTATATCTACAATAAATACCAATAGTAAACAACCTACTAACTACCTGCTAACAGTCCCTAACTTTTCTTTTTTCTTTTACACTAGGCAAACAGTGTAGCACTGTGACTTTCCTTCATAATGTTAGAGGATCCGGTTCCCACCATGCCTACACCTTAGATGATGAGTAAGCCCATCCCATCGATATCCACATGGGCCAGGGGGTTGGTGATGCTCAGATTGGGTAGGTGTTGCATATTTTCCATTTCCTGTGCCTACAAAATGATCTAGTACAGGAGTCGGTACAGGACGGCCATATCCCAACCACTTGTGACAGTGCAGGTGCCGATTGTATATCATAGATTTCTATTCAGTACGGCGCTCCTTATGTCCAGTTGACCAAATTATCCGCCGGGGATACTATTTGGGCCTCATCATTGGTTCAAAGAAATATCATAAGAATTTTGGAGAATTATGTATTTTGTATAATTCTTGTCTCCATGACTTGTTTGGTTTATGGGGTTGGAATTGAACTAATGAGAATTTTTGCTACGGTCACTTCTGAATGGAATTCGGAAAAAGAATAAACCATTTGTTTCTATGGGAACTATGGCATGCACCTAATTACTGTTTCTTGTGATGCAAACAAACAATTTTCATTACACAATTTGTGTGATTTCAATTCATATAGGGTTCAATGTGCCATGATACCCGAATCTTGCATTTTTAATGTTGTTGTTCTTTTAGGATTCTACGAGTCAAAGAGGCCCGAATATGCGACATCTAAGATCATAGTCAATTTTTTTGGTGTCTTCTTTGTCCGGTGACATGCCCTTCTACCTCGCCCAACTGATTGTCTCCCCAACCTGTGGTAGAAATTGCTTTCATGTTGCTTCACCGGCTCAGCTAGACCCACTAGTCGAACTCTAACCGCATCCTCTCCTCCCCCCATTTTGTTGTCTCCATTTTTTTTCGAGAGTACGCCAATGGCGTACCTTATCTTTATAGAAGATAGAAAGAATTTACAAGAGAGGCACGAGCTAGATGCTAGGATCTAAGCTCGGCCAACACCCATTACACCCAAACTACACTACTCTCTAGAGCTACTCTTTCACAAAATGTGTTAAACCTCCAACTCCTACACCGGCTTGTCTCCATTGCTTTACTGCTCTGAATATCTCGTCAACCAATTCTCTTGGGGTTCGCTGTTGCTGTAGCCTATTGAACACACGCGCGTTCCGTTGCTTCCACAACTCCCATCCGACCACGATGACGAACGTGTCGTAGCCTCTCTTAAGACCCTTAGGCATCCCCGTCCTAGTCTCGATCCACCAATCGAGGAAGGTATCATCCACCACCGGAGCCCGCGTATTTAGGGCTAGGTCTTGAAAGCAGGTGTGCCACACCTGTCGAGCATAGCCACATTGTACCAAGATGTGTTCGGCATTGTCTTCATCTTGCAAGCATGTGTAGCATGCAGACGGTCGGTCTTGTAATCCATGCTTTGCCCTTCGGTCAGAGGTCCAAATACGGTGCTGCACAGCCAGCCAGATGAAGATTTTGCACTTCAAAAGTGCCCAACTTTTCCAGAGGCAGGAGGCATACGGAGCCCTTTCATCACCGAGGCAGAGTCTTTGATAGGTTGACTTGGCAGAGTATAATCCAGAAGGGTCAGCAGGCCAAGAAAAACAGTCTGGATTGCTCGCAGAGTATAATCCAGATGTTGTCTCCATTTTCACCTCGGCTCGCTGGGGGTAATTTGAAGCCCAAGAAGCAATCCCCTAAACCAGGCACCAAACCTTAACGCCGCCTCGCATCCACTACCGCCCCACAGGCCTTCTTCTCTCACCCTCTCCAGTGGCGGGGTGCACCCTTACGGTTGGGAAAGTGTGTGCGACATCTTGTCGCACCTCCTTAAGGACATGTTTATGGACCTAGAGGAGGTGCAGAGACAGTGACTCGGCGATTATTTGAATTCATGCTCCAGTTAATTCATTCAAAATTTTGAACTATTAAAGAGAGGCGGACAATATATTTCAACACCGATGAACCATTAGACACCACACCGGACATTCCAAATAGGTGGCGAACAATGTATTTTGACGAGGCCTTGTTCACCACCCCTCTGACGAATGCTGATTAAGCATCTACACTGAGTCCAGCGGCCTGCTAGCTGATTGCTAACGATCGCTCGCTAAGTTGCTAACTACGAACTGTAGCCATCCGCCAAAGCGTATTCTCAATATGTACAATTTTTCAAGTTAACGATGTTGCAGGATATAACACTTATTTTTTCCTCACGAACTGTAGATGTCCGACTTTTTTGAGCAAGTTTTGGAAAGGAAATACTACCAACCAATTCTGGCATGCGCCCCTGCCATGGCCAATCCCCAACCAAAACCAGACAACGGCGCAATCCGCCAGTTCTGGCTATTGGAATGGAGCAGCGAATCCACCCAGATTCTGATCGACCCAGCCAGCTAGAACTACATCTGATAGGTCGAACCAAAAACGAGAGGGGATTCCCGACGGAATCGCGCACGAGAAAGAAAGAAAAGGCAAGACGGGGAACGGACCTGGTACATGGACTTGGGGAAGCCGTAGAAGTCGTGGATGGTGTCGTTGGCGCCGCGGACGGCGTTGACGGCCGGCGTGGCCGTCTCCCAGTGGGCGGACACAATCAAGATGGCGCGCGGCCGCTCCGGGCCCGCGACGGCCGCCGGCAGCCACGACTGGAAGAAGCTCCGCGCCGGGATCGCCTCGTCGATGGAGAGCGTGGGCGAGCCGTGCGACAGGAAGAAGGTGTCCATGGCGGGCGCGGCCGGCGGGCGCCTCCCGGTGGCGGCTTGTGGCTGGTTCGGGTGCTGGTCGTCGCCGCGCGGCTGTGGAGACGCGTGCCTGTCCGGTTTGGGCTTGGCCTGGCTGTGGGTCTGCCCCATCGCCGCCAGCGGGGGCTTTCCTTATTGTGCGCGCCGCGGGCGTTGGTGCTGAGATGGTGGTGACGCGGTTTTGGGTTCTCGGCTCGGGCGTTTTTTGGAGGATGCTCGTGTGTCGCGTGGTTGGTAGGGGTAGGAGAGGAGAGCCCAGGCGCGTGCTCCTGCTGCTTCTTTCCTCTTCTTGCCTTGCCATGTTTTGGCACCGACAGAAATGAGTCAATGATGGCATCTTTCTTTCTTTTATTTTTGATTGATGAGAAAGAGGTATTTTCCCTTTTAACAATGGGCATATCATCTTGAAATTTACGAAGTCATCGTAGGCACCTCGTCGTCGACGGAAACGTCTTCTCCCACTGAATGGGCATCGCCAGAAATCCATAAATAAATGCGAGCACTAGGACTTGAACTCTGGTGGTCTGGGGATACCATGGTCCCTTTAACCATCCAATCACAAGTTGGTTCGCAAAGAGGGCATAGTTTACGGACGTGGATTTACTGAACATGGTTCTACGCACACCTTTTGTGAATAGTAAATTTCAAAAAATACTAAAAATATCTTATTTTTTTGGTAACATACATAGTCAACTGGTATGCTCAGGTATGAAGTTTCACAAAGAAGTGACATTTGTGGTATTCTGTGTAAAAAAACGACAAAATCGATGCTATATGAAAAAGGATTGTTTGATGAATAGTAATGCCCCGGTTGTATTTTCTTCACTACGAATACCTCGGGTGTTATTTCTTCACGAAATTTCACACGTGAATAGAATGGTCGGCTAAGTTTGATACCCAAACTTTCAGATTTTTAGAATTCTCCCACTATTCTTTTTAATTTGTTGTTCATGCGGGTGCATATGGAACCATGTTCACCTCTGCCTTTTCCGCATATTTTGTGCCACACAAAAGGAACCCATTTACTACTCTACAAATAATCATTAAAATAAATGTAATCTTGGGATGTCAGTTACTACAAGTAATCTTTACATACATGTCTCGATCAATATAAATTTAATACAAAAATCATTAGAGTTTTAGATGCCTATCAGCACTAAAAACGGTCATTAAATTTGTTAGATTCAAGAACAATCAGTCATTCGTGTATGAGTTCTCAAAAAAACCATTCGTTTAGACCCTACTAAAGGAAGCTACCAATCCTACATTTTTAAGAGTTCATCCCACTACAACGCATTCTGTCAACATGCAGATTGCCACTTCGGTATTGCCATGTCACACTTCAGTTACAAATAACACACCTTAGCATTGGTAGGGGATGGTCGAGGTTGGTGCTCAGCCTGTGCGATTACGGGTGTGCCGAGTCGGGATGTTTCATGTTCAATATGATCTTTTCCTTGAAAGAAGTCCACATACCCCCCTGAACTGTCAGATTTCGAGCAGATCACCCCCCAACTGCAAAACCAGATTCTTAATCCCCTGGACTAACATATACCAGACAAATCACCCCCTGAGGCCGTTTTGGTGGGTTTGTGAGGCCGGTTTTGCCCAAGGGGCGGGGGTGGTTGAGCATTTTAATCGAATGGGCTGCCACGTCGGCAATAGTTGGGTGGTGACGGTCTAGTACACCCCCTCGCCCTGCCTCGACCGCTCCGCTTCACCTTTTCATCTCCCGCTCCCCTCTCTTCTCTCTAACGACACAGCGGCGGTGATTTGGGCGACCACGGCGGTGCAGGCGACGATCGTCGGCACGTACTAAACAACTCGACCGTCGGCTACGATCAGGTCAGTGCGCCCTAATATTCCTCTGCAAATCTTGCCTTTCTATCCACATTAGGGCTGTCAGTTAGGGGTTTCAGGGGATTTGATTTGGGGGCTAGGGTTTTGTTCATGTTTTCCACAGAGTGGTGGAAGCATATTAGATGGCGTTTTAGGGTGCCTTCTGTAGATGAAATCGATGTGCATATGCTTAGTATATGAATAGATGATGTATGGTTTTGTTCATCTGAAAAAAAGACAATTTTTTAAGAAAAGTTCAGAAGTTCAGTTAATTCAGTTGTTTATTGTCTGAATTTTTTGTTTAGGAAATGGATCCACTAGACTATCTTTCTGTCAGATTTTCAGCAAGTGATTGGGAGTTTGAATGTGCAAATGAATTTCAAGCAGAGCATACAGATGATATGCAGAGAGAGCAAGGGCATGGGCATGCAGGGCATGTAGAGGAGGTGCGGACAGAGGAAAGAAATGCAGCGAGTGATCAATGCAGGACCAAATTGCCCGTGTTCAGAGCTGCAAGTTTAGTGTCTGATAGAGGAAAAGGGGTTGCAACCGAGGAGCTGCATATTTCAGGTGACTATGACAATGATAGTGACAGTGACTATGTTGTGCCTCCTGCTGAGAGCAATAGTTCTGCTGAAGATGAAGAAATCATTGAGTACCGAAAATATGCTAAAGAATTCAAGGAGAAAAAGAGAAAGAAAATGCTAGGGGAGGAAGAAGCAAAAGCTTGCAATGTTCCTGAGGAATTCATTGTACCAGAAACATGTAAGCTAGATGATGATGCAGATGACACTCCATATTTTGAAAGTGATGATGATCTTTCTTATGATGAGGCTAGTGATGGAGAGGTTAATGCAGTCAGAAGGAGAAAGACCAACCATAAGGTGTATGATGATACTTCAGAAGCACCCCAGTTTGAACTTGGCATGGCTTTTACTGACAGCAGAGAATTCAAAAATGCACTAGTTAAATATGGACTGAAGAATTTTCATCATTTGATATTTCTTAAGGATGAGAAGAAGAGAGTAAGTGCCAAGTGTAGCTGGGTTGGTTGCAAATGGAACATCTATGGGTCAATAAATAGAAAATCTGACTGGTTGATAGTTCACAGGTACAATAATGTCCACACTTGTGTGCCTAGGAGAGACAATAAGCTGGTGACTAGTACTGTGATTGCTAGGAAATACTTCAGGCAGATTAGAGACAATCCAACATGGAGGGTGGAGAAAATGTAGGAAGCTGTACTAGAAGATATGCTAGCAGATGTGACCATATCGAAATGCAAGAGGGCAAAGAAGCTTGTCATGGAAAATCTCATAGATTCAACTAATGGTGAGTACTCGAGAGTATTTGACTACCACCTTGAGTTACTTAGGAGCAATCCTGGGAGTACCGTTGCAGTGACATTAGACCCAGATGTGCGTGACAGGAATGTTTTTGAGAGGATGTATGTCTGTCTAGATGGCTGCAAGAAAGGTTTCATGGCTGGGTGTAGAAGGGTTGTTGGTTTAGATGGTTGTTTCCTGAAGGGTGCAGTGCATGGACAGATTCTCTGTGCAATTGGGAGAGATTCAAACAACCAGATGTACCCAATTGCATGGGCTACTATTGAAGTCGAGAGTTATGGCAGTTGGTACTGGTTTTTGTCATTTATGCAGAAGGACATTCAGATAAATAATCATGGTGATGGTTGGGTATTCATTTCTGACCAACAGAAGGGGCTCATCAGAGCAGTAAATGAAATTTGTCCACAAGCAGAGCATAGAATGTGTGCTAGACACATCTATGCAAACTGGAGAAAGCAACATAGGGAGAAGATATATCAGAAAATTTTCCGGGCATGTGCAAAAGCTTTAGACAGAACAGAATTCAACTATCATAGAGCCAAGCTAGCTCAAAAAACTGTAGAGGGGGCAAAAGACATTATGAAGACCAATCCTAAACATTGGAGCAGAGCTTTTTTCAAACTTGGCTCATATTGTGATTCTGTGGAAAACAATATGTGCGAGTCCTTCAACAACTCCATCATGAGAGCAAGGTTTTATCCTGTGATTACTAGTCATGAGATCATAAGAAAGAAAGTCATGGCTAGAATTCAAGAAAATAGGGCAAAGCCTGAAAAGTGGAGTGGTTCAATATGCCCTAATATTTTTAAAAAGTTGCAGCTCAACATAAAGAGATCAGGAAGATGCAATGTGCTATGGAATGGCAAGGAAGGATTTGAAGTGCTGGAGGGTGAGTACAGAAGGTTTACAGTTAACCTGGAAAAGTGGACTTGCTCTTGCAGATATTGGGAGCTCTCTAGACTGCCCTGTTGTCATGCAATCAGTGCAGTATACACATGTGGTCTGAGCATTGATGACTTCATTGCACCTTGTTACTCCATCAACACATACAACAAGATTTATGACCATGTGTTACAACCAGTAGAGGGCAAAGAGAGCTGGCCTGTATCTACAAACCCTAGACCAGACCCTCTTGTTAGGGTTAATAACAAGCCTGGGAGGAAGAAGACAGAAAGAACTAGAGAGGAGCAAGAGAAGCCCAAAAGCAACAAAATTTCAAGGAAAGGAGTTAAGATGACTTGTTCAGTATGTGGCAGCACACAACACAATAAGAGGAAGCATTCAGAAAACCCCCAGGACAATAGCTATGTAAAGGCAGCAAAGAGAAGCAGAGAAAGAACACAAGCTGCAAGCATGGCTCAGGTAATTTTGTATGTACAATTTTATAATCCTAGATTCCACTCAAAGTACAATTTTAGTATGTTGTGCTCAGAAAAGCATCTTGCACTATGGAAATATTTCACTCAAAGTACTATTGCACTGATGTTGTTGTTATGCAGGACAAACCAGCAAAAACAATCAGGAAATCAAGCAAAAAAGGCAATAAAACATCTCATCAAGAAGGGCCATGCTCTCAGACAGCATCAAGTTCACAGCCAGGCATATCCCAGCCAACACAAAGTTCGCAGCCAGCTCCAAGGGCTCCAAGGTCATCAACAATACCAAGGCCATTTAGGGCACCGAGGGCTTCAAACTCTCAGCCAAACACATCTTCATCACAAGTTCCAGCTTATGGTGATGGGAGGTTCGAGTGGCTTCTAACAGGAAAGAGGGAATAGTCTTGTTAAGCTTATGACCTTATGATCAATGGTGATGTGCAACATCAGTGCTAAGCCTGAGCTTTTATTGATGTAAAACATCATTTTACATTATGTGCTTTTGGTCATGCCAAACTTAAGTCTGCTAGATGATGAATGACGGTGCAAAACTACTACATTTTGTTCCTTTTGTCTTGTTAAACTTTATTCTGCTGGATGATGAATGAAATTGCCAAATTCTATGGTCAAATTCGGGTGCATATTGTTGTGTTTGTTACTGTGTTGTTCATTTAGAGTGCATATCCTGTACTGTGTTGTTCATTTACATGAAGCTGACTTTGTTTTCAAAGTGATATTGTTGTTTGAATTTCAGCTATTGCTTTTCATGAAACTCACATATATTCAGAGCTGATGTTGTCAGTTTCAGACATATATTCAGAGCTTAAAAATTCAGACAAAATCCATCTACATATGAGCAGAGAAGAGAAGAGGAGGGAATGGGGACTGGAGATGATTCCCGCGCAAAACAGGAACCCACATAGCTGATTCCCGCGCGAAGTAGGCAGCTCAGTCAATCCTATCTGGTGAAACCCCCGCCACTTGGGCAAACCCGGCCTCAGAAACCCACCAAAATGGCCTCAGGGGGTGATTTGTCCGGTATATGTTAGTCTAGGGGATTAAGAATCTGGTTTTGCGGTTGGGGGGTGATCTGCTCGAAATCTGACAGTTTAGGGGGGTATGTGGACTTCTTTCTCTTTTCCTTGGGTCATTTGCATTTTCCTATAAATTCTTTGTTATTTGCCGTGGGTTGGGCGTGACCCACAATGGCCTTTCTCTTGTTTCGCTTTACACTCGCTTCTTCGAGCTTTCTCAGTGTCGTCCGTGCTTTGCTTGTTGGCACAGCGTGAGGTGAGGTTTGTAATTATTTCCCTCTTGGCTATGGCATTTCTTTCCTTCTCGCTCACCGTCCTTTGCATTTCTCTTTGTTATAGGTAATGCGTCTCTGGTTCATTAGTTTCTCTAGTGATGGATATGACTTGCTTGATGAAATGAGGCCATGACCACTGCTTGATACGTCTTCGACGTATCTATAATTTTTGATTGTTTCATGTTGTTATCATACCACTTTTACATATTTTTGGGGAAAAATTATTTTTATTTTGGACTAATCTATTAACCCAGTGCCAAAGGATAGTTCCTATTTTCTATTGCATTTCGGGTTTTTCAATGAAAACTTCACAAGCCGAAATGACCTGAAAATTTACGTGGCCTTTTTTATGGAATATATATAATTTTTGGGTGTAAAAATCAATGCAAGACAGGGCTCATGGGCTCCACAAGCTAGGGGGCGCGCCTACCTCCTCTGGGAGCGCCATGTGTCCTTGTGGCCAAACCGTAAGTTGGTTAGAGCTCTTCTTCGGATGCAAGGAATCTAAATTATGGGGGGGGGGGGATAATGTAAAATTTTAGTCCGATCGGCGTAACGAAACTCCAAATATTTAAGAAGCGGTGTTCAGCCATAAAATAGGACCGAAAACAGAGAGAAACCCTGAAGAAAAGTAAGGGGAAAGATCCAATCTCAGAGGGGCTTCCGCCCCTTGGTGACCATGGAGGCCAAGGACCAGAGGGGGAACCTTCTCCAATCTAGGGGGAAGGCCTAGCAATGAGAAGAAGGATGGGGCTCTCACCCCCTCTCTCCCAGTGGAACCGAAGTGCCGCTGGGGGAATCATCATGACGACGATCTACTCCAACAACTTCGCCGTCGTCATCACCAACTCTTTCCCTCTCTATGCAGCGGTGTAACCTCTCCCACCATGCTATAATCTCTACTTGAACATGGTGCTCTATGCTATAGATTATTATCCAGTGATGTGTTTGCACCTCTATGATGTTTGAGTAGATCTTTTTGTCATGCGGCCTAATTGTGGTACGGTATGGTTGATATGAGTTGTATGTTATTATGGTGTTGTGATACGTCTCCAACGTATCTATAATATTTTATTGTTCCATGCTATTATATTATCTATTTTGGATGTTTATGGGTTTTATTATGCACTTTTATATTATTTTTGGGACTAACCTATTAATCAAAGGCCCAGTGCAAATTGTTGTTTTTTTGCCTATTTCAGTGTTTCGCCGAAAAGGAATATCAAACGGAATCCAAATGGAATGAAACCTTCACGAGGATCTTTTTTGGAACAAACGCAATCCAGGAGACTTGGAGTGGACGTCAAGGAAGCAGTGAGGCGGCCACGAGGTAGGGCGGCATGCCCAGGGGGGCCAGGCGCGCCCCCACCCTCGTGGGCCCCTCGCAGCTCCACCGACCTACTTCTTTCACCTATATATACTCTTATACCCTAAAAACATCTAGGGGAGCCACGAAACCACTTTTCTACTGCCGCAACCTTCTATACCCGTGAGATCCCATCTGGGGACCTTTTCCGGCGATCTGCCGGAGGGGGATTCGATCACGGAGGGCTTCTACATCAACACCATAGCCTCTCCGATGATGTGTGAGTAGTCTACCACAGACCTTCGGGGTCCATAGTTATTATCTAGATGGCTTCTTCTCTCTCTTTGGATCTCAATACAAAGTTCTCCTCGATGTTCTTGGAGATCTATTCGATGTAATTCTTTTTGTGGTGTGTTTGCCGAGATCCGATGAATTGTGGGTTTATGATTAAGATTATCTATGAACAATACTTGATTCTTCTCTGAATTCTTATATGCATGATTTGATATCTTTGCAAGTCTCTTCGAATTATCAGTTTGGTTTGGCCTACTAGATTGATCTTTCTTGCAATGGGAGAAGTGCTTAGCTTTCGGTTCAATCTTGCGGTGCTTGATCCCAGTGACAGAAAGGGAACCGACATGTATTGTATTGTTGCCATCGAGGATAAAAAGATGGGGTTTATATCATATTGTTTGAGTTTATCCCTCTATATCATGTCATCTTGCCTAATGCGTTACTCTGTTCTTATGAACTTAATACTCTAGATGCATGCTGGATAGCGGTCGATGTGTGGAGTAATAGTAGTAGATGCAGAATCATTTCGGTCTACTTGACACGGACGTGATGCCTATGTTCATGATCATGCCTAGATATCATCATAACTATGCGTTTTTCTATCAGTTACTCGACAGTAATTTGTTCACCCACCGTAATATATGCTATCTTGAGAGAAGCCACTAGTGAAACCTATGGCCCCCGGGTCTACTTTACATCATATAAGTTTCCAATCTACAAATCTAGTTTACTATTTAGTTTGCAATCTTTATTTTTCAATCTATACAACAAAAATACCAAAAATATTTATCTTATTATCTTTATCAGATCTCACTCTCGTAAGTGACCGTGAAGGGATTGACAACCCCTTCATCGCGTTGGTTGCGAGGTTCTTGTTTGTTTGTGCAGGTACTAGGTGACTTGCGTGTAGTCTCCTACTGGATTGATACCTTGGTTCTCAAAAAATGAGGGAAATACTTACGCTACTTTGTTGCATCACCCTTTCCTCTTCAAGGGAAAACCAACGCATGCTCAAGAGGTAGCATGTTGTCCTATGGTGTCCTCTGTGTCACGCAAGCGTGTGGGATTTCAGATGTAGGGTGTTGCATTATGTTAATGATTCGCTAATAGTGGGTTGCGGGAGCAACAGAAAGCTAAATCTGAATTCATGAGTTGTTGCATATGGGATCAAAGGGGATTTTTTTACTTAATTCTATGGTTGGATTTTACCTTAATGAACCTTTGGTAGTTGCGGATGCTTGCTAGAGTTCTAGTCATAAGAGCATGCGATCCAAGGACGAAAAGTATGTTAGTTTAGGCCTCACCCTCATAAGTATGATGATTATCACTATCATGTAATATTCAAGTGCCTAGGGATAAATCATTTTTTCTTTGTTCTCCAAAACTCTCTACTTTATTATCCTTTTATTTAAACATCAGCTAACTCTTTATTATCTTGCAAAGCTATCTTTTTATTCTCGCAAATTAGTTTTATTTCTTGTTGGAGACACAGTCTTGGAGATCGTTCGAAGGTTCACTAAATCAGTGATCTTTGTTTTTTGCCCAGAGTACTTCAGAGCACCCACAGAGGAAGTTACCCAGAGGCTGATGATAGAGGGTGAAGAAATAGGATAGCCGGGGATGCTTGAATCACTTGATTGTATGCACCGGAGATGGAAGAATTGTCCTGCAGTGTTGAAGGGTCGGTACAAATGAAGGAAATATGCCCTAGAGGCAATAATAAAGTTGTTATTTATATTTCCTTATATCATGATAAATGTTTATTATTCATGCTAGAATTGTATTAACCGGAAACTTAGTACATGTGTGAATACATAGACAAACAGAGTGTCACTAGTATGCCTCTACTTGACTAGCTCATTGAATCAATGATGGTTATGTTTCCTAACCATATACATGAGTTGTCAATTGATTAACGGGATCACATCATTAGAGAATGATGTGATTGACTTGACACATCCGTTATCTTAGCACGATGATCGTTTAGTTTGTTACTATTGCTTTTTCCATAACTTATACATGTTCCTATGACTATGAGAACATGCAACTCCCAAATACCGGAGGAACACTTACTGTGCTATCAAACGTCACAACGTAACTGGGTGACTATAAATATTCTCTACAGGTGTCTCCGATGGTGTTTGTTGAGTCGGCATAGATCGATATTAAGATTTGTCACTCCGAGTATCGAAGAGGCATCTCTGGGCCCTCTCGGTAATGCACATCACTATAAGCCCTGCAGGCAATGTAACTAATGAGTTAGTTACGGGATGATACATTACGGAACGAGTAAAGAGACTTACCGGTAACGAGATTGAACTAGGTATTGAGATACCGACGATCGAATCTCGGGCAAGTAACATACCGATGACAAAGGGAACAACGTATGTTGTTATGCGGTTTGACCGATAAAGATCTTCGTAGAATATGTGGGAGCCAATATGAACATACAGGTTCCGCTATTGGTTATTGACCGGAGATGTGTCTCGGTCATGTCTACATAGTTCTTGAACCCGTAGGGTCCGCACGCTTAACATTCAGTGATGATCGGTATTATGAGTTTATGTGTTTTGATGTACCGAAGGTAGTTCGGAATCCCGGATGTGATCACGGACATGACGAGGAGTCTCGAAATGGTCGAGACATAAACATCGATACATTGGATGACTATGTTTGGACATCATATAGGTTTCGAGAGAGTTCGGGCATATACCAGAGTACCGGGGGGTTACCGGAACCCCCCGGGGAGTCAATGGGCCTTAATGAGGCGGCCAAGGTACCCCCCCAAGCCCAATCCGAATTGGGAAGGGGGTCGGCCCCCCTTTCCTTCTCTCCTTCTCCCCCTTCCTTCCCTCTCCTACTCCAACTAGGGAAGGGGGAATCCTACTCCCACCGGGAGTAGGACTCCCCCCTTGGGCGCGCCTAGGAGGCCGGCCCTCTCCCCCTCCTCCACTCCTTTATATACGGAGGGAAGGGGGCACCCCAGAGACACACAAGTTGATCATTGATCTCTTAGCCGTGTGCGGTGCCCCCCTCCATCATAATCCACCTCGGTCATATCATAGCAGTGCTTAGGCGAAGCCCTGTTCCGGTAGCATCATCATCACCATCATCACGCTGTCGTGCTGATGAAGCTCTCCCTCGATACTCTGCTGGATCATGAGTTCATGGGACGTCACCGAGCCGAACGTGTGCAGATCGCGGAGGTGCCGTACTTTCGGTACTAGGATCGGTCGATCGTGAAGACGTACGCACTACTAGGAAAAGGGCTATAGATGGAATTGACACTAATGGCGCACCAGAGAAGTGGTGCGCCACTACTATATACTAATGGCGCACCATGTGGAGATGCGCCATTAGTGTTGAAGACACTAATGGCGCACCAGGCACACGGTGCGCCACTAGTAACAAAATGTTTTTTTTCATTTTTTCAAACATACTAATGGCGCACCAGCCATAGAGTGCACCACTACTGTATTTTTTTTTACTTTTTTGCAAAACTACTAATGGCGCACCATTGCATAGTGCCCATTACTAGTTTAAACTTCATGGGCACTTTTTTTTTACTTTTTGATATCATGAATATTTTTAAATTTCATGGGCACTTTTTGAATTCATGAATATTTTTTCAAATTTAATGATATTTTTTCATATTCCATATGAAAAAATATTGAATATTCATGAAGACACTCGATCTCGATCCCCCTCCCTCTCGATAGCTATCCCCCTCGCCAGATCCCCCTCGCCGCCGAGTACCCCCCGCACCCTCCCCCCGCTCCACCGTCGCCGACGACCCCCCGCACCCTCCCCCGCTCCACCGCCGCCGACGACCCACCGCACCCTCCCCCGCTCCACCGCCGCCTCCGACACCCCGCACCTTCCCCCGGCCCGCTCCACCGCCGCCGCCGACACCCGCACCCTCCCCCACTTTTTGAAGATATTTTTAAATAAAAATTTGATGATATTTTCAAATAAGAAATTTGATGATATCTTCAAATAACAAATTTGATGATATTTTCAATTAAAAATAAAAAAACAAATTTGATGATATTTTCAAAAAAAATGATGATATTTGATGATATCTTCTGTTCTAGTCCTCATGAAAATAACAAATTTGATAAAAAAACAAATTATTAGATGCAACAAGAAATAATGAAAAAAATGTTACTAATGGCGCACCAGAGGAGGGTGCGCCATTGCTGTCAGAAAAAAAAATTACTAATGGCGCACCGGAGGAGGGTGCGCCATTGCTATCAGAAAAAAAACTACTAATGGCGCACCAGAGGGTGGTGCGCCATTGCTGTCGTCGTACTTATGGCTCACTATGGGGAGGTGCGCCATTGCTAACCCTCCCCCCACTACACCTATTCCCCTCTGGCCTCTCTCCCTCCCTCGCCAGATCCCCCACTCGACCTAACTTCACCGCAGTCGCGCGCCCACGCGCCCCCGCCGCCTCCCTCTCCCCTTCGCCGCCTCCCCCCGAGCCCCGCCTCCCCCCCGAGCGCCGCCTCCCTCGCCTCGGAGCCGCCCCACGTCCACCAGGAGAGGAGGCCCGCGACCTCCCCGCCGTCTATCCCTGCCTCCCCCAAGCTCGCCGTCTCCGCCTTCCGTCGTCTCCGCTCCGGCCACCACCTCATCGTGGTCAGGTAACCCTCCTCCCTCTGCCTCTCTTCTCCTCTCTTCCTCCTCTCCTCCCTCCCGGCCATGCCCTCTTCTTCTCTCTTTTGCTAGGTTTAGGTCAAATCCCTCTCGAATTTAGGTCAAATTAGGTTCAAAAAATTGTGGGAGTAGTGCCTAGCAAACATGAATAATTAGTACTCCATGTGCATTAGGTACACCTAATGTATTGGGTTTGAACCCTAACCACTTCCCTCTCCTTTTTCTTTTTTCTGCAGTTTATGTTTGGTAGTAGACCATATCAGTAGCTGCAGTTCATGTTTGTCCATTTTTTGGTCCCTTTTTAAAAAGAACTGAGGAAAATAGATGAGTATATGTAGTGTTCTTTTTATGTGTTCATTTTCTATCTTTTTGAAATAGGTTCATTGTAGTTGTTGTAATTCTAGAAGGGTTTTTTGCTGACAGTACAGTTCATGGAAATTTGTTGTAGTAATTTGTACCCTGCGTCGTGCCTGCTTGTTGTTGCTGCTTGGTACTAAGTACTTGCCATGAGACTAGTTAGGTTGCATCTGTTTTGTGCTGAGTTGCTTGCTTGCTCTCTTGCTGCAATCTTTCATCCACAGTAGCAGTAAGCAATTCAGTTAGCCGAGAGATTAGCTTCAATTCTGAAATTAAGCAATTCAACTAGCCGCTGATTTTTGCCAAAGTCAATCGCTGTTCAACCATCAGATTTCTCACCCATACAGTTAAAAGTTTGAAGTATGATCACATTCAGCTATGAACCACATATAGCTCACATAAAACTGTCGCTTTCTAGAACAAACTCAGTGATGTGCCTAGAAGCCCCACATAACTAAGGGTAGTCTTCCTGTGCATAAAAGTTTCAGACTATTTTCTAGTCTTCTCTTTGGTCATCCCAGGCTGCCTACTTGTAGAAATCTTGCTGACCTGCTACTACTGCTCTGTTCACCTCATTTCGCAGGGTCGATTGGCCATCATGTCGTGGGTTTGTTCTTCATCCGGGCATCGTGTCTCCTTTTGTCCAGACCTACTCCTCCCTTTGTTGTGGCAAGTCTCGACCTTGGTAGTCAAAGGTAAAGAATACATGATTTTATTCCTGGATTCACTTGCTTATAGAATTCATCTAGAATCTAGGTCTGAGAACAGCAGGCTAATTCCTTTTTCTCTTGGCTCATTGGTGAAAAGATTAGTCTTATGCTAGAAAGTGTATTGATTTTTCAGTTTTGATGTTGCAAAAAATGGCATTGCTCTCTGTATGCTAGCTCAAAGTTTGGGTGGTACTGTTATGTGTGATGTTTAGCAATCCCATAATGAAAAACTAGACAGGTTAATGTCCATGTAATTTTCACCCTTTCTAGCTATGTGCCTTCTGGATATGCAGTTTATGCATGAGAAGATGAGACCTATTATTTTCTCAGTGGTGGTTATGCACATTTAATCATGGCTTTATGAGTGAATTGCAGTATAATGTCATATGTTAGCTTCATTTTACCTAAGTTGGCTCTAATGTGCTAACTTAGAGCTTATATGATTAGTTTCCTATAGATTAGCTCCAAAATTACTTATGTTAGCACAAAATGATCAAGTTTACATAATAAGCTTATAGTCTTCTTCTTATTCTTCTTCTTATCCAAAATGACATAGGTTAGCTTCATTTTACCTAAGTTGGCTCTAATATGCTAACTTAGAGCTTATATTCTTAGTTTCCTATAGGTTAGCTCCAAAATTACTTATGTTAGCACAAAATGATCAAGTTTACATAATAAGCTTATAGTCTTCTTCTTATTCTTCTTCTTATCCAAAATGACATAGGTTAGCTTCATTTTACTTAAGTTGGCTCTAATATGCTAACTTAGAGCTTATATGCTTAGTTTCCTATAGGTTAGCTCCAAAATTACTTATGTTAGCACAAAATGATCAAGTTTACATAATAAGCTTATAGTCTTCTTCTTCTTCTTCTTCTAACTTCTTGTTTATCATTTTGCAGATTTGATTTAATTCACGGAAGCTTGCATGGATGGAGTGCTTCTTTTCCATTTGTGTTTTTATTTTGTATCAATGTGAAACTTTTGTGAATTGATGGATAACGGTGTTGAATGAACATTGTGAAACTTTTGTAATATGTAATGATGGAACTATGTGTTGGCTATGTATGTATATATGATGAAACTTGTGTTGGATATGATCTGGTGGACGCAGGTAACATCGTTACATATGGCCCCCTGTATGTAAGCTAAGCAGATCTGTGTTGTATGTTATCTCTAATATTTTTTAACCTGTGAAAATATCAGAAATGAAAAAAACATCCCTAATATTCATATTAGTGGCGCACCACACAAGACACTAATGGCGCACTATTATAATCACACTAATGGTGCATCACCCAACAGTGCGCCATTAGTATGCCAAAGCACATGGTTAAATATGGCCCCCTGGGAGGCATACTAATGGCGCATGGTGTTCTATACTAATGGCGCACTGCTTGGTGCCGTGGTGCACCATTAGTAAGAAATACTAGTGGCGTGATACTAATGGCGCACCAGCAGTGCGCCATTAGTGGGCAAAACTGGTGCGCCATTAGTAGCCCTTTTCCTAGTAGTGACGACTACATCAATCGCGTTGTCATAACTCTTCCGCTTACGGTCTACGAGGGTACGTAGACAACACTCTCCCCTCTCGTTGCTATGCATCACCATGATCTAGCGTGTGCGTAGGAATTTTTTTGAAATTACTGCGTTCCCAACAGTGGCATCCGAGCCAGGTCTATGCGTAGATGTTATATGCACGAGTATAACACAAAGGAGTTGTGGGCGTGGGTATATACATATTGCTTATCGTCACTAGTTGTTTCTAGATTCGACGATATTGTTGGATGAAGTGGCCCAGACCGACATTACGTGTACGCTTACGCGAGACTGGTTCTACCGACGTGCTTCGCACACAGATGGCTGGTGGGTGTCAGTTTCTCCAACTTTAGTTGAATCGGATTCAATGAACATGGTTCTTTCTGAAGATCAAAAAGCAATCACTATCCCGCGTTGTGGTTTTTGATGCGTAGGTAAGAACGGTTCTTGCTCAGCCCGTAGCAGCCACGTAAAACTTGCAACAACAAAGTAGAGGACGTCTAACTTGTTTTTGCAGGGCATGTTGTGATGTGATATGGTCAAGACATGATGCAAAATTTTATTGTATGAGATGATCATGTTTTGTAACACAGTTATCGGCAACTGGCAGGAGCCATATGGTTGTCGCTTTATTGTATGAAATGCAATCGCCATGTAATTGCTTTACTTTATCACTAAGCGGTAGCGATAGTCGTAGAAGCAATAGTTGGCGAGACGACAATGATGCTTCGATGAAGATCAAGGTGTCAAGCCGGTGACGATGGTGATCATGACGGTGCTTTGGAGATGGAGATCAAAGGCACAAGATGATGATGGCCATATCATATCACTTATATTGATTGCATGTGATGTTTATCCTTTATGCATCTTATTTTGCTTAGTTTGGCGGTAGCATTATAAGATGATCTCTCACTAAATTTCAAGGTATAAGTGTTCTCCCTGAGTATGCACCGTTGCTATAGTTTGTCGTGCCGAGACACCACGTGATGATCGGGTGTGATAAGCTCTACGTTCACATACAACGGGTGCAAGCCAGTTTTGCACACGCAGAATACTCAGGTCAAGCTTGACGAGCCTAGCATATGCAGATATGGCCTCGGAATACCAAGACCGAAAGGTCAAGCGCGAATCATATAGTAGATATGATCAACATAGTGATGTTCACCATTGAAAACTACTCCATCTCACGTGATGATCGGACATGGTTTAGTTGATATGGATCACGTGATCACTTAGATGATTAGAGAGATGTCTATCTAAGTGGGAGTTCTTAAGTAATTTGATTAATTGAATTTTAATTTATCATGAACTTAGTACCTGACAGTATTTTGCATGTCTATGTTGTTGTAGATAGATGGCCCGTGTTGTTGTTCCTTGAATTTTAATGCGTTCCTAGAGAAAGCTAAGTTGAAAGATGATGGTAGCAACTACACGGACCAGGTCCGTAACTTGAGGATTATCCTCATTGCTGCACAGAAGAATTACGCCCTGGAAGCACCGCTAGGTGACAAACCTGCTGCAGGAGCAATGCCAGATGTTGTGAACACCTGGCAGAGCAAAGCTGATGACTACTCGATAGTTCAGTGTGCCATGCTTTACGGCTTAGAACTGGGACTTCAACGAAATTTTGAACGTCATGGAGCATATGAGATGTTCCAGGAGTTGAAGTTAATATTTCAAGTGAATGCTCGGATTGAGAGATATGAAGTCTCCAATAAGTTCTACAGCTGCAAGATGGAGGAGAATAGTTTTGTCAGTGAACATATACTCAGAATGTCTGGGTACCACAACCACTTGACTCAGCTGGGAGTTAATCTTCCTGATAAGTGTCATTGACAGAGTTCTTCAATCACTGCCACCAAGCTACAAGAGCTTCATGATGAACTATAATATGCAAGGGATGGATAAGACTATTCCTGAGCTCTTCGCAATGCTAAAGGCTGCGGAGGTAGAAATCAAAAAGGAGCATCAAGTGTTGATGGTCAACAAGACCACCAGTTTCAAGAAAAAGGGTAAAGAGAAGAAAGGGAACTTCAAGAAGAACAGCAAGCCAGTTGCTGCTCAAGTGAAGAAAGACAAGTCTGGACCTAAGCCTGAGACTGAGTGCTTCTACTGCAAAGGGACTGGTCACTGGAAGTAGAACTGCCCCAAGTATTTGGCGGAGAAGAAGGATGGCAAAGTGAAAGGTATATTTTATATACATGTTATTGATGTGTACCTTACTAATGCTCGCAGTAGTGACTGGATATTTGATACTAGTTCAGTTGCTAACATTTGCAACTCGAAATAGGGGCTATGGATTAAGTGAAGATCGACTAAGGACGAGGTGACGATGCGCGTGGGAAATGGTTCCAAAGTCAATGTGATCGGCATCGGCACGCTACCTCTACATCTACCTTCGGGATTAGTTTTAGACCTAAATAATTGTTATTTGGTGCCAGCGTTGAGCATGAACATTATATCTGGATCTTGTTTGATGCGAGACGGTTATTCATTTAAATCAGAGAATAATGGTTGTTCTATTTATATGAGTAATATCTTTTATGGTCATGCACCCGTGATGAGTGGTCTATTTTTACTAAATCTTGATAGTAGTGATACACATGTTCATAGTATTGAAGCCAAAAGATGCATACTTGATAATGACAGTGCAACTTATTTGTGGCACTGCCGTTTGGGTCATATTGGTGTAAATCGCATGAAGAAACTCCATTCTGATGCACTTCTGGAATCACTTGGTACTTGCGAACTGATACGTCCATTTTGCATCATGCTTTTATATTGATATTTATTGCATTATGGGTTGTTATTACACATTATGTCGCAATACTTATGCCTATTCTCTCTTATTTTACAAGGTTTACATAAAGAGGGAGAATGCCGGCAGCTGGGATTCTGGGCTGGAAAAGGAGCAAATATTAGAGACCTATTCTGCACAGCTCCAAAAGCCCTGAAACTTCACGGAATTCAATTTCGGAATATATATAAAAAATATTGAGCGCAAGAAGTTCACCAGGGGGGCCACACCCTGCCCACGAGGGTGGGGGGCACGCCCCCTACCTCATGGGCCCCGTGGTGGCCCTCCGATGTCCATCTTCTGCTATATGAAGTATTTCGATGAGGACAAAATCACAAGCCATCTTCTCGGACGAAACTCCGCCGCCACGAGGCGGAACCTTGGCGGAACCAATCTAGAGCTCTAGCGGAGCTGTTCTGCCGGGGAAACTTCCCTCCGGGAGGGGGAAATCATCGCCATCGTCATCACCAATGCTCCTCTCATCGGGAGAGGGCAATCTCCATCAACATCTTCACCAGCACCATCTCCTCTCAAAACCCTAGTTCATCTCTTGTATCCAATTCTTGTCTCCAAGTCCGGGATTGGTACCTTTGGGTTGCTAGTAGTGTTAATTACTCCTTGTAGTTGATGCTAGTTGGTTTAATTGGTGGAAGATCATATGTTCAGATCCTATATGCATATTATTACCCCTCTGATTATGAATATGAATATGCTTTGTGAGTAGTTACATTTGTTCCTGAGGACATGGGAGAAGTATTGCTATTAGTAGTCATGTGAATTTGGTCTTCGTTCGATATTTTGATGAGATGTATGTTGTCTCTCCTCTAGTGGTGTCATGTGAACGTCGACTACATGACACTTCACCATTGTTTGGGCCTAGAGGAAGGCATTGGGGAGTAATAAGTAGATGATGGGTTGCTAGAGTGACAGAAGCTTAAACCCTAGTTTATGCATTGCTTCGTAAGGGGCTGATTCGGATCCATATGTTTCATGCTATGGTTAGGTTTACCTTAATACTTTTGTTGTAGTTGCGGATGCTTGCAATAGAGGTTAATCATAAGTGGGATGCTTGTCCAAGTAAGGACAGTACCCAAGCACCGGTCCACCAACATATCAGATTATCAAAGTACTGAACGCGAATCATATGAACGTGATGAAAACTAGCTTGACGATATTCCGATGTGTCCTCGGGAGCGCTTTTCTCTATATAAGAGTTTGTCCAGGCTTGTCCTTTGCTACAAAAAGGATTGGGCCACCTTGCTGCACTTTATTTACTTTTGTTACTTGTTGCTCGTTACAAATTATCCTATCACAAAACTATCTGTTACCACTTATTTCAGTACTTGCAGAGAATACCTTGCTGGAAACCGCTTATCATTTCCTTCTGTTCCTTGTTGGGTTCGACACTCTTAGTTATCGAAAGGACTACGATAGATCCCCTATACTTGTGGGTCATCAAGTCTCTTTTCTGGCGTCGTTGCCGGGGAGTGAAGCGCCTTTGGTAGGTGGAATTTGGTAAGGAAAAATTTATATAGTGTGCTGAAATTTACTGTCACTTGTTACTATGGAAAGTAATCCTCCAAGGGGCTTGTTCGGGGTATCTTCACCCCGACCAGTAGAGCAAAGAGTTGCTCCTCAACCAACTGGACCTACTGAAAATGAAAATGAAAATGTCTGCTTTGAATTTCCTTCGGGTATGTTAGAAAAACTGTTAGCTAATACTTTTGCAGGAGAAGGAACAATGCATCCTGGTGAGCACCTAATATATGTTGATGAAGTTTGTGGATTATTTAAGCTTGCAGGTGTACGCGGAGATGTTGTTAAGAAGAAGGTCTTCCCTTTATCTTTGAGGGAAGATGCATTTGTTGGGTTATGTAGTAATTTCAAAAAAATTCCTACGCACACGCAAGATCATGGTGATGCATAGCAACGAGAGGGGAGAGTGTTGTCTACGTACCCTCGTAGACCGAAAGCGGAAGCATTAGCACAACGCGGGTGATGTAGTCGTACGTCTTCACGGCCCGACCGATCAAGCACCGAAACTACGGCACCTCTGAGTTCTAGCACACGTTCAGCTCGATGACGATCCCCGGACTCTGATCCAGCAAAGTGTCGGGGAAGAGTTCCGTCAGCACGATAGTGTGGTGATGATCTTGATGTTCTACCGTCGCAGGGCTTCGCCTAAGCACCGCTACAATATTATCAAGGAGTATGGTGGAGGGGGGCACCGCACACGGCTAAGAGAACGATCACCAAGATCAACTTGTGTGTCTAGAGGTGCCCCCTGTCCCCGTATATAAAGGAGCAAGGGGGAGGAGGCCGGCCGTAGGAGGGGCGCGCCAGGGAGTAGGATTCCTACTCCTAGTTGGAGTAGGTTTCCTCCTTTCCTAGTCCAACTAGGAAAGGGGGGAAACGGGGGAAGAGGGGAAGGAAGGGAGAGAGGGGCCGCACCCCAAACCCCTTGTCCAATTCGGACTGGGCTTGGGAGGGGCGCGTTCCACCTCCTGGTCCTTTCCACTAAGGCCCATTAAGGCCCATTGCTTCTTCCTCGTATTCCCGTAACTCTCCGGTACCTCCGAAAATACCCGAATCACTCGGAACCTTTCCGATGTCCGAATATAGTCGTCCAATATATCGATCTTTACGTCTCGACCATTTCAAGACTCCTCGTCATGTCCACGATCTCATCCAGGACTCCGAACTCCTTCGGTACATCAAAACTTATAAACTCATAATATAACTATCATCGAAACCTTAAGCGTGCGGACCCTACGGGTTCGAGAACAATGTAGACATGACCGAGAGATGTCTCCGGTCAATAACCAATAGCGGAACCTGGATGCTCATATTGGCTCCCACATATTCTACGAAGATCTTTATCGGTCAGACCGCATAACAACATACGGTGTTCCCTTTGTCATCGGTATGTTACTTGCCCGAGATTCGATCGTCGGTATCTCAATACCTAGTTCAATCTCGTTACCGGCAAGTCTCTTTAATCGTTTCGTAATACATCATCTTGCAACTAACTCATTAGTTGCAATGCTTGCAAGGCTTATGTGATGTGCATTACCGAGAGGGCCCAGAGATACCTCTCCGACAATCGGAGTGACAAATCCTAATCTCGAAATACGCCAACCCAACATGTACCTTTGGAGACACCTGTAGAGCTCCTTTATAATCACCCAGTTACGTTGTGACGTTTGGTAGCACACAAAGTGTTCCTCCGGTAAACGGGAGTTGCATAATCTCATAGTCATAGGAACATGTATAAGTCATGAAGAAAGCAATAGCAACATACTAAACGATCAAGTGCTAAGCTAACGGAATGGGTCAAGTCAATCACATCATTCTCCTAATGATGTGATCCCGTTAATCAAATAACAACTCTTTGTCTATGGTTAGGAAACATAACCATCTTTGATTAACGAGCTAGTCAAGTAGAGGCATACTAGTGACACTCTGTTTGTCTATGTATTCACACATGTATTATGTTTCTGGTTAATACAATTCTAGCATGAATAATAAACATTTATCATGAAATAAGGAAATAAATAATAACTTTATTATTGCCTCTAGGGCATATTTTATTCAGTCTCCCACTTTCACTAGAGTGAATAATCTAGTTCACATTTCCATGTGATTTAACACCAATAGTTCACATCATTATGTGACCAACACTCAAAGGGTTTACTAGAGTCAATAATCTAGTTCACATTGCTATGTGATTAACACCCAAAGATTACTAAGGTGTGATCATGTTTTGCCTGTGAGAGAAGTTTAGTCAACGGGTCTGCCATATTCAGATCAGTATGTATTTTGCAAATTTCTATGTCAACAATGCTCTACACGGAGCTACTCTAGCTAATTGCTCCCACTTTCAATATGTATCTAGATCGAGACTTAGAGTCATCCAGATCTGTGTCAAAACTTGCATCGACGTGACTTGTTACGACGAACCTTTTGTCACCTCCATAATTGAGAAATATTTCCTTATTCCACTAAGGATAATTTTCACCGCTGTCCAGTGATCTACTCTTAGATCACTATTGTACTCCCTTGCTTAACACAGTGTAGGGTATACAATAGATCTAGTACATAGCATGGCATACTTTATAGAACCTATGGCTGAGGCATAGGGAATGACTTTCATTCTCTTTCTATCTTCTGCCGTGGTCGGGTTTTGAGTCTTACTCAATTTCACACCTTGTGACACAGCCAAGAACTCTTTCTTTGGTTGTTCCATTTTTGAACTATTTCAAAATATTGTCAAGGTATGTACTCATGGCAAAAACTTATCAAGCGTCTTGATCTATCTCTATAGATCTTGATGCTTAATATGTAAGCAGCTTCACCGAGGTCTTTCTTTGAAAAACTTATTTCAAAACACTCCTTTATGCTTTGCAGAATAATTCTACATTATTTCCGATCAACAATATGTCATTCACATATACTTATCAGAAATGCTGTAGTGCTCCCACTCACTTTCTTGTAAATGCAGGCTTCACCGCAAGTCTGTATAAAACTATATGCTTTGATCATCTCATCAAAGCGCATATTCCAACTCCGAGATGCTTGCACCAGTCCATAGATGGATCGCTGGAGCTTGCACATTTTGTTAGCACCTTTAGGATTGACAAAACCTTCTGGTTGTATCATATACAACTCTTCTTTAATAAATCCATTAAGGAATGCAGTTTTTTTTATTCATTTGCCAGATTTCATAGAATGCGGCAATTGCTAACATGATTCGAACAGACTTAAGCATAGATACGGGTGAGAAACTCTCATCATAGTCAACACCTTGAACTTGTCAAAAACCTTTTTGCGACAATTCTAGCTTGGTAGATAGTAACACTACTATCAGCGTCCGTCTTCCTCTTTGAAGATCCATTTAATCTCAATGGCTCGCCGATCATTGGGCAAGTCAATCAAAGTCCATAGTTTGTTCTCATACATGGATCTCATCTCAGATTTCATGGCCTCAAGCCATTTCGCGGAATATGGGCTCATCATCGCTTCCTCATAGTTCATAGGCTCGTCATGGTCAAGTAACATGACCTCCAGAACTGGATTACCGTACCACTCTGGTGCGGATCTCACTCTGGTTTACCTACGAGGTTCGGTAGTAACTTGATCTGAAGTTACATGATCGTCATCATTAGCTTCCTCACTAATCGGTCTAGTAGTCACAGGAACAGATTTCTGTGATGAACTACTTTCCAATAAGGGAGCAGGTACAGTTACCTCATCAAGTTCTACTTTCCTCCCACTCACTTCTTTCGAGAGAAACTCCTTCTCTAGAAAGGATCCATTCTCAGCAATGAATAACTTGCCTTCGAATCTGTGATAGAAGGTGTACCCAACAGTCTCCTTTGGGTATCCTATGAAGACATATTTCTCTGATTTGGGTTTGAGCTTATCAGGATGAAACTTTTTCATATAAGCATCACAACCCCAAACTTTAAGAAATGACAACTTTGGTTTCTTGCCAAACCACAGTTCAGATTGTGTCGTCTCAACGGACTTAGATGGTGACTTAGATGGTGCCCCTTTTAAACGTGAATGCAGCTGTCTTTGATGCATAACCCCAAAATGATGTTGGTAAATCTGTAAGAAACATCATAGATTGCACTATATCCAATAAAGTACGGTTATGATGTTCGGACACACCATTATGCTGTGGTGTTCCAAGTGGCACGAATTTGTGAAACTATTCCACATAGTTTTAATTGAAGACCAAACTGGTAACTCAAATATTTGTCTCTGCGATCAGATCGTAGAAACCATATTTTTCTTTTTATGATGATTTTCCACTTCACTCTGAAATTCTTTGAACTTTTCAAATGTTTCAGACTTATGTTTCATGAAGTAGATATACCCATATCTGCTCAAATCATATGTGAAGGTCAGAAAATAACGGTACCCGCCACGAGCTTCAACACTCTTCGGATCGCATACATTAGTATGTATTATTTTCAATAAGTCAGTTGCTCGGTCCATTGTTCCGGAGAACGGAGTCTTTAGTCATCTTGCCCATAAGGCATGGTTCGTAAGCACCAAGTGATTCATAATCAAGTGATTCCAAAATCCCATTAGCATGGAGTTTCTTCATGTGCTTTACACCAATATGACCTAAATGGCAGTGCCACAAATAAGTTGCACTATCATTATTAACTTCACATCTTTTGGTTTCAATATTATGAATATGTGTATCACTACGATCGAGATCCAATGAACTATTTTCATTGGGTGTGTAACCATATAAGGTTTTATTCATGTAAACAGAACAAAAATTTATTCTCTTACTTAAATGAATAACCTATTGCAATAAACATGATCAAATCATATTCGTGCTCAATGCAAACACCAAATAACACATATTTAGGTTCAACACTAATCCCGAAAGTATAGGGAGTGTGCGATGATGATCATATCAATCTTGGAATCACTTCCAACACACATCGTCACTTCACCCTTAACTAGTCTCTGTTCATTCTGCAACTCCCGTTTTGAGTTACTACTTTTAGCAACCGAACCAGTATCAAATACCAAGGGGTTGCTACGAACACTAGTAAAATACACATCAATAATCTGTATAACAAATATACCTTTGTTCACTTTGCCATCCTTCCTATCCGCCAAATACTTGGGGCAGTTCCGCTTTCAGTGACCAGTCCCTTTGCAGTAGAAGCACTTAGTCTCAGGCTTAGGACCAGACTTGGGCTTCTTCACTTGAGCAGCAACTTGCTTGCCGTTCTTCTTGAAGTTCCCCTTCTGCCCTTTGCCCTTTTCTTGAAACTAGTGGTCTTGTCTACCATCAACACTTGATATTTTTCTTGATTTCTACATTCGTTGATTTTAGCATTACGAAGAGCTTGGGAATCGTTTCCGTTATCCCTTGCATATCATAGTTCATCACGAAGTTCTGCTAACTTGGTGATGGTTGATACGTCTCCAACGTATCTATAATTTTTGAAATCTCCATGCTACTTTATCTACTGTTTTAGGCAATATTGGACTTTATTATCCACTTTTATATTACTTTTGGGACTAACCTATTAACCGGAGGCCCAGCCCAGATTTGCTGTTTTATGCCTATTACAGTGTTTCGAGGAAAAGGAATATCAGACGGAGTCAAAACGGAACGAAATCAACTAGAGAAGTTATTTTTGGAAGGAAACCCACCTGATGGACTTGGACCCTACGTCAGAAGATACGGGAGGTGCTCACGAGGGTGGGGGGCGCGCCCTCCCCCCCTAGGCGCGCCCCCTGCCTCGTGGGGCCCCCGTAGCTCCACCGACGTTCTCCCTGCACCCATATATACCTACGTACCCTAAAACTTCCAGAACAGAACATAGATCGGGAGTTCCGCCACCGCAAGCCTCTAGAACCACGAAAAACCAATCGGGACCCCTTTCCGGTACCCTGCCGGAGGGGGGATCCATCTCCGGTGGCCATCATCATCATCCCGGCGCTATCCATGACAAGGAGGGAGTAGTTCACCCTCGGGGCTGAGGGTATGTACCAGTAGCTATGTGTTTGATCTCTCTCTCTCTCTCGTGTTCCATCTATGGCACGATCTTGATGTATCCCGAGCTTTGCTATTGTAGTTGGATCTTATGTTTCTTCTCCCCCTCTACTCTCTTGTGATGAATTGAGTTTCCCCTTTGAAGTTATCTTATCGGATTGAGTCTTTTATGAACACTTGATGTATGTCTTGCCGTGCTTATCTGTGGTGACAATGGGATATAACGTGCCACTTGATGTATGTTTTGGTGACCAACTTGCGGGTTCCGCCCATGAACCTATGCATAGGGGTTGGCACACGTTCTTGATTCTCCGGTAGAAACTTTGGGGCACTATTTGAATTACTTTTATGTTGGTTGGATAAATCTGAGATTGTGTGATGCATATCGTGTAATCATGCCCACGGATACTTGAGGTGACAATGGAGTATCTAGGTGACATTAGGGTTTTGGTTGATTTGTATCTTAAGGTGTTATTCTAGTAAAAACTCCAGGGTTGTTTGTGACACTTATAGGAATAGCCCAACGGATTGATTTTAAATAATAACTTTGAGGTGGTTTTGTACCCTACCATAATCTCTACGTTTGTTCTCCGCTATTAGTGGCTTCGGAGTGAATCTTTGTTGCATGTTGAGGGCTCGTTATATGATCTATCTATGTTATTATTGTTGAGAGAACTTGCACTAGTGAAAGTATGAACCCTAGGCCTTGTTTCCTATCATTGCAATACCGTTTACGCTCACTTTTACCACTCGCTACCTTGTTGTTTTTATATTTTCAGTTTACAAAAACCTATATCTACTATCTATTTTGCACTTGTATCACCATCTCTTCGCCGAACTAGTGCACCTATACAATTTACCATTGTATTGGGTGTGTTGGGGACACAAGAGACTCTTTGTTATTTGGTTGCAAGGTTGCTTGAGAGAGACCATCTTCATCCTACGCCTCCTACGGATTGATAAACCTTAGGTCATCCACTTGAGGGAAATTTGCTACTGTCCTACAAACTTGTGCACTTGCAGGCCCAACAACGTCTACAAGAAGAAGGTTGCGTAGTAGACATCAAGCTCTTTTCTAGCGCCGTTGCTGGGGAGGCTAGGTAAGTGAAGGTATATCTTTAGATCTTGCAATTGAATCTTTTTGTTTCTTGTTTTAGCACTAGTCTAGTTTATAAAATAAAACTACAAAAAATGGAATTGAGTTTGTCTCATACGCTTCACCTTTTTAATATCTTTCGTGAGTATGATGGAAAAGAAAATTGTGCCAAAGTGCTAGAAGAAGAATTACATAGAATTCTTGGCATAAAATATGTGAATGATGAGCATGATTGCAATGTTGTTAGTATGAATTCTTTGAATATCCATGATGCTAATGATATGCAAAGCCACAAGCTTGGGGAAGCTATGTTTGATGAAGATGATATTTTTTGTCCCCCAAGCTTTGATGAGAAAATTTACTATGATGAAAGCATGCCTCCTATCTATGATGATTATTGTGATGACACGTATGCTTTAAAGAATAATTATAACCATGAAACTTGTCATCTTGATCTTAATTCTCAATCATATGATAGTTATTTTGTTGAGTTTGCTCCCACTACTATTCCGAATGAGAAGAATTTTGCTTATGTGGAGAGTAATAAAATTTCTATGCAAGTAGATCATGAAAAGAATGCTTTAGGTGCTGGTTATATTTATGAATTCATTCATGATGCTACTGAAAATTATTATGAGGGAGGAACATATGCTTGTAGGAATTGCAATAATATCAAGTTTCCTCTCTATGTGCTTAAAATTTTGAAGTTATGCTTGTTTTACCTTCCTATGCAAGATGATTCTTGTTCCCATAAGTTGTTTTTTCACAAATCCCTATGCATAGGAAGTGGGTTAGACTTAAAATGTGCTAGTCATATTCTTCATGATGCTCTCTTTATGTTTCAATTCTTATCTTTTATGTGAGCATCATTGAAATCATCATGCCTAGCTAGGGCGTTAAACGATAGCGCTTGTTGGGAGGCAACCCAATTTTATTTTAGTTTCTTACTTTTTGGTTCTGTTTAGTAATAAATAATCCATCTAGATTCTGTTTAGATGTGGTTTTATCTTTTAATTAGTGTTTGTGCCAAGTTAAACCTATTAGATCTTCTTGGAAGATAGTTATTTGATCTTGCTGTAATTTCCAGAATCTTTGCGCTCAGTGCCCGAATTGCCAAAAATCACCAGAACGTGATAAAATAGTGATTCCAATTGCTTCTGATCAATAAACAAATTTCCCAGGTCGTCTAATTTTGGTAGAATTTTTTGGGTTCCAGAAGTTTGCGTTAGTAACAGATTACTACAGACTGTTCTGTTTTTGACAGATTCTGTTTTGCGTGTGTTGTTTGCTTATTTTGATGAATCTATGGCTAGTAAAATAGTTTATAAACCATAGAGAAGTTTGAATACAGTAGGTTTAACACCAATACAAATAAAGAACAAGTTCACTACAGTACCTTAAAGTAGTCTTTTGTTTTCTTTCTCTAACGGAGCTCACGAGATTTCTATTGAGTTTTGTGTTGTGAAGTTTTCAAGTTTTGGGTGAATTCTTTTGATGGATTATGGAACAAGGAGTGGAAAGAGACTAAGCTTGGGGATGCCCATGGCACCCCCAAGATAATCCAAGGACACCAAAAACTCAAAGCTTGGGGATGCCCCGGAAGGCATCCCCTCTTTCGTCCACTTCCATCAGTAATTTACTTGGAGCTATATTTTTATTCACCACATGATATGTGTTTTGCTTGGAGCGTCTTGTATTATTTGTGTCTTTGCTTGTTAGTCTACCACAATCATCCTTGCTGTACACACCTTTTGAGAGAGCCATGTATGAATTGAAATTTGTTAGAATACTCTATGTGCTTCACTTATATCTTTTGAGCTTGATAGTTTACTCTATGTGCTTCACTTATATCTTTTTGAGCGTGATAATTTTTGCTCTAGTGCTTCACTTAGATCTTTTAGAGAACGGTGGTGGATTGTTTTAAAGAAACTTGATCTCTCATGCTTCACTTAGATTATTTTGAGAGTCGTTAATAGCATGGTAATTTTCTTAATGTTAATATACTTGGTATTCAAGATATGTGAAACTTTCTTTTTAGTGGGTTGAATACTAAGATAAGTTTGATGCTTGATAATTGTTTTGAGATATGGAGGTGATAATATCATAGTCGTGCTAGTTGAGTAGTTGTGAATTTGAGAAATACTTGTGTTGAAGTTAGCAACTCCCGTAGCATGCACGTATGGTTAAAGTTGTGTAACAAATTTGAAGCATGAAGTGTACCTGGCTTGTGCATCCTTATGAGTGGCAGTCGGGGACGAGCGATGGTCTTTTCCTACCAATCTATCCCCCTAGGAGCATGCGGGTAGTACTTGATTTTTGATGACTTCTAAATTTTTGCAATAAGTATATGAGTTCTTTTGACTAATGTTGAGTCCATGGATTATACGCACTTTTACCTTTCCGCCATTTGCTAGCCTCTTCGGTACCGTGCATTGCCCTTTCTCACATTGAGAGTTGGTGCAAACTTCGCCGGTGCATCCAAACCCCGTGATATGATACGCTCTTTCACACATAAACCTCCCTATATCTTCCTCAAAACAGCCACCATACCTACCTATCATGGCATCTCCATAGCCATTCCGAGATATATTGCCATGCAACTTCCATCATCATCATCATCATCATCATGACATGCTTTACTTTTGTCATATTTCCATTGCATGATCTTGTAGTTGACATCGTATTTGTGGCAAAGCCACCATGCATTATTTTTCATACATGTCACTCTTGATTCATTGCACCATCCCGGTACACCGCCGGAGGCATTCATATAGAGTCATATCTTGTTCTAGTATCGAGTTGTAATCATTATGTTGTAATCAATAGAAGTGTGATGATCATCATTATTAGAGCATTGCCCAATCAAAAAAAGAGAGAGAAAGGCCAAAAATAAAAAAAGAAAGGCCCAAAAAAAGAAGGAGAAAATAAAAAGGGCAATGCTACTATCTCTTTTTCCACACTTGTGCTTCAAAGTAGCACCTTGTTCTTCATGTAGTGAGTCTCATATATTGTGCTTCAAAGTAGCACCATGATTTTCATATAGTGAGTCTCATAAGTTGTCTTGTTCATACTAGTGGGAATTTTTCATTATAGAACTTCGCTTGTATATTCCAACAATGGGCTTCCTCAAAATGCCCTAGGTCTTCATGAGCAAGCAAGTTGGATGCACACCCACTAGTTTTCTTTTGTTGAGCATTCTTAGCTCTAGTGCATCCGTTGCATGGCAATCCCTACTCCTTGCATTAAAATCAATTTATGGGCATCTCCATAGCTCATTGATTAGCCTCGTTGATGTGAGACTTTCTCCTTTTTTGTCTTCTCCACACAATCCCCATCATCATATTCTATACCACCCATAGTGCTATGTCCATGGCTCGCGCTCATGTATTGCGTGAAGGTTGAAAAAGTTTGAGATTATTTGAGTATGAAACAATTGCTTGGCTTGTCATCGGGGGTATAGAAGTTGGGAACATCTTTGTGTGACGAAAATGAAGCATAACCTAACTATATGATTTTGTAGGGATGAACTTCCTTTGGCCATGTTATTTTGAGATGACATAATTGTTTAATTAGTATGCTTGAAGTATTATCATTTTTATGTCAATATGAACTTTTGTCTTGAACCTTTCGGATCTGAATATTCATACCATGATTAAGAAGATTTACATTGAAATTATGCCAAAGTATCACTCCGCATCAAAAATTCTCTTTTTATCATTTACCTACTCGAGGACGAGCAGGAATTAAGCTTGGGGATGCTTGATACGTCTCCAACGTATCTATAATTTTTGATTGCTCCATGCTACTTTATCTACTGTTTTAGGCAAAATTGGGCTTTATTATCCACTTTTATATTACTTTTGGGACTAACCTATTAACCGTAGGCCCAGCCCAGATTTGCTGTTTTATGCCTATTTCAGTGTTTCGAGGAAAAGGAATATCAGACGAAGTCAAAACGGAACGAAATCAACTGGAGAAGTTATTTTTGGAAGGAAACCCACCTGATGGACTTGGACCCTACGTCAGAAGATACGGGAGGTGCTCACGAGGGTGGGGGGCACGCCCTCCCCCCTGGGCGCGCCCCCTGCCTCATGGGGCCCCCGTAGCTCCACCGACGTTCTCCCTGCACCCATATATACCTACGTACCCTAAAACTTCCAGAACAGAACATAGATCGGGAGTTCCGCCGCCGCAAGCCTCCAGAACCACGAAAAACCAATCGGGACCCCTTTCCGGTACCCTGCCGGAGGGGGGATCCATCTCCGGTGGCCATCTTCATCATCCCGGCGCTATCCATGACGAGGAGGGAGTAGTTCACCCTCGGGGCTGAGGGTATGTACCAGTAGCTATGTGTTTGATCTCTCTCTCTCTCTCGTGTTCCATCTATGGCACGATCTTGATGTATCCCGAGCTTTGCTATTGTAGTTGGATCTTATGTTTCTTCTCCCCCTCTACTCTCTTGTGATGAATTGAGTTTCCCCTTTGAAGTTATCTTATCGGATTGAGTCTTTTATGAACACTTGATGTATGTCTTGTCGTGCTTATCTGTGGTGACAATGGGATATCACGTGCCACTTGATGTATGTTTTGGTGACCAACTTGCGGGTTCCGCCCATGAACCTATGCATAGGGGTTGGCACACGTTCTTGATTCTCCGGTAGAAACTTTGGGGCACTATTTGAAGTACTTTTATGTTGGTTGGATAAATCTGAGATTGTGTGATGCATATTGTATAATCATGCCCACGGATACTTGAGGTGAAAATGGAGTATCTAGGTGACATTAGGGTTTTGGTTGATTTGTATCTTAAGGTGTTATTCTAGTAAAAACTCCAGGGTTGTTTGTGACACTTATAGGAATAGCCCAACGGATTGATTTGAAAGAATAACTTTGAGGTGGTTTCGTACCCTACCATAATCTCTACGTTTGTTCTCCTCTATTAGTGGCTTCGGAGTGACTCTTTATTGCATGTTGAGGGCTCGTTATATGATCTATCTATGTTATTGTTGTTGAGAGAACTTGCACTAGTGAAAGTATGAACCCTAGGCCTTGTTTCCTATCATTGCAATACCATTTACGCTCACTTTTACCACTTGCTACCTTGCTGTTTTTATATTTTCAGTTTACAAAAACCTATATCTACTATCTATTTTGCACTTGTATCACCATCTCTTCGCCGAACTAGTGCACCTATACAATTTACCATTGTATTGGGTGTGTTGGGGACACAAGAGACTCTTTGTTATTTGGTTGCAGGGTTGCTTGAGAGAGACCATCTTCATCCTACGCCTCCTACGGATTGATAAACCTTAGGTCATCCACTTGAGGGAAATTTGCTACTGTCCTACAAACCTGTGCACTTGCAGGCCCAACAACGTCTACAAGAAGAAGGTTGCGTAGTAGACATCAATGGTGACTAGAGAATTCTGTCAATCACTATCTTATCTGGAAGATTAACTCCCACTTGATTCAAGCGATTGTAGTACCCAGACAATCTGAGCACATGCTCACTGCTTGAGCTATTCTCCTCCATCGTTTTAGCTGTATAACATGTTGGAGACTTCATATCTCTCAACTCGGGTATTTGCTTGAAATATTAACTTCAACTCCTGGAACATCTCATATGGTCCATGACATTCAAAACGTCTTTGAAGTCCCGATTCTAAGCCGTTAAGCATGGTGCACTAAACTATCAAGTAGTCATCATATTGAGCTAGCCAAACGTTCATAACGTCTGCCTCTATTCCTGCAATAGGTCTGTCACCTAGTGGTGCATCAGAAACATAATTCTTCTGTGTAGCAATGAGGATAATCCTCAGATCACGGATCCAATCCGCATCATTTCTACTAACATTTTTCAACATAATTTTTCTCTAGGAACATATCAAAATAAACATATGAAAGCAACAACGCGAGCTATTGATCTGCAACATAGATATGCTAATACTAGCAGGACTAAGTTCAGGATAAATTAAAGTTCAATTAATCGTATTACTTAAGAACTCCCACTTAGATAGACATCCCTCTAATCCTCTAAGTGATCACGTGATCCAAATCAACTAAACCATGTCCGATCATCACGTGAGATGGAGTAGTTTCAATGGTGAACATCACTATGTTGATCATATCTACTATATGATTCACGCTCAACCTTTCGGTCTCCGTGTTCCGAGGCCATATCTGTTATATGCTAGGCTCGTCAAGTTTAACCTGAGTATTCCGCGTGTGCAACTGTTTTGCACCCGTTGTATTTGAACGTAGAGCCTATCACACCCGATCATCACGTGGTGTCTCAGCACGAAGAACTTTCGCAACGGTGCATACTCAGGGAGAACACTTCTTGATAATTAGTGAGAGATCATCTTAAAATGCTACCGTCAAACTAAGCAAAATAAGATGTATAAAAGATAAACATCATATGCAATCAAAATATGTGACATGATATGGCCATCATCATCTTGCGCCTTTGATCTCCATCTCCAAAGTACTGTCATGATCTCTATCGTCACCGGCATGACACCATGATCTCCATCATCTTGATCTATATCAATGTGTCGTCACGTGGTCGTCTCGCCAACAATTGCTCTTGCATCTATTGCTATCGCATAGCGATAAAGTTAAAGCAATTATTGGGCGCTTGCATCTTATGCAATAGAGAGACAACGATAAGGATTTTGCCAGTTGCTGATAACTTCAACAAAACATGATCATCTCATACAACAACTTATATCTCATCACGTCCTGACCATATCACATCACAACATGCCCTGCAAAAACAAGTTAGACGTCCTCTACTTTGTTGTTGCAAGTTTTACATGGCTGCTACTGGGCTTAGTAAGAACCGTTCTTACCTACGCATCAAAAACCACAACGATAGTTTGTCAAGTTGGTGTTGTTTTAACCTTCGCAAGGACCGGGCGTAGCCACACTCGGTTCAACTAAAGTTGGAGAAACTGACACCCGCCAGCCACCTGTGTGCAAAGCACGTCGATAGAACTAGTCTTGCGTAAGCGTACGCGTAATGTCGGTCCGGGCCGCTTCATCCAACAATACCGCCGAACCAAAGTGTGACATGCTGGTAAGCAGTATGACTTATATCGCCCACAACTCACTTGTGTTCTACTCGTGCATAACATCAACGCATAAAACCTAGGCTCTGATACCACTGTTGAGGAACATAGTAATTTCAAAAAATTTCCTACGCATACCAAGATCATGGTGATGCATAGCAATGAGAGGGGAGAGTGTTGTCTATGTACCCTCGTAGACCGGAAGCGGAAGCGTTAGCACAACGCGGTTGATGTAGTCGTACGTCTTCACGGCCCGACCGATCAAGCACCGAAACTATGGCACCTCCGAGTTCTAGCACACGTTCAGCTCGATGACGATCCCCGGACTCCGATCCAGCAAAGTGTCGGGGAAGAGTTCCGTCAGCACGACAGCGTGGTGACGATCTTGATATTCTACCATCGCAGGGCTTCGCCTAAGCATCGCTACAATATTATCGAGGAGTATGGTGGAGGGGGGCACCGCACACGGCTAAGAGAACAATCACGAAGACCAACTTGTGTGTCTAGAGGTGCCCCCCTGCCCCCGTATATAAAAGAGCAAGGGGGAGGAGGCCGACCCTAGGAGGGGCGCGCCAGGGAGTAGGATTCCTACTCCTAGTTGGAGTAGGTTTCCTCCTTTCCTAGTCCAACTAGGAGAAGGGGGGAAAGGGGGGAAGAGGGGAAGGAAGGGAGAGAGGGACCGCGCCCCAAACCCCTTGTCCAATTCGGACTGGGTTTGGGAGGGGCGCGCACCACCTCCTGGTCCTTTCCACTAAGGCCCAGTAAGGCCCATTGCTTCTTCCTCGTATTCCCGTAACTCCCCGGTACCTCCGAAAATACCCGAATCACTCGGAACCTTTCCGATGTCCGAATATAGTCGTCCAATATATCGATCTTTATGTCTCGACCATTTCGAGACTCCTCGTCATGTCCCCGATCTCATCCGGGACTCCGAACTCCTTCGGTACATCAAAACTTATAAACTCATAATATAACTATCATCGAAACCTTAAGCGTGCGGACCCTACGGGTTCGAGAACAATGTAGACATGACCGAGACATGTCTCCGGTCAATAACCAATAGCGGAACCTGGATGCTCATATTGGCTCCCACATATTCTACGAAGATCTTTATCGGTCAGACCGCATAACATCATACGGTGTTCCCTTTGTCATCGGTATGTTACTTGCCCGAGATTCGATCGTCGGTATCTCAATACCTAGTTCAATCTCATTACCGGCAAGTCTCTTTACTCGTTTCGTAATACATCATCTCGCAACTAACTCATTAGTTGCAATGCTTGCAAGGCTTATGTGATGTGCATTACCGAGAGGGCCCAGAGATACCTCTCCAACAATCGGAGTGACAAATCCTAATCTCGAAATACGCCAACCCAACATGTACCTTTGGAGACACCTATAGAGCTCCTTTATAATCACCCAGTTACGTTGTGACGTTTGGTAGCACACAAAGTGTTCCTCCGGTAAACGGGAGTTGGATAATCTCATAGTGATAGCAACATGTATAAGTCATGAAGAAAGCAATAGCAACATACTAAACGATCGAGTGCTAAGCTAACGGAATGGGTCAAGTCAATCACATTATTCTCCTAATGATGTGATCCCATTAATCAAATAACAACTCTTTGTCTATGGTTAGGAAACATAACCATCTTTGATTAACGAGCTAGTCAAGTAGAGGCATACTAGTGACACTCTGTTTGTCTATGTATTCACACATGTATTATGTTTCCGGTTAATACAATTCTAGCATGAATAATAAACATTTATCATGAAATAAGGAAATAAATAATAACTTTATTATTGCCTCTAGGGCATATTTCCTTCAGCATTGACATGGTATAGGCTATGTGATGATACGGGGTCATGGAACTACAAACGATTGAAATTGGAATTTCATCAGAAGTTTTATCCTATGCATCTTGTTCATCGTGATCGCAATTATATATAGTTTTTGGCCTCGCGAAGGAGAAAGCATCGCTCAAGCTTGGGGGAGGCTTAAATCAATGTTATATTCATGCACCAATCATGAGCTCTCAAGAGAAATGATTATTCAAAATTTATATGCTCGACTTTCTGATAACAATCGCACCATGCTCGATACTTCTTATGCTGGCTCTTTTACGATGAAGACTATTGATTCAAATGGGATTTATTGGAAAGAATTAAATGCAACTCTGAAGATTGGGACCTCGACGAAGGTAAGGATTCAGGTATGACACCTAAGTTTGATTGTGTAAAATCTTTTATGGATACCGATGTTTTCCGTAAATTTAGCACTAAATATGGATTTGACTCTGAGATAGTAGATTCTTTCTGTGAATCTTTTGCTACTTATGTTGATCTCCCCAAGGAGAAGTGGTTTAAATATCATCCTCCCATAGAAATAAAAGTAGCTGCACCTATTAAAGTTGAAGAAAAGACTATCACTTATAATGATCCTATTGTTCCTACTTCTTATGTTGAGAAACCACCTTTCCCTGTTAGGATAAAGGATCATGCTAAAGCTTCAATTGTGGTTCGTAAAATCAATATTAAAAGTTATACACCTCCTGAGCAAGTTAAAGTTGAACCTAATATTGCTATTGTTATTGGCTGATAATATTGATGGGCATGTTATTTATTTCTGTGATGAAACTGCTAGAATTGCTAAACCTTGTGCTAAAGATAAACCTAGACGTATGGTAGGCATGCCTGTTATTTCTGTTAAAATAGGAGATCATTGTTATCATGGCTTATGTGATATGGGTGCCAGTGCTAGTGCAATACCTATTAGCCTATATAGAGAAATTATGCATGATATTGCACCTGTTGAGTTATAAGATATTGATGTCACAATTAAACTTGCCAATAGAGATACTATATCACCAATGGGAATTGTTAGAGATGTTGAAGTCTTGTGTGGGAAAACTAAATATCCTGCTGATTTTCTTGTTCTTGGTTCCCCACAGGATAGTTTTTGTCCCATTATATTTGGTAGACCCTTCTTAAATACTGTTAATGCTAAGATAGATTGCAAAAAGAACATTGTTACTATCGGTTTAGATGATATGTCTCATGAATTTAATTTCTCTAAATTTAGTAGACAACACCGTGAAGAAGAATTACCTAGTAGGGATGAAATTATTGGTCTTGCTTCTATTGTCGTACCTCCTAGTGATCCTTTAGAACAATATTTGCTAGACCATGAAAATGATATGTTTATGAATGAAAGAAGGGAAATAGATGAAGTATTCTTTAAGCAGGAACATATTCTAAAACACAATTTGCCTGTTGAAATCCTAGGGGATCCTCCTCCACCCAAGGGTGATCCCGTGTTTGATCTTAAACCGTTGCCTCATACTCTTAAACATGCTTATCTTGATGAGAAAAAGATATATCATGTTATTATTAGTGCTGATCTTTCAGAGCATGAGGAAGAGAGATTATCGAAAACTCTGAAGAAGCACCATGCTTCTATTGGGTATACTCTTGATGATCTTAAGGGCATTAGTCCCACTCTATGTCAACATAAAATAAATTTGGAAGAAGATGCTAAATCAGTTCGTGATCATCAATGACGGCTGAATCCTAAAATGAAAGAAGTGGTAAGAAAGGAAATACTAAAGCTCCTTGAGGCAGGTATAATCTATCCCGTTGCTGATAGTCAGTGGGTAAGTCCTGTCCATTGTGTCCCTAAGAAGGGAGGTATTACTGTTCTTCCTAATGATAAAGATGAATTGATTCCTCAAAGAATTATTACAGGTTATAGGATGGTAATTGATTTCTGCAAATTAAATAAGGCCACTAAAAAGGATCATTACCCCTTACCTTTTATCAATCAAATGCTAGAAAGATTATCCAAACATACACATTTTTTCTTTCTAGATGGTTATTCTAGTTTCTCTCAAATACCCGTGGCAGCCAAGGATCAATCAAAGACTACTTTTACTTGCCCTTTTGGTACTTTTGCTTATAGACGTATGCCTTTTTGGTTTATGTAATGCACCTCTACCTTTCAAAGATGCATGATGGCTATATTCTCTGACTTTTGTGAAAAGATTTGTGAGGTTTTCATGGACGATTTCTCCGTCTATGGATCTTCTTTTGATGATTGCTTGAGCAACCTTGATCGAGTTTTGCAGAGATGTGAAGAAACTAATGTTGTCTTGAATTGGGAAAAGTGCCACTTTATGGTTAATGAAGGTATTGTCTTGGGGCATAAAGTTTCTGAAAGAGGTATTGAAGTTGATAAAGCCAAGGTTGATGCTATTGAAAAGATGCCATGCCCCAAGGACATTAAAGGTATAAGAAGTTTCCTTGGTCACGTCGGATTTTATAGGAGGTTCATTAAGGACTTCTCAAAAATCTCTCGGCCTCTGACTAATTTATTACAAAAAGATATACCATTTGTCTTTGATGATGATTGTGTAGAAGCATTTGACATACTTAAGAAAGCATTGGTCTCTGCACCTATTGTTCAGCCACCTGATTGGAATTTACCCTTTGAAATTATGTGTGATGCTAGTGATTATGCTGTAGGTGCTATTCTAGGGCAAAGAGTTGATAAGAAATTAAATGTTATTCAATATGCTAGTAAAACCCTAGACAATGCTCAAAGAAATTATGCTACTACTGAAAAAGAATTCTTAGCAGTTGTATTTGCTTGTGATAAGTTCAGACCTTATATTGTTGATTCTAAAGTAACTATTCACACTGATCATGCTGCTATTAAATATCTTATGGAAAAGAAAGATGCTAAACCTAGACTTATTAGATGGGTTCTCTTGCTACAAGAATTTGACTTACATATTGTTGATAGAAAGGGAGCTGAGAACCCTGTTGCAGACAACTTGTCTAGGTTAGAAAATGTGCTTGATGACCCACTACCTATTGATGATAGCTTTCCTGATGAGCAATTAAATGTCATAAATACTTCTCATACTGCTCCCTGGTATGCTGATTATGTTAATTACATTGTTGCTAAGTTTATACCACCTAGTTTCACATACCAGCAAAAGAAAAAGTTCTTCTATGATTTGAGGCATTACTTTTGGGATGACCCACATCTTTATAAAGAAGGAGTAGATGGTGTTATTAGACGTTGTGTACCTGAGCATGAACAGGAACAGATCCTACGCAAGTGTCACTCTGAAGCTTATGGAGGACACCATGCTGGAGATAGAACTGCACATAAGGTATTGCAATCTGGTTTTTATTGGCCTACTCTCTTCAAAGATGCCCGTAAGTTTGTCTTATCTTGTGATGAATGTCAAAGAATTGGTAATATTAGTAGACGTCAAGAAATGCCTACGAATTATTCACTTGTTATTGAACCATTTGATGTTTGGGGTTTTGATTATATGGGACCTTTCCCTTCCTCTAATGGATATACACATATTTTAGTTGTTGTTGATTACGTTACTAAGTGGGTAGAAGCTATTCCAACTAGTAGTGCTGATCATAACACTTCTATTAAAATGCTTAAAGAAGTTAATTTTTCCAAGGTTTGGAGTCCCTAGATATTTAATGACTGATGGCGGTTCACATTTTATTCATGGTGCTTTCCATAAAATGCTTGCTAAATATGATGTTAATCATAAAATTGCATCTCCTTATCACCCTCAGTCTAGTGGTCAAGTAGAATTGAGTAATAGAGAGCTCAAACTAATTTTGCAAAAGACTGTTAATAGATCTAGAAAGAATTGGTCCAAGAAACTTGATGATGCATTATGGGCCTATAGAACTGCATATAAAAATCCTATGGGTATGTCTCCGTACAAAATGGTTTATGGAAAAGCATGTCACTTACCTCTCGAACTAGAACATAAGGCATATTGGGCTATTAAAGAACTCAATTATGATTTCAAACTTGCTAGTGAGAAGAGGTTATTTGATATTAGCTCACTCGATGAATGGAGAACCCAAGCCTACGAAAATGCCAAGTTGTTTAAAGAAAAAGTTAAAAGATGGCATGATAAAAGAATACAAAAGCGTGAGTTTAATGTAGGTGATTATGTATTGCTATACAACTCTCATTTAAGATTTTTTGCAGGAAAACTTCTCTCTAAATGGGAAGGTACTTACGTTATCGAGGAGGTCTATCGTTCCGGTGCCATAAAAATCAAAAACTTTGAAGGCACAAATCCGAAGGTGGTGAATGATCAAAGAATCAAACATTATATCTCAGGTAATCCCATAAATGTTGAAACCAATGTTATTGAAACCGTAACCCTGGAGCAATACATAAGGGACACTTTCCGGAATGTTTCAGACTCCGAAAAGGAATAGGTATGTGGTACAGTAAGTAAACCGACTCCAAAACAGTTTTTAAGGCGATATTTCTCCGTTTTGGAATATTTAGAAAAATAGAAAAATAAGAAGCAGTCCGAGAAGGACACGAGGGCTCCACAAGGGTGGAGGGCGCGCCCTACCCTCCTGGGCGCGCCCCCTACCTCGTGGGCACCTCGTGCGCTCTCCGGACTCCATTTTCTTACACGACACGTGTTTTGGTCGGTAAAAATTCATTATATAATCTCCCGGAGGTTTTGACCTCCGTATCATGCAAATATCTCTTGTCTTTGTTTCGAGCTGCTTTTTGTCAGGGTTGTCAAGGCCAGGCACTATGCCGTCTCCCTCCTCCTCCAACCATGAGGGCAACGATGCTTGGCTAATGAAGGTAGAGCTGAAGAGAGAAGAACCCATGGAGATCAACAAGGAGGAAGGGATCAAGAAGGCCATGGAGGACCAAGTTCCGGCAACAGAAGACATCCTTCAACTTGATCACAATATGCTTACCCCAACTGAGATCGAAGCTTTCAAGATGATTGAGTTAGCTCGAATACAAAATAAGTATCTCACACGTGAAAATATTTTGTTGAAGGAGCATATCATTGCACTCAAAGGCATTATCCGCAAGTTAGAAGACCTCCTACGCTCGATGTGCGACTATCCATCATCAACAACTCCACCTTCTTCACCAACAAAAGGGGACATAATCACTTGGGTATGGGCACTCCCCTTGGCAACTGCCAAGCTTGGGGAGTGCCTCGGTATCGCATCACCATCACTTTTATCTTTACCGTTTTTCTTAGTTCAATCCTTTTGGTAATATCTTGATCTAGTAGAATAAAAGTTCTTAGTATGATCTAGTTGTGAGTTTTTCTTTATGATCCTTCTATGTAATCGAGTCTGTGAGCTATATAATAAAAGATTAGTGTTGAGTCAAGGGCTTGATTATTTTGCCATGACCCTAAGTGAATAAAAGAAAAGAGAAATAAATAAAAAGGGGGGAAACAAAGAGATCATATGGGTCTTATGGAGAGTAATGAGCTCACATAGAAAAAGCTATGATGAATAAAAGTTGTTGAAAGTTGACAAACATAGTTTTGATCATCGTTGCAATTAATAGGAAGTAATAAAGAAAGAGAGGTCTTCACATATAAATATACTATCTTGGATATCTTTTATGATTGTGAGCACTCATTAAAATATGACATGCTAAAAAGTTGACGTTGGACAAGGAAGACAACGTAATGGGTTATGTTTTCTTACATCTGAGAATAAATTATATTGTCATGGATCATCCAACATGGTTGAGCTTGCCTTTCCCCCTCATGCTAGCCAAATTCATCTCACCAAGTAGAGATACTACTTGTGCTTCCAAATAACCTTAAACCAGTTTTGCCATGAGAGTCCACCATACCTACCTATGGATTGAGTAAGATCCTCCAAGTAAGTTGTCATCGGTGCAAGCAATAAAAATTGCTCTCTAAATATGTATGACTTATTAGTGTGGGAGAAAATAAGCTTTATACGATCGTGTGATATGGAAGAAATAAAAGCGACAGACTGCATAATAAAGGTCCATATCACAAGTGGCAATATAAAGTGACGTTCTTTCGCATTAAGATTTTGTGCATCCAACCATAAAAGCGCATGACAACCTCTGCTTCCCTCTGCGAAGGGCCTATCTTTTACTTTTATCTCCTACCTTGCATAAGAATCATGGTGATGTTCACCCTTCCTTTTTACATTTTATCCTTTGGCAAATACAGTATGTTGGAAAGATCCTGGTATATATGGCTAATTGGATGTGAGTTTTCATGAACTATTATTGTTGACATTACCCTTGAGGTAAAACGTTGGGAGGCAAAACTATAAGCCCCTATCTTTCTCTGTGTCCGATTAAAACTCCATACCCATAAGTATTGCGTGAGTGTCAGCAATTGTGAAACTATATGATAGTTGAGTATGTGGACTTGCTGAAAAGCTCTTATATATTGACTCTTTCCTATGTTATGATAAATTGCAATTGCTCCGATGACTGAGATTATAGTTTGTTAGTTTTCAATGAAGTTTACGATTCATACTTGAAATTGTGATTGAACTATTACTCTACCATAAGAAATCATATGACAAGAATTATGTAAGTTGTTGTTCTAAGAATGATCATGATGCCCTCATGTCCGTATTTCACTTTTATCGACACCTCTATCTCTAAACATGTGGACATATTTTTCGATTTTGGCTTTCGCATGAGGACAAGCGAGGTCTAAGCTTGGGGGAGTTGATACGTCCATTTTGCATCATGCTTTTATATCGATATTTATTGCATTATGGGCTGTTATTACACATTATGTCGCAATACTTATGCCTATTCTCTCTTATTTTACAAGTTTTACATAAAGAGGGAGAATGCAGGCAGCTGGGATTCTGGGCTGGAAAAGGAGCAAATATTAGAGACCTATTCTGCACAGCTCCAAAAGCCCTGAAACTTCATGGAAGTAAATTTCAGAATATATAAAAAATACTGAGTGCAAGAAGTTCACCAGGGGGGCCACACCCTGCCCACGAGGGTGGGGGGCGCGGCCTACCCCCCTGGGCGCACCCCCCTACCTCGTGGGCCCCCTGGTGGCCCTCTGATGTCCATCTTCTGCTATATGAAGTCTTTCGATGAGGAAAAAATCATAAGCTATCTTCTCGGACGAAACTCCACCGCCACGAGGCGGAACCAGTCTAGGGCTCTGGCGGAGCTGTTCTACCGGGGAAACTTCCCTCCGGGAGGGAGGGGAAATCATCGCCATCGTCATCACCAACGCTCCTCTCATCGGGAGAGGGCAATCTCCATCAACATCTTCACTAGCACCATCTCCTCTCAAAACCCTAGTTCATCTCTTGTATCCAATTCTTGTCTCCAAGTCCGGGATTGGTACCTTTGGGTTGCTAGTAGTGTTAATTACTCCTTGTAGTTGATGCTAGTTGGTTTAATTCGTGGAAGATCATATGTTCAGATCCTATATGCATATTAATACCCCTCTGATTATGAACATGAATATGCTTTGTGAGTAGTTACGTTTGTTCCCAAGGACATGGGAGAAGTCTTGCTATTAGTAGTCATGTGAATTTGGTCTTCGTTCGATATTTTGATGAGATGCATGTTGTCTCTCCTCTAGTGGTGTCATGTGAACATCGACTACATGACACTTCACCATTGTTTGGGCCTAGAGGAAGGCATTGGGGAGTAATAAGTAGATGATGGGTTGCTAGAGTGACAGAAGCTTAAACCCTAGTTTATGTGTTGCTTTGTAAGGGGCTCATTTGGATCCATATGTTTCATGCTATGGTTAGGTTTACCTTAATACTTTTGTTGTAGTTGCGGATGCTTGCAATAGAGGTTAATCATAAGTGGGATGCTTCTCCAAGTAAGGACAATACCCAAGCACCGGTCCACCCACATATTGTAAGTGCATCTAGTGCCCCTTAGTGATTTTGGTGTATTGAAGACTTATAGGTTAAAGGACTAATGCGTTTGTGAGTGTACACAGGTCTATAAGTCTATGAGGAGTTTGATATTTACAGAGAAAGTCGACCCCTAAAAATGAAGTTCTTCGACTGAAGACTTTGGATCTCTGAAGACTTTCTGAAGACTTTGAAAGTGAAGAAATTGGTGTGACCGTGAAGACTTGGTATTCATTCGAGGAACATGAAGCGTGAAGACTTTTGTTTTCGTAGTTTCATTTTCTCTTTCTTGAGTCATAGGAAACACCGTACTGTTAAGGGGGGTCGAGGAAATACTAAGGAAAATTTTCCATGTGATTCTCAACTCAAAATACTACACCTACCAATCCCTTCGAGTGAAGCCATTGGAAATCTCATACAGTTCGGTCAATTTCTTCAGTGACAGAGACGAAGTTCTTCTGGTCTCTGAGGAATTTTTCCTGACTGAGGAGTAAGGAATTCGCCAGTGCGGATTGCCTACACAGTGAGGAAAATGATAGCCCTGAGGATTTTGCTACTCAAAATTCCGACCGTTGCTGTGCTATGCGCCAGCTGTCCCAAAATACCTATCCACCTAACGGTCATATCATTGAAGGGCATTTATGTCTTATCATATCGGGCTGCTCCCTAGGCTATAAATAGCCGCCCCCTACAACCACTAGTTGGTTGGCTGCTCCGAGAGAAACTGACACTTGTCATTTGAGAGCAACCCATCCTCCGAGGACTTTGAGCGAAAATTATCAAGTGAGGAGAACCCCAAAACCCAAACACCTACAAACCCCAAGTGATTGAGCATCACTGAAGAGATTGATCCTGCGTGGATCCGACGCTTGTTACCTTTGAAGACTGTGCTTCTTCCATACGGTTAGGCGTCATGGTCTAGAGCATCCAAGAGGAATTGTGGATCGCCGAGTGACCGAGTTTGTGAAGGTTTGGAAGTCGCCTGAAGACTTACCACGAGTGATTGGACGACGTATGTGTGACCTTAGTTCAAGGAGAATACGGTGAGGACTGGGTGTCCTGAGCTGCGTGTTCAGGACTGGGTGTCCGGGACTGTGTGTCCTCGAGTTTAAATACTCAGCCGCTCCAACCAGACATACAACTGAGACAACAGTTGGAACTGGTCTACCAAATCATTGTCTTCACCAAGCTTACTGGTTCTATTCCCTCAACTCTTTCATTTCCTCATAACTGTGTTGTGTGGTTGTTCATATATGTGTTTGAAGACTTTGACTGAAGACTTTCTCAATTTCCTCAGTTCTATTTCTTCAGTCTGTTTGTCTTCATCCTGTATTATCCTGTGCTTACGCCTCCTGTACTCTGTGCCTGTCTTTATTTTATCATGATGACTATGCTTGTATTCTGTTATGTTTACTTTTGAGTACTCATTCCGCTGCTAGTAGTTCTTCGCTAAGGAATTTCCTCACCGGCAAATTCCTCAGTGAAGAATTTCATAAAAATCGCCTATTCACCCCCCCTCTAGTCGATATAACGCACTTTCAATTGGTATCAGAGCAAGGTACTCCCTTGTTCTATGTGATTTTGGTTTAACCGCCTGGATTTTTAGTTATGTCGACCGCAGGTATGATCAAGGTCTCTGCTGGGTGTCCTACCTTCGATGGGACGGATTACCCCTACTGGAAGAATAAGATGCGAATGCATCTTGAAGCAATTGATAACGATCTCTGGTATGTTGTGGAAAATGGTGTTCCCTCAGTCACACCTTCTCTGAATGCTGCTGATGTGAAGATATTCAAGCAACTCGACTCTCAAGCGAAGAATATCATATGTGGCCATCTGAGCAAAGGACAGTATGGCAGAGTGAGTGCTTTGGAGACAGCGAAGCTTATCTGGGACAGGTTGTCCAAAGTGAATGAAGGAGTCTCAACTCAGCGTGACTCTCGAGTTGATGTTCTTCGCAATCTCTTCAACCGCTTCAAAAGACTCGACAATGAAAATGTTCAGCAAACCTTCGATCGCCTCACTGACATCTCAAATGAGCTTCAAACACTTGGTGCCACTGACATCACCGACCATGAGGTGGTGAAGAAATTGCTGAGATCGCTTGATTCCTCATTTGACACTCTGGCATTGATGATACAAGAACGTGCTGATTACAAGTCACTTGATCCCACTGATATTCTCGAAAGGCTAAATACTCATGAGTTCCAACTTGCTGAAAAGAGAGATCTCTATGGTTCAAGCTATGGCAGAACACGTGCACTGAAGGCCAAGGCAGTATCCGAGTCCGAAGATGAAGACTCTGGTAGCAGCCTTGGTGATCCTGAAGAACTAAGCCATGATCTGGCTCTGCTTGTGAAGAAGTTCCAAAAGTTCTCAAGATGTGGTCGCCTTGGAAGACCCTCAAGGAGCAGTGATTCCTCATCCAGTGACTACAAGAGGAGGCTCTGCCACAAATGCAAGAAGCCTGGATGTTACATTCAAGATTGTCCTCAATGGGAAAAGGAATCAAAGAAGAAGAAATACAAGGATTACGGTTCTGATGATGCGAAGAAAAAGAAGAAATCCACAAAATCCTCATCATCAAAATCCTCAAGGCCTTCATATCACAAGAAGAGCAGCTCCAAGAAGGCCAGGGCATTCATTGGCAAGGAAATGGACTCTAAGGCTGAATCTGAAGAAAATGAGGAAGAGGAGTCATCTGAGGAGTCCGAATCCGGAGTGGCGAGCCTAGCTCTCGCTACTACATTCGTCAGAAAGTATCTTCAACACTGAAGAAAATGACCTCACCAACAAAGCTGATGAAGGGGATGATGACTACACTCCCACCTATTGCTTCATGGCAAAGGGTGCCAAGGTACTCAAATATACCTCATCTGAATCAAGTGAGAATGAATCTGATGAAAACCTTAAGCCCAGCTATTCTAAACTTGCTAAGATTGCTGTAAAACAACAAAGGGCTTTAGAAAAGGTTCAAAACATGTTAGACAAAAGTGATGATATGTTGGGTGAAGAAATGGATCGCACTAAAGCCTTGACTGAAAACCTTCAGAGATTTCAGACTAGGTTTGACAATCTTCAAAGTCATCATAACACTCTCTTATCCGATCATGAGAAGCTTTCTTATGAATTTCTTCAAAGAAAGCAAGATCTTGAAAAGCTAAGAGTGAGTTATGAAGATCTTCAGAAGGAGCGCGATTCATTACTTGCTCAACAAATCAGCGCATCTCAGGAAGAATTTGTTCCTCCATGTTTGAAATGCATTGAACGTGAAACTGCTAATTCTTCACCTGAATGTTCAAATGTTGCTAATGTTTCAAATTCTTCACATGCCTCTGCTATCACTAAATCCTCATCTGAGGACATTGCTAGTATCACTGACGATGCAGGGCTGAAGGAATTGTACACGATAGGCATGTACAAAAGCCTCAAAGGGCATCAGGCTCTTTGTGATGTGCTTAAAAAGCAGATCCTCAACAGGAACCCTAGGAAAGAGGGTATTGCCTTTGAGAGGAAACTCAATGCTGATGGTACATATTGGAAGCCTGAGCAGTACCCCAAAACTACATGGGTTGCTGCAAAGGGACCTCCAGTTGATCCATCTAACTTATCTAGATTTGCATGTGAATCTCCTCGTTCTGATGAATAGTCGTTTGACTCCAACTACAAACTATTCAAAAATCAGAATGTTGAAGTATTTGCTAGATATGTTCGCACTAACTACAGGAACGGCTCCCCTATGAAGAAAATCTGGGTTCCCAAAAGATGCCTTGAAAATCTTCAGGTGAATGTCATCATGACGCCATATGTGAAGTATAGGAACCCCAGATCAAATTCTTCATACAGACTAAACTCCTCACATGGATCAAATTCCTCAAAAGGATCAAAGTCCTCATATGAACATCATCGTGCTAACCCATGTGTTTCGTAGGGAAGATCTAAGGATTATGGATATGTGCATTATTCTTCAAATTATTATGTCCATAAGTCCTCGAAGAATTTCTCTGCTTACTCTTATGCTTATTCTAACCCCTATTATGTGAAACGAAATGGACTGGCTTCTATGCCATCCTTCTCGTATGAAGCTCACAGAATGATGAACTCTTTGCCACCCCTTCAGATGTGGGTGGTGAATAAAAAGAACTAATCTCTTCTGCAAGGTGAGGTCTCCAGACGTACGTAATCGTCTGAAGAATTTGCTGGAGACCTGAGCATGCCTGATAGGACGCAGGCTAATCATGAAGAAATGAACTTTCATTTCTCACGTCCTCATATTGCTTTATCTGTTCTTTTGCTTGATGAAATTGATCTGATGAATTGATGTCATATTCTTCACTGATGAAGTATATGAGTTTGTAAGATGCACTAATTCATCTGCAGGATGATCAACCCAAAGCCACTGAGTGGGTCCTCGATAGTGGGTGTACAAACCACATGACTGGTGACAAGAATCTATTGATGGATGCTCCATTATCTCCGTCGCATCTGAAGCATATCATCTTTGCTGACAAAGGCAAAAGTCAGGTATTGGGTCTAGGTAAGGTTGCGATCACAAAGGATCGACACATGGACAAAGTCATGCTTGTTGAGTCCTTAGGATACAACCTTATGTCTGTCTCAATGCTTTGTGATCTTGATATGGTTGTTGTCTTTGGCAAGTACCGTTGTGTTGTGGTTATGGAAGCTGACAATTCCAAAGTCTTCGAAGGCTTTAGGAGAGGAGACCTGTATATTGTTGATATCTCTATAGGACTACAACCAGCCGTGTGTCTACTTGCAAAAGCTTCAGAAGGCTGGCTCTGGCATCGACGACTTGGTCATGCAGGCATGAGGAATTTGCACATGCTTGCGAAGTAGAAGCATGTCATTGGCATCGAGAATGTCAAATTCCTCAAGGATCACCTATGCAGAGCCTGTGAAGCTGGGAAGATGATAAAGGCCAAGCATCCAGCGAAGACTATCATGACCACTACTCGCCCATTTGAATTGCTTCACATGGATCTCTTCAGTCCTAATCATTATTCTGCTATTTCAAATGAAGCATCTCAATATGGCTTTGTTATTGTTGATGACTACTCTCGTTATACATGGGTACACCTTGTTACTTACAAACATGAAGTGCAGGAGGTCTTCAAACGATTTTCCTCGAGGGCTTCAACCAACTTTAGTGTGAAGATCAAGCACATCAGAAGTGACAATGGCACTGAGTTCAAGAATTCTGGTCTCGATGACTATCTTGATGAACTTTGTATTACTCATGAGTTATCTGCTCCTTACACTCCTCAGCAGAACGGCGTCATGGAGCGCAAGAACAGGACTCTTGCTGAGATGGCTCGCGCTATGCTTGATGAATACAAAACGCCTCGTCGTTTATGGACTAAGGCAATTGATACCGCGTGCCATATCATCAACAGAGTATATCTTCACAAATTCTTCAAGAAGACTACCTATGAACTCCTCACTGATTAGAAACCCAATGTAAGTTATGTCAAAGTCTTCGGTGCTAAATGCTGGATAAGAGATCCTCATCACAACTCAAAATTTGCACCGAAAGCACATGAAGGTTTTATGCTTGGTTACGGAAAGGACTCGCACACCTACAGAGTCTTCAACAACGTTCTTCACAAGGTTGTTGAAACTGTAGATGTGCGGTTCGATGAAACTAATGGCTCGCAAAGAGAGCACCTACCTACTGTGATAGATGAACCAGCACCTGAGGAAACTATCAAGTTCAAGGCTACTGAGGATGTCATTCCCACTAAAGAATCTGCTGAAGAATTCATTCCAGAACATGAAGAACGTTGAGCTAATGCACCTGAAGAAAATACTGAAGAAAATGGTGCTGAAGAGAATGCTGATCAAATTCTTCAATGGCAACCAGCTCATCCTCGCATTGCAAAAGAAGTGCAAGTTGAAAAGATCATCAATGGCATCAAAGCGCTAGGTCCTCTCACACGCTCAAAAGCTTCACATTTGTCTAACTTTTGTGGGCACTATGCTTTTGTCTCTATTACAGAGCCCACTAAGGTAGATGAAGCATTTCTGGAGCCTGAGTGGATTCAGGCCATGCAAGAAGAATTACATCAGTTCGAGCTCAACAATGTCTAGGAACTGGTCAAACGTCCAGATCCTCGCAAGCACAATATCATCGGCACAAAGTGGATCTACCGCAACAAGCAAGATGAAAATGGCCTTGTGGTGAGGAATAAGGCACGACTTGTAGCTCAAGGCTACACACAGGTTGAAGGAATTGATTTCGATGAAACTTTTGCACATGTTGCTAGACTTGAGGCTATTCGCATATTACTTGCTTATGCTAACCATCATGATATCAATTTATATCCAATGGATGTGAAAAGTGCATTCCTTAATGGTAAGCTTGAGGAAGAAGTATATGTTTCTCAACCCCCAGGTTTTGAAGATCCAAAGAATCCTGACAAAGTCTTCAGACTCAACAAGGCCCTCTATGGCCTCAAGCAGGCCCCACGGGTGTGGTATGATACTTTGAAGGAATTCCTCATGACGAAAGGCTTCAAACCCGGTTCACTCGACCCTACTCTTTTCACTAAATCTTATGATGGTGAATTGTTTGTGTGCCAAATATATGTTGATGATATTATCTTTGGCTGTACTGACCAACGTTATAGTGATGAATTTGCCTATATGATGAGTGAAGAATATCAAATGTCTATGATGGGAGAGCTGAAATTCTTCTTAGGACTTCAAATTCGTCAACAACGCAATGGGATATTCATATCTCAGGAGAAATACCTCAAGGATGTACTGAGGAAATTCGGCATGCAAGATTGCAAAGGCTTCAAAATTCCTATGCCCACAAATGGCCATCTGTGCACTGATGAAAATGGTATTGAGTTCGATCATAAGGTATACCGCTCCATGATTGGTTCTTTATTGTACTTATGTGCATCTAGGCCAGATATAGTGCTTAGTGTTTGCATGTGTGCCCAATTTCAAGCTACACCGAAGGAATCACACCATAAGGCTGTGAAGCATATTCTTCGATATCTAGCTCACACACCAACACTTGGATTATGGTACCCCAAGGGCTAGGCTTTTGATCTCATTGGATATTCTGACTCTGACTATGCTGGTGATCGTGTGGACCGCAAGTCAACATCTGGTACATGTCATTTCCTCGGACAATCTTTGGTCTGTTGGTCCTCGAAGAAACAGAACTGCGTATCACTATCTACTGCTGAAGCTGAGTATATTGCCGCTGGTTCTTGTTGTGCCCAATTGCTATGGATGAAGCAAACTCTCAAGGACTACGGCGTCAACATGAAGAATGTGACTCTCTACTGTGACAATGAGAGTGCCATCAAGATTGCTCACAACCCAGTTCAGCACTCGAGGACAAAGCACATTCAGATTCGTCATCATTTTCTTCGTGATCATGTGTTCAAGGGCGACATTTCTATTGAGCATGTGAAAACTGAAGAACAGCTAGCCGATATCTTCACAAAGCCCTTGGATGAGAAGAGATTTAGCAAGTTGCGGTGTGAGCTAAATATCCTAGAATCTTCGAATGTTCTTTGAAAAGGACACTCATCCTAACACTTATGCAAAATTGATGACTTAGACGTGCAACACATGAAGAAACATTTTTCTTCAATCAATGAAGAATAACACTCTTAGTGTGAAGAAACTAACGAAGAATTTGATTCTCAGAACCCTATGATAATTGTACGCGGTGTATGAAATCATCATTCTTATACGGTGGGTCACGCCACCACCAAAAGTTGAAATTCCTCAATTATTCATATTCTTCAACTTTGCATTGTCTTCACTGCTTCCGTCATTTTTCTTCATTGACTATATATATATATAAGTTTATGTCCTCTACAGCATTCACTTATTGCTAATTCTTCAAGTTGGTTTTTCTGCTAAGTGAATGTGATCGGACCCTTCCCCCTCTATGTAATACTCAACCTAATCTATTCACAAATTCTTCATGTGCGTTCTATTTGAAACTTGTTCAAAAACTTCACTGTGTCCTTGTCAGCTGAAGAAATTGCGAACGGAACTTTAAAACCTATCTTATCTAAAATTTCGGCTTTGCCGCTCAAACCGTTCCGCATCCCACGATACACTTATCCATTCACCCACGGCCACACACAATCTCCACCTCTCAGTACGTGGGTGACACATGTCATGCGAATGAGAAGGGTCGGGGGCATGTTCGTCCAATTTCTTCAGGCGAGCAGTTTTTCATTGTGGCTATAAATATCCTTCCTTCCCTTCCTCACTTCTTTTACTCCGCTCGATCTCTCTCTCCAGCTCGAGCTTCTCAAACCCTAGCGCCGCCGCTACTTCATCGTCGCCGATGAGGAAGAGCTTCACTGCCTCAACCTCGTTGCCGACGTACTCACGCCGACCGCGGAAATCTTCACTCCGCCGCCGCCGTAGCCGTCTTCCTCCGCCGAGTTAGGGCGTGGAAGATCTACACAGATGAACTTCACCTCTCCTCCTCACTGTTCGTCGTGTTCTTCATCCAGGGTAATTAAAAGTTACTTTTACTGCCCTCGTTGATTCGAATGATTCTCTACAAAATCTTCAAAGGTGTTTTTTTATATCTTCACACACTAAACACCTCACAAGTCATCTGTTCTTGATTCATTTCTCTAAGCATCATTTTTCTTCAAGATTCCTCAATTGTGTGGATCTTCGATCTATACAACTCTGGAACCTAAGACAATGAACGCTTAGTGAAATTCTTCAAGACTCATCTGGTCAAATTCCTCAAACTTGTTCCTTTTGAAAAACCTTCTGAGAACGCATATGACCTCTCCAAATTCCTCACAACTATACTCTATTCACAGGTACTCATGTCAGCTGCTGAATCACTAGGTTCTCATCAACTTAACTCATTTGCAGCGTTCCTCGAAGAAAAGTTGCATACTTCTTTAGAGAATTCAATTGTCCAAATTCCTCAACTGAAGAAAATGGCTGACGGTAAGAAGCCACAGAAAGGAGGAAAGATGCCTGAGGTCAATACATCGTTTGAGATCCCTAATGAAATATATGCTGGGTACTGCACACCTACTGAGGAAACCAAGAATGAGCGCAAAGTGCGCATTCAGAAGATAGAGAGGAGATGGGCTAGAGAGTGGAGGGAGTACAGATATGTCACTCCCAAGTATATGAAGAAATTCGCACTCAATCCTCCATGCCCAAGACCTCCATTGGCACCTGGCCAAATAGCTGATCCCACCAGCCTCAAGCGCGGTGAGGACTATCCTGATGATTGGGCCAAGCGCCAAGACAAGTTGGCTAAGCAAGCCAGAGAAGCGGTGAGGAAATTCAATGAAGACTCTGCTGCTACTGCTGCCTCTGCTGAGGCCTTTGCTGTCAAGCCAAAGAAGGCTATGTCAAAGAAGTCTGCGCGCAAGCGAAGTGCTTCACCAACAATGCCCTCAAGGCCAAGTTCCTCAGCAATGCCCTCACGGCCAGAATCCTCAAAGCCCTCACGGCCAATTCCTCATGCTGCTCCTGTTCCTCCAAAGTCCTCAGCTCCTCCGCCAAAGCCCTCAACTGTTCCGACTAAATCCTCAGCACCTGTGCATCTCACCTCATGCCAAAGGACTGCAGGCATCTCCATTGCCTCAGGAGCTTCAGCTAGTTCCTTAGCTGCACCTAATTCCTCAACGGGACCCTCTCTACTGAAGACAAAGGCCACTGCTGGACGAGGACCTCGCCCAAGTCCTCAGAAGAAGCAAGTTGCTTTCCAAGTGCCGTCTGAAGAAGACGAAGCTGATGATGATGAACTTGCAGAAATCATCAGAGATAGGCAAGTCAGGGCCACTAGAGCCAAGGGAACAAATGTGCCACTTCTTTTGGATCCCAAGTTGATCCTCGAATACATTGACATTTGGCACAAGGACCCCAACACTCCCATGCCTGACTTCAAGCTGACTCCTGGCCAAAGTCACATGCTGACCCACTTCATTCAAGAAGAAAAGTGGAAATTTGAGAAGGCCAGGCAGATCAAGAAAGCGCAGTACAAGAAAGAGCGCCATCTGAAGAAAAACATTGTCTCTATGACAATTGAAGAACTTGTCACTATTCAGACTGAGATCAAGAAACTCAGTGATGACTTTGACGCATATCGCGCTGATTGGCTTGGAGCCAAGGTTCGTTTTGTGAAACTTGCGGATAACTTCACTTCCAATGTTGCAGGTCCATCGCAATAGGAAATTCCTCAGGCTGAAGCATCTGCTCAGCCTACTGAAGAAAATGCCAGCACCGCTGATGACAATCAGGATGCTGAAGAAAATGTGAGTTCTAGGGCTGATGACTGCATTCCAGCCGCTGAAGAAATTGCCAGGGCACCCACTAGTGGTGCGCCTGAAGAAAATGAAGAACTCAGGGCAACTGCATCAGTTGTGCCTGAAGAAAATCAACCAGATTCCTCAATTGCTCCTGCACCAACTTCAACTCCAATCCTTCCATCTGCATCAGATGTGAAGAAGACCAAGGCTGCAGAGCGTGCTGCAGTGAAGAAAAGGAAAGCATCAGCTGCTTCAGATTCTTCAGCTCCGAAGAAAATGAAGCCTATGACAAGTTCATTTGCAAATCCCATTGATGCTGTTCCCATCTCAACCAGGCCATCAACACCTGTCATCTCCTCGCCCATGCCTCAGTTCACAGCTGAAGAGGCTGGCGTTGAAGAAATGGAAGATGAAGATTAGGACGTTTGCTGCTCCACACCTGTAATCAGTGATGAATTCTGGGACAGTCAACATCCAAACTCTCCAATGTTCACACCACTGCAGCAAATACCACAGTCGCCTGCACCAACTGTTCAAATGGGCTCTGAAGAAACTCATCCCACTGCATCTGTCCATGAGGAAATTCCAGCCACTAGCACTGAAGAAACTGCTGCTGCTGAACAACCAACGACGCAGACTGCCACTGAGGAGGAACCAGAAAATTCCTCAGCCTGAAGAACCAGCGATTGAGATTCCTGAGGTCGTGATGCAACTCACTGACACTCCTCTGCCAAAGCCAAAGGATCCATTCTCACGCAAGCAAAAGTTCAAGGCTGATGATTTCTTCGGCGAGCACGTATTCTTCAAAGATTACAACCCATATAACTCTGCTCGCATTAGGAAGAGGCGTTTCTGGACTGCTAGTCAAGCCAATTTCTATTCCTCAGTGCTGTTCAACAAGGAGAAAATCTTTTACCATGAGAATATTCCCCACGTGGATATGGAATCTCTGCCGTGCTTCGCACCAGTCCTCAGTGTTCTTCACGACGCTGGACTGCTAAACTTTTGCTCTGGCATCTGCGATTGGAATGAAGAACTGATTCTTCAATTCTATGCAACGCAGCATATCACCGGAGATGCTGAAGATGTGAATTCTTGGGTGCTGGACTGGATGTCTGAAAACACTCACTACACTGCACCAGCCTCTGAATTGCTTCGTGCTCTACCACTCAGTCCTCCCCTTGAAGAAGCTCGCAGCATCTATAGTGAACCTGAGCTCACACATCATTACATGCAGGTGCTGATGAAACCTTTGAAGCCAGGTCAAGCACCAAGAACCAAATTCCTCGTGAAGGAATTGTTGTACGTGCCCAGAACTGTCTATCGTATTCTTACAAGGACAATCAGTCCTATCAAAGGCCACGACTCATCTAATGAGGAAATTGTTGGCATCATGAAGAATCTGGTATTCAACATCGTTCATGGCATTCCTGTCAATTATCATGATTTCTTCATGAGGACTATGGCAAATGTTGCACTATCTCCGTTTGAGCTGAAGCCTTATGCACCTTGGATTATGAGATTCCTCAGGACAAGGTCTTCACTCAACTACAAAGCTGATTTCCAGAATCACCTCAGCTACTTGCCCCCAATTGAAGTCCTCAAGCAGACATATTCCTCAATTGATGGAAAGGGCAAGGCACCAGCTGTAATAGATGAAGGCATTCGTCCATTGGACGGTCAGTTTCGCAAAGCTGCATCTTATTCCACCAATGATGACTCTGCCACGCATGACTCTGCCAATGCACCCAAGTCCACTCCTCAAGCCACTTCTCTGCGCGTGATGACTAGCCGTGAACTTCTGCTTAGTCTTCACCGGAAGGTGGATCGAAATCACAAATGGTTTAAGCATCAGTTTGGTTCACTTCTTCACAACATGACTGCCACACACAATGCAGTGAAGAAAAACCATTACTACCTCCATCAAGTCTTCGGTCGCACCTGGGCAATCCTGTCACATCTATATGGTGAAGACGATCTGAAGAAAATGGGTCTCAAAGAAGATTTTGACTGGTCTGCACCTCCACCGAAGAAATTCAAGAAGGTCAAGGTTCCTTCTCTGGTGGCCAGCTCATATTCTTCATCGCGCGACACTGATGAACATGAAGACTTGGACGACACTGCGGCAGGCCCTACTACAACAAACGACCCCAATAACGCTGGCGCTCCTTCATCAACTTGAATTTCTTCAGGGGCGTTAGTCCTCATATTCGATCATTTTGGTCATTTGATGACAAAGGGGGAGAATTTTGAGTTAGTGTTCAAGTGGGTCTTTCTATATGGGCGTTTTTTGTTAAGTTACAACTCTCGTTCTTCTGAGACTTTATTGGATCGAGTTGTAATCTTAAACCCGATGGTGCTCTGATACTTTTGAGACGTTTTTCTGCATTCTTATTCCTCGTTAAATATTATTGCATGCATGCTGAATTACATCAATCACCATATTTCATCATGCATTTCAAATTCTTCACTGTTATATGTCAAATGCGTGTATGAATTACAAGATATAGGGGAGATCTCCATGATTCAATTCTTCAAGTGTGCATTGCTTCAAAAGCAAATTCCTCACTATGCGCATCTTCAGGGGGGGTTCTTATATATCTTGCAATCAAATTCCTCAATAACAGTACTAACACTTCATATGTTTATCCCCTTTGAAAACTTAACCTATATTGTCATCAATCACCAAAAAGGGGGAGATTGTAAGTGCATCTAGTGCCCCTTAGTGATTTTGGTGTATTGAAGACTTATAGGTTAAAGGACTAATGCGTTTGTGAGTGTACACAGGTCTATAAGTCTATGAGGAGTTTGATATTTACAGAGAAAGTCGGCCCCTAAAAATGAAGCTCTTCGACTGAAGACTTTGGATCTCTGAAGACTTTCTGAAGACTTTGAAAGTGAAGAAATTGGTGTGACCGTGAAGACTTGGTATTCATTCGAGGAACATGAAGCGTGAAGACTTTTGTTTTTGTAGTTTCATTTTCTCTTTCTTGAGTCATAGGAAACACCGTACTGTTAAAAGGGGGTCGAGGAAATACTAAGGAAAAATTTCCATGTGATGCTCAACTCAAAATCCTACACCTACCAATCCCTTCAAGTGAAGCCATTGGAAATCTCATACAGTTCGGTCAATTTCTTCAGTGGCAGAGACGAAGTTCTTCTGGTCTCTGAGGAATTTTTCCTGACTGAGGAGTTAGGAATTCGCCAGTGCGGATTGCCTACACAGTGAGGAACATGATAGCCCTAAGGATTTTGCTACTCAAAATTCCGACCGTTGTTGTGCTATGCGCCAGCTGTCCCAAAATATCCATCCACCTAACGGTCATATCATTGAAGGGCATTTATGTCTTATCATGTCGGGCTGCTCCCTAGGCTATAAATAGTCACCCCCTGCAACCACTAGTTGGTTGGCTGCTCCGAGAGAAACTGACACTTGTCATTTGAGAGCAACCCATCCTCCGAGGACTTTGAGCAGAAATCATCAAGTGAGGAAAAACCCAAAACCCAAACACTTACAAACCCCAAGTGATTGAGCATCACTGAAGAGATTGATCCTGCGTGGATCTGACGCTTGTTACCTTTGAAGACTGTGCTTCTTCCAGACGGTTAGGCGTCATGGTCTAGAGCATCCAAGAGGAATTGTGGATCACCAAGTGACCGAGTTTGCGAAGGTTTGGAAGTCGCCTGAAGACTTACCATGAGTGATTGGACGAGGTCTGTGTGACCTTAGTTCAAGGAGAATATGGTGAGGACTGGGTGTCCTAAGCTGCGTGTTCAGGACTGGGTGTCCGGGACTGTGTGTCCTCAAGTTTAAATACTCAGCCGCTCCAACCAGATGTACAACTGAGACAACAGTTGGAACTGGTCTTCCAAATCATTGTCTTCACCAAGCTTACTGGTTCTATTCCCTCAACTCTTTCATTTCCTCATAACTGTGTTGTGTGGTTGTTCATATCTGTGTTTGAAGACTTTGACTGAAGACTTTCTCAATTTCCTCAGTTCAATTTCTTCAGTCTGTTTGTCTTCATCCTGTATTATCCTGTGCTTACGCCTCCTGTACTCTGTGCGTGTCTTCATTTCATCATGATGACTATGCTTGTATTCTGTTATGTTTACTTTTGAGTACTCATTCCGCTGCAAGTAGTTCTTCGCTAAGGAATTTCCTCACCGGCAAATTCCTCAGTGAAGAATTTCATAAAAATCGCCTATTCACCCCCCCTCTAGTCGATATAACGCACTTTCACATATCAGATTATCAAAGTACCGAACGCGAATCATATGAACGTGATGAAAACTAGCTTGACGATATTCCCATGAGTCCTCGGGAGCGCCTTTCTCTATATAAGAGTTTGTACGGGCTTGTCCTTTGCTACAAAAAGGATTGGGCCACCTTGCTGCACTTTATTTACTTTTGTTACTTGTTGCTCGTTACAAATTATCCTATCACAAAACTATCTGTTACCACTTATTTCAGTACTTGCAGAGAATACCTTGCTGGAAACCGCTTATCATTTCCTTCTGCTCCTCGTTGGGTTCGACACTCTTACTTATCGAAAGGACTACGATAGATCCCCTATACTTGTGGGTCATCACAAACCATGCCTCATGGGAAAGATGACTAAAACTCCGTTCTCCGGAACAATGGAGCGAGCAACAGAGTTATTGGAAATCATACATACTGATGTATGTGGTCCAATGAACATTGAGGCACGCGGAGGATATCGTTATTTTCTCACCTTCACAGATGATTTGAGCAGATATGGGTATATCTACTTAATGAAACATAAGTCTGAAACATTTGAAAAAATCAAAGAATTTCAGAGTGAAGTGGAAAATCATTGTAACAAGAAAATAAAGTTTCTACGATCTAATCATGGAGGAGAATATTTGAGTTACGAGTTTGGTCTTCATTTGAAACAATGTGGAATCGCAACTCACGCCACCCGGAACACCACAGCGCAATGGTGTGTCCGAACGTCATAATCTTACTTTACTAGATATGATGCGATCTATGATGTCTCTTACTGATTTACCGCTATCTTTTTGGGGTTATGCTTTAGAGACGGCTGCATTCACGTTAAATAGGGCACCATCTAAATCAGTTGAGACGACACCTTATGAACCGTGGTTTGGTAAGAAACCCAAGTTGTCATTTCTTAAAATTTGGGGCTGCGATGCTTATGTGAAAAATCTTCAATCTGATAAGCTCAAACCCAAATTGGAGAAATGTGTCTTCATATGATACCCAAAGGAGACTGTTGGGTACACCTTCTATCACAGATCCGAAGGCAAGATATTCGTTACTAAGAACGGATCCTTTCTAGAGAAGGAGTTTCTCTCGAAAGAAGTGAGTGGGAGGAAAGTAGAACTTGATGAGGTAATTGTACCTGCTCCCTTATTGGAAAGTAGTTCATCACTGAAATCAGTTCCAGTGATTCCTACACCAGTAAGTGAGGAAGATAATGATGATGATCATGAAACTTCTGATCAAGTTACTACCGAACGTCGTAGGTCAACCGGAGTAAGATCCGCACCAGAGTGGTACGGTAATCCTGTTCTGGAGGTCATGTTACTTGACCGTGATGAACCTACGAACTATGAGGAAGCGATGATGAGCCCAGATTCCGCAAAATGGCCTGAGGCCATGAAATCTGAGATGGGATCCATGTATGAGAACAAAGTGTGGACTTTGGTTGACTTGCCGATGATCAGCAGACCATAGAGAATAAATGGATTTTCAAGAAGAAGACTGACGCTGATGGTAATGTTACTGTCAAAAAAGCTCGACTTGTTGCAAAATGTTTTCGACAAGTTCAAGGAGTTGACTACGATGAGACCTTCTCACCCGCAGCGATGCTTAAGTCCGTCAGAACCATGTTAGCAATTGCCGCATTTTATGATTATGAAATTTGGCAAATGGATGTCAAAACTGCATTCCTAAATGGATATTTTAAAGAAGAGTTCTATATGATGCAACCAGAAGGTTTTGTCGATCCACAAGGTGGTAACAAAGTGTGCAAGCTCCAGCGATCCATTTATGGACTGGTGCAAGCCTCTCGGAGTTGGAATATACGATTTGATAGTGTGATCAAAGCATATGTATTTATACAGACTTTTGAAGAAGCGTGTGATACGTCTCCGTCATATCTACTTTTCCAACACTTTTGCCCTTGTTTTGGACTCTAACTTGCATGATTTAAATGGAACTAACCCGGACTGATGCTGTTTTCAACAAAATTACCATGGTGTTATTTATGTGCAGAAACAAAAGTTCTAGGAATGACCTGAAACTTCACGGAACACCTTTTTGGAAATTATAAAAAATCCTTGCAAAAGATGAAGGCGAGGGGGCCCACCACCTGTCCATGAGGGTGGGGGCGCGCCTGCCCCCCTAGGGCGCGCCCCCTACCTCGTGGGCCCCATGGAGCTCCTCCGACTCCAACTCCAACTCTATATATTTGGTTTCGGGGAGAAAAAAATAGAGAGAAGAAATCATCGCGTTTTACGATACGGAGCCGCCGCCAAGTCCTAAAACCTCTCGGGAGGGCTGATCTGGAGTCCGTTCGGGGCTCCGGAGAGGGGAATCCATCGCCATCGTCATCATAAACCATCCTCCATCACCAATTTCATGATGCTCACCGCCGTGCATGAGTAATTCTATCGTAGGCTTGCTGGATGGTGATGGGTTGGATGGGATCCATCATGTAATCGAGTTAGTTTTGTTAGGGTTTGATTCCTAGTATCCACTATGTTCTGAGATTGATGTTGCTATGACTTTGCTATGCTTAATGCTTGTCACTAGGGCCCGAGTGCCATGATTTCAGATCTGAACCTATTATGTTTTCATCAAAATATGAGAGTTCTTGATCCTATATTGCAAGTCTATAGTCACCTATTATGTGTTATGATCCGTTAACCCCGAAGTGACAATAATCGGGATACTTACCGGTGATGACAATAATCGGGACTTTGACAGACTTGCCCGATAATCGGCGAGCGATAGAGAATAAATGGATCTTTAAGAAGAAGACGGACGTGGATGGTAATGTTACCATCTATAAGGCTCGACTTGTCGCTAAGGGTTATCGACAAGTTCAAGGGGTTGACTACGATGAGACCTTCTCACCCGTAGCGAAGCTGATGTCCGTCCGAATCATGTTAGCAATTGCCACATACTATTATTATGAGATATGGCAAATGGACATCAAAACGGCATTCCTTAACGGCTTTCTTAAGGAAGAATTGTATATGATGCAGCCGGAAGGTTTTGTCGATCCTAAGAATGCTAACAAGGTATGCAAGCTCCAGCGCTCCATCTATGGGCTGGTGCAAGCATCTCGGAGTTGGAACATTCGCTTTAATGAAATGATCAAAGCGTTTGGGTTTATGCAGACTTATGGAGAAGCCTGCGTTTACAAGAAAGTGAGTGGGAGCTCTGTAGCATTTCTCATATTATATGTGGATGACATACTTTTGATGGGAAATGATATAGAACTTTTGGACAATATTAAGGCCTACTTGAATAAGTGTTTTTCAATGAAGGACCTTGGAGAAGCTTCTTACATATTAGGCATCAAGATCTATAGAGATAGATCAAGACGCCTCATAGGTCTTTCACAAAGCACATACCTTGATAAGATATTGAAGAAGTTCAATATGGATCAGTCCAAGAAGGGGTTCTTGCCTGTGTTGCAAGGTGTGAAATTGAGCTCAGCTCAATGTCCGCCCACGGCAGAAGATAGAGAAAAGATGAGTGTCGTCCCTTATGCCTCAGCCATAGGGTCTATCATGTATGCCATCCTGTGTACCAGACCTGATGTAAAGCTTCCCGTAAGTTTGGTAGGAAGGTACCAAAGTAATCCCGGCATGGAACACTGGACAGCGGTCAAGAACATCCTGAAGTACCTGAAAAGGACTAAGGATATGTTTCTCGTATATGGAGGTGATGAGGAGCTCGTTGTAAAGGGTTACGTCGACGCTAGCTTCGACACAGATCTGGATGACTCTAAGTCATAAACCGGATACGTGTATATTTTGAATGGTGGGGCAGTAAGCTGGTGCAGTTGCAAGCAAAGCGTCATGGCGGGATCTACATGTGAAGTGGAGTACATGGCAGCCTCGGAGGCAGCGCATGAAGCAATCTGGATGAAGGAGTTCATCACCGACCAAGGAGTTATACCCAATGTGTCGGGGCCGATCACTCTCTTCTGTGACAACACTGGAGCTATTGCCCTTGCCAAGGAGCCCAGGTTTCACAAGAAGACCAGGCACATCAAGCGTCGCTTCAACTCCATTCGTTAAAATGTTCAGGATGGAGACATAGATATTTGCAAAGTACATACGGATCTGAATGTCGCAGATCCGTTGACTAAACCTCTTCCGCGAGCAAAACATGATCAACACCAGAACTCTATGGGTGTTCAATTCATCACAATGTAACTAGATTATTGACTCTAGTGCAAGTGGGAGACTGTTGGAAATATGCCCTAGAGGCAATAATAAAATGATTATTATTATATTTCCTTGTTCATGATAATTGTCTATTATTCATGCTATAATTGTGTTATCCGGAAATCATAATACATGTGTGAATACATAGACCATAACATGTCCCTAGTGAGCCTCTAGTTAACTAGCTCGTTGATCAATAGATAGTCATGGTTTCCTGACTATGGACATTGGATGTCATTGATAACGGGATCACATCATTAGGAGAATGATGTGATGGACAAGACCCAATCCTATGCATAGCACAAGATCGTGTAGTTCGTTTGCTAGAGCTTTTCTAATGTCAAGTATCATTTCCTTAGACCATGAGATCGTGTAACTCTCGGATGCCGTAGGAGTACTTTGGGTGTACCAAATGTCACAACGTAACTGGGTGACTATAAAGGTATACTACAGGTATCCCCGAAAGTATCTGTTGGCTTGACACGGATCGAGACTGGGATTTGTCACTCCGTATGACGGAGAGGTATCTCTGGGCCCACTCGGTAATGCATCATCATAATGAGCTCAATGTGACCAAGTGTTTGGTCACAGGATCATGCATTACGGTACAAGTAAAGTGACTTTCCGGGAACGAGATTGAACGAGGTATTGGGATACCGACGATTGAATCTCGGGCAAGTAACGTACCGATTGACAAAGGGAATTATATATGGGATTACTTCAATCCTCGACATCGTGGTTCATCCGATGAGATCATCAAGGATCATGTGGGAGCCAACATGGGTATCCAGATCCCGCTGTTGGTTATTGACCGGAGAGTCATCTCGGTCATGTCTGCGTGTCTCCCGAACCCGTAGGGTCTACACACTTAAGGTTCGGTGACGCTAGGGTTGTAGAGATATTAGTATGCAGTAACCCGAAAGTTGTTCGGAGTCCCGGATGAGATATCGGACGTCATGAGGAGTTCCGGAATGGTCCGGAGGTGAAGATTTATATATAGGAAGTCCAGTTTCGGCCATCGGAAAACTTTCAGGGGTAATCAGTATTGTACCGGGACCACCGGAAGGGTCCCGGGGGTCCATCCGGTGGGGCCACCTATCCCGGAGGTCCCCATGGGCTGAAGTGGGAGGGGAACCAGCCCCTGGTGGGCTGGTGCGCCCCCCATGGGCCTCCCCCTGTGCCTAGGGTTGGAAACCCTAGGGGTGGGGGCGCCCCACCTGACTTGGGGGGCAAGTCCCCCCTTGGCCGCCCCCCCTTGGGGATGGGATCTCCTAGGGCCGGCGCCCCCCTAGGGGCCCTATATATAGTGGGGGAGGGAGGGCAGCCGCACCCAAGTCCCTGGCGCCTCCCTCTCCCCTCGTAACACCTTTCCCTCTCATTGGAGCTTGGCGAAGCCCTACCGAGATCACCGCTGCTTCCACCACCACACCGTCGTGCTGCTGGATCTCCATCAACCTCTCCTTCCCCTTGCTGGATCAAGAAGGAGGAGACGTCCTCCCCAACCGTACGTGTGTTGAATGCGGAGGTGCCATCCGTTCGGCACTAGGATCTTCGGTGATTTGGATCACGACGAGTACGACTCCATCAACCCCGTTCTCTTGAACGCTTCCGCTCGCGATCTACAAGGGTATGTAGATGCACTCCTCTCCCTCGTTGCTAGATGACTCCATAGATTGATCTTGGTGATGCGTAGAAAATTTTAAAATTCTGCTATGTTCCCCAACAGTGGCATCATGAGCTAGGTCTATGCGTAGTTTCTATGCACAAGTAGAACACAAGTTGTTGTGGGCATCGATTTTGTCAATTTACTTGCCGTTACTAGTCTTATCTTGATTCGGTGACATCGTGGGATGAAGCGGCCCGGACCGACCTTACACGTACGCTTACGTGAGACTGGTTCCACCGACTGACATGCACTAGTTGCATAAGGTGGCTAGTGGGTGTCTATCTCTCCCACTTTAGTCGGATCGGATTCGATGAAAAGGGTCCTTATGAAGGGTAAATAGAAATTGGCATATCACATTGTGGTTTTGGCGTAGGTAAGAAACGTTCTTGCTAGAAACCTTTAGCAGCCACATAAAAAAACTTGCAACAACAATTAGAGGACGTCTAACTTGTTTTTGCAGCATATGCCGTGTGATGTGATATGGCCAAAAGGATGTGATGAATGATATATGTGATGCATGAGATTGACCATGTTCTTGTAATAGGAATCACGACTTGCATGTCGATGAGTATGACAACCGGCAGGAGCCATATGAGTTGTCTTAATTTATTTATGACCTGCGTGTCAACATAAATGTCATGTAATTACTTTACTTTATTGCTAAACCGTTAGCCATGGTAGTAGAAGTAATAGATGACGAGACAACTTCATGAAGACACGATGATGGAGATCATGGTGTCATGCCGCTGAGGATGATGATCATGGCGCCCCGAAGATGGAGATCAAAAGGAGCAGAATGATATTGGCCATATCATGTCACTATTTGATTGCATGTGATGTTTATCATGTTTTACATCTTATTTGCTTAGAACGATGGTAGCTTAAATAAGATGATCCCTCACAATAATTTCAAGAAAGTGTTCCCCCTAATTGTGCACTGTTGCGAAGGTTCGTTGTTTCGAAGCACCACATGATGATCGGGTGTGATAGATTCTAACATTCGAATACAACGGTTGTAAGCCAGATTTACACACGCAATACACTTAGGTTGACTTGACGAGCCTAGCATGTACAGACATGGCCTCGGAACACGGAAGACCAAAAGGTCGAACATGAGTCGTATAGAAGATACGATCAACATGAAGATGTTCACCGATGATGACTAGTCCGTCTCACGTGATGATCGGACATGGCCTAGTTGACTCGGATCATGTATCACTTAGATGACTAGAGGGATGTCTGTCTGAGTGGGAGTTCATTAAATAATTTGATTAGATGAACTTAATTATCATGAACTTAGTCTAAAAACCTTTGCAAAATGTCTTGTAGATCAAATGGCCAACGCTCATGTCAACCTCAACTTCAACGCGTTCCTAGAGAAAACCAAGTTGAAAGATGATGGCAGCAACTATACGGACTGGGTCCGGAACCTAAGGATCATCCTCATAGGTGCCAGGAAAGCATATGTCCTAGAAGCACCGCTAGGTGAAGCACCCATCCCAAAGAACCAAGACGTTATGAATGCTTGGCAGTCATGTGCTGATGATTACTCCCTCGTTCAGTGTGGCATGCTTTACAGCTTAGAACCGGGGCTCCAAAAGCGTTTTGAGCAACACGGAGCATATGAGATGTTCGAAGAGCTGAAAATGGTTTTCCAAGCTCATGCCCGGGTCAAGAGATATGAAGTCTCTGACAAGTTCTACAGTTGTAAGATGGAGGAAAATAGTTCTGTCAGTGAGCACATACTCAAAATGTCTGGGTTGCACAACCGCTTGCCCCAGCTGGACATTAACCTCCCGGGCGAGGCGGTTATTGATAGAATCCTTCAGTCGCTCCCAACTAGCTACAAGAGCTTTGTGATGAACTACAATTTGCAGGGGATGGTGAAAACTATTCGTGAAGTATTTTCAATGCTGAAATCAGCGGAGGTGGAAATCAAAAAGGAACATCAAGTGTTGATGGTCAATAAAACCACTAGTTTCAAGAAAGGCAAGGGTAAGAAGAACTTCAAGAAGGACGGCAAGGTAGTTGCCGCGGCCGATAAATCAGTTGCTAGGAAGAAGCCAAAGAATGGACCCAAACCTGAGACCGAGTGCTTTTATTGCAAGGGAAAGGGACACTGGAAGCGGAACTGCCCGAAATACTTAGCGGACAAGAAGGCCGACAACACTAAAGGTATATGTGATATACATGTAATTGATGTTTACCTTACCAGTACTCGTAGTAGCTCCTGGGTATTTGATACCGGTGCGGTTGCTCATATTTGTAACTCAAAACAGGAGCTGCGGAATAAGCGCAGACTGGCGAAGGACGAGGTGACGATGCACGTCGAGAATGGTTCCAAGGTCGATGTGATCGCCGTCGGCACGCTACCTCTACATTTACCTACGGGATTAGTTTTAAACCTCAATAATTGTTATTTAGTGCCAGCTTTGAGCATGAACATTGTATCTGGATCTCGTTTAATACGAGATGGCTACTCATTTAAATTCGAGAATAATGGTTATTCTATTTATATGAGAGATATGTTTTATGGTCATGCCCCGCTGGTCAATGGTTTATTCTTAATGAATCTCGAACGTGATGTTACATGTATTCATAGTGTGAATACCAAAAGATGTAAGATTGATAATGATAGTCCCACATATCTGTGGCACTGCCGCCTTGGTCACATCGGTGTCAAACACATGAAGAAGCTCCATACAGATGGACTTTTGGAGTCTCTTGATTTCGAATCATTTGACACATGCGAACCATGCCTCATGGGTAAAATGACCAAGACTCCGTTTTCCGGAACAATGGATCGAGCAACCAACTTATTGGAAATTATACATACTGATGTGTGTGGTCCAATGAGCGTTGAGGCTCGCGGTAGCTAACGTTATGTTCTCACTCTCACTGATGACTTAAGTAGATATGGGTATGTCTATTTGATGAAACACAAGTCTGAGACCTTTGAAAAGTTCAAGGAATTTCCGAATGAGGTAGAGAATCAACGTGACCGAAGATAAAATTCTTACGATCAGATCGTGGGGGAGAATATTTAAGTCACGAATTTGGTATGCACTTAAGGAAATGTGGAATCGTTTCACAACTCACGCCGCCTGGAACACCTCAGCGTAACAGTGTGTCCGAACGTCGTAATCGCACTCTATTGGATATGGTGCGATCTATGATGTCACTCACTGATTTACCGCTATCATTTTGGGGATACGCTCTAGAGACAGCTACATTCACTTTAAATAGGGCACCGTCTAAATCCGTTGAGACGACACCGTATGAATTATGGTTTGGGAAGAAACCTAAGCTGCCGTTTCTAAAAGTTTGGGGATGTGATGCTTATGTCAAGAAACTTCAACCTGAAAAGCTCGAGCCCAAGTCAGAAAAATGCGTCTTCATAGGATACCCTAAGGAAACCATTGGGTATACCTTCTACCTCAGATCCGAAGGCAAGATCTTTGTTGCCAAGAACGGGTCCTTTCTGGAGAAAGAGTTTCTCTCGAGAGAACTAAGTGGGAGGAAAGTAGAACTCGATGAAGTACTGCCTCTTGAACCGGAAAGTAGCGTAGCTCAGGAAGATGTTCATGTGGTGCCTGCACCGACTAGAGAGGAAGTTAATGATGATGATCAAGGTACTTCTAATTAAGTTGCTACTGAACTTCAAAGGTCCACAAGGACACGTTCCACACCAGAATGGTATGGCAACCCTGTCTTGGAAATCATGTTGTTAGACAACGGTGAACCTTCGAGCTATGAAGAAGCAATGGCGGGCCTAGATTCCAACAAATGGCTTGAAGCCATGCAATCCGAGATAGGATCCATGTATGAAAACAAAGTATGGACTTTGACAGACTTGCCCGATGATCGGCGAGCGATAGAGAATAAATGGATCTTTAAGAAGAAGACGGACGCGGATGGTAATGTTACCATCTATATGTTGGGGAACGTAGTAATTTCAAAAAAATTCCTACGCACACGCAAGATCATGGTGATGCATAGCAACGAGGGGAGAGTGTGATCTACGTACCCTTGTAGACCGAGAGCGGAAGCGTTAGCACAACGCGGTTGATGTAGTCGTACGTCTTCACGGCCCGACCGATTAAGCACCGAAACTACGGCACCTCCGAGTTCTAGCACACGTTCAGCTCGATGACGATCCCCGGACTCCGATCCAGCAAAGTGTCGGGGAAGAGTTCTGTCAGCACGACGGCGTGGTGACGATCTTGATGTACTACCGTCGCAGGGCTTCGCCTAAGCACCGCTACAATATTATCGAGGATTATGGTGGAAGGGGGCACCGCACACGGCTAAGAATATGATCATGTGGATCAACTTGTGTGTCTATGGGGTGCCCCTTGCCCCCGTATATAAAGGATCAGGGGGGGTGCGGCCGGCCAGGAGGAGGGCGCGCCAGGAGGAGTCCTACTCCCACCGGGAGTAGGATTCCCCCCTTTCCTAGTTGGAATAGGATTCGGGAAGGGGGAAAGAGGAGAGAGAGAGAAGGAAGGGGGGGCGCCGCCCCCCTCTCCTTGTCCTATTCGGACTAGGGGGGAGGGGCGCGCGGCCCAGCCCTGGCCACCTCTCCTCTCTTCCACTAAAGCCCACTAAGGCTCATATACCTCTCGGGGGGTTCCGGTAACCTCCCGGTACTCCGGTAAAATCCCGATTTCACCTGGAACTCTTCTGATATCCAAATATAGGCTTCCAATATATCAATCTTTATGTCTCGACCATTTCGAGACTCCTCGTCATGTCCGTGATCACATTCGGGACTCCGAACAAACTTCGGTACATCAAAAAGCATAAACTCATAATATAACTGTCATCGAAACCTTAAGCGTGTGGACCCTACGGGTTCGAGAACAATGTAGACATGACCGAGATACGTCTCCGGTCAATAACCAATAGCGGAACCTGGATGCTCATATTGGCTCCTACATATTCTACGAAGATCTTTATCGGTCAGACCGCATAACAACATACTTTGTTCCCTTTGTCATCGGTATGTTACTTGCCCGAGATTCGATCTCGGTATCTCAATACCTAGTTCAATCTCGTTACCGGCAAGTCTCTTTACTCGTTTCATAATACATCATCTTGCAACTAACTTATTAGTTGTAATGCTTGCAAGGCTTATGTTATGTGCATTACCGAGAGGGCCCAGAGATACCTCTCCGACAATCGGAGTGACAAATCCTAATCTCGAAATACGCCAACCCAACATTCACCTTTGGAGACACCTGTAGAGCTCCTTTATAATCACCCAGTTACGTTGTGACGTTTGGTAGCACACAAAGTGTTCCTCCGGTAAACGGGAGTTGCATAATCTCATAGTCAAAGGAACATGTATAAGTCATGAAGAAAGCAATAGCAACATACTAAACGATCAAGTGCTAATCTAACGGAATGGGTCAAGTCAATCACATGATTCTTCTAATGATGTGATCCCGTTAATCAAATAACAACTCTTTTGTTCATGGTTAGGAAACATAACCATCTTCGATTAACGAGCTAGTCTAGTAGAGGCATACTAGTGACACTCTGTTTGTCTATGTATTCACACATGTATTATGTTTCCGGCTAATACAATTCTAGCATGAATAATAAACATTTATCATGATATAAGGAAATAAATAATAATTTTATTATTGCCTCTAGGGCATATTTCCTTCAGTCTCCCACTTGCACTAGAGTCAATAATCTAGTTCACATCGCCATGTGATTTAACACTAATAGTTCACATCACCATGTGATTAACACCCATAGTTCACATTGTCATGTGACCTATACCCAAAGGGTTTACTAGAGTCAGTAATCTAGTTCACATCGTTTATGTGGTTAACACCCAAAGAGTACTAAGGTGTGATCATGTTTTGCTTGTGAGATAATTTTAGTCAACGGGTCTGTCACATACAGATCCGTAAGTATTTTGCGAATTCTATGTCTACAATGCTCTGCACGGAGCTACTCTAGCTAATTGCTCCCACTTTCAATATGTATCTAGATCGAGACTTAGAGTCATCCAGATCTGTGTCAAAACTTGCATCGACGTAACTTTTTACGACGAACCTTTTTGTCACCTCCATAATTGAGAAATATTTCCTTATTCCACTAAGGATAATTTTGACCGCTATCCAGTGATCTACTCTTAGATCACTATTGTACTCCCTTGCTTAACACAATGTAGGGTATACAATAGATCTGGTACACAGCATGGCATGCTTTATAGAACCTATGGCTGAGGCATAGGGAATGACTTTCATTCTCTTTCTATCTTCTGCCGTGGTCGGGCTTTGAGTCTTACTCAATTTCACACCTTGTAACACAGCCAAGAACTCTTTCTTTGACTGTTCCAATTTTTGAACTACTTCAAAATATTGTCAAGGTACGTACTCATTGAAAAAAAACTTATCAAGCATCTTGATCTATCTCTATAGATCTTGATGCTTAATATGTAAGCAGCTTCACCGAGGTCTTTCTTTGAAAAACTTCTTTCAAAATACTCCTTTATGCCTTGCAGAATAATTCTACATTATTTCCGATCAACAATATGTCATTCACATATACTTATCAGAAATGTTGTAGTGCTCCCACTCACTTTCTTGTAAATGCAGGCTTCACCGCAAGTCTGTATAAAACTATATGCTTTGATCATCTCATCAAAGCGCATATTCCAACTCCGAGATGCTTGCACCAGTCCATAGATGGATCGCTGGAGCTTGCACATTTTGTTAGCACCTTTAGGATTGACAAAACCTTCTGGTTGTATCATATACAACTCTTCTTTAATAAATGCATTAAGGAATGCAATTTTGTGTATCCATTTGCCAGATTTCATAAAAATGCGGCAATTGCTAACATGATTTGGACAGACTTAAGCATCGCTACGAGTGAGAAAATTTCATCGTAGTCAACACCTCGAACTTTGTCAAAAAACTTTTTCGACAGGTCTAGCTTTGTAGATAGTAACACTACTATCAGCATCCATCTTCCTCTTGAAGATCCATTTATTTTCTATGGCTTGCCGATCATCGGGCAACTCCATCAAAGTCCATACTTTGTTCTCATACATGGATCATATCTCAGATTTCATGGCCTCAAACCATTTCGCGGAATCTGGGCTCATCATCGCTTCCTCATAGTTCGCGAGTTCGTCATGGTCTAGTAACATGACTTCCAGAACAGGATTAACGTACCACTCTGGTGCGGATCTCACTCTGGTTTACCTACGAGATTGGTAGTAACTTGATCTGAACTTACATGATCATCATCATTAGCTTCCTCACTAATTGGTGTAGTAGTCACAAGAACATATTTCTGTGATGAACTACTTTCCAATAGGGGAGAAGGTACAATTACCTTATCAAGTTTTCTACTTTCCTCCCACTCACTTCTTTCGAGAGAAACTCCTTCTCTAGAAAGTTTCCAAATTTAGCAAAAAAAGTCTTGCCTTCGGATCTGTGATAGAAGGTGTATCCAATAGTTTCCTTTGGATATCCTATGAAGACGCACTTCTCCAATTTAGGTTTGAGCTTATCAAGTTGAAACTTTTTCACATAAGCATTGCAATCTCAAACTTTAAGAAACGACAGCTTAGATTTCTTACTAAACCATAGTTCATACGGTGTCATCTCAAACAGATTTAGATGGTGCCCTATTTAACGTGAATGTAGCTGCCTCTAATGCATAACCCAAAAAACAATAGCGGTAAATCTGTAAGAGACATCATAGATCGCACCATATCAAATAAAGTACGATTACGACATTCGAACACACCATTACACTGTGGTGTTCCAGGTGGCGTGAGTAGTGAAACTATTTCACATTGTTTTAACTGAAGACCAAACTCGTAATTCAAATACACTTCTCCACGATCAGATCGTAGAAACTTTATTTTCTTGTTATGATGATTTTCCACTTCACTCTGAAATTCTTTGAACTTTTCAAATGTTTCAGACTTATGCTTCATCAAGTAGATATACTCACATCTGCTCAAATTATCTGTGAAGAACAGAAAATAATGATACCTATCGTGAGCCTCAATATTCATCGGACCACATACATCAGTATGTATGATTTCCAACAAATCTGTTGCTTGCTCCATTGTTCCGAAGAACGGAGTCTTAGTCATCTTGCCCATGAGGCATGGTTCACAAGCATCAACTGATTCATAATCAAGTGATTCCAAAAGCCCATCAGCATGGAGTTTCTTCATGCGCTTTACACCAATATGACCTAAACGGCAGTGCCACAAATAAGTTGCACTATCATTATTAACTTTGCATCCTTTTGGCTTCAATATTATGAATATGTGTATGACTATGATCGAGATCCAACAAACCATTTTCGTTGTTGTGTATGACCATAGAAGGTTTTATTCATGTAAACAGAACAACAATTGTTCTCTAACTTAAATGAATAACCGTATTGCAATAAACACGATCAAATCATATTCATGCTCAACGCAAACACCAAATAACACTTATTTAGGTTCAACACTAATCCCGAACGTATAGGGAGTGTGCGACGATGATCATATCAATCTTGGAACCATTTCCAACACACATCGTCACCTCACCCTAAACTAGTCTCTGTTCATTCTGCAACTCCCGTTTCGAGTTACTGATCTTAGCAACTGAACTAGTATCAAATACTGAGGGGTTGCTATAAACACTAGTAAAGTACCCATCAATAACATGTATATCAAATATACTTATGTTCACTTTGCCATCCTTCTTATCCGCCAATCATTTGGGGTAGTTCCGCTTCCAGTGACCAGTCCCTTTGCAGTAGAAGCACTTAGTCTCAGGCTTAGGACCAGACTTGGGCTTCTTCACTTGAGCAGCAATTTGCTTGTTGTTCTTTTTGAAGTTCCCCTTCTTCCCTCTGCCCTTTTCTTGAAACTAGTGGTCTTGTCTACCATCAACACTTGATGTTTTTCTCGATTTCTACCTTCGTCAATTTCAGCATTATGAAGAGCTTGGGAATCGTTTCCGTTATCCCTTGCATATCATAGTTCATCACGAAGTTCTACTAACTTGGTGATGGTGACTAGAGAATTCTGTCAATCACTATTTTATCTGGAAGATTAACTCCCACTTGATTCAAGCAATTGTAGTATCCAGACAATCTAAGCACATGCTCACTAGTTGAGCGATTCTCCTCCATCTTTAGCTATAGAACTTGTTGGAGACTTCATATCTCTCAACTCGAGTATTTGCTTGAAATATTAACTTCAACTCCTGGAACATCTCATATGGTCCATGACGTTCAAAACGTCTTTGAAGTCCCGATTCTAAGCCGTTAAGCATGGTGCACTAAACTATCAAGTAGTCATCATATTGAGCTAGCCAAACGTTCATAACGTCTACATCTGCTCCTGCAATAGGTTTGTCACCTAGCGGTGCATCAAGGACATAATTCTTCTGTGCAACAATGAGGATAAACCTCAGATCACGGATCCAATCCGCATCATTGCTACTAACATCTTTCAACACAATTTTCTCTAGGAACATATCAAAATAAACATATGAAAGCAACAACGCGAACCATTGATCTACAACATAGATATGCTAATACTACCAGGACTAAGTTCAGGATAAATTAAAGTTCAATTAATCATATTACTTAAGAACTCCCACTTAGATAGACATCCCTCTAATCCTCTAAGTGATCACGTGATCCAAATCAACTAAACCATGTCCGATCATCACGTGAGATGGAGTAGTTTCAATGGTGAACATCACTATGTTGATCATATCTACTATATGATTCACGCTCGACCTTTCGGTCTCCGTGTTCCGAGGCCATATCTATTATATGCTAGGCTCGTCAAGTTTAACCTGAGTATTCCGCGTGTGCAACTGTTTTGCACCCGTTGTATTTGAACGTAGAGCCTATCACACCCGATCATCACGTGGTGTCTCAGCACGAAGAACTTTCGCAATGGTGCATACTCAGGGAGAACACTTCTTGATAATTAGTGAGAGATCATCTTAAAATGCTACCGTCAAACTAAGCAAGATAAGATGCATAAAAGATAAACATCACATGCAATCAAAATATGTGACATGATATGGCCATCATCATCTTGTGCTTGTGATCTCCATCTTCGAAGCACCGTCGTGATCACCATCGTCACCGGCGCAACACCTTGATCTCCATCGTAGCATCATTGTCGTCTCGCCAATCTTATGCTTCCACGACTATCGCTACCGCTTAGTGATAAAGTAAAGCATTACAGCGCGATTGCATTGCATACAATAAAGTGACAACCATATGGCTCCTGCCAGTTGCCGATAACTTGGTTACAAAACATGATCATCTCATACAGTAAAATTTAGCATCATGTCTGGACCATATCACATCACAAAATTCCCTGCAAAAACAAGTTAGACGTCCTCTACTTTGTTGTTGCAAGTTCTACGTGGCTGCTATGGGCTTAAGCAAGAACCAATCTTACCTACGCATCAAAACCACAATGATAGTTTGTCAAGTTGGTGCTGTTTTAACCTTCGCAAGGACCGGGCATAGCCACACTCGGTTCAACTAAAGTTGGAGAAACTGTCACCCGCAAGCCACCTATGTGCAAAGCACGTCGGGAGAACCGGTCTCGCGTAAGCGTACGCGTAATGTCGGTCCGGGCCGCTTCGTCCAACAATACCGCCGAACCAAAGTATGACATGCTGGTAAGCAGTATGACTTATATCGCCCACAACTCACTTGTGTTCTACTCGTGCATATAACATCAACACATAAAACCTAGGCTCTGATACCACTGTTGGGGAACGTAGTAATTTCAAAAAATTTCCTACGCACACGCAAGATCATGGTGATGCATAGCAACAAGGGGAGAGTGTGATCTACGTACCCTTGTAGACCGACAGCGGAAGCGTTAGCACAACGCAGTTGATGTAGTCGTACGTCTTCACGGCCCGACCGATCAAGCACCAAAACTACGGCACCTCCGAGTTCTAGCACACGTTCAGCTCGATGACGATCCCCGGACTCCGATCCAGCAAAGTGTCGGGGAAGAGTTCTGTCAGCATGACGGCGTGGTGACGATCTTGATGTACTACCGTCGCAGGGCTTCGCCTAAGCACCGCTACAATATTATCGAGGATTATGGTGGAAGGGGGCACCGCACACGGCTAAGAATATGATCATGTGGATCAACTTGTGTGTCTATGGGGTGCCCCTTGCCCCCGTATATAAAGGATCAGGGGGGGTGCGGCCGGCCAGGAGGAGGGCGCGCCAGGAGGAGTCCTACTCCCACCGGGGGTAGGATTCCCCCCTTTCCTAGTTGGAATAGGATTCGGGAAGGGGGAAAGAGGAGAGAGAGAGAAGGAAGGGGGGCGCCGCCCCCCTCTCCTTGTCCTATTCGGACTAGGGGGGAGGGGCGCGCGGCCCAGCCCTGGCCACCTCTCCTCTCTTCCACTAAAGCCCACTAAGGCTCATATACCTCTCGGGGGGTTCCGGTAACCTCCCGGTACTCCGGTAAAATCCCGATTTCACCTGGAACACTTCTGATATCCAAATATAGGCTTCCAATATATCAATCTTTATGTCTCGACCATTTCGAGACTCCTCGTCATGTCCGTGATCACATTCGGGACTCCGAACAAACTTCGGTACATCAAAAAGCATAAACTCATAATATAACTGTCATCGAAACCTTAAGCGTGTGGACCCTACGGGTTCGAGAACAATGTAGACATGACCGAGATACGTCTCCGGTCAATAACCAATAGCGGAACCTGGATGCTCATATTGGCTCCTACATATTCTACGAAGATCTTTATCGGTCAGACCGCATAACAAGATACTTTGTTCCCTTTGTCATCGGTATGTTACTTGCCCGAGATTCGATCGTCGGTATCTCAATACCTAGTTCAATCTCGTTACCGGCAAGTCTCTTTACTCGTTTCATAATACATCATCTTGCAACTAACTTATTAGTTGTAATGCTTGCAAGGCTTATGTGATGTGCATTACCGAGAGGGCCTAGAGATACCTCTCCGACAATCGGAGTGACAAATCCTAATCTCGAAATACGCCAACCCAACATTCACCGTTGGAGACACCTGTAGAGCTCCTTTATAATCACCCAGTTACGTTGTGACGTTTGGTAGCACACAAAGTGTTCCTCCGGTAAACGGGAGTTGCATAATCTCATAGTCATAGGAACATGTATAAGTCATGAAGAAAGCAATAGCAACATACTAAACGATCGAGTGCTAAGCTAACGGAATGGGTCAAGTCAATCACATCATTCTTCTAATGATGTGATCCCGTTAATCAAATAACAACTCTTTTGTTCATGGTTAGGAAACATAACCATCTTCGATTAACGAGCTAGTCTAGTAGAGGCATACTAGTGACACTCTGTTTGTCTATGTATTCACACATGTATTATGTTTCCGGTTAATACAATTCTAGCATGAATAATAAACATTTATCATGATATAAGGAAATAAATAATAACTTTATTATTGCCTCTAGGGCATATTTCCTTCACTATAAGGCTCGACTTGTCGCTAAGGGTTATCGACAAGTTCAAGGGGTTGACTACGATGAGACCTTCTCACCCATAGCGAAGCTGAAGTCCGTCTGAATCATGTTAGCAATTGCCGCATACTATGATTATGAGATATGGCAAATGGACGTCAAACGGCATTCCTTAACGGCTTTCTTAAGGAAGAATTGTATATGATGCAACCGAAAGGTTTTGTCGATCCTAAGAATGCTAACAAGGTATGCAAGCTCCAGCGCTCCATCTATGGGCTGGTGCAAGCATCTCGGAGTTGGAACATTCGCTTTAATGAAATGATCAAAGCGTTTGGGTTTATGCAGACTTATGGAGAAGCCTGCGTTTACAAGAAAGTGAGTGGGAGCTCTGTAGCATTTCTCATATTATATGTGGATGACATACTTTTGATGGGAAATGATATAGAACTTTTGGATAGTATTAAGGCCTACTTGAATAAGTGTTTTTCAATGAAGGACCATGGAGAAGCTGCTTACATATTAGGCATCAAGATCTATAGAGATAGATCAAGACGCCTGATAGGTCTTTCACAAAGCACATACCTTGATAAGATATTGAAGAAGTTCAATATGGATTAGTCCAAGAAGGGGTTCTTGCTTGTGTTGCAAGGTGTGAAATTGAGCACAACTCAATGTCCGACCACGGCAGAAGATAGAGAAAAGATGAGTGTCGTCCCCTATGCCTCAGCCATAGGGTCTATCATGTATGCCATGCTGTGTACCAGACATGATGTAAACATTGCCGTAAGTTTGGTAGGAAGGTACCAAAGTAATCCCGGCATGGAACATTGGACAGCGGTCAAGAACATCCTGAAGTACCTGAAAAGGACTAAGGATATGTTTCTCGTACATGGAGGTGACGAGGAGCTTGTCGTAAAGGGTTACGTCGACGCTAGCTTCAACACAGATCTGGATGACTCTAAGTCACAAACCGGATACGTGTATATTTTGAATGGTGGGGCAGTAAGCTGGTGCAGTTGCAAGCAAAGCGTCATGGCGGGATCTACATGTGAAGCGGAGTACATGGCAGCCTCGGAGGCAGCGCATGAAGCAATCTGGATGAAGGAGTTCATCACCGACCTAGGAGTCATACCCAATGCGTCGGGGCTGATCACTCTCTTCTGTGACAACACTTGAGCTATTGCCCTTGCCAAGGAGCCCAGGTTTCACAAGAAGACCAGGCACATCAAGCGTCGCTTCAACTCCATTTGTGAAAATGTTCAAGATGGAGACATAGATATTTGCAAAGTACATATGGATCTGAATGTCGCAGATCTGTTGACTAAACCTTTTCCGCGAGCAAAACATGATCAGCACCAGAACTCCATGGGTGTTCGATTCATCACAATGTAACTAGATTATTGACTCTAGTGCAAGTGGGAGACTGTTGGAAATATGTTGGAAATATGCCCTAGAGGCAATAATAAAATGATTATTATATTTCCTTGTTCATGATAATTGTCTATTATTCATGCTATAATTGTATTGTCCGGAAATCGTAATACATGTGTGAATACATAGACCATAATGTGTCCCTAGTGAGCCTCTAGTTGACTAGCTCGTTGATCAACAGATAGTCATGGTTTCCTGGCTATGGACATGGGGATGTCATTGATAACGGGATCACATCATTAGGAGAATGATGTGATGGACAAGACCCAAACCTAAGCATAGCACAAAGATCGTGTAGTTCGTTTGCTCTAGCTTTTCTGGATGTCAAGTATCATTTCCTTAGACCATGAGATTGTGCAACTCCCGGATACCGTAGGAGTGCCTTGGGTGTGCCAAACATCACAACGTAACTGGGTGACTATAAAGGTACATTACAGGTATCTCCGAAAGTGTCTGTTGGGTTGGCACGAATCGAGACTGGGATTTGTCACTCCGTATGACGGAGAGGTATCTCTAGGCCCACTCGGTAATGCATCATCATAATGAGCTCAATGTGATCAAGTGGTTGATCACGGGATCATGCATTACGGTACGAGTAAAGTGACTTGCCCGTAACGAGACTGAACAAGGTATTGGGATACTGACGATCGAGTCTCGGGCAAGTAACGTACCGATTGACAAAGGGAATTGAGTACGGGATTGATTAGGTCCTCGACACCGTGGTTCATCCGATGAGATCATCGAGGAGCATGTGGGAGCCAACATGGGTATCCAGATCCCGCTGTTGGTTATTGACCAGAGAGTCGTCTCGGTCATGTCTGCTTGTCTCCCGAACCCGTAGGGTCTACACACTTAAGGTTCGGTGACGCTAGGGTTGTATAGATATGAGTATGCAGTATTCCGAAAGTTTTTCGGAGTCCCGGATGAGATCCTGGATGTCACGAGGAGTTCCGGGATAATCCGGAGGTAAAGAATTATATATGGGAAGTTGTCATACGGTCACCGGAAAGGTTCGGGGGCATATCGGTATTGTACCGGGTCCACCGGAGGGGTTCCGGGGGTCCACCGGGAGGGGCCACCTCTCCCGGAGGGCCTTATGGGCTGTATGAGGACGGGATCCAGCCCAAAGTGGGCTGGGGCGCCACTCCCCCTAGGGCCCATGCGCCTAGGGTTGGGGGAAACCCTAAGGGGGGGGCGCCCCCTTGCTTGGGGGGCAAGCCCCCCTCCCCTTGGCCGCCGCCCCCCCTCTAGATCTCATCTAGAGGGGCCGGCCCCCTTCCTCCTTCCCCTATAAATAGAGGGGTGAGGGGAGGGCTGCAAAGGACATCCAAGGCGCAGCCCCTCCCCCCCCCCCCCCCCCAACACATCTGCTCCTCCGTCACGAGCTTGGCGAAGCCCTGCCGGAGTACTACTGTTCCACCACCACCACGCCGTCGTGCTGCTGCTGGAGCCATCTTCCTCAACCTCTCCTTCCCCCTTGCTGGATCAAGAAGGAGGAGACGTCACGCTGACCGTACGTGTGTTGAACGCGGAGGTGCCGTCCGTTCGGTGCTAGGATCTCCAGTGATTTGGATCACGTCGAGTACGACTTCCTCATCCTCGTTCTTTGAACGCTTCTGCGCGTGATCTACAAAGGTATGTAGATGCAATCCGATCACTCGTTGCTAGATGAACTCATAGATGGATCTTGGTGAAACCGTAGGAAAATTTTTGTTTTCTGCAGCGTTCCCCAACAGTGGCATCATGAGCTTGGTCTATGCATAGTTCTCCTTGCACGATAGAACACAATTTGTTGTGGGCGTAGATGTTGTCAACTTTCTTGCCGCTACTAGTCTTATCTTGCTTCAGTGGTATTGTGGGATGAAGCGGCCCGGACCGACCTTACACGTACGCTTACGTGAGACTGGTTCCACCGACTGACATGCACTAGTTGCATAAGGTGGCTAGCGGGTGTCTGTCTCTCCCACTTTAGTTGGAGCAGATTCGATGAAAAGGGTCCTTATGAAGGGTAAATAGAAGTTGACAAATCACGTTGTGGCTATTACGTAGGTAAGAAAACGTTCTTGCTAGAACCCTTTTGCAGCAACGTAAAACTTGCAACAACAATTAGAGGACGTCTAACTTGTTTTTGCAGCAAGTGATTTGTGATGTGATATGGCCAAAGTTGTGATGAATGATGAATGATATATATGTGATGTATGAGATCATGTTCTTGTAATAGGAATCACGACTTGCATGTCGATGAGTATGACAACCGGTAGGAGCCATAGGAGTTGTCTTTATTTTTTGTATGACCTGCGTGTCATTGAGAAACGCCATGTAAATTACTTTACTTTATTGCTAAACGCGTTAGCCATAGTAGTAGAAGTAATAGTTGGCGAGCAACTTCATGGAGACACGATGATGGAGATCATGATGATGGATATCATGGTGTCATGCCGGTGACAAGATGATCATGGAGCCCCAAGATGGAGATCAAAGGAGCTATGTGATATTGGCCATATCATGTCAGTATTATTATTTGATTGCATGTGATGTTTATCATGTTTTTGCATCTTGTTTACTTAGAACGACGGTAGTAAATAAGATGATCCCTCATAATAATTTCAAGAAAGTGTTCCCCCTAACTGTGCGCCGTTGCGACAGTTCGTTGTTTCGAAGCACCACGTGATGATCGGGTGTGATAGATTCCAACGTTCACATACAACGGGTGTAAGACAGATTTACACACGCAATACACTTAGGTTGACTTGACGAGCCTAGCATGTACAGACATGGCCTCGGAACACAGAAGACTGAAAGGTCGAGCATGAGTCGTATAGAAGATACGATCAACATGAAGATGTTCACCGATGTTGACTAGTCTGTCTCACGTGATGATCGGACACGGCCTAGTCAACTTGGATCATGTTATACTTAGATGACTGGAGGGATGTCTATCTAAGTGGGAGTTCATTGAATAATTTGATTAGATGAACTTAATTATCATGAACTTAGTCTAAAATCTTTACAATATGTCTTGTAGATCAAATGGCCAATGTTGTCCTCAACTTCAACGCGTTCCTAGAGAAAACCAAGCTGAAAGACGATGGCAGCAACTATACGGACTGGGTTCGGAACCTGAGGATCATCCTCATAGCTACCAAGAAAGATTATGTCCTAGAAGCACCGCTAGGTGACACACCCGTCCCACAGAACCAAGACGTTATGAACGCTTGGCAGACACGTGCTGATGATTACTCCCTCGTTCAGTGCGGCATGCTTTACAGCTTAGAACCGGGGCTCCAAAAGCGTTTTGAGCGACACAGAGCATATGAGATGTTCGAAGAGCTGAAAATGGTTTTCCAAGCTCATGCCCGGGTCGAGAGATATGAAGTCTCCGACAAGTTCTTCAGCTGTAAGATGGAGGAAAATAGTTCTGTCAGTGAGCACATACTCACTATGTCTGGGTTACATAACCGCTTGACTCAGCTGGGAGTTAATCTCCCGGATGACGCGGTCATTGACAGAATCCTCCAGTCGCTTCCACCAAGCTACAAGAGCTTTGTGATGAACTTCAATATGCAGGGGATGGAAAAGACCATTCCTGAAGTATTTGCAATGCTGAAATCAGCAGAGGTAGAAGTCAAAAAGGACCATCAAGTTTTGATGGTGAATAAAACCACTAAGTTCAAGAAAGGCAAGGGTAAGAAGAACTTCAAGAAGGACGGCAAGGGAGTTGCCGCGCCCGGTAAGCAAGCTGCCGGGAAGAAGCCAAAGAATGGACCCAAGCCCGAGACTGAGTGTTTTTATTGTAAGGGAAGTGGTCACTGGAAGCGGAACTGCCCCAAATACTTAGTGGACAAGAAGGCCGGCAAAACAAAAGGTATATGTGATATACATGTAATTGATGTGTACCTTACCAATACTCGTAGTAGCTCCTGGGTATTTGATACCGGTGCAGTTACTCACATTTGTAACTCAAAGCAGGAGCTGCGGAATAAGCGGAGATTGGCGAAGGACGAGGTGACGATGCGCGTCGGGAAAGGTTCCAAGGTCGATGTGATCGCCGTCGGCACGCTACCTCTACATTTACCTACGGGATTAGTTTTTAACCTCAATAATTGTTATTTAGTGCCAAGTTTGAGCATGAACATTGTATTAGGATCTCGTTTAATGCGAGATGGCTACTCATTTAAATCCGAGAATAATGGTTGTTCTATTTATATGAGAGATATGTTTTATGGTCATGCTCCTATGGTGTATGGTTTATTCTTAATGAATCTCGAGCGTAACGCTACACATATTCATAGTGTGAATGCCAAAAGATGTAAGGTTGATAATGATAGTCCCACATACTTGTGGCACTGTCGCCTTGGTCACATAGGTGTCAAACGCATGAAGAAGCTCCATACAGATGGACTTTTAGAGTCTCTTGATTACGAATCATTTGACACGTGCGAACCATGCCTCATGGGTAAGATGACCAAGACTCTGTTCTCAGGAACAATGGAGCGAGCAACCAACCTATTGGAAATCATACATACTGATGTGTGCTGTCCAATGAGTGTTGAGGCTCGTGGTGGCTATCATTATGTTCTCACCCTCACTGATGACTTGAGTAGATATGGGTATATCTACTTAATGAAACACAAGTCTGAAACCTTTTAAAAGTTCAAGGAATCTCAGAGTGAGGTTGAGAATCAACGTTACAGAAAAATCAAGATTTTGCGATCAGATCGTGGAGGAGAATACTTGAGTCACGAATTTGGTACACACTTAAGAAAATGTGCAATAGTTTCACAACTCACGCCGCCTGGAACACCTCAACGTAATGGTGTGTCCGAACATCGTAATCGCACTCTATTAGATATGGTGCGATCTATGATGACTCTTACCGATTTACCGCTGTCATTTTGGGGCTATGCTTTAGAGACTGCCGCATTCACTTTAAATAGGGCTCCGTCGAAATCCGTTGAGACGACACCGTATCAATTATGGTTTGGGAAGAAGCCTAAGCTGTCGTTTCTAAAAGTTTGGGGATGCGATGCTTATGTCAAGAAACTTCAACCTGAAAAGCTCGAACCCAAGTCGGAAAAATGCGTCTTCATAGGATACCCTAAAGAAACTATTGGGTATACCTTCTACCTCAGAGCTGAAGGCAAGATCTTTGTTGCCAAGAATGGATCCTTTCTAGAGAAGGAGTTTCTCTCGAAAGAAGTAAGTGGGAGGAAAGTAGAACTTGATGAAGTATTGCCTCTTGAACCGGAAAGTGGCGCAACTCAGGAAAATGTTCCTGTGGTGCCTGCACCAATTAGAGAGGAAGTTAATGATGATGATCAAGATACTTCTGATCAAGCTCCTACTGAACTTCGGAGGTCCACAAGGACACGTTCCGCACCAGAGTGGTTCGGCAACCCTGTCTTGGAAATCATGTTGTTAGACAACGGTGAATCTTCAAACTATGAAGAAGCGATGGCGGGCCCGGATTCCGAAAAATGGCTGGAAGCCATGAAATCCAAGATAGGATCCATGTATGAAAACGAAGTATGGACTTTGACTGACTTGCCCGTTGATCAGCGAGCCATAGAAAATAAATGGATCTTTAAGAAGAAGACATACGCGGGTGGTAATGTGACCATCTATAAAGCACGGCTTGTCGCTAAGGGTTATCGACAAGTTCAAGGGGTTGACTACGATGAGACTTTCTCACCCATAGCGAAGCTGAAGTCTGTCTGAATCATGTTAGCAATTGCCACATTCTATGATTATGAAATATGGCAAATGGACGTCAAAACGGCATTCCTTAATGGTTTCCTTAAGGAAGAATTGTATATGATGCAATCGGAAGGTTTTGTCGATCCTAAGAATGCTGACAAGGTGTGCAAGCTCCAACGCTCGATTTATGGGCTGGTGCAAGCATCTCGGAGTTGGAACATTCGCTTTGATGAGATGATCAAAGCGTTTGGGTTTATGCAGACTTATGGAGAAGCCTGCATTTACAAGAAAGTGAGTGGGAGCTCTGTAGCATTTCTCATATTGTATGTGGATGACATACTATTGATGGGAAATGATATAGAATTCTTGGAAAGCATAAAGGCCTATTTGAACAAGTGTTTTTCAATGAAGGACCTTGGAGAAGCTGCTTATATATTAGGCATCAAGATCTATAGAGATAGATCGAGACGCCTCATTGGTCTTTCACAAAGTACGTACCTTGACAAGATATTGAAGAAGTTCAAAATGGATCAGTCAAATAAGGGGTTCTTGCCTGTATTGCAAGGTACGAGATTGAGCTTGGCTCAATGCCCGACCACGGCAGAAGATAGAGAAAAGATGAGTGTCGTCCCCTATGCCTCGGCCATAGGGTCTATCATGTATGCTATGCTGTGTACCAGACCTGATGTAAACCTTGCCGTGAGTTTGGTAGGAAGGTACCAAAGTAATCCCGGCATGGAACACTAGACAGCGGTCAAAAATATCCTGAAGTACCTGAAAAGGACTAAGGAAATGTTTCTCGTTTATGAAGGTGACGACGACCTTGTCGTAAAGGGTTACGTCGATACTGTAAGTGCATCTAGTGCCACCCCTAGTTGGTTTTGGAGTATTGACGACAAACCTAGTTGAGGGACTAATGTGTTTGTGAGAATTTCAGGATAACACAGGTAGAAGTCCCTCATTGATTCGGTTTTACTAGCAGAGATGACCCCTAAAAATGTATGAAGACATTGAAGTCAAAAATGGTATATGAAGATATTCACATTGAAGACTATGACAAGACAAGACACTATATGAAGCCTATGGAGCTCGAAGACTTAGATCTTTCGTAGTTCTTTTTCTTTTGTGTTGAGTCATAGGAACCACCGTACTCTTAAGTGGGGTCCAAGAGAACCAGTCAGAATGACTGAAGTGATGCCTAAACCAAAAACCTATGTCTTCGAGTGAAGACTATGAGAGCGAATCTTGTCTAGAGTCGGACAAGTCAGCTTTGCTTGTAGCCCAAGTAAAGTTGCCGTGTGAGTTTGAAATCTGACCGTTGGAACACGTGTCAGTTCCTTAGTGACCCAGGGTCATTTCGGACAAATCAGGTCAGGTTGCCAAGTGGCTATAAATAGCCCACCCCCTACAACCATAAATGGTTGGCTACTCAGATTGAGAGTACGGCTTTTATCGTTTGAGAGCAACCCACCTCGAAGCCTTTGAGAGAGAATTCCTTGCGAGGATAAAGCCCTAACCACCAGAGCCAGATAGAATTGGGCATCACTTAAGTCTTCTTGTCTGTGTGATCTGGAGACTTATTACACTTGAGGACTGTGCATCCTCCAGCCGGTTAGGCGTCGTGTTCTGAGCATCCAAGAGACATTGTGGATTGCCCGTGAACGAAGTCTGTGAAGGTTTGGGAGTCTACCTTGAAGACTTACCAGAGTGATTGCGCGAGGTCTATGTGACCTTAGCTCAAGGAGAATACGGTGAGGACTGGGTGTCCTGAGCTGCGTGTTCGGGACTGGGTGTCCAGGACTGTGTGTCCTAAGGTTTAAATACCTAGCTGCTCCAACCAGACGTACAGTTGTCACAGCAACTGGAACTGGTCCAACAAATCATTGTCTTCAACGAGTCACTGGTTTCATCTTCACTTCCCTTTACTTACTGTTACTCCTTGTGAAGTCATTGTATGTTTGCACTATCATTTGTCTTCACTGAGTGACTGCGTGTTCTGTTTGGCTTCACAATACCTTCCTACCTAATCCTTACTACCTAGCTGCTATTAGTCTTTGTGCTTTCACTTCATTGAATACTTGACTATGGTTTGCCTAGTGTAGTCTACCTTCCGCTGCATGGTAATAGGTTTAATTTTATCGTTTGTCTTCAAAACTTCTATGTTCTGAAGACTTTCATAAAAATCGCCTATTCACCCCCCCCTCTAGTCGATATAACGCACTTTCAATTGCTATCAGAGCAAGGTGCTCCCTTGTTCTGTGTGATTCGGTTTAACCACCTGGAGTTTTAGCTATGTCGATTGCAGGGATAATTAAAGTCTCCGCTGCGTGCCCCATCTTCGATGGAACTGAATATCCCTACTGGAAGAATAAGATGCGCATGCATCTTGAAGCCATTGATGTCGACCTATGGTATGTCGTCGAGAACGGCGTTCCCAAGGCTGGAGAAGGTGTCACTGCTGCTGATGTCAAGAAATTCGTTCAACTGGACTCTACTGCCAAGAATATCATCTGTGGTCATCTGACCAAAGGACAGTATGGCCGTGTGAGTGCTTTGAAGACATCCAAGCTGGTCTGGGACTGGCTCTCCAAGGTCAATGAAGGCATCTCAACCCAGAGAGATCAGAGAATTAGTGTCCTTCGCAACCTCTTCAACCGCTTCAAGCGAAATGACAATGAGAATATCCAGCACACATTTGACCGACTCACTGATATCACAAATGAGCTTCAAGCCCTCGGCGCCACTGAGATTACCAAACACGAAGTCATCAAGACGCTGCTGAGATCACTTGATAGTTCGTTTGACATCCTGGCCCTGATGATTCAAGAATGTCCTGATTTCAAGACACTCGATCCGTCTGACATACTTGAGAGGCTCAACACACATGAGTTTCAGCTTTCGGAGAAAAGAGATATCTACGGTCCAAACTATGGGCGAACTCGTGCCTTGAAGGCAAAAGTTGTCTCCTCATCTGAAGAAGAATCTGACATCAGTTCTGATGATCCTGAAGACATTGGAAGGGAACTTGCTATGCTTGTCAAGAAGTTCCAAAAATTCACCAAGAAGAAAGGCTTCAGAAAGTCTTCCAGATCAAGTTCAAGGAATGATGAAGCTCCTGCTCAAGACTACAAGAGGAAAACATGTCACAAGTGCAAGAAACTTGGCCACTTCATCTCTGAGAGTCCACAGTGGGACAATGAGAACAAAAAGAAGAAGAAGAGCAAGGAATATGACTCTGACGACAAGAAGAAGAAGAAGAAGAAATACTCAAAGTCTTCTTCCAAGTCTTCCTCAAAGTCTTCATCACACAAGAAGAGCTCATCTGGCAAGGCACGTGCGTTTGTTGGCAAGGAAATGGATTCAGAGGAGGAGTCTGCTTCTGAGGAGGCGGAGGTGGAGTCTGAGGAGGAATCCGACTCAGGCGTCGCAAGTCTGGCTACAGCATACATTGCCAAGTCCATCTTCAACGCTGAAGACAATGACTTCATCACCGACACCGATGCAAATGACAAGGACTACTCTGCTTCTACCTACTGCTTCATGGCACGCGGTGCCAAGGTAAACACACGCACTACTCACTATCAAACATCTAGTGACGATGACTCTGATTGTGGTTCAAAACCTAGCTACAAAACACTTGCTAAAATTGCAACTGAACAACAGAAAGCTATGGAACATATTCAAAAACTGTTAGACAGAAGCGATGATCTGTTAGGTGCTAAAATGACTCGATCGGAATCCTTAATTGAAGACATAAAAAATCTTCACGTTAAGTATCAGGAACTTAAAAGTCGTCATGAAACTCTCTCAACAACTCATGAAAAGCTTTCCTATGATTATCTTCAAAGGAAGCAAGATCTTGAGAAATTGAGAGCGGTTCATGAAGATCTTCAAACGGAAAACGAGTCACTTCGCGCCAAACAGATCAGTCCCACTCAGGAAGGATTTGAACCACCATGTCTTAAATGCATTGAGCATGATAATGCTACTTCTGTTGCTGAATGTTCTACTGCTACTGCTGTTGCAATATCTTCAACTGTTGATGTGGTAACTAACCCCTCTGCTGAGGATACCACCGCTATTGCTGATGAGAATGCTAGGTTGAAGACATTGCTTGAAACAGGGATGTACAAAAGTCTTCAAGGGCATTAGACACTATGTGATGTCCTCAAAAAGCAGATTCTGAACCGAAACCCTAGGAAAGAGGGTGTTGGGTTCGTAAGGAAAATGAATGCAGATGGATCTTACCGGAAACCTGAGCAGTACCCCAAAACTATGTGGGTTGCTGCAAAGGAACCTTCAGCAGATCCATCCAATCTATCTGGCTTCACTTGTGCTAACCCCATTATCATTGATGAATCCTTTGATGCAAACTATATACTGTTTCAGAATCAGAATGGTGAAGTGTTTGCCAGGTACATTGGTACTAACTGCAGGAATGGACCGCCTATGAAGAAGATCTGGGTTCCGAAAAGGTGTCTGGAGAGTCTTCCTGTGGATGTCATGACACCTCACGTGAAGAAGACAAACCTCAGACCAAAGGCTTCATATGGTCCAAAGGCTTCATACAGACAGAGGACTCACCTGAGTCGCACTAACGCAAATGTTTTGCAGGGAAGCCATACTCAGGCATATGAATATGAGAGCGGTTCATCAAACCGCCATGTTCATAAGACCAAGAACTATTCTGCTTATTCTTATGAGTACTATTGTCCGCATGCAAGACTGTTTGCTAGGGCTTCAAAGCCAAAATTCTCAGATGCTGCACTTAGACTTATTGCTTCTAAGCCACCCTTGAAGATGTGGGTGGCTAAGAAAGCTTAACTCTCTTTTGCAGGGAAAGGTCTCCAGCAGAAAACCAAAATCGTCTGACGCTATTGCTGGGGACCTTGAACATCTTGTAGGGCGCAAGATCAAATGCCCGAATGGTCTTACTATGTACTTCGTTCCTGAATCGCTTGCTACTCTCCCTATTAGTCCTAACCTGGATCTAAGCTTTCATAACCCACTGGTTCGTCAAATGTTTTTGCTTCACAATGCTCTTGGTGAAGCCTATCCCCCTAACTGCACTGTAGGGTACGACACCAGCGTCTTCAGAATGGATTATTGACAGTGGGTGTACAAATCACATGACTGGCAAAAGAAGTCTTCTTATGGACTCAACCTTACGTCCATCCGACAAGAGCCACATCACATTTGCTGACACTGGTAAAAGTAAGGTATTGGGTCTAGGTAGAGTTGCAATCTCAAGGGATCAACACATGGATAAAGTCATGCTTGTTGAATCCCTTGGCTTCAACTTAATGTCTGTCTCAATGCTTTGCGATTTGAACATGATCGTAATATTTGGAAAATATCGTTGCCTTGTACTAATGGAATCTGACAAGTCTCTAGTGTTTGAAGGGTATCGAAAAGATGATTTGTACGTGGTAGATTTCTCAGCAGGACCACAGCTTGCAGTATGTCTTCTAGCAAAGGCTTCAGAATGCTGGCTCTGGCATCGGAGGCTTGGGCATGCTGGCATGAGGAACCTCCACACCCTTGCGAAGAAGAAGCATGTCATAGGCATCGAGGGCGTCAAGTTCAAGAAAGACCACTTATGCGGTGTCTGTGAAGCAGGGAAGATGACGAGGGCCAAACATCCCTCGAAGACAATCATGACCACTACTCGACCCTTCGAACTGCTTCACATGGATCTTTTCGGTCCCACTCATTACTCAACTCTTACTACTACTGCTTGCCTCTATGGCTTCATTATTGTTGATGATTATTCTAGATATACTTGGGTGCACATAATCCTTTACAAGACTAAAGTGTAGGATGTCTTCAGACACTTCGCCAATCGAGCTATGAACAATTATGGCGCTAAGATAAAGCACATCAGAAGTGACAATGGCACTGAATTCAAGAACACTGGCCTTGATACATATCTTGATACCTTGGGCATCACACATGAATTCTCAGCCCCGTACATGCCACAGCAGAATGGCGTCGTCGAACGCAAGAACAGAACACTAATTGAGATGGCCAGAACGATGCTAGATGAATACAAGACCCCAAGAAAATTCTGGCCCGAAGCCATTGATACTGCATGCCATACAATCAATCGTGTTTATCTTCACAAGCTACTGAACAAGACATCTTATGAGCTCCTTACTGGCAAGAAGCCAAATGTCAGCTACTTCAGAGTATTTGGCGCAAGGTGCTGGATCAAGGACCCACATCACACCTCAAAGTTTGCACCAAAAGCACATGAGGGTTTTATGCTTGGATATGGAAAGGATTCACACTCCTACAGAGTCTTCAATCTCTTCCATTACAAAGTGGTTGAAACAGTGGATGTGCGGTTCGATGAGACCAACGGTTCACAAAGAGAGCAACTGCCAAATGTGCTAGATGAAGTTCCATCCAGTGAATCAATCAAGCTAATGGGAACTGGAGAAATTATACCTTCTGAAGCTCATCCTGAAGGAGAACTTATCATCTCAGCACCTGATCAACATGAAGACAATGCTCAGCCTGAAGACATTCCTTCTAACAACGACAATGAACAGCAAGAGCAAAGTCTTCGCCCTGTACATCCCCGCGTTGCCAATGAAGTGCAGATTGAAAGAATAATTGATAGCATCAATGCACCTGGTCCACTCACTCGTTCAAGGGCAACTCAGCTAGCAAATTTCTGTGGGCACTTCGCATTCGTCTCAATAACAGAACCCAAGAAAGTTGAAGAAGCCTTCATGGAACCTGAATGGATTCAAGCTATGCAAGAAGAGCTTCAACAGTTTGAGCTGAATAATGTATGGGAACTGGTTAAGCGTCCTGATCCACGGAAGCACAATATAATAGGCACCAAATGGATATACCGCAACAAGCAAGATGAGCATGGTCAAGTTGTCAGAAACAAAGCTCGTCTCGTTGCTCAAGGATATACTCAAGTGGAAGGCATTGACTTCGATGAAACATTTTCTCCTGTGGCTAAACTTGAAGCCATACGCATACTGCTGGCCTATGCAAATCATCATAACATACTTCTATATCAAATGGATGTGAAGAGTGCCTTTCTCAATGGCAAGATTGAAGAAGAAGTGTATGTTGCACAACCGCCTGGCTTTGAAGATCCAAAACATCCTGACATGGTATACAAGCTCAACAAGGCACTGTATGGCCTCAAACAAGCCCCTCGGGCCTGGTATGACACACTCAAATACTTCCTGAAGAGCAAAGGCTTCATACCTGGTTCCCTAGACCCCACTCTTTTCACGAAGACATATGATGGTGAACTGTTTGTGTGCCAAATATATGTGGATGACATTATCTTCGGCTGCACCAATCAGAAGTACAGTGAAGAGTTTGGATATATGATGCAAGAGCAATATCAGATGTCTATGATGGGAGAGCTAAAGTTCTTCCTCGGTCTTCAAATACGACAACAACGCAATGGCATCTTCATATCTCAAGAGAAGTATCTCAAAGATTGCCTGAAGAAGTTTGGTATGCAAGACTGCAAAGGCTTCACAACACCAATGCCAGCCAAACATCATCTGGGTCCTGACAACAATGGTAAAGTGTTCGATCAAAAGGTATACCGCTCCATGATTGGTTCTTTACTTTATCTATGTGCATCTAGGCCAGATATTATGCTTAGTGTTTGCATGTGTGCTCGATTTCAAGCGGCACCAAAGGAGTCGCATCACTTGGCTGTGAAGCGAATTCTTCGATATTTGGCTCACACCCCAACTCTAGGATTATGGTATCCAAAGGGCTCAGAGTTTGATCTGGTTGGATTTTCGGATGCTGATTATGCTGGTGACAAAGTCGATCGCAAGTCTACATCAGGCACATGTCACTTTCTGGGACGATCACTTGTATGTTGGTCTTCAAAGAAGCAGAACTGTGTATCTCTCTCCACTGCTGAATCTGAATACATTGCTGTTGGATCTTGCTGCGCTCAGCTTCTGTGGATGAAGCAAACACTCAAGGACTATGGCATTCATCTGAAGCAAGTGCCACTTTACTGCGACAACGAAAGCGCCATCAAGATTGCCAACAACCCAGTTCAGCACTCGAAGACAAAGCACATTGAAATTCGTCATCACTTTCTCAGAGATCATGTTGTGAAGGAAGACATTGATATCATACACGTCAACACTGAAGAGCAATTGGCAGATATCTTCACCAAGCCCTTGGATGAGAAGAGGTTTTGCAAGTTACGGTGTGAGCTAAATATCCTGGAATCCTCAAATGTCCTGTGATCAGGCACACATCCTAACCCTTATACATATTGATGACTTAGATGTGCAACACACGAAGTAAAGTATATCTTCAATCAATGAAGACATACATTCTAAGTGTGAATACATTAATGTGGAATTTGACTTCGGAGCGCCACGATAATTGTGCGTCGTGTCTGGGTCTAATACTTCCTATACGGTGGGTAACGCCACCACCAAACGTTCTATTTTGAAGTGTTTCACTCATGGCGTTACCTTGCAATGTCTTCACATTTGGTTTGGCTTCGATCTCAACATATTTTCATGATTATCTTCACTATGTTGATTATAGATATATATATATATACTAGTGTTCTGTCCTCTACAACATTCACTTATAGTTATGTCTTCGTGTTGAATCTTTTGAACTAAGTGAATGTGATCGGACCCTAACCTCTCTATGCTTTCTATCTCAAACTCTATCTCTCCAAGTCATATGCATTCTATTGAAACTGTCGAATGTCTTCTCTGCGTCCTTGTCAGCAGAAGATACAGAGACAACCATTAAGTCCGTTTTCAATGCTCATTCCTCCACATGAAATCCGGAGAAGTAGGAACGACCACCCGACAATCCAGGCGTGCGTGGGACGTGGAACAAACCCCAAAATTCCGCATAATGGCCATGTGTTCCTTAGATGCGAATCGCCAGGGGCACCTGTGTAATAGCACAGTGCCGCCCCTGTACCTATAAATACACACTCACAACGGTCATTATCTCTTCTTCCACCCTCGCATGAACCCTAGCGCCACCGCTAGCCCTCGACGACGCCGGCGATGAAGCACTTCGCTGCCGCAACCTCTCCGACGCCGTCTTCACGCCGACCGCGGACATCGTCCTCTCCGCCGTCACCGTAGGTGTCCTCCGTCGCCAAGTTAGGGCACGGAAGATCGAACTGCTCGGCCTCATCTTACACTCCGTCTAGCAGTTCTTAGTGTGGTAAATAAAACTTCCTGTTTTTACAGCACCATTGATCCTATGGATTTGTTACTTTCTACCACAAGCAGTTTTTGTTCACACAAGCTAGATCTCTCTCATACTGCATCTCATAACATGCCTAGTATATTCACTTGTGCTTCACAAAGTAGTTAGATTCCTCACTTGTACTGATCTGTGGATTCGTACAAATCTGGAACCAACTTCTTATCTATGAGTGAATGTCTTCGCACGATGAGGTCAATGTCTTCTAAACTGATTTATCTTCAAAATCTTCTGAGAATGCATATGACCTCTTCCCCTTCCCTTGCACCTTAATGCTGTCACAGGTACATGTCCGTGGGAGAATCCTTTGGTTCTCATAGTCTGCATTCATTTGCAAAATTCTTACAGCATCACATAAATTCTCCCGAAGCCAGTTCCTGTTGGTCCAGCAAGCGGAACCCTTTGAAGCCTTTGAACGTCTTGAAGCCTTTCAAGTTAAAGTTTATGGCTCCAGAGAAAGCAGGAAGGGTGGCAGAAAGCGTCGTGGTGAGACCTCCAGAGATCTGCCAGATGAACTCTCAGAAATATACAAGACAGATCCTGAAGAGGATTACAGTCAGCGCAAGACCCGAATCCAATGGATTCGAAGATATTGGGCGGAACAATGGTTCAAATACAGATTTTTGACCCAGGAGTATGTTGAGAAAAACACCATCAAGAGACCATGGGGAGACATCCTATTCAAATCTTCTACCCAGGTCCAGAGATGAAGCCATTGCTCAAGGCTTCTATCCATGCATGGTCCGTGGACCACAGCCTGCTGATGCACACTTGTCATCACTGCTATGGTGTCGTGACGACAATCTGTTCAAGCGCAACTTCCAGTTTGCTCAGAACTCAGCGAAGCAGAACAAGAAGACTTTTGGGTTAGACTTCAACCCTGGTCCCTCAGCACCAAGGGCAGATGGCACACGAGATGCTGAACCCAATGTCATCGGTCCTTTCGCCAACCTTGAAGGCCTCATCACCTACATCTTAGTTCAAGGGACTGCAGTGAATGAGCCTGCAGCTGACACTGAATCAGAAGAAGCTCCTGCAGCTCTGAAGACAAAGAAGCTGAAGAAGCCTAAAGCTTTAAAACCTGCCCCTTCACCAAAAGTCTCAAGGGCGAAGCCACTGGCAACTGCACCTCCTGAAGACAGTGTGCAGTCTGAAGACTTATCACGCGTCTCCAAGCCCCAGAAGGCCAAGATGCCTCTGCCTCACACTAGCCAAGAGCTAACAGCTGCTGCCATTCTGCGCAATGACGACATTGATCTGTCAAGTGATGAAGATCTTGCAGATGACGCTCTTGAGCAACTCATCAAGAGCAAAGAAGAAGCAGAAATCTTCAATGATCTGCCTCTCTTTGATGTCACCATCATCCACAACTTCATTAACGAGTGGTTTGACACGCCAAACATCAGCTTTGAAGATCTGCAGCTACCCATTGGCCTCAGTGTCGCCTTCCAAGGCGTCATTGCTTCAGAACTTGCTATTGCCCAGCGCATTGTTGAACTGAAGCAGAAGATTGACTATGAAAAGGCTCAGTTCAAGAAGCATATGGCCAAGCTCAGCGTGCAAGAAGTGAAGAACTTCAAGACAATGATGCACGAGCTCAAGGAAGCCTTTGTGAAGAAGCGTGCAGAAGCTCAGGGTTCGCGTGAGCGCATGAAGACTCTGGCTGACAGATGTGTGCAAGCCTATAATGAGGCTGAGAAGCGCAACGCACTTGGGCGTCCTGGCATCGACCCCAGGATGGCTGCAAACAAGAAGAAGAAGCCTGCTACGGCTGAACCTGATGCACCAAGGCAAGAAGCAGTTCCGATTGTCTTCCCAACTAGACTGACTGGCTCGAAGCCAAAAAGCCGGTCAACAGCTTCAGAGCTCAAGAAGACAAGGACTGCTGAGGCTGAAGCCAGGAAGAGGAAACACTCTGAAGCCTCTCCTACTGCCCCCTCCAAGAAGAAGAGGAAGACCAAGAAAGCTCGGGCTGCTTCCACAGAGCCCTTGATAGTTGAACCCATTTCTATGGTCTATCCTGAAGCTGAACGACAACTGACAATTCATGAGCCTGCTTCCACAGAGGCTCATGAAGCTGAAGACATTCCAGCAGCTAATCCCATCGCTGCTGAAGACATTGGTCATCATGACAATGTAGTAGATGGTGCAGTCCTTCCTCAGTTTGAAAACAGCGAACTCATCAGCATTGGTCGTCCACTGACGCCAATTGCACAGGATGCTTCATGGGCGGATCGCCCACAAGAGGAAGAAGACTATGAGGCCCAGCCCACTCCAACTCCACAGGGGTCGTCTGTGTTCCGCAGGCTTCGCAAAGGTCCAAGGCCTCAAGTCTCTGCTGAAGACATTCCGGCTGCATCAGCCGCAGAAGAAGGAGTCCCACAAGATCCCACTCCCCTGTCCCACCAAGAAGCAGTTCTCCAGGAGAATGTGCTTGTGACCGACCCTCCAGCTAGTCAAGTGGAGGATGAAAATCATGAGGCCGCCACAATCACCAATGAAGCTAATGTGGAGCCCTCCCCAACAAAGGCATCAGAAGACAACGAAGCCACTGATCCCGCCACTTCTGTTCCTGAGTCTGCTGCCGGTCCTTAATTCGACTATCATGTTGAGCACAGGCCTCAGGTCCAGAAGCCAATCCCAAGACTGCCAAGGTTTCCAGGTCCTGCATCAGCACCTGGCTCCTTCAACATCAATGGCTTCAGGGCAGACAACACGTTCTTCAGTAGCTCCAGGAACCCCTACTCAAGGGAAAGGATATCATCTGATCGGTTCTGGAGCTATCCTCAGCGAAGCTATTACTCTTGCATTCTTTACAACCAAGGTCGCATCTTCCCACACAAGCGCCTTGACGTTGAAGCTATAGCTGGTCTGCCCTGTCTGGAAGAAGCTTTAGATTGCTTCAAGAAAGTTGGACTGCTGCCGTTCATTACTGACGAAGAGCATTGGAATGAAGAGCTGCTGCTTCAATTCTATGCCACACTTCACATCAGAGGGTAAAGCAGAGATCCGAAGACTTGGGTCCTGGAGTGGATGACTGGCAACGTTCATCACGAAGCCAATGCATTTGACATCATTGAGCTCACTGGCTTGCCCACTCCTAGCGATCTCTTCGAGCAAGGCTGTCAGCTGCATACTGAAGCTATTGAGAGCATCTTTCAGCGGCCAGAACCTGATATGAGTCAGATGCTCAGCATGATGAAGCCATTGCCCCAAGATGCTGCTTATCCCACCGAGTTCTTCGTTGAAGACCTTGAGTATCTGCCAAGAACCATCTATCACATCATCAGGTGAACTCTCTGGCCTATCAAAGGGCACTCTCCAAATGCCAAGCTTCAGGGTGCAATGAAGACTTTGGTCTTCTATATACTTCATGGAAAATTCTTCAATGCACAGGACTTCTTCATACGCCAACTTGCTGCATCAGGCATTGATCTATTTGGTTTGAAGTTCTACGCCCCTTGGGTCATGCGGCTGATCAAGCTACACTCCGCCATCTCGTATCAGCCCTCAGCCCGCAACCATCAGATCTTCTTGCCTGACGTGTACATGTCTACTGAAGCCATATATTCTGAGCCTGCCAAGCAACCTCTAAGTGTTCAGAATGCAGAACATCAGAGTTTTACTCAGAACGTTGAAGGCATTGAAGCAGTTTCTCGGGTGTATCCTTTGGCTGGCACTACACGTGCACCACACCCTGCTTCCACTGAAGCCACCGACAGTGCCACTGCTCCAAGACCCAAGAAGCGCACTCATGTTCTCAACGACCGAGAGCTTCTTGTGGCTCTACATTAGAAACAGGATAGGCATCATGACTGGTTAAAGCGTCAGATGAAAAGCCTCTTGGTGGAAGTTAATCGCGTTCGCAATCTTGCCACCAAGAATGCTTTCGTTGCCCATGAAACCTGTCGTCGCACATGGAAAGGGCTCACGATGATGTGTTCTGAAGCTGATCTTCAAGAGGATGGCTTCACTGAGAGATTCAAGTTTGACTCCACACCTCCTCGAAGGGTTGTGCTGCTAGGAACTCCATCCCTTGAAGACTCTGAGTTCTCTTCCTCTGCTGCCACAGTGACTGCCAGAATTATTGAGGAAGAAGATGATGCTACTTCACCGCCACCTCCTTCAGCACCTCCAAGCTCTTCTGCACCACCAAACAACACCAACAACCCTGCTACTTCACCTACTCCTCATGGGAACGAGTAGAGGCTCTATGTCTTCAAACCTTTTTGGTCATTACTGACAAAAGGGGGAGAAGCATATGAGATTGATAGTCTTCAAGCGGGTCCATATGGGCGGGTGCTTTATATTTTGCTTCATGCTTACAACTCTCGTTTTTGCTACATTTGGTTCTTATGAGTTGTAACACTTAAACTAGATGGTCGTCTGCTACTTATTTGCCACCTTGTTTTGCGAAGATAAATTCCGCATGTGCGACGATAAATTCCGCACTTAGCTCATTCTACAGACGTCCATTTTCCATTATGCATGTCATTATCTTCATATACTTTCACATGCATAGTGGATTGTCATCATAAGTTGAAGTGGATCTCCACAAGTACAACCTGCCATGTGCATTTGCATTCCAAAAGCAAATTAACTTATATGCACATCTTCTGGGGGAGCCCTTGCAACTTATGAAGACAATTCCTTATCCTTTACAATTTCACAGATTATATTCCCCGTTGAAAACTTCAACTAGTTTGTCATCAATCACCAAAAAGGGGGAGATTGTAAGTGCATCTAGTGCCACCCCTAGTTGGTTTTGGAGTATTGACGACAAACCTAGTTGAGGGACTAATGTGTTTGTGAGAATTGCAGGATAACACAGGTAGAAGTCCCTCATTGATTCGGTTTTACTACCAGAGATGACCCCTAAAAATGTATGAAGACATTGAAGTCAAAAGTGGTATATGAAGATATTCACATTGAAGACTATGACAAGAGAAGACACTATATGAAGCCTATGGAGCTCGAAGACTTAGATCTTTCATAGTTCTTTTTCTTTTGTGTTGAGTCATAGGAACCACCATACTGTTAAGTGGGGTCCAAGAGAACCAGTCAGAATGACTGAAGTGATGCCTAAACCAAAAACCTATGTCTTCGAGTGAAGACTATGAGAGCGAATCTTGTCCAGAGTTGGACAAGTCAGCTTTGCTTGTAGCCCAAGTAAAGTTCTCGTGTGAGTTTGAAATCTGACCATTGGAACACGTGTCAGTTCCTTAGTGACCCAGGGTCATTTCGGACAAATCAGGTCGGGTTGCCAAGTGGCTATAAATAGCCCACCCCCTACAACCATAAATGGTTGGCTGCTCAGATTGAGAGTACGGCTTTTGTCGTTTGAGAGCAACCCACCTCGAAGCCTTTGAGAGAGAATTCCTTGCGAGGATAAAGCCCTAACCACCAGAGCCAGAGAGAATTGGGCATCACTTAAGTCTTCTTGTCTGTGTGATCTGAAGACTTATTACACTTGAGGACTATGCATCCTCCAGCCGGTTAGGCGTCGCGTTCTGAGCATCCAAGAGACATTGTGGATTGCCCGTGAACGAAGTATGTGAAGGTTTGGGAGTCTACCTTGAAGACTTACCAGAGTGATTGGGCGAGGTCTATGTGACCTTAGCTCAAGGAGAATACGGTGAGGACTGGGCGTCCTGAGCTGCGTGTTCAGGACTGGGTGTCCGGGACTGTGTGTCCTAAGGTTTAAATACCTAGCTGCTCCAACCAGCCGTACAGTTGTCACAGCAACTGGAACTGGTCCAACAAATCATTGTCTTCAATGAGTCACTGGTTTCATCTTCACCTCCCTTTACTTACTGTTACTCCTTGTGAAGTCATTGTATGTTTGCACTATCATTTGTCTTCACTGAGTGACTGCGTGTTCTGTTTGGCTTCACAATGCCTTCCTACCTGATCCTTATTACCTAGCTGCTATTAGTCTTTGTGCTTTCACTTCATTGAATACTTGACTATGGTTTGCCTAGTGTAGTCTACCTTCCGCTGCATGGTAATAGGTTTAATTTTATCGTTTGTCTTCAAAACTTCTATGTTCTGAAGACTTTCATAAAAATCGCCTATTCACCCCCCCCCCTCTAGTCGATATAACGCACTTTCAGATGCTAGCTTCGACACAGATCTGGATGACTCTAAGTCACAAACCGGATACGTGTATATTTTGAATGGTGGGGCAGTAAGCTGGTGCAGTTGCAAGCAAAGCGTTGTGGCGGGATCTACATGTGAAGCGGAGTATATGGCAGCCTCGGAGGCAGCACATGAAGCAGTCTGGGTGAAGGAGTTCATTACCGACCTAGGAGTCATACCCAAAGCGTCGGGCCCGATGACTCTCTTCTGTGACAACACTTGAGCTATTGCCCTTGCCAAGGAGCCCAGGTTTCACAGGAAGACCAGGCATATCAAGCGTCGCTTCAACTCCATTCGTGAAAGTGTACAAAATGGAGACATAGAGATTTGTAAAGTACATACGGACCTGAATGTAGCAGATCCGTTGACTAAACCTCTCCCTAGAGCAAAACATGATCAACACCAAAATTCCATGGGTGTTCGATTCATCACAATGTAACTAGATGATTGACTCTAGTGCAAGTGGGAGACTGTTGGAAATATAACCTAGAGGCAATAATAAAATGATTATTATATTTCCTTGTTCATGATAATTTTCTATTATTCATGCTATAATTGTATTGTCTGGAAATCATAATACATGTGTGAATACATAGACCATAATGTGTCCCTAGTGAGCCTCTAGTTGACTAGCTCGTTGATCAAAAGATAGTCATGGTTTCCTGGCTATGGACATGGGGATGTCATTGATAATGGGATCACATCATTAGGAGAATGATGTTATGGACAAGACCCAAACCTAAGCATAGCACAAAGATCATGTAGTTCGTTTGCTGTAGCTTTTCTGGATGTCAAGTATCATTTCCTTAGACCATGAGATTGTGCAACTCCCGAATACCGTAGGAGTGCCTTGGGTGTGCCAAACGTCACAACGTAACTGGGTGACTATAAAGGTACATTACAGGTATCTCCGAAAGTGTCTGTTGGGTTGGCACGAATCGAGACTGGGATTTGTCACTCCGTATGACGGAGAGGTATCTCTGGGCCCACTCGGCAATGCATCATCATAATGAGCTCAATGTGATCAAGTGGTTGATCACGGGATCATGCATTACGGTACGAGTAAAGTGACTTGCCGGTAACGAGACTGAACAAGGTATTGGGATACCGACGATCGAGTCTCGGGCAAGTAACGTATCGATTGACAAAGGGAATTGAGCATGGGATTGATTAGGTCCTCGACATCGTGGTTCATCCGATGAGATCATCGAGGAGCATGTGGGAGCCAACATGGGTATCCAGATCCCGCTGTTGGTTATTGACCAGAGAGTCGTCTCGGTCATGTCTGCTTGTCTCCCGAACCCGTAGGGTCTACACACTTAAGGTTCGGTGACGCTAGGGTTGTATAGATATGAGTATGCAGTAATCCGAAAGTTGTTCGGAGTCCTGGATGAGATCCTGGACGTCACGAGGAGTTCCGGGATAATCCGGAGGTAAAGAATTATATATGGGAAGTTGTCATACGGTCACCGGAAAGGTTCGGGGGCATATCGGTATTGTACCGGGGCCACCGGAGGGGTTCCGGGGGTCCACCGGGAGGGGCCACCTCTCCCAGAGGGCCTTATGGGCTGTATGAGGAAGGGACCAGCCCAAAGTGGGCTGGGGCGCCACTCCCCCTAGGGCCCATGCGCCTAGGGTTGGGGGAAACCCTAAGGGGGGGCGCCCCCTTGCTTGGGGGGCAAGCCCCCCTCCCCTTGGCCTCCGCCCCCCCCCTCTAGATCTCATCTAGAGGGGGCCGGCCCCCTTCCTCCTTCCCCTATAAATAGAGGGGTGAGGGGAGGGCTGCAAAGGACATCCAAGGCGCAGCCCCTCCCCCCCCCCCCCAACACATCTCCTCCTCCGTCACGAGCTTGGCGAAGCCCTGCCGGAGTACTGCTGCTCCACCACCACCACGCCGTCGTGCTGCTGCTAGAGCCATCTTCCTCAACCTCTCCTTCCCCCTTGCTGGATCAAGAAGGAGGATACGTCACGCTGACCGTACGTGTGTTGAACGCGAAGGTGCCGTCCGTTCGGTGCTAGGATCTCCGGTGATTTGGATCACGTCGAGTACGACTTCCTCATCCCCGTTCTTTGAACGCTTCCGCGCGTGATCTACGAAGGTATGTAGATGCAATCCGATCACTCGTTGCTAGATGAACTCATAGATGGATCTTGGTGAAACCGTAGGAAAATTTTTGTTTTCTGCAACGTTCCCCAACAAAATATGCCCTAGAGGCAATAATAAAATGATTATTGTTATATTTCCTTGTCATGATAATTGTCTATTATTCATGCTATAATTGTGTTATCCGGAAATCATAATACATGTGTGAATACATAGACCATAACATGTCCCTAGTGAGCCTCTAGTTAACTAGCTCGTTGATCAATAGATAGTCATGGTTTCCTGACTATGGACATTGGATGTCATTGATAACGGGATCACATCATTAGGAGAATGATGTGATGGACAAGACCCAATCCTAAGCATAACACAAGATCGTGTAGTTCGTTTGCTAGAGCTTTTCTAATGCCAAGTATCATTTCCTTAGACCATGAGATCGTGTAACTCTCGGATGCCGTAGGAGTACTTTGGGTGTACCAAACGTCACAACATAACTGGGTGACTATAAAGGTATACTACAGGTATCCCCGAAAGTATCTGTTGGGTTGACACGGATCGAGACTGGGATTTGTCACTCCGTATGACGGAGAGGTATCTCTGGGCCCACTCAGTAATGCATCATCATAATGAGATCAATGTGACCAAGTGTTTGGTCACGGGATCATGCATTACGGTATGAGTAAAGTGACTTGCTGGGAACGAGATTGAACGACGTATTGGGATACCGACGATCGCATCTCGGGCAAGTAACCTACCGATTGACAAAGGGAATTATATACGGGATTACTTGAATCCTCGACATCGTGGTTCATCCGATGAGATCATCGAGGAGCATGTGGGAGCCAACATGGGTATCCAGATCCCGCTGTTGGTTATTGACCGGATAGTCATCTCGGTCATGTCTGCGTGTCTCCCGAACCCGTAGGGTCTACACACTTAAGGTTCGGTGACGCTAGGGTTGTAGAGATATTAGTATGCGGTAACCTGAAAGTTGTTCGGAGTCTCGGATGAGATACCGGACGTCATGCGGAGTTCCGGAATGGTCCGGAGGTGAAGATTTATATATAGGAAGTCCAGTTTCGGCCATCGGGAAAGTTTCGGGGGTAATCAGTATTGTATCGGGACCACCGGAAGGGTCCCAGGGGTCCACCGGGTGGGGCCACCTATCCCGGAGGGCCCCATGGGCTGAAGTGGGAGGGGAACCAGCCCCTGGTGGGCTGGTGCTATTGGGGAATGTAGCAGAAATTCAAAATTTTCTATGCATCACCAAGATCAATCTATGGAGTCATCTAGCAACGAGGGAGGAGTGGATCTACATACCCTTGTAGATTGCGTGCGGAAGCGTTCAAGAGAACGGGGTTGATGGAGTCGTACTCGTCGTGATCCAAATCACCGATGATCCTAGCGCCGAACGGACGGCACCTCCGCGTTCAACACACGTACGGAGCAGCGACGTCTCCTCCTTCTTGATCCAGCAAGGGGGAAGGAGAGGTTGATGGAGATCCAGCAGCACGACGGCGTGGTGGTGGACGTAGCGGGATTCCAACAGGGCTTCGCCAAGCGCTGCGGGAGGAGGGAGATGTGTCATGGGAGGGAGAGGGAGGCGCCAGGGCTTAGGTGTTGCTGCCCTCCCTTCCCCCCACTATATATAGGGCCAAGGGAGAGGGGGGGCGCAGCCTTGGCCCTTCCTCCAAGGAAGGGTGCGGCCAGGGAGGAGTCCCTCCTCCCCAAGGCACCTCGAAGGTGCCTTCCCCCTTTAGGACTCTTTCTTTCCCTTATCTCTTGGCGCATGGGCCCCTTGGGGCTGGTGCCCTTGGCCCATATAGGCCAAGGCGCACACCCCTACATCCCATGTGGCCCCCCGGGGCAGGTGGACCCCCTTGGTGGACCCCCGGACCCCTTTCGGCACTCCCGATACAATACCGATAATGCGCGAAACTTTTCCGACGACCAAAACAAGACTTCCCATATATAAATCTTTACCTCCGGACCATTCCGGAACTCCTCGTGACGTCCGGGATCTCATCCGGGACTCCGAACAACTTTAGTGTTACCGCATACTAATATCTCTATAACCCTAGCGTCACCGAACCTTAAGTGTGTAGACCCTACGGGTTCGGGAGACATGCAGACATGACCGAGATGACTCTCCGATCAATAACCAACAGCGGGATCTGGATAACCATGTTGGCTCCCACATGTTCCATGATGATCTCATCGGATGAACCACGATGTCAAGGACTTAATCAATCCCGTATACAATTCTCTTTGTCTAGCGGTACGATACTTGCCCGAGATTCGATCGTTGGTATCCCGATACCTTGTTCAATCTCGTTATCGGCAAGTCTCTTTACTCGTTCCGTAACACATCATCCCGTGATCAACTCCTTGATCACATTGTGCACATTATGATGATGTCCTACTGAGTGGGCCCAGAGATACCTCTCCGTTTACACGGAGTGACAAATCCCAGTCTCGATTCGTGCCAACCCAACAGACACTTTCGGAGATACCTGTAGTGTACCTTTATAGCCACCCAGTTACGTTGTGACGTTTGGCACACCCAAAGCACTCCTACGGTATCCGGGAGTTGCACAATCTCATGTTCTAAGGAAATGATACTTGACATTAGAAAAGCTTTAGCATACGAACTACATGATCGTGTGCTAGGCTTAGGATTGGGTCTTTGTCCATCACATCATTCTCCTAATGATGTGATCCCGTTATCAATGACATCCAGTGTCCATGGTCAGGAAACCGTAACCATCTATTGATCAACGAGCTAGTCAACTAGAGGCTTACTAGGGACATGGTGTTGTCTATGTATCCACACATGTATCTGAGTTTCCTATCAATACAATTCTAGCATGGATAATAAACGATTATCATGAACAAGGAAATATAATAATAACTAATTTATTATTGCCTCTAGGGCATATTTCCAACAGTCTCCCACTTGCACTAGAGTCAATAATCCAGTTCACATCGCTATGTGACTAACACTCAAGGTCACATCCCCATGTGACTAACACCCAAAGAGTTTACTAGAGTCAATAATCTAGTTCACATTACCATGTGATTAACACTCAATGAGTTCTGGGTTTGATCATGTTATGCTTGTGAGAGATGTTATAGTCAACGGGTCTGAATCTTTCAGATCCGTATGTACTTCGCAAATTTCTATGTCATCTTGTAGATGCAACTACTACGCTACATTTGGAGCTATTCCAAATAACTGTTCTACTATACGAATCCAGTTTACTACTCAGAATAATCTGGATTAGTGTCAAAGTTTGCATCGGCGTAACCCTTTACGACGAACTCTTTTACCACCTCCATAATCGAGAAAATTCCTTAGTCCACTAGTTACTAAGGATAACTTTGACCGCTGTCTTGTGATCCATTCTTGGATCACTCTTGTACCCCTTGACTGACTCATGGCAAGGCACATTTCAGGTGCGGTACATAGCATGGCATACCGTATAGAGCCTATGAAAAAAGCATAGGGGACGACCTTCGTCCTTCCTCTTTCTTCTGCCGTGGTCGAGCTTTAAGTCTTAAATTCATACCTTACAACTCAGGCAAGAACTCCTTCTTTGACTGGTCCATCTTGAACACCTTCAAGATCATGTCAAGGTATGTGCTCACTTGAAAGTACCATTAAGAATTTTGATCTATCCTTATAGATCTTGATGCTCAATGTTCAAGTAGCTTAATCCAGGTTTTCCATTGAAAAACACTTTTCAAACAACCCTATATGCTTTCCAGAAATTCTACGTCATTTCTGATCAACAATATGTCAACAACATATACTCATCAGAAATTCTATAGTGCTCCCACTCACTTCTTTGGAAATACCAGTTTCTCATAAACTTTGTATACACCCAAAATCTTTGATCATCTCATCAAAGCATACATTCCAACTCCGAGATGCTTACTCCAGTCCTTAGAAGGATTGCTGGAGCTTTGCATACTTATTAGCATCTTTCAGGATTCACAAAACCTTCCGGTTTGTATCACATACAACCTTTCCTCAAAAAAACGTCGAGGAAACAATGTTTTGACATCCTATCTGCAAGATTTCATAAATAATGCAGTAATCACTAATATAATTCCAACAGACTCTTAGCATCGCTACGAGTGAGAAAGTCTCATCGTAGTCAACTCCTTGAACTTGTCGGAAAACATCTTAATGACAAGTCGAGCTTTCTTAATGGTGACATTTACCATCATTGTCCGTCTTCCTTTTAAAATCCATCTGCACTCAACAGCCTTACAACCATCGAGCTGTTCTGCCAAATTCTACACTTTGTTTTCATACATGGATCCTCTCTCGGATTTTATGGCCTCGAGCCATTTATCGGAATCCGGGCCCACCATCGCTTCTCCATAGCTCGTAGGTTCATTGTTGTCTAGCAACATGACTTCCAAGACAGGATTACGTACCACTCAGAAGTAGTACGCATCCTTGTCATCCCACGAGGTTTGGTAGTGACTTGATCTGAAGTTTCATGATCACTATCATAAGCTTCCACTTCAATTGGTGTAGGTGCCACAGGAACAACTTCCTGTGCCCTGCCACACACTAGTTGAAGAGACGGTTCAATAACCTCATCAAGTCTCCACCATCCTCCCACTCAATTCTTTCGAGAGAAACTTTTCCTCGAGAAAGGACCCGATTCTAGAAACAATCCCTTATTGCTTTCGAATCTGAGACAGGAGGTATACCCAACTGTTTTGGGTGTCCTATGAAGATGCATTTATCCGCTTTGGGTTCGAGCTTATCAGCCTGAAACTTTTTCACATAAGCGTCGCAGCCCCAAACTTTTAAGAAATGACATCTTAGGTTTCTCTAAACCATAGTTCATATGGTGTCATCTCATCGGAATTACGTGGTGCCCTATTTAAAGTGAATGTGGTTGTCTTTAATGCCTAACCCATAAACTATTGTGGTAATTCAATAAGAGACATCATGGTATGCACCATATCCAATAGGGTGCAGTTATGATGTTCGGACACACCATCACACTACGGTGTTCCAGGCTGTATTAGTTGTGAAACAATTTCCACAATGTCTTAATTCTGTGCCAAACTCGTAATTCAGATATTCATCTCTATGATCATATCATAGATATTTTATCCTCTTGTCACAACGATCTTTCAACTTCACCCTGAAATTACTTGAACCTTTCAATAATTCAGACTCGTGATTCATCAAGTAAATATACTCAATATATCTACTCAAATCATCTGTGAAGTAAGAACATAACAATATCCACTACACGCCTCAGCACTCATTGGACTGCACACATCAAAATGTATTACTTCCAACAAGTTGCTTTCTAGTTCCATTTTACTGAAAACGAGGCTTTCAGTCATCTTGCCCACGTGGTATGATTTGCATGTCTCAAGTGATTCAAAATCAAGTGAGTCCAAACGGTCCATTTGCATGGAGTTTCTTCATGCATATACACCAATAGACATGGTTCGCATGTCTCAAACCTTTCAAAACAAGTGAGCCCAAAGATCCATCAACATGGAGCTTCTTCATGCGTTTTATACCGATATGACTTACGTGGCAGTGCCACAAGTAGGTGGTACTATCATTATTATCTTTTGGCATGAACATGTGTATCACTACGATCGAGATTCAATAAACCATTCATTTCAGGTGTAAGACCATTGAAGGTATTATTCAAATAAACAGAGTAACCATTATTCTCTTTAAATGAATAACCGTATTGCGATAGACATAATCCAATCATGTCTATGCTCAACGCAAACACCAATCTCGATGGTAGAGGGAGCGTACGATATTTGATCAACCTTGGAAATACTTCCAACACATATCGTCATCTCACCTTTAGCTAGTCTCCGTTTATTCCGTAGCTTTTTATTTCGAGTTACTAACACTTAGCAACCGAACCGATATCTAATACCCTGGTGCTACTAGGAGTACTAGTAAAGTACACATTAACATAATACATCCAATATACTTCTATCGACCTTGCCAGCCTTCTTATCTACCAAGTATCTAGGGTAATTCTGCTCCAGTGGTTGTTCCCTTTATTACAGAAGCACTTAGTCTCGGGTTTGGGTTCAACCTTGGGTTTCTTCACTAGAGCAGCAGCTGATTTGCCGTTTCATGAAGTATCCCTTCTTGCCCTTGCCCTTCTTGAAACTAGTGGTTTCACCAACCATCAACAATTGATGCTCCTTCTTGATTTCTACTTTTGTGGTGTCAAACATCGCGAATATCTCAAGGATCATCATATATGTCCCTGATATATTATAGTTCATCACGAAGCTCTAGCAGCTTGGTGGTAATGACTTCGGAGAACCATCACTATTTCATCTGGAAGATCAACTCCCACTCGATTCAAGCGATTGTTGTACTCAGACAATCTGAGCACAAGTTCAACAATTGAGCTTTTCTCCCTTAGTTTGCAGGCTAAGAAAATCGTCGGAGGTCTTATACCTCTTGACGTGGGCACGAGCCTGAAATCCCAATTTCAGTCCTTGAAACATCTCATATGTTTCGCGACGTTTTAAAACGTCTTCGGTGCCTCAACTCTAAACCGTTTAACTGAACTATCACGTAGTTATCAAAATGTGTATGTCAGATGTTCGCAACATCCACAGACGACGTTCGAGGTTCAGCACACTGAGCGGTGCATTAAGGACATAAGCCTTCTATGAAGCAATGAGGACAATCCTCAGTCTACGGACCTAGTCCGCATAATTTGTACTATCAACTTTCAACTAAATTTTCTCTAGGAACATATCTAAACAGTAGAACTGAAGCGCGAGCTACGACATAATTTGCGAAGATCTTTTAACTATGTTCAGGATAATTAAGTTCATCTTGTGAACTCCCACTCAGATAGACATCCCTCTAGTCATCTAAGTGATTACATGATCTGAGTCAACTAGGCCGTGTCCGATCATCACGTGAGACGGACTAGTCATCATCGGTGAACATCTTCATGTTGATCGTATCTACCATACGACTCATGCTCGACCTTTCGGTCTCTTGTGTTCCGAGGCCATGTATGTACATGCTAGGCTCGTCAAGTTAACCTAAGTGTTTCGCATGTGTTCTGAGGCCATGTCTGTACATGCTAGGCTCATCAACACCCGTTGTATTCGAACGTAAGAATCTATACACCCGATCATCACGTGGTGCTTCGAAACGACGAACTTTCACAACGGTGCATAGTTAGGGGGAACACTTTCTTCAAATTTTAATGAGGGATCATCTTATTTACTACCGTCGTTCTAAGCAAATAAGATGTATAAACATGATAAACATCACATGCAATCAAATAGTGACATGATATGGCCAATATCATATTGCTCCTTTTGATCTTCATCTTCAGGGCTCCATGATCATCATCGTCACCGGCATGACACCATGATCTCCATCATCATGATCTCCATCATCGTGTCTCCATGAAGTTGCCTCGCCAACTATTACTTCTACTACTACAGCTAACAGTTAGCAATAAAGTAAAGTAATTACATGATGTTTATCTTGACACGCAGGTCATAAATAAATTAAGACAACTCCTATGGCTCCTGCCGGTTGTCATACTCATCGACATGCAAGTCGTGATTCCTATTACAAGAACATGATCATCTCATACATCACATATATCATTCATCACATCCTTTGGCCATATCACATCACATAGCATACCCTGCAAAAACAAGTTAGACGTCCTCTAATTGTTGTTTGCATGTTTTACGTGGCTGCTATGGGTTTCTAGCAAGAACGTTTTTCTTACCTACGCAAAAACCACAACGTGATATGCCAATTGCTATTTACCCTTCATAAGGACCCTTTTCATCGAATCCGATCCGACTAAAGTGGGATAGACAGACACCCGCTAGCCACCTTATGCAACTAGTGCATGTCAGTCGGTGGAACCAGTCTCACGTAAGAGTACGTGTAAGGTCGGTCCGGGCCGCTTCATCCCACAATGCCACCGAATCAAGATTGGACTAGTAACGGTAAGCATATTGAACAAAATCAACGCCCACAACTACTTTGTGTTCTACTCGTGCATAGAAACTACGCATAGACCTAGCTCTGATACCACTGTTGGGGAACGTAGCAGAAATTCAAAATTTTCTACGCATCACCAAGATCAATCTATGGAGTCATCTAGCAACGAGGGAGGAGTGGATCTACATACCCTTGTAGATTGCGCGCGGAAGCGTTCAAGAGAACGGGGTTGATGGAGTCGTACTCGTCGTGATCCAAATCACCGATGATCCTAGCACCGAACGAACGGCACCTGCGCGTTCAACACACGTACGGAGCAGCGACGTCTCCTCCTTCTTGATCCAACAAGGGGGAAGGAGAGGTTGATGGAGATCCAGCAGCACGACGGCGTGGTGGTGGACGTAGCGGGATTCCAACAGGGCTTCGCCAAGCGCTGCGGGAGGAGGGAGATGTGTCATGGGAGGGAGAGGGAGGCGCCAGGGCTTAGGTGTTGCTGCCCTCCCTTCCCCCCACTATATATAGGGCCAAGGGAGAGGGGGGAGCAGCCTTGGCCCTTCCTCCAAGGAAGGGTGCGGCCAGGGAGGAGTCCCTCCTCCCCAAGGCACCTCGGAGGTGCCTTCCCCCTTTAGGACTCTTTCTTTCCCTTATCTCTTGGCGCATGGGCCCCTTGGGGCTGGTGCCCTTGGCCCATATAGGCCAAGGCGCACACCCCTACAGCCCATGTGGCCCCCCGGGGCAGGTGGACCCCCTTGGTGGACTCCCGGACCCCTTTAGGCACTCCCGGTACAATACCGATAATGCGCGAAACTTTTCCGACGACCAAAACAAGACTTCCCATATATAAATATTTACCTCCGGACCATTCCGGAACTCCTCGTGACATCCGGGATCTCATCCGGGACTCCGAACAACTTTCGGGTTACCGCATACTAATATCTCTATAACCCTAGCGTCACCGAACCTTAAGTGTGTAGACCCTACGGGTTCGGGAGACATGCAGACATGACCGAGATGACTCTTCGGTCAATAACCAACAGCGGGATCTGGATACCCATGTTGGCTCCCACATGTTCCATGATGATCTCATCGGATGAACCACGATGTCAAGGACTTAATCAATCCCATATACAATTCCCTTTGTCTAGCGGTACGATACTTGCCCGAGATTCGATCGTCGGTATCCCGATACCTTGTTCAATCTCGTTACCGGCAAGTCTCTTTACTCGTTCCGTAACACATCATCCCGTGATCAACTCCTTGATCACATTGTGCACATTATGATGATGTCCTACCGAGTGGGCCCAGAGATACCTCTCCGTTTACACGGAGTGATAAATCCCAGTCTCGATTCGTGCCAACCCAACAGACACTTTCGGAGATACCTGTAGTGTACCTTTATAGCCACCCAGTTACGTTGTGATGTTTGGCACACCCAAAGCACTCCTACGGTATCCGGGAGTTGCACAATCTCATGTTCTAAGGAAATGATACTTGACATTAGAAAAGCTTTAGCATACGAACTACATGATCCTGTGCTAGGCTTAGGATTGGGTCTTTGTCCATCACATCATTCTCCTAATGATGTGATCCCGTTATCAATGACATCCAATGTCCATGGTTAGGAAACCGTAACCATCTATTGATCAACGAGCTAGTCAACTAGAGGCTTACTAGGGACATGGTGTTGTCTATGTATCCACACATGTATCTGAGTTTCCTATCAATACAATTCTAGCATGGATAATAAACGATTATCATGAACAAGGAAATATAATAATAACTAATTTATTATTGCCTCTAGGGCATATTTCCAACAGGTGTGCCCCCCATGGGCCTCCCCATGCGCCTAGGGTTGGAAACCCTACGGGTGGGGGGCGCCCCACCTGACTTGGGGGGCAAGTCCCCCCTTGCCCCCCCCCTTGGAGATGGGATCTCCTAGGATCGGTGCCCCCCCTAGGGGCCCTATATATAGTGGGGGGAGGGAGGGCAGCCGCACCCAAGTCCCTGGCGCCTCCCTCTCCCCTCGTAACACCTCTCCCTCTCGTTGGAGCTTGGCGAAGCCCTGCCGAGATCACCGCTGCTTCCACCACCACGCTGTCGTGCTGCTGGATCTCCATCAACCTCTCCTTCCCCTTGTTGGATCAAGAAGGAGGAGACGTCTTCCCCAACCGTACGTGTGTTGAACGCGGAGGTGCCATCCGTTCTGCACTAGGATCTTCGGTGATTTGGATCACGACGAGTACGACTCCATCAACCCCGTTCTCTTGAACGCTTCCGCTCGCGATCTACAAGGGTATGTAGATGCACTCCTCTCCCTCGTTGCTAGATGACTCCATAGATTGATCTTGGTGATGCATAGAAAATTTTAAAATTCTGCTACGTTCCCCAACAAAGGTAAATTCTCTCTATAGATATGATAAAGCTGAAATCCCATTTACTAAGTTTGCTAGCCCATGCTTAGATGAGTTTGATAAATTTATGGCTAGGAAAGAAGATTTCAATGCTTATTTTGGTAGACAATTGAAATACAATTCAAATATGCTTGAACACTTGGGTGATTATATGGCTAATGTCAAAAGTGAACTTAAACTTATTAGTAAACATGCTTCTATAGTTACCACTGAAGTAGAACAAGTACTTAAATCTCAAAATGATTTGCTCAATGAATTGAATAGTAAGAATAATGATAATGTTGTTAGAGTTATGACTAGAGGTGGTAAAATGACTTGGGAACCTTTGTATCCTGAAGGCCACCCTAAGAGAATTGAGCAAGATTCTCAGAGAGATAATGTAAATGCACCTAGTCCTTCTAATAGGAAGAAAAAGAAAAATGATAGGACTTTGCATGCTTCTAGTAAACCTATCGCTGAACCACCTGAGAATCCAAATGATATTTCTATCTCTGATGCTTAAACACAATCTGGTAATGAACCTGAAACTAGTGATAATGTTAATGATAATGTTCATGATGATTCTCAACCTAGTAATGATAATGATATAGAAATTGAACCTCTTGTTGATCTTGATAACCCACAATCAAAGAATCAACGTTATGATAAGAAAGACTTTGTTGCTAGGAAACATGGAAAAGAAAGAGAGCCTTGGGTTCAGAAACCCATGCCTTTTCCTCCCAAACCATCCAAGAAAAAGGATGATGAGGATTTTGAGCGCTTTGCTGAAATGATTAGACCTATCTTTTTGCGTATGCGATTAACTGATATGCTCAAAATGAATCCTTATGCTAAGTACATGAAAGAAATTGTTACGAATAAAATGAAGATACCGGAAGCTAAAATTCCCACCATGCTTGCTAATTATACTTTTGAGGGTGGAATACCAAAGAAACTTGGAGATCCAGGAGTACCCACTATACCATGCTCCATTAAAAGAAACTATGTTAAAACTGCTTTATGTGATCTTGGAGTCGATGTTAGTGTTATGCCTCTCTCTTTATATCATAGACTTGATTTGAATAAGTTGACACCTACTGAAATATCTTTGCAAATGGCTGATAAATCAACTGCTATACATGTCGGTATTTGTGAGGATGTGCCTGTTGTGGTTGCAAACGTTACTATTTTAACGGACTTTGTTATTCTTGATATTCCCGAGGACGATAGTATGTCTATTATTCTTGGAAGACTTTTTTTGAATACTACAGGGGCTATTATTGATTACACTAAAGGCAGTGTCACTTTTCATGTTAATGGTAATGAGCATACGGTACACATTCCGAGGAAACAACCTCAAGTTCATAGTATCAACTCTATTGGAAAAATTCCATCGATTATATTTGGAGGTTTTGAATTTCCTCTTCCTGCAGTCAAGAAGAAATATGATATTCTTATTATTGGGATATGCATATCCCCATTGAGGTAACATAGTGTTATTCGAAATTTCTCTGGTTCCATGTTATTCGGAATGAGTTTGTTAACAAGACCTGATCAACCTTGTTAGTGGATTCCTTTTGATGAGCATGAGATGGATGAAACTAGAAGGCACAACCTTCTGTACCCCACTTTTACTTTCTGTTATTTATATTAAATAAAATAAAAATAAGTATTTTTCTGTCTGTTATCTGATTATCCGTGCAATATAAAAATACCCCAAAAATAAAAGTTCTCCAAATGCCCTGAAATTTAAATATGATTTTTTCTAGAATATTTGAGAATATTTGGCACTAGAACACAGCAGGGGGGTCATCCACCTGGCCACGAGGGTGGAGGGCGCGCCCTACCCCCCTGGGCGCGCCCCCTGCCTCGTGGGCCCACGGTGGCCCTCCTCCACTTATCCTTTCACCCACACACTCCTTCTTCCTCCCACAAACACGAATAACCAGCTCAAACACGAGTCCAAGCTCGTTTTGCTGCCATTTTCGATCTCCTTGCTCAAAGCACCTCTCACAAAACTGCTTGGGGAGATTGTTCCTTGGTATGTGACTCCTCCATTGGTCCAATTAGTTTTTGTTCTAGTGCTTTATTCATTGCAATTTTGTGCTGCCTAGGTGACCATGTTCTTGAGCTTGCATGTCAAATTTATATGGTTCCAAGTAGTTTTGATGCATGATATAGGCTCTAGGCACTTGTAGGAGTAGTTGCTATCAATATTATTGAGTTTGGTTTACTTTTATTTTGAAGTTACTAAAAATTTTCAGAGGAAGAAATATGCTTACGAAAATGTTCCAAGGTGGTTCTTCAAGAAAGCAAGGACCCAGGCTTGCAATGCGTGATGCTAATGAAGAGCCACCAAGAGACGCTCCAGTGCATCCTTGTGAATGGCCTTCTGAGAACTTTATGGATCGAGCGGGAATTAAGGAGGAATTTAACGCATATTTGCATAACACTGATCTTGTGAGCTTCGAGGAAGAGAAGTGTAGCCAGTATCACCATCTCACTAGTTCCTTTGTGAGGAGGTTTGAATTTTCATCTTCACGTAATTCTCCAACTGTCCTATTTGATCTTTATGAAAATTCTTACACTATGGACTTAGAGGATTTTACCACTGCTTGCAAACTTCCACAGTGGGGTAGTATCAGGGATCCTCGCAAATCTAAATTTAGAGATTTTCTTGCTAGTATAACTGTGGGAGAATCTAGAGATATAACACAAGCTACCATAGGGAGCATTCACTTTCCTGCTATACATTATTTTGCTCTCTTCATAGGTAGATGCATTAATGGTAAAGATGAAGCATGTCATATGTGTGTTCCTGACCTCAGTATTCTTAGGAGTGCTGTGTTAGAAGACAAATCTTATAATTTGGGAGCCATTGTTGCACGTAGGTTGCATCTTAATAGATTTAATGGAGATTTCTTTGGTGGAATTTATGCAACCCGCATAGCTAATTTTCTTGGTATAGCCATACGCGAGGATGATATTGAGTTGCCTCCTGCTTATTTAGATTTTAATGCTATGGTTCACCACCAGTTTGTCGTGAGGAATGAATCACCTCTCCAGTATCGACTAATCTTTGACAGACGGCGTGCTGTCAGTATTACTCTCCCTGCTCCTGCATTCTTTGATTATCAGGCAAAAGGAAGATATGTTATTACCAGAGAGGAGGCAGATGGGTACGAGAGGAGAGCGGAGGCCGCTCGTCGCCACGCTGCATCCTAGGAGGCGATAGCCGCTACATCGCAGTACGACCCCAACTATTATTATGGATATCTGCCAGGCCAGCCGTGGCCATAGACCAACTTAGGCCAAAAGCCTAAGCTTGGGGGAGTACGTATTTCCCACCGACATTACATTCATGTTCACAAACTCATTGATAGATGTCGGTGCTCATACTTTTCATTGTATCATCCATGCTAGTTTATTTTCCTTTTTATGCTTTCTTCTTGTGTGTTTAATAAACCTTAAGAAAAACCAAAAAAATAGTTGTAGCTTTTAATTAGTTTACTTTCCATGATTGTAGTAGTAATTGTTGGGGAACGTAGCAGAAATTCAAAATTTTCCTACGTATCACCAAGATCTATCTATGGAGAAACCAGCAACGAGGGGAAGGAGAGTGCATCTACATACCCTTGTAGATCGCTAAGCGGAAGCGTTCAAGTGAACGGGGTTGATGGAGTCGTACTCGTCGTGATTCAGATCACCGATGATCCTAGTGCCGAACGGACGGCACCTCCGCGTTCAACACACGTACAGCCCGGTGACGTCTCCCATGCCTTGATCCAGCAAGGAGAGAGGGAGAGGTTGATGAAGATCCAGCAGCACGACGGCGTGGTGGTGGATGCAGGGCGTCACAGTAGCAGGGCTTCGCCTATACTACGAGAGAAAGACGTAACGGGGAGAGAGGGAGGCGCCAGGGGCTGGTCTATCAAGTCCCTCCTCTCCCCCACTATATATAGGAGGGCCAAGGGGGGTGGTGCGCAGCCTAGGAGATCCAATCTCCTAGGTGCGGCGGCCAAGGGGAGGTTTCCCTCCCCCCCAAGGCACCTAGAGGTGCCTTCCACCATTGGGACTCTTCCCTTAAGTGGAACCCTAGGCGCATGGGCTTTTGGGGCTGGTGCCCTTGGCCCATCTAGGCCAAGGCGCACCACCTACAGACCATGTGGCCCCCCGGGACAGGTGGCCCCACCCGGTGGGCCCCCGGGACCCCTCCGGTGGTCCCGGTACAATACCGATAACCCCGAAACTTGTCCCGATGGCCGAAATAGCACTTCCTATATATAATTCTTTACCTCCGGACCATTCCGGAACTCCTCGTGACGTCCGGGATCTCATCCGGGACTCCGAACAACATTCGGGTTACTGCATACTAATATCTCTACAACCCTAGCGTCACCGAACCTTAAGTGTGTAGACCCTACGGGTTCGGGAGACATGCAGACATGACCGAGACGTTCTCCGGTCAATAACCAACAGCGGGATCTGGATACCCATGATGGCTCCCACATGTTCCACGATGATCTCATCGGATGAACCACGATGTCAAGGACTTAATCAATCCCGTATACAATTCCCTTTGCCTAGCGGTATGTTACTTGCCCGAGATTCGATCGTCGGTATCCAATACCTAGTTCAATCTCATTACCGGCAAGTCTCTTTACTCGTTCCGTAACACATCATCCCGTGATCAACTCCTTGGTCACATTGCGCATATGATGATGTCCTACCGAGTGGGCCCAGAGATACCTCTCCGCTTACACGGAGTGACAAATCCCAGTCTCGATTCGTGCCAACCCAACAGATACTTTCGGAGATACCTGTAATGCACCTTTATAGTCACCCAGTTACGTTGTGACGTTTGATACACCCAAAGCACTCCTACGGTATCCGGGAGTTGCACAATCTCATGGGCTAAGGAAATGATACTTGACATTAGAAAAGCTTTAGCATACGAACTATACGATCTTTGTGGTAGGCTTAGGATTGGGTCTTGTCCATCACATCATTCTCCTAATGATGTGATCCCGTTATCAACGACATCCAGTGTCCATGGTCAGGAAACCGTAACCATCTATTGATCAACGAGCTAGTCAACTAGAGGCTCACTAGGGACATGGTGTTGTCTATGTATCCACACATGTATCTGAGTTTCCTATCAATACAATTATAGCATGGATAATAAACGATTATCATGAACAAGGAAATATAATAATAACCAATTTATTATTGCCTCTAGGGCATATTTCCAACAGTCTCCCACTTGCACTAGAGTCAATAATCTAGTTCACATCGCCATGTGATTAACACTCACAGGTCACATCGCCATGTGACTAACACCCAAGAGTTTACTAGAGTCAGTAGTCTAGTTCACATCACTATGTGATTAACACTCAATGAGTTTTAGGTTTGATCATGTTGCTTGTGAGAGAGGTTTTAGTCAACGGGTCCGAACCTTTCAGATCCGTGTGTGCTTTACAAATCTCTATGTCATCTCCTAGATGTAGCTACCACGTTCTATTTGGAGCTATTCCAAATAACTGTTCTACTTGGAGCTATTCTAAATTGTTGCTCCATTATACGTATCCGGTATCTCTACTCAGAGCTATCCGGATAGATGTTAAGCTTGCATCGACGTAACCCTTTACGACGAATTCTTTTCCACCTCCATAATCGAGAAAATTCCTTAGTCCACTAGTTACTAAGGATAACTTTGACCGCTGTCCTGTGATCCATTCTTGGATCACTCTTGTACCCCTTGACTGACTCATGGTAAGGCACACTTCAGGTGCGGTACACAGCATAGCATACTGCAGAGCCTATGTCTTAAGCATAGGGGACGACCTTCGTCCTTTCTCTCTATTCTGCCGCGGTTGAGCTTTAAGTCTTAACTTCATACCTTACAACTCAGGCAAGAACTCCTTCTTTGACTGATCCATCTTGAACACCTTCAAGATCACGTCAAGGCATGTGCTCATTTGAAAGTACTATTAAGCGTTTTGATCTATCCTTATAGATCTTGATGCTCAATGTTCAAGTAGCTTAATCCAGGTTTTCCATTGAAAAACACTTTTCAAACAACCCTATATGCTTTCCAGAAATTCTACGTCATTTCTGATCAACAATATGTCAACAACATATACTCATCAGAAATTCTATAGTGCTCCCACTCACTTCTTTGGAAATACCAGTTTCTCATAAACTTTGTATACACCCAAAATCTTTGATCATCTCATCAAAGCATACATTCCAATTCCGAGATGCTTACTCCAGTCCTCAGAAGGATTGCTGGCGCTTTGCATACTTATTAGCACCTTTCAGGATTGACAAAACCTTCCGGTTGTATCACATACAACCTTTCCTCAAGAAAATCGTCGAGGAAACAATGTTTTGATATCCTATCTGCAAGATTTCATAAATAATGCAGTAATCGCTAATGTAATTCCAACAGACTCTTAGCATCGCTACGAGTGAGAAAATCTCACCGTAGTCAACTCCTTGAACTTGTCAGAAAACATCTTAACGACAAGTCGAGCTTTCTTAATGGTGACATTTACCATCATTGTCCGTCTTCCTTTTAAAATCCATCTACACTCAACAGCCTTACGACCATCAAGTAGTTCTTCCAAAGTCTACACTTTGTTTTCATATATGGATCCTCTCTCGGATTACATGGCCTCGAGCCATTTATCGGAATCCGGGCCCACCATTGCTTCTCCATAGCTCGTAGGTTCATTGTTGTCTAGCAACATGACTTCCAAGACAGGATTACGTACCACTCTGAAGTAGTACGCATCCTTGTCATCCTACGAGGTTTGTTAGTGACTTGATCTGAAGTTTCATGATCACTATCATAAGCTTCCACTTCAATTGGTATAGGTGCCACAGGAACAACTCTTTGTGCCCTGCTATACACTAGTTGAAGTAACGGTTTAATAACCTCATCAAGTCTCCACCATCCTCCCACTCAGTTCTTTCGAGAGAAACTTTTCCTCGAGAAAGGACCCGATTCTAGAAACAATCCCTTATTGCTTTCGAATCTGAGACAGGAGGTATACCCAACTATTTTGGGTGTCCTATGAAGATGCATTTATCCGCTTTGGGTTCGAGCTTATCAGCCTGAAACTTTTTCACATAAGCGTCGCAGCCCCAAACTTTTAAGAAATGACAGCTTAGGTTTCTCTAAACCATAGTTCATACGGTGTCACCTCATCGGAATTACGTGGTACCCTATTTAAAGTGAGTGTGGTTGTCTCTAATGCCTAACCCATAAACTATTGTGGTAATTCGATAAGAGACATCATGGTATGCATCATATCCAATAGGGTGCAGTTATGATGTTCGGACACACCATCACACTATGGTGTTCCAGGCTGTATCAGTTGTGAAACAATTTCCACAATGTCTTAATTCTGTGCCAAACTCGTAATTCAGATATTCATCTCTATGATCATATCATAAATATTTTTATCCTCTTATCACAACGATCTTCCAACTTCACACTGAAATTACTTGAACCTTTCAATAATTCAGATTCGTGATTCATCAAGTAAATGTACTCAACATCTACTCAAATCATCTGTGAAGAAAGAACATAACGATATCCACTACATGCCTTAGCACTCATTGGACTGCACACATCAAAATGTATTACTTCCAACAATTTGCTTTCTAGTTACATTTTACTGAAACCGAGGCTTTCAGTCATCTTGCCCATGTGGTATGATTTGCATGTCTCAAGTGATTCAAAATCAAGTGAGTCCAAACGGTCCATTTGCATGGAGTTTCTTCATGCATATACACCAATAGACATGGTTCGCATGTCTCAAACTTTTCAAAAATGAGCGAGCCCAAAGATCCATCAACATGGAGCTTCTTCATGCGTTTTATACCGATATGACTTACGTGGCAGTGCCACAAGTAGGTGGTACTATCATTACTATCTTTTGGCATGAACATGTGTATCACTACAATCGAGATTCAATAAACCATTCATTTCAGGTGTAAGACCATCGAAGGTATTATTCAAATAAACAGAGTAACCATTATTCTCCTTAAATGAATAACCGTATTGCGATAGACATAATCCAATCATGTCTATGCTCAACGCAAACACCAATCTCGATGATAGAGGGAGTGTGCGATGCTTGATCATATCAACATTGAGAACACTTCCAACACATATCGTCAACTCACCTTTAGCTAGTCTCCGTTTATTCCGTAGCTTTTATTTCGAGTTACTAACACTTAGCAACCGAACCGGTATCTAATACCCTGGTGCTACTAGGAGTACTAGTAAAGTACACATCAACACAATGTATATCCAATATACTTCTATCGACCTTGCCAGCCTTCTAATCTACCAAGTATCTAGGGTAATTCTGCTCCAGTGGTTGTTCCCTTTATTACAGAAGCACTTAGTCTCGGGTTTGGGTTCAACCTTGGGTTTCTTCACTAGAGCAGCAGCTGAATTGCCGTTTCACGAAGTATCCCTTCTTGCCCTTGCCCTTCTTGAAACTAGCGGTTTCACAAACCATCAACAGTTGATGCTCCTTCTTGATTTCTACTTTTGTGGTGTCTAACATCGCGAATATCTCAAGGATCATCATATATGTCCCTGATATATTATAGTTCATCATGAAGCTCTAGCAGCTTGGTGGTAATGACTTCGGAGAAACATCACTATCTTATCTGGAAGATTAACTCCCACTCGATTCAAATGATTGTTGTATTCAGACAATCTGAGCACAAGCTCAACAATTGAGCTCTTCTCCTTAGTTTGTAGGCTAAGAAAATCGTCGGAGGTCTTATACCTCTTGACGTGGGCACGAGCCTGAAATTCCAATTTCAGCCCTCAAAACATCTCATATGTTTCGTGACGTTTCAAAACCGTCTTTGGTGCCTCAACTCTAAACCGTTTAACTGAACTATCATGTAGTTATCAAAACGTGTATGTCAGATGTTCGCAACATCCACAGACAACGTTCGAGGTTCAGCACACTGAGCGGTGCATTAAGGACATAAGCCTTCTATGAAGCAATGAGGACAATCCTCAGTTTACGGACCTAGTCCGCATAATTGCTACTATCAACTTTCAACTAAATTTTTTTCTCTAGGAACATATCTAAACAGTAGAACTAAAGCGCGAGCTACGACATAATTTGAAAAACCTTTTGACTATGTTCAGGATAATTAAGTTCATCTTATGAACTCCCACTTAGATAGACATCCCTCTAGTCATCTAAGTGATTACATGATCCGAGTCAACTAGGCCGTGTCCGATCATCACGTGAGACGGACTAGCCAACGTCGGTGAACATCTTCATGTTGATCGTATCTACCATACGACTCATGCTCGACCTTTCGGTCTTCTGTGTTCCGAGGCCATGTCTATGCACATGCTAGGCTCGTCAAGTTAACCCTAAGTGTTTTTGCTGTGTAAAACTGTCTTACACCCGTTGTATGTGAACGTAACGATCTATCACACCCGATCATCACGTGGTGCTTCGAAACGACGAACTGTAGCAACGGTGCACAGTTAGGGGAGAACACTTCTTGAAATTTTAATGAGGGATCATCTTATTTACTACCGTCGTTCTAAGCAAATAAGATGTATGAACATGATAAACATCACATGCAATCAAATGATAGTGACATGATATGGCCAATATCATATAGCTCCTTTGATCTCCATCTTGGGGCTCCATGATCATCTTTTACACGAACATGATCAATCTCATACATCACATATATCATTCATCACATCCTTTTGGCCATATCACATCACATAGCATACCCTGCAAAAACAAGTTAGACGTCCTCTAATTGTTGTTTGCATGTTTTATGTGGCAGCTATGGGTTTCTAGCAAGAACGTTTCTTACCTACGCAAAACCACAACGTGATATGCCAATTGCTATTTACCCTTCATAAGGACCCTTTTCATCGAATCCGATCCGACTAAAGTAGGAGAGACAGACACCCGCTAGCCACCTTATGCAACTAGTGCATGTCAGTCGGTGGAACCAGTCTCACGTAAGAATACGTGTAAGGTCGGTCTGGGCCGCTTCATCCCACGATGCCGCCGAATCAAGATAAGACTAGTAACGGCAAGCATATTGAACAAAATCAATGCCCACAACTACTTTGTGTTCTACTCGTGCATAGAATCTACGCAATAGACCTAGCTCATGATGCCACTGTTGGGGAACGTAGCAGAAATTCAAAATTTTCCTACGTATCACCAAGATCTATCTATGGAGAAACCAGCAACGAGGGGAAGGAGAGTGCATCTACATACCCTTGTAGATCGCTAAGCGGAAGCGTTCAAGTGAACGGGGTTGATGGAGTCGTACTCGTCGTGATTCAGATCACCGATGATCCTAGTGCCGAACGGACGGCACCTCCGCGTTCAACACACGTACAGCCCGGTGACGTCTCCCATGCCTTGATCCAGCAAGGAGAGAGGGAGAGGTTGATGAAGATCCAGCAGCACGACGGCGTGGTGGTGGATGCAGGGCGTCACAGTAGCAGGGCTTCGCCTATACTACGAGAGAAAGACGTAACGGGGAGAGAGGGAGGCGCCAGGGGCTGGTCTATCAAGTCCCTCCTCTCCCCCACTATATATAGGAGGGCCAAGGGGGGTGGTGCGCAGCCTAGGAGATCCAATCTCCTAGGTGCGGCGGCCAAGGGGAGGTTTCCCTCCCCCCCAAGGCACCTAGAGGTGCCTTCCACCATTAGGACTCTTCCCTTAAGTGGAACCCTAGGCGCATGGGCTTTTGGGGCTGGTGCCCTTGGCCCATCTAGGCCAAGGCGCACCACCTACAGACCATGTGGCCCCCCGGGACAGGTGGCCCCACCCGGTGGGCCCCCGGGACCCCTTCGGTGGTCCCGGTACAATACCGATAACCCCGAAACTTGTCCCGATGGCCGAAATAGCACTTCCTATATATAATTCTTTACCTCCGGACCATTCCGGAACTCCTCGTGACGTCCGGGATCTCATCCGGGACTCCGAACAACATTCGGGTTACCGCATACTAATATCTCTACAACCCTAGCGTCACTGAACCTTAAGTGTGTAGACCCTACGGGTTCGGGAGACATGCAGACATGACCGAGACGTTCTCCGGTCAATAACCAACAGCGGGATCTGGATACCCATGATGGCTCCCACATGTTCCACGATGATCTCATCGGATGAACCACGATGTCAAGGACTTAATCAATCCCGTATACAATTCCCTTTGCCTAGCGGTATGTTACTTGCCCGAGATTCGATCGTCGGTATCCAATACCTAGTTCAATCTCGTTACCGGCAAGTCTCTTTACTCGTTCCGTAACACATCATCCCGTGATCAACTCCTTGGTCACATTGCGCATATGATGATGTCCTACCGAGTGGGCCCAGAGATACCTCTCCGCTTACACGGAGTGACAAATCCCAGTCTCGATTCATGCCAACCCAACAGATACTTTCGGAGATACCTGTAATGCACCTTTATAGTCACCCAGTTACGTTGTGACGTTTGATACACCCAAAGCACTCCTACGGTATCCGGGAGTTGCACAATCTCATGGTCTAAGGAAATGATACTTGACATTAGAAAAGCTTTAGCATACGAACTATACGATCTTTGTGCTAGGCTTAGGATTGGGTCTTGTCCATCACATCATTCTCCTAATGATGTGATCCCGTTATCAACGACATCCAATGTCCATGGTCAGGAAACCGTAACCATCTATTGATCAACGATCTAGTCAACTAGAGGCTCACTAGGGACATGGTGTTGTCTATGTATCCACACATGTATCTGAGTTTCCTATCAATACAATTATAGCATGGATAATAAACGATTATCATGAACAAGGAAATATAATAATAACCAATTTATTATTGCCTCTAGGGCATATTTCCAACAGTAATTAATAAGAAAACCCAAAAAGATTTCCTGTTCTTCTTTTTGCTTGTTGGGAGCTTTCCCGTGTAAATAGTTTTATTTCTTTTCTTTTCTTTGGGGATCGATAGGAGAAGACCATGATTAAACTGTTGAAGTGGCTCTTATATGCATAATTGTTGATCTGACAAAAGAGCCCATATTGCCTTGTCTTCTCCTGTTTATTGAATGCTTGCAGATTCCGGCTTAGTCCAATGCACTCGCACTATTATTATTATTCACATCGTTCGGTCGTGCAAGTGAAAGGCAATTATGGCAATATATGATGGACTGACTGAGATGAGAAAGGCTGGTATGAACTCGACCTCTTTTGTTTTTGTAAATATGATTTTTCATCGTTCCTGATTCAGCCTATTATGAGTAAACATGTTTGCAATGACAACTAGAGATCATAGTTTCTTGTGCCGTGCTTGATTAGCTATGAGTTACAATGGTTTACCTTGTGTGCCAACATGCTATTAAAATGGTTATGATGTGGTATGATAGGGTGGTATCCTCCTCTGAATGATTTAAGTGACTTGACTTGGCGCATGTTCACGCATGTAGTTGAAACAAAATCAACATATCCTTCACGATATTTATGTTCATGGTGGATTATATCCTACTCATGCTTGCATTCGGTGTTGATTAATTTTAATGCATGTTCATGACTGTTGTCGCTCTCTAGCTGGTCGCTTCCCAGTCTTTTGGTAGCCTTCACTTGTACTAAGTGGGAATACTGCTTGTGCATCCAACTCCATAAACCTCAAAGTTATTCCATATGAGTCCACCATACCTACCTATATACGGTATCTACCTGCCGTTCCAAGTAAATTTGTATGTGCCAAACTCTAAACCTTCAAATAAATATCTTGTTTTGTATGCTCGAATAGCTCATGTATCAACTAGGGATGTCCATCTTCCATGTTAGGCGGGTTATTCTCAAGAGGAGTGGACTCCGCTCCTCACTCACGAGAAAGTGGCTGGTCACCGGGATGCCCGGTCCCATGCTTTATGCAAACTAAATCAAAATAATTGCAAACAAAACTCCCCCTGGGAATCTTGTTAGTTGGAGGCACTCGTTGTTTCGAGCAAGCCATGGATTGATGCTTGTTGGTGGAAGGGGGAGTATAAACTTTACCATTCTGTTTGGGAACCGCCTATAATGTGTGTAACATGGAAGATATCGCCATCTCTTGGTTGTTATGTTGACAATGAAAGTATACCGCTCAAAATATTATTCACCTATATTTCAAAACCGAGCTCTGGCACCTCTATAAATCCCTGCTTCCCTCTGCGAAGGGCCTACCTATTTACTTTTATGCTGAGTCATCATCTTCTTATTAAAAAGCACCAGTTGAAGAGCACCGCTGTCATTTGCATCCATTACTGTTAGTTTACATTGGGTATGACTTGACTTTATCTCTTTACCATGAATTACAATGTCTAGTCAGTCCTTGATCTTTAAAGGTGCTCTGCATTTATGTTTTGCGGTCTTAGAAAGGGCTAGCGAGATACCATCTTGTTATATCATATTATGATTGTTTTGAGAAAGTCTTGTCATCCGAGATTTATTATTATTGCTCGCTAGTTGTTTATGCCATTGATATGAGTAAACTTGAGACCTAAGTGTTATTGTGAATGTGGTTAGTTATAATCTTTGCTGAAAACTTGAATGATGGCTTTACATATTTACAACAACAAGAGCAAACAGAGTTTGTAAAAGTTTTTCTTTATCACTTTCAGTTTATCAACTGAATTTCTTGAGGACAAGCAAAGGTTTAAGCTTGGGGGAGTTGATACGTCTCCGTCGTATCTACTTTTCCAAACACTTTTGCCCTTGTTTTGGACTCTAACTTGCATGATTTGAATGGAACTAACCCGGACTGACGCTGTTTTCAGCAGAATTACCATGGTGTTATTTATGTGCAGAAACAAAAGTTCTCGGAATGACCTCAAACTTCACGGAACACCTTTTTGGAAAATATAAAAATTCCTTGCAAAAGATGAAGGCCAGGGGGCCCACCACCTGTCCACGAGGGTGGGGGGCGCGCCTGCCCCCCTACCTCATGGGCCCCCTGGAGCTCCTCCGACTCCAACTCCAACTCTATATATTTGGTTTCGAGGAGAAAAAAATCAGAGAGAAGAAATCATCACGTTTTACGATGCGGAGCCGCCGCCAAGCCCTAAAACCTCTCGGGAGGGCTGATCTGGAGTCCGTTCGGGGCTCCAGAGAGGGGAATCCGTCACCATCGTCATCATCAACCATCCTCCATCACCAATTTCATGATGCTCACCGCCGTGCGTGAGTAATTCTATCATAGGCTTGCTGGACGGTGATGGGTTGGATGGGATCTATCATGTAATCGAGTTAGTTTTGTTAGGGTTTGATCCCTAGTATCCACTATGTTCTGAGATTGATGTTGCTACGACTTTGCTATGCTTAATGCTTGTCACTAGGGCCCGAGTGCCATGATTTCAGATCTGAACCTATTATGTTTTCATCAAAATATGAGAGTTCTTGATCCTATCTTGCAAGTCTATAGTCACCTATTATGTGTTATTATCCATTAACCCCGAAGTGACAATAATCGGGATACTTACCGGTGATGACCATAGTTTGAGTAGTTCATGTATTCACTATGTGTTAATGCTTTGTTCCGGTACTCTATTAAAAGGAGGCCTTAACATCCCTTAGTTTTTGTAAGGACCCCGCTGCCACGGGAGGGTAGGACAAAAGATGCCATGCAAGTTCTTTTCCATAAGCACGTATGACTATAGTCGGAATACATGCCTACATTATATCAATGAACTGCAGCTAGTTCTGTGTCACCCGTTATGACTGTTACATGATGAAACGCATCCGGCATAATTCTCCATCACTGATCCATTGCCTACGAGCTTTCCATATATTGTTCTTCGCTTATTTACTTTTCCGTTGCTATCGCTATCATCATTACAAAATACCAAAAACATTACTTTTGCTATCGTTACCTTTTGCTACCGCTACTATTATATTACTTTGCTACTAAACACTTTGCTGCAGATATTAAGTTTCCAGGTGTGGTCGAATTGACAACTCGGCTGCTAATACTTGAGAATATTCTTTGGCTCCCCTTGTGTCGAATCAATAAATTTGGGTTGAATACTCTACCCTCGAAAACTGTTGGGATCCCCTATACTTGTGGGTCATCAGCGTGTATTTACAAGAAAGTGAGTGGGAGCTCCGTAGCATTTCTGATATTATATGTAGATGACATATTGTTGATCGGAAATGATACTGAATTTCTGAATAGCATAAAAGGATACTTGAATAAGAATTTTTCAATGAAAGACCTCGGTGAAGCTGCTTATATATTGGGCATCAAGATCTATGGAGATAGATCAAGACGCTTAATTGGACTTTCACAAAGCACATACCTTGATAAAGTTTTGAAGAAGTTCAAAATGGATCAGGCAAAGAAAGGGTTTTTGCATGTGTTACAAGGTGTGAAGTTGAGTCAGACTCAATGCCCGACCACTGCAGAAGATAGAGAGAAAATGAAAGTCATTCCCTATGCTTCAGCCATAGGTTCTATCATGTATGCAATGTCGTGTACCAGACCTGATGCGTGCCTTGCTATTAGTTTAGCAAGGGGGTACCAAAGTAATCCAGGAGTGGATCACCGGACAGCGGTCAAGAACATCCTGAAATACCTGAAAAGGATTAAGGATATGTTTCTCGTTTATGGAGGTGACAAAGAGCTTGTCGTAAATGGTTACGTCGATGCAAGCTTTGACACTGATCTAGATGACTCTAAGTCACAAACTGGATAAGTATTTTTATTAAATGGTGGAGTTGTCAGTCGATGCAGTTCCAAGCAGAGCGTCGTGGCGGGATCTACGTGTGAAGCGGAGTACATAGCTTCTTCAGAAGCAGCAAATGAAGGAGTCTGGATGAAGGAGTTCATATCCGATCTAGGTGTCATACCTAGTGCATCGGGTCCAATGAAAATCTTTTGTGACAATACTGGTGCAATTGCCTTGGCAAAGGAATCCAGATTTCACAAGAGAACCTAGCACATCAAGAGACGCTTCAATTCCATCCGCGATCAAGTCAAGGAGGGAGACATAGAGATTTGCAAGATACATACGGATCTGAATGTTGCAGACCCATTGACTAAGCCTCTCTCACAAGCAAAACATGATCAGCACCAAGACTCCATGGGTTTTAGAATCATTACAATGTAATCTAGATTATTGACTCTAGTGCAAGTGGGAGACTGAAGGAAATATGCCCTAGAGGCAATAATAAAGTTGTTATTTATATTTCCTTATATCATGATAAATGTTTATTATTCATGCTAAAATTGTATTAATCGGAAACTTAGTACATGTGTGAATACATAGACAAACAGAGTATCACTAGTATGCCTCTACTTGAGTAGCTCGTTCAATCAATGATGGTTATGTTTCCTAACCATAGACATGAGTTGTCACTTGATTAACGGGATCACATCATTAGAGAATGATGTGATTGACTTGACCCATCCGCTAGCTTAGCATGATGATCGTTTAGTTTGTTGCTATTTCTTTTTTCATAACTTATACATGTTCCTATGACTATGAGATCATGCAACTCCAAAATGTCGGAGGAACACTTAGTGTGCTATCAAACGTCACAACGTAACTGGGTGACTATAAAGATGCTCTACAGGTGTCTCCGATGGTGTTTGTTGAGTTGGCATAGATCGAGATTATGATTTGTCACTCCGAGTATCAGAGAGGTATCTCTGGTCCCTCTCGATAATGCACATCACTATAAGCCTTGCAAGCAATGTAACTAATTAGTTACGGGATGATACATTACGGAACGAGTAAAGAGACTTACCGGTAATGAGATTGAACTAGGTATTGAGATACCGACGATCGAATCTCGGGCAAGTAACATACAGATGACAAAGGGAACAACATATGTTGTTATGCGGTTTGACCGATAAAGATCTTCGTAGAATATGTGGGAGCCAATATGAACATCCAGGTTCCGCTATTGGTTATTGATCGGAGATGTGTCTCGGTCATGTCTACATAGTTCTTGAACACGTAGGGTCCGCACGCTTAACGTTCAGTGATGATCGGTATTATGAGTTTATGTGTTTTGATGTACCGAAGGTAGTTCGGAGTCCCGGATGTGATCACGGACATGACGAGGAGTCTCAAAATGGTCGAGACATAAAGATCGATACATTGGATGACTATGTTTGGACATCGGAAATGTTTCGAGAGAGTTCGGGCATATACCGGAGTACCGGGGGGTTACCGGAACCCCCCGAGGAGTCAATGGGCCTTAAGGGGTCATAGTGGAAAGGAGGAGGAGGCGTCCAAGGTGCCCCCCAAGCCCAATCCGAATTGGGAGGGGGGTCGGCCCCCCTTTCCTTCTCTCCTTCTCCCCTTCCTTCCCTCTCCTACTCCAACTAGGGAAGGGGGAATCCTACTCCCACCGAGAGTAGGACTCCCCCCTTGGGCGCGCCTAGGAGGCCGACCCTCTCCCCCTCCTCCACTCCTTTATATACGGAGGGAAGGGGGCACCCCAGAGACACACAAGTTGATCATTGATCTCTTAGCCGTGTGCAGTGCCCCCCTCCATCATAATCCACCTCGGTCATATCATAGCGGTGCTTAGGCGAAGCCCTGTTCCGGTAGCATCATCATCGTCGTCATCACGCCGTCGTGCTGACGAAGCTCTCCCTAGACACTCTGCTAGATCGTGAGTTCGTGGGACGTCACCGAGCCGAACGTGTGCAGATCACGGAGGTGCCGTACTTTCGGTACTAGAATCAGTTGATCGTGAAGACGTATGACTACATCAACCGCGTTGTCATAACGCTTCCACTTACGGTCTACGAGGGTACGTAGACAACACTCTCCCCTCTCGTTGATATGCATCACCATGATCTTGCGTGTGCGTAGGAATTTTTTTGAAATTACTGCGTTCCCAACAACAAAGGCCACACCAACAAACCAACGATCATTCTTGAGGGAGTTGCGGCGAAGGATCTTTGGATATGGCATCAATTATTTAATTTTCCTGGCTCTCACAATGACTTGAATGTGCCGTCGAGATCACCACGGTTCTCCAGATTTATTATAGGAGATGCTCCTGCTTGTGACTGCTCCATCAATGGGCACAACTACTCGATGGGTTACTACCTTGCGGGTGGCCTCTATCTATAATGGGTCACCTTGGTCAAAACAATTCCGTGTCCTAGAGGTAACAAAAATATTCAGTGTGCTTGAATTTGAATAATTCGGCTTGCTACATTTGGACCATTCAGTGTGCTTAAATTTGAATACTTCGGTTTGTAAAGTTTGAATTCAGTTTGTAAACTATATTCGTGATTTGCTTGAACATTCAAATTCATGTTTAGTTTCTATATGTGTGCTAGTCTGTAGTTGCAATGTATAGTAGAATTGCAAAGTTTAGAAAAAA